>NC_138772.1:188960045-190160045 GCF_965119305.1 Pelophylax lessonae | reverse complement strand
TGGCTTTGCGCTCGTATATTACAAAACTTTTTCACATCTATTAGCTAAACCTTATTTGGAAGCATTCAACTCTCTTCCAAATGCAACTAGAACAAACCCATCCCTACTTGAGGCACATATCTCTGTCATTCCTAAAACAGGAAAAGATTCATCCCTCCATCAGAACTATCGCCCAATATCACTCCTTAACGTGGATGTAAAAATGTATGCAAAAATCCTAGCTAACAGATTACTCCCCTTTATTTCTGATAAGCTTTCCACAGATCAGGTGGGATTTGTACCTAGAAGAAAAGCAAGGGATAATGCCCTCAAGGCAATTAATATCCACCACTATTTAACCAAAAACAAAATACCTGGATCCTTCCTCTCTCTTGATGCTTAGAAGGCTTTTGACAGGTTAGATTGGGATTACCTTAAAGCGGTATTAACATCTTTAGGCCTAGGCGATAACATGATAACATTTATAATGGCTCTATATCTTAATCCCTCAGCCAAAGTGAGAGTTAATGCCCTCCTGTCAAAAGGCTTCCACATCACAAATAGAGATGTACAGAACTGTTCGCCGGCGGACAGTTCCCGGCGAACTTAGCATGTTCGCGTTCGCCGCTGCGGGCGAACATATGCGATGTTCGGTCCGCCCCCCATAATACATCATTGAGGCAAACTTTGACCCTGAACTTTACAGTCAGCAGGCACATTTCCAGCCAATCAGCATACCTCCCTCCCACACCCTCCCACCTCCTATAAATAAGCAAGGACAGCATCCATCTTAGATCATTCTGAAGCAGTGTGTGTTAGTGAGAGTAGGGAGAGCTGCTGCTGCTGGTGCTGTTAAGCTAGGGACAGTTAGTCAGTGTTCCTGGTCTTTCTGCTCTTGCAGTGTTCTTGGTCCACTACTGCTGTAAGGACAGCATCCTGACAGCACCCCAAAAAGCCCTGGGCTGGTATTTGTGTAATTTTTATATATATATATATATATATATCTAGTGTCCCCAAAAGCCCTTTTAAGGGCTGGTAATAGAGTTTTTTCTTTTTTTATATATCTATTGTACACTGCAGTTGCCTGCCCGCTGTGTGTGAGAGGCCACAGACCTACCACAGACTGTACTGTGTGCACACCACACTCATTTCGGGTGGCACAGGCACAGTACCTTGCATTTTAAAAAATATTTTTTTTTCCTCTGTCATAATTGCAGTGAGTGCTGTCAGGTCCACAGAGTGCACTGTACCCACTGCAGTGCACTGCCCACCACTGATATATATACGGTGGCACAGCATCTTGTTGCAAATTGAAAAAAAAAAATATTTTTTATTATTGCAGTTGCCTGGGCTGCCAGTGACTGTCAGGTCCACAGAGTGTACTTTGCCCACTGCAGTGCCACTGTGTGCCCACCCACCACTGATATATAAGGTGGCACAGCAGCTTGCAAAGTAAAAAAATATATATTTTTTTTATAATTGCAGTTGCCTGGGTGCCAGAGTGACTGTCAGGTCCACAGAGAGTGTACTGTGCCACTGCCCACCCACCCACTGATATATAAGGTGGCACAGCAGCTTGCAAAGTAAAAAAATATATATTTTTTTTATAATTGCAGTTGCCTGGGTGCCAGAGTGACTGTCAGGTCCACAGAGAGTGTACTGTGCCACTGCCCACCCACCCACTGATATATAAGGTGGCACAGCAGCTTGCAAAGTAAAAAAATATATATTTTTTTTTATAATTGCAGTTGCCTGGGTGCCAGAGTGACTGTCAGGTCCACAGAGAGTGAACTGTGCCACTGCCCACCCACCACTGATATATAAGGTGGCACAGCAGCTTGCAAAGTAAAAAAATATATATTTTTTTATAATTGCAGTTGCCTGGGTGCCAGAGTGACTGTCAGGTCCACAGAGAGTGTACTGTGCCACTGCCCACCCACCCACTGATATATAAGGTGGCACAGCAGCTTGCAAAGTAAAAAAATATATATTTTTTTTATAATTGCAGTTGCCTGGGTGCCAGTGACTGTCAGGTCCACAGAGTGTACTGTACCCACTGCCCAACACTCCTAGAGGGTGGCACAGCACCTTGCACTCATAGTACAACACATTAAAAAAAAAATGACAGGCAGAGGCAGGCCACCCTGCAAGGGCCGTCGTGGTCGTGGTGCTGTGATTTCCTTAGGCCTTAGAATAATGCCCAGTGTTCAGAGGCCACCACAGACCCTGAACTCAAAAAATTCTGAGGACATAGTTGACTGGCTTACACAGGACACCCAATCGTCTACAGCTTCCGCTCGGAACCTTAATGCACCATCCTCCTCCAGCTCAGCTTCGGGCACCATTCAATTTACCACTCGCCAGCCCGCCGGCACCACCACCAACACTAGCACCACAGCCGCTTCACTTGATCCGTCAGAGGAGTTATTTTCACATCAGTTGGAAGAAATAAGTGATGCGCAACTATTAGTGCCAGAGGATGTAGATAACGGGGATATGTCTCAGTCAGGCAGCATTATACACATGGACGTACATTGTGATGATGATGATGATGTTGTACCTGCTGCTGCTGCCTTTGCTGAGTTGTCAAGTGAAGCGGCTGATGATGACGATGTGTCTGTGGATGTCACCTGGGTGCCTGCTCGAAGAGCAGAAGAAGAGGGGGAAAGTTCAGATGGGGAGACAGAGAGGAGGAGGAGACGAGTTGGAAGCAGGGGGAGGAGGTCATCGCAAGGAGCTAGTGGCGCAGTCAGACAGCATGTAGATTCGGCACCCGGGGTCAGCCAGACAGCGCGCCAATCAACGCAAGCTGTTGCCACCACCAGAATGCCGTCCTTGCAAAGCTCAGCAGTGTGGCATTTTTTTTGTGTCTGCCTCTGATATCAGCGATGCCATTTGTAACCTGTGCCAAAAGAAACTGAGTCGTGGGAAGTCAAACACCCACCTAGGTACAACTGCTTTGCGAAGGCACATGATCTCACATCACAAACGCCTATGGGATCAACACATGAGTAAAAGCAGCACACAAACTGAAAGCCACCATCCTCCTCCTGGTCCAGCATCTTCAGCCACGTCAACCACTGCTGTCCTCCAAGCCCCCTATCAACAACCCGCCCCTCCGCCTCTCACCTTCAGCAGTTCCTGCTCACCTGCCCACAGTCAGGTGTCTGTCAAGGAAATGTTTGAGCGTAAGAAGCCAATCTCACAGAGTCACCCCCTTGCCCGGCGTCTGACAGCTGGCTTGTCGGAACTCTTAGCCCGCCAGCTTTTACCATACAAGCTGGTGGAGTCTGAGGCCTTCAAAAAATTTGTCGCTATTGGGACACCACAGTGGAAGGTACCTGGCCGAAATTATTTTTCACAAAAGGCAATCCCCAACCTGTACTCTATTGTGGAAAAGGAAATCATGTCACGTCTGGCACACAGTGTTGGGGCAAGGGTCCATCTGACCACTGATAGCTGGTCTGCAAAACACGGTCAGGGCAGGTATATAACTTACACTGCGCATTGGGTAAACCTGCTGGCGGCTGCCAAGCATGAAATGCGTGGCTCTGCTGCAGAGGAGTTGGTGACACTGCCACGACTTCCAGGCAGGCCTGCTGCCACCTCCTCTACTCCTCCTACTCCATCCTCTTTGCTAACCTCCTCGGCTGAGTCCTCTTCTGCTGTTGCGTCTTGCTCCACACCAACTGCACCCCCCCAGCTCCCCAGGGGCTATTCCACATGCCGGATACGACAGTGTCACGCTGTCTTGGGGTTGACTTGCCTGAAAGCACACCGGACCAGCACTACTGTCCGCCCTGAACGCACAGGTGGATCAGTGGCTGACCCCGCACCAACTGGAGATCGGCAAAGTGGTGTGTGACAACGGAAGCAATTTGTTGGCGGCATTGAATTTGGGCAAGTTGACACATGTGCCGTGCATGGCACATGTGTTGAATCTGATTGTGCAACGCTTTGTGCAGAAGTACCCAGGCTTACAGGACGTCCTCAAGCAGGCCAGGAAGGTGTGTGGCCATTTCAGGCGTTCCTACACGGCCATGGCGCACTTTGCAGATATTCAGCGGCGAAACAACATGCCAGTGAGGCGCTTGATTTGCGACAGCCCGACACGTTGGAATTCAACACTGCTAATGTTCAACCGCCTGCTCCAACAAGAAAAAGCGGTCAACGAATATTTGTATGACCGGGGTGCTAGGACAGCCTCTGCGGAGCTGGGTATTTTTTTGCCACGTATTTTTTTGCCACGTTACTGGACGCTCATGCGCAATGCCTGTAGGCTCATGCGTCCTTTTGAGGAGGTGACAAACCTAGTGAGTCGCACCGAAGGCACCATCAGCAACATCATCCCATATGTTTTTTTCCTGGAGCGTGCCCTGCGAAGAGTGCTGGATCAGGCCGTAGATGAGCGTGAAGAGGAAGAGTTGTGGTCACCATCACCACCACCAGAAACAGCCTTGCCATCGCTTGCTGGACCTGCGGCAACACTGGAAGAGGAGTGTGAGGAAGAGGAGTCAGAGGAGGAATGTGGCTTTGAGGAGGAGGAACACCAACCACAGCAGGCATCCCAGGGTGCTCGTTGTCACCTATCTGGTACCCGTGGTGTTGTACGTGGCTGGGGGGAAGAACACACCTTCAATGACATCAGTGAGGACGAGGAATTGGACATGAGTAGCTCGGCATCCAACCTTGTGCAAATGGGGTCTTTCATGCTGTCATGCCTGTTGAGGGACCCTCGTATAAAAAGGCTGAAGGAGAACGACCTGTACTGGGTGGCCACGCTACTAGACCCCCGGTATAAGCAGAAAGTCTCTGATATGTTACCCAATTACCGGCAGTCGCAAAGGATGCAGCAGCTACAAAATAAGTTGAAAAGTATGCTTTACACAGCATATAAGGGTGATGTCACAGCACAACGGGAATCCAACAGGGGAAGAGGTGAAAGTAATCCTCCTCCTACCACCACAACCACGCTGGCAAGGACAGGACGCTTTACAGACGTCTTGTTGATGGAGGACATGCGGAGCTTTTTTAGTCCTATGCATCGCCACAGCCCTTCGGGGTCCACCCTCAGAGAACGACTCGACCGACAGGTAGCAGACTACCTTGCCTTAACTGCAGATATCGACACTCTGAGGAGCGATGAACCCCTTGACTACTGGGTGTGCAGGCTTGACCTGTGGCCTGAGCTATCCTAATTTGCCATTGAACTTCTGGCCTGCCCCGCTTCAAGTGTGCTGTCAGAAAGGACCTTCAGCGCAGCAGGAGGTATTGTCACTGAGAAGAGAAGTCGCCTAGGTCAAAAAAGTCTTGATTACCTCACGTTTATTAAGATGAATGAGGCATGGATCCCGAAGGGACTGACAGTGGGGGATGCATTTGACTAAAAAAGGCCTGGTGATGACTGAGATGCCTTGGGCTAAAAAATTTTTAATGTATTTAATCATTCTCTGCATGCCGGATGACTTACGTGACGTCTCCGCCACCAACTACGGTTCAAGCCGCAATGTTTTAGTGCACTTTCTGCCTTGAAAACCTCAATTTTTCAGGCCGCTGCTACAGCAGCGGCTGCAACAATACCTACTTTTTCATGCATGTGTACATGCCTAATTTTTCTGGCCTCTGGTGCTACACTGTGGCTGCAAAAAAACAAAAAACTAAAAAAAAGGCACATACATGTGTCAATTCCCCTTCGTGATCGTTACCTTGTCGTGGTGAAGGGGCTTGCATATCACAATGAAGCGATCACCTCTAGGAGTGTGTTGGCACACCCCAGATGATAAGGTCGTTGCTTCATTGTGAACAGACCAAAAGCGATCCGCAGGATAATTTTTCATAGAAAAAACATTCATTTTCTTTCATTCTTTCTGCGGAGCTGGGTATTTTTTGGCCGCGTTACTGAATGCTCATGAACAATGGCTGTAGGCTCATGCGTCCTTTTGCGGAGGTGACAACCCTGGTGGTCAGTCGAACCCAAGGCAACATCATCGACCTCATCCCATATGCGTTTTTTCTGGAGCGTGCCCTGTGAAGAGTACTGGATCAGGCTGTAGATGAGCATGAAGAGGAAGAGTTGTGGTCCCCATCACCACCAGAAGCAGCCTTGTCGTTGTCAATTGCTGGACCTGTGGCAACGCAGAGAGAGGAGTCTGAAGAAGAGAAGTCAGAGGAGGAAGGTGGCTTTGAGGAGGTGGAATACCAGCCACAACAGGCGTCCCAGGGGGCTTGTTCTCACCTTTCGGGGACCCTTGGTGTTGTACGTGGCTGGGTGGAGGAAGAGACCTTCAATGATGTCAGTGAGGACAAGGAACGGGACATGGCTAGCTTGGTATCCAACCTTGTGCAAATGGGGAGTTTGCGGTTGTGCAAATGGACTGACTGACTGTTAAACGGGGAGTTTGGTCTGTCAGAGTTTGGTCTGTCACTGTGAAGCGGGCGTAACCCTTACACTACTTGACCGATAAAACATCATACCTGATCGTATTCACACACTGGATGTTTTAAAGCACGTTATTCCAAACAATTTAGGAATGTTAGGTGATTTATGCCCTTTATGGATCAAAACCCGACTCTGCGTCAACTACGTAATTTTCCATGGGAGTTTTGCCATGGATCCCCCTCCGGCATGCCACAGTCCAGGTGTTAGTCCCCTTGAAACAACTTTTCCATCACTATTGTGGCCAGAAAGAGTCCCTGTGTGTTTTAAAATTCGCCTGCCTATTGAACTCTATGGCGGTTTGCCCGGTTCGCCGGTTCGCGAACATTTGCCGATGTTCGCGTTCGCCGTTCGCGAACGGCGAATTTTAGGTTTGCGACATCACTAATCACAAATGGCACTCGCCAAGGATGTCCATTGTCCCCAGTTCTTTTTATACTGACTCTGGAGCCCCTTCTCCGCTCCATCCGCTCCAATGTCAACATTCAGCGAATTGAAATTGGACAGTGAACATATAAAATAGCCGCATTTGCTGACGATGTGCTTCTAAAAAATCCTCACATAACTTTGCCACACCTTCTAAAAACACTCAACCTATATAATCAGATCTCTAATCTAAAAATTAACTACTCCAAATCCCAAGCTCTTAATGTAACTCTTCCCACCACCCAAATAAATCTCTGTAAAGCAAACTTCCCCTTTCACTGGACATCAGAATTAATCACATACCTTGGCATACAGCTCCCTTCCAAGCTCAATTCTATTATTGATCTCAATTTTACCCCGCTCCTGAAAAAAATAGACCAAGATTTACGAGATTGGCACAAAGCTCATTTTTCTTGGTTCGGAAGGGCAGAGATATTTAAAATGAATGTGTTGCCTAGATTACTCTACCTGTTCCAGACGATCCCTGTACACATTCCCTTACATGTTTTTCGGAGAATTCGAACTCTATGTAGACACTTCATATGGGCTTGCAAAGCTCCCAAAATTAAATTTGAACAAATCACGAAACCTAAATTGAAAGGAGGAATCTGATTGCCAGATATGTACAAGTATTATCAAGCCTCTCATCTTCAAAGAGTGGTGGAATGGCACACACATGCCAAGTCCAAAGATTGGGTTATATTGGAGAACTTGTTCTCCAATGTCCCCATTTCTGTCTTTCCATGGCTTAGATCTAAAGATATCTCACCAGATGTATCAAATCACCCACTAATTGGAGCTACTCAAGTGTTTTCAACATACTTGCTCTACAAGCAAAATTTCCTCGAACCCGGGTTTGCTATCACCCATTCTAAACAACCCTGACTTCTTACCAGGCCTTAATGACCAACACCTCTACCAGTCTATACATATCAAATCTTTAAGAATTTCACACTTTATTGACAGAGGTAAAGCACTGTCATATGAATCGCTGAAAGCTCTACCACAAACCTCACATATTTCCTTTTGGGACTACGTTCAAATTCGTCATTTTACCACATCTTTCATCAAAGATAATAGAAACGCGCTTGAACTAACTCAATTTGAGAAACTATGTCTTGACGCTAACCCTGAATCACACTTGATCTCAAAAATATACGCATTGCTCTGGGTTAATGTCAAAGAAGATGATAGTCTCTTTTGCTCTAAATGGGAATCAGACTTGCATATTAACCTAGCCAGGTGTCAGTGGAAGATGATATTTCATATAGTCCACAAAGAGTCCATTAATGTAACAACGCAAGAAAACAATTACAAACTAATATCCCGCTGGTATCGTACGCCTCACCTCTTACACAAAGCTAATATCACCGCAGACGACAAATGTTGGAGATGCCTCCAATCGGGAGGGGGCCTGCTACATATATGGTGGTCATGCCCATTTATTGCCAAATTCTGGTCAAACATCCACAAGCTACTCTTCCAGATTACGAATATTCCTGTTGATTGCTCACCAAATAAATTTCTCCTACACCAACATCATCACTACAATCCTCCATCTTATAAATCATTGACTACTTTCCTAATTGATGCTGCAAGACTATGTATCCCTAGACACTGGGGAACGGCTACTACTCCCTCCATCAGAGAATGGTTGTCACAAGTTGAAAAATTGTCCGAGATGGAAGAGCTCATCGCAATTGCTCACGACACTCCACTCAAATTTGCTAAGCTCTGGCAACCTTGGTTAACATTTAAAAATACAGATACATACTCCCAGATATTTGAATCATCCGAATAGAATCAAAATGATCTTTTAATGGAATATACGTCTTTGTGCATTCGCATGTGACAAGTGTTCATAAATCTGACGCAGATGCTATCCTTACTTGTCTCTCCACCCCCCTCCCCCTTTCCCTCCTCCCTCCTTCACCTACCCCCCCCCCTCCATCCAGGGAACATGCGGGCATGTTCCCCCATTATTTCCTTTACATAAAGCTCCATATAAAATTACCTCCGTGATACTTTAGTGATCCGATCCTACATAGAGATTCTATAAATATAATCCACCTATACTTTACAGAGGAAAACAATTCTACTGAAATTCATAATATCCTTTAATGGATTCAACTCAACAACCCCGATACATTTGCTTCTGAATTCTCTTCCTGATAAGTTCCTTGTTATGTTATAGTATGTATCTTTGGTTTTGTTACCAATTCAGTTACTACTGGATCACCGAGAATGTTGATAGTAATGATCCAACTGTTGTACTCTTATTTATTGTGTACCTGTTCAATAAAGCTTTTTGAAAAAAAAAAAATGCAAACCAACCAAGGAATATGGGTGTCACCTTCCTGGTTGTGTGGCAGAGGTGGGTTTATCATGAGACTGATATAAAATAATTACAAAATATATAACAGATAAAGGTGTAAACATATGGCTGGCCAATGACATTGTGCTGCCTGGTTTCAAGAATAAAATGCTGCCCCCCCCCCACCCCTAAAAAAATTAAAAAATAAAAATCACGCCCACCAAAAGGACCCTACATCCATTATTTTATATAAATATATATAAATAAAAGTTTTTAGAAAAGTATATATACTGTTATCTTATAACTCACCCCTGGACTGGTCCACCAAACACCCACTGTCTGTCCTCAGTCCTCCTGTCATTCCTGTGTCTGCTACGGCCACAGCCCTAAAGGATCCAGCCTGCCCTGCATGAGATGGAGTGCACTGATGTCTGACATCATTGCGCACACCACGATCACGCGAGGACCACGACGTTCTCTGGAGGAGACACTCCGCCTTAACATGCTCATCAGTTTGCACTACGAGCAGCAGGATGAGATGGGGAAATGCAGCCTGTAATGTGCTACAAACCAATGACACACAAAACTACTGGAAAAAAAATCTTGGGCTTCAATTTGCCGCTCCTCTCAAAGTACCGCCTTGGTCCAATGGACCGAGCGGGACCCATGGTAGGGCTGGCCCTGTATTTACCAGGTATTTAGCTTTTTTTCTGAATTGCAATTTTTTTTTATATTTTTTTTTTTAAATGATATATAATAATGATAAATCTATATATGATAAATGTTTCATAAATGTATTACCTTTTGCACACATTCCATCACACTTTTTACATCTGCGGACACCATTTTCTTCGACCTCATATGAACCCGATTGGCATGTCTTAACACAAGACCCAAGATCTGTTGCTAGGTAATTATCTATTAAATGAATAGATAAATAAATGCACACATACATAAATATTTATAGCATTTAAATATATGTAAACACATAACACAAAAGGAAAGACATATAGATGGCACAAATTGCATGGTTAAGGATGCTGATGCTGACAAACTTGGCCTGGGCATCAAAGTTTCAAAAAACTCTGGCCAAGGTTGAGCCTAAGGCAGAAAAATGTGACAAAGCTTCATGTAATTATAACAGCGCACTGGATTGCTTCCAGTCTGTGTTGCATTCATCGTTTACTAATACTGACAATGAACACATTTTATAACCCCCCCCCCCACTAAACAAAGCCTTTTAATTAAAACAATATCATACAAGTTTCATTTCTTTGTGGGCACTTATACCCCCCTTCCTGTCCAGGCCAATTTTTAGCTTTCAGCGCTCTCACACTTTGAATGACAATTGCGCAGTCATGCAACACTGTACCCATAATAAAATTGTTATCACTGATGAGGCTGCACTCTGGGATGGCACTGATGGGGACTGATAGAGAGCACTGATAGGTGGCACTGATAGGTAGCACGAATGGGCACTGATAGGTGGCTCTGATGGGCACTGATAGGCACTGGTAGGCAGCACTGATAAGTGACACTGATGATGAGGCACTGATGGGCACTGATTAGCAGCACTGAGAGATGGCACTGGTGGGCACTGACTAGCAGCACTGGAGGGCACTGATTAGCAGCACTGGTGGGCCCTAAGGGGACTGATGTCCCTCTAACAGAAGCCGGGTAACACTGACAGCGTGAGGGGAAAAAAAGCCAATAACTGACTTCTTTTTATTTCCGTAATCAGCTATCATTGGCTGACAGCTGATCATGTGGTAAAGGGCCCGCTGCGATTGACCATTTATCCGGATCTGTGATGAGCCGAGTCCCAAGGGAGCGCGCAAGCAGCGCAAGAATGGAAGGATATCCATGTACGCCCTCCTGGCATTTTAATCCTGCGCTGTAGCTGTCTTTCAGCGCCAAGTGGTTAAGCAAAATATAAGACTCATTAGTTGTTTGTGGGGTTGTTTCTCAGGAGTTTTGGCTTGGCCCTTTAGTTCCAGTTAAGGGAACCCTTAAAGTGGTTGTATACCCACTTTGATGACTTTTACCTATGGGTAAGCCTATAATTAGGCTTACCTATAGGTGCTGTAAATATCTTCTAAACTTGCACCATTTAGGAGATATTTGCATTTCATGCAGCCAATGACCTCTTAGACGCATGTGCTCTGAAGAAACGGCCACCTGTGCCGTTTCTTCAGAGCCCTGTACCGTGACCGATGGCTCTTGTGTGCATGCGCGAGATTGACGTCACACGGCTCTGGCCAGTAATACAGCCGGAGTCCAATGACCCAGAAGGAAGACGGGTGAAGATGGATGCGGCCGGCAACGGGGACAACGCGGGCTTCGTTTGCAAGTAAGTGTCACATAATGTGCTAGTATGCGATGCATACTAGCACATTAAGCATTTACTTTGCAGGGGGGAAAAAAAACAAAAAAAAGGAGTTTACTTCCTCCTTAAGGCGTCAGCATACTAAGGCATTTTGGACAATTTCATGCTCCCAACTTTGTGGGAACAGTTTGGGGATGGCCCCTTCCTGATTCAACATGACTGCGCACCAGTGCACAAACAAGGTCCATAAAGACATGGATCTCTTGCAGACATAACTGTGTAAACGTAGGAATCAGAGTTGATAATTTAGAGTGCTTTTTCTTCTCACCTGAAGTTTGTTAGTCCGCATTTGTTTTTACCAAATCATGTGCTAGCAAAACTCTTGACTTATTTTAAATTTCCCTTGCTTATGACTGTGTACTTAATTTGACGACAACTCCCCTTATTTTCTAAATTTCACTTTGCTAAGTGAAATTTCACTTTGCTGGACGATCAGCCCTAATCCTTTAGAAAATCAACCCCTCTGTTTTGCACTGTACTTCTTTAGAGCACAGTTATAGGGGATTGCAAGGTCTGAAAGCCCAAGGACAGACCAGTTCAGTTCTTGGGCTTAGTGTGGGACTCTGGCTGCCTACTAAATGGGTGTACTGAGCAGGATTGGTCACATGCAAGAAAAAAAACATTTTCCTTTATAGAAAGGTATACAGATTTTTTATTTAATGAGGTCATGAGATTTGGACAGTTTTCATAAATAAAAAAATGTGCTGGGTGGTGTCATGGAATATTTTAAATTGAGAAGAAACAATAAAATCATCTACATGTAGCACCCTCCTAGGTAGGTGCTAGGTAAAAGCATTGTTTGCTCTGCCTGCTTCACAGGGGAGCCTGATCAGTAGTTAGGCCTGTTGCATGTGTCCATGTGTGATTCATTTGGTCTGAGGGAGTGTCCCCACTGTATCCAATAGGGGAGCCTGTTGGACAGTGGAGGAAAGCCCAGCAAGTGACACAGGCTTTTGTGGCTGTCCCAGTGGGTTGGCACAACAGTGGTGCATCCTGGGATAGGTCATAAAAGCCAAGGGCACATGTGACAGGGTGTTTTTCGGGCGGGAAGCCAGGTCCCAGGAGGAGGGTGATGGCAGACCGGAGAGCCGAAGAAACCCACCCTGTGGGATACAGGGGTGCGGATGGTGCCCGGCGGAAGACTGGCTTTGTGCACCGGAGGAGGCATAGAGCACTTGGGTCTGGTAAATAGTCAGTTTCTGAGTGTTACCATGCGGATGCAAGCTTGGGGCCAGTGCGGGCACTGCGACAATCTGCTGTTGCGGGCAGAGAAGAGTGAAGGTCGGCCCAGAAAATTGAGTGTGACATGGGAGACCGGGTCACTCATGCTCTGTCGGCTGTGAAGTCGGGGCCTCTCCTGGGCCGTGGAAGAGGAGTGCTGTGGTTCATGATGCAGTTGAAGTCCATGCAGTCTGTCAGTGGTCCAGCGTGCACATGGAAGGAGACCCAAATGTCCGAGCCAGGATGCATGCAAGTAGTGCGGGCCGGGGATTGGCCACCTGGTGGAGTGAAAAGTGCAGCGGCAGAGAAGAAGTCTGCTCCCACACAGGCAGAGGAGAGAAAATGGCCAGCGGTGACAAGGGCTGCTAGTGTGAGTGTGAGCAGCGAGGAGGAGGCCGGGGTCATTGATGTGGGGTCTTCCAGCTTCCAGAATCATTTCAGATCCTTGGAGGAGGGATTGGATGTTTGGAAGTCTGAGGAAGAGACTGAATGGTGTGGTAGTGTGGGGACAGTGCACCAGGAATCTGGGGTTCTGCAAGGCCTACGCTAATCGGGTCCCAGATCTATCCCCACCTAGGAACTATGCCCAGGCTCGGGATCAAAATGAGGCCTATGCCTCCTTCATCAAAAGAGAAGAGACCATATACTCCCCAGCTGGGAGAGGTAATCGGAAGACCCACCGCAGATTTTCCAGGATGCAGAGGTGGATACATAGAAAGGTGGCCTTAGAGTATGGGTAAGACTATCCCTATGCTCCTCGGGAAGTCATGCTAGAGATAGAGGCCAAAATAGAGTCCTGGTGTGATGAAGCTTTATGGGACTTCCTAATTGTACCCAAGTCATACCGCAATCAGTCCAGGCTGGACTTGTGGAAGACTTTCCTATCTGTGAAAGCTCAATGGAACCATGGGCGGGCGATCTATTTGGATAGAGTGGAGGTTCGCCGCCCATATGAATCGGGTCAGGCCTGGTCGATCCGAATTCAGGAAAAGGATGGGAAGATTCCCCATCCAGATTTCTACTGCTAAAGAATATACACCAAGTTTAATTAAGGCCGGCTAGCCTATGCTTAGTATCTGGAAAAAGAAGACAATATATGCTACAGCAAAGGAACATTCAAGTCCAGTTATTGTTGGGACTTCTGCTCTATGTCCATTACCCCTTCCCCTTCTATCCTTGCAGAAAGGGGCTGGGGACAATTCAAGATACCAATGGCTAGTGGACTTGTACTAGAGGGCAGACCCTCTCAGGAGAAATAAAAAGACTGTAGTATGCTGTTCCGGAGACCCCTTGAGCCATCAAGCTGGGATCATCGATTACAATATGTTCAGAGTCTCGAGTGAACTATCTTTGGACCAATGGGCCTACAGCGGAACTCTGAGGGTAACTGCCTGGAAGAAGTGGGTGGTACCCTGGGAGCCTTTTGGTGGGGGGTGCCCTGGTGCCAGGGGCCCCTGAGGAAGCTATCTACAAACCCCTGCGGGACTGATGGGTTGTCCAGGCTCCGGCAACCAAGTATCTGATAGGGGGGAAAATGAGTGTTGACCACTGCAGTGAAGAGAACATTGCAGACACCCGTTTCGTTGGACTATTAGTAGACAGTCAGTGATAGGGTTCAGGATAACCTTGAAGGAGCAATACTGAGCGTCATGTCAAGACTGACAAGTGGATGTCTACTAATTTATCTAGATAGGGATGCTGGATGAGAAGGGAGCCTTCGAGGGGAGGCTCTTCTCATCTTAAAATAAGTTAGGTATATAGTTGTGTAAGTGTACATATGATGCAGTGTCTCACCTTTTCTTTTTTCCCTCTGCAGGTTGTCTAGAACTGTTAGAGACAGATAGTTAGGATGCCATGTTAGTTCACCAGAGCAGATTTTTGCTTGCTGGGGGGTGCATTGTTTTAAATGAACCCCAAAATGGTATCATATTTGTACAAACAGGGTATTTATATTTTTCAACGTAATTTATTAGGTACATTTGTTCTCTCTTTTCCACCTCTCCAGGTTTGTTGGATACTCCTTTGTTTTTCCAGTAGGGATTTTTTTTGTAGGGGGCGGCTGCCCCAGAGTCAATGGGGATATGGCTCATTTTGGTGGGGGGTGGTTGTCGCACCCTCCTAGGTAGGTGCTAGGAAAAAGTATAGTTTGCTCTGCCTGCTTCACAGGGCAGCCTGATCAGTAGTTAGGCCTGTTGCATGTGTCCATGTGTGATTCATTTGGTCTAAGGGAGTGTCCCCACTGTATCCAATAGGGGAGCCTGTTGGACAGTAGAGGAAACCCAGCCAGTGACACACAGGCTTTTGTGGCTGTTCCAGTGGGTTGACACAACAGTGGTGCATCCTGGGATAGGTCATAAAAGCCAAGGGCACATGTGACAGGGTGTCTTTGGCGGGAAGCCAGGTCCCAGGAGGAGGGTGACGGCTGTCTCTCCTCCTGTCTGATGTGGAAGGTGGTTACAGGTGGTCGGCCTAGTGGACCAAGTGTGTGATGCTGAGCCAGGAGGTTCAGGTTACTGACAAGTGAAGCTGAAGGCAGAACAACCCTGGGAAAAACGGTGTCTGAGTACCGGGAAGCTTGCCGGGGGTCTGCCCAGGAAGGAGACCACTCCAGTGGAGAGTCAGTGGACAGGGGCTAGCATGCACGGAAAGTGAGAAAGGGGGTGCCAAGTTAGGACCCTGAAGAGGAATCAATTTAGGAACCAGTGGCAGCCTGGACCAATCATCATTCAGGACATCCTGACCCCGTCATTGGGGGCGGTGCCAGTGCGTGCGACAGTCACGCATCGTCACCGCCCGATCTCCTTCCCGCCGGACCAGTGTTGCCTGCCCGCCACCATCAAAGAAGAAAGAAGAAGGACGAGGAGAGGAGCAGCGTGCCGTGGACGTCACCTTCCCGCCAGACCGGTTCCCGAATCCCGCCGCCATCAGAAGAAGGAAGAAGAGGACTCGAGGAGAGGAGCGTGGACGTCTCGCAGGCAGCCCAGGAGAGCAGGTAAGTGATTGCAGCGCGATGACATGACCTGTGACTGTGACATGACCCGTGACTGTGAAATGACCTGACCTGTGACATGCCTGTACCATGACCTGTGACTGTGACATGACCTGTGACTGTGACATGACCTGACCTGTGACATGCCTGTACCATGACCTGTGACTGTGACATGACCTGTGACATTACCTGACCTGTGATATACCTGTACCATGACCTGTAACTGTGACATGACCTGTGACTGTGACATGACCTGACCTGTGACATGCCTGTACCATGACCTGTGACTGTGACATGACCTGTGACTGTGACATGACCTGTGACATGCCTGTACCATGACCTGTGACTGTGACATGACCTGTGACTGTGACATGACCATGACCTGTGACATGCTTGTGACATGACCTGTGACATGCCTGCCAATTTCCCTAAACTGCGCTCGCTGCTAGAAAATATCAAATGGGATAGAACCCTGGGAACAAAGAACACGGAGGAAAAATGGGAGTGCTTCAAGAGCATACTTAACAAGGGGGTGGGCCAGTGCATTCCACAGGGAAATAAATTTAAAAGAGCAAAACTAAACCCTGGGTGGCTAAACTCCAACATAAAAATGTATATTAGAGCTAAAGAAAAGGCCTTCAAAAAATACAAGACTGAGGGGTCATTGGCAGCATTTAAGCACTACAAAGAGTGTAATAAGAAATGTAAAGATGAAATCAGGGCGGCTAAAATAGAACACGAGAGACATATAGCGGAGGAGAGTAAAAAGAACCCCAAGAAGTTCTTTAAGTATATAAACATTAAGAAAGCGAGGCCAGAACACATTGGCCCCATAAAAGATGATAAAGGAAAAATGGCCACTGAGGACAGAGAAAAGGCGGAAGTGTTAAATAATTTCTTTTCTTCAGTCTTCACAAAGGAATCGGGGGGCTACACGAACCCAGCTTGTAAGGCCGAACTAAATAATACACCTCAGGAAGTGCCGCCATGGCTAACAGAGGATAGACTTAGAGCTAAACTAGAGAAACTTAACATAAATAAATCCCCGGGACCGGATGGCTTGCACCCAAGGGTTCTTAATGAGCTCAGCCAGGTGATTGCCAGACCATTATTCTTGATCTTTAAGGATAGTTTACAGACAGGTATGGTGCCAGCTGATTGGAAAAAAGCCAACGTGGCACCAATATTTAAAAAGGGGCCGAGATATATCCCGGGTAACTATAGGCCGGTCAGCCTAACATCAGTAGTCTGCAAAATTTTGGAGGGGATGATAAGGGACCACATACAAGACTTTAGTAATGAAAACGGTATTATAAGTAGTAATCAGCATGGATTCATGAAAAATCGTTCATGCCAAACCAATCTATTAACCTTCTACGATGAAGTGAGCTGCCACTTAGATAAAGGTAAGCCTGTGGATGTGGTGTATCTGGACTTTGCAAAGGCCTTTGACACCGTTCCCCACAAACGCTTACTGTACAAACTAAGGAAGGTAGGTATGGACCATAAGGTGAGTACCTGGATAGAGAACTGGCTCCAGGGGAGAGTCCAGAGGGTGGTGATTAATGGGGAGTACTCGGATTGGGCGGGTGTGGAAAGTGGGGTCCCCCAGGGTTCTGTCCTGGGACCAATCCTGTTTAATTTATTCATAAATGATCTAGAGGAGGGGATATCTAGTACAATCTCAGTATTTGCAGATGATACTAAATTAGGCATGCCAATATCTTCTATGCAGGATGTGGAAATCTTGCAAGCAGACCTGAACAAAATAACGGGGTGGGCAACTACATGGCAGATGAGATTTAATGTAGAAAAATGTAAAGTAATGCACTTGGGGGCCAGTAACCAGAAAGCAAGCTACTCACTAGGGGGGGAACCTCTGGGTGAGTCTAGGATGGAAAGGGACCTGGGGGTACTGGTAGACAACAGGCTTGGAAGTGGCATGCAATGCCAAGCCGCTGCAAGCAAAGCCAACAGAATACTGGGTTGTATAAAAAAGGGGATTCACTCCAGAAATAAAGAGATTATTCTTCCACTCTACAAAACTCTGGTCCGGCCACATCTGGAGTATGCTGTCCAGTTCTGGGCACCGGTCCTCAGGAAGGATGTGCTGGAACTGGAGAAAGTCCAGAGAAGGGCAACAAAAATAATAAGGGGAATGGAGGACATCAGCTATGAGGAAAGACTACAAGCACTGAACTTATTCTCTCTGTAGAAGAGACGATTGAGGGGGGATATGATATCAATGTACAAATACTGTACTGGCGACCCTAGCATAAGGAACAAACTATTCAGAGTAAGGGAATACAATAAGACACGTGGCCACTCACTAAAACTTGAGGAAAGGCGGTTTAACCTTAAAGTGCGTAAGGGGTTCTTCACTGTAAGAGCGGTAAGGATGTGGAATTCTCTTCCGCAAGCAGTCGTATCAGCGGGGAGCCTTGATAGTTTCAAAAAACTATTGGATGGACACCTTAAAGACCACAACATACAGGGGTATACAATGTATGGTTAAAAGCAAACACACACACACATCATAGGTTGAACTGGATGGACTTGTGTCTTTTTTCAGCCTCACTAACTATGTAACTATATGTAACCTGTTTGTCATGACCTGTGACATACCCTTACCATGACCTGTGACATGCCCTTACTGTAGCAGAATGGACACTAAGAGTGGGGTTTGTGTTGAAAGAGTGAGGGAGCAGTGTCCCTCAGGAGATGGGTGGGGGTTTGTTATTGTTAAATACCTGCATTCTATTGTCCTATTGTTCCTGTCTGGCAGAGTAAGGTTATTATGGGATGTTCAGCTTTGTGTGTGGAATGTATCGAAGAGGGAGGGGTTTTGGCAGAGTGTAGATCCCTTGTGTTTTCAATAAACAAGGCATTCGAGTTTTGACTCCCAGCCTATGTGCCGTCTAGTCCTTGGGAGGGAAGAATGGTATAATGCTACCTGGATTGTTGCATGCTGTACCTGCCTATTTGGAATATTACCCATTTTCCTGTCTACCAGCGGAGACCCTGTAGATTGAACTACCTCTCCGCTACAACTGGTGGCAAGCGACGGGATTGCAAACCGCACAGCAGATCCACGATCGGCAGTAACTACCAAACAAAGAGGAGAGGCAGCAGCACAACGGAACGAGCCATTCGGATAAAACCAGCATTCGGGAAATATGTCAAAGTATACGAACGCTTGGTGAATGGAGGTGAACTATGCAGCATTGAAAAGAACTACATTGAAGGAATTATTGCAAGCTAGAGGGGGAAACGCCAGCCACAAAACAAAAGCGACCCTTGTAGCAGAGCTCATGGAGAGAGACAGAGCAATCCCTGCAGCGGGCCCACAGGAGGCAGAACGCAGCGCATTTGACAAGGAGCTACAGAGCAGACTGGCCTACTACCCAGAGCCCCACTCAAGAGAAATACTCGACTGGCTGATGGCGGACGTACAGGAATACCTGGTGGTCAAACACCAAGCAAGTCAGCGAGCCGGGGAGAGAGCTCCAACGCCTGTCCACGTTACCCAGGGGAAGCCCAAGATTCCATACCAGGCGTTTAAAAGCTATACCGAAACCGACGGCGAGGTAGATGATTACCTACAAGATTTTGAAAGGTTATGCCACCTGCACAATATCAGTGCGGAGGATCGAGTACCCCTACTGGCAGGGAGACTATCTGGTCACGCAGCAGAGGCATACCGTGCCGTACCGGACGAGGACAGTACAGACTATGCCAAGGTGAAGCAGGCCATTCTAGCTAGGTATGCGATTACCTCAGAGGCCTACCGCCTAAAGTTCCGAGACATTAAAAAGCTCACCAGAGACACTCACACAGAATGGGCGCACCGTCTACAATGAGCGGCAAAAGGATGGTTGGAAGCCACCCAAGTCAACACCCTAGAAGACCTGTTCCAGCTAATGGTAATGGAGCAGTTCTTTAACGGGATACCCGCTCATCTGCAGAATTGGGTGCGAGATCGGAAACCACGCACTCTACAAGACGCAGCCAAGTTAGTGGATGAGTTCCAAGATACCAGGAACAGCTCACTCAACCAAGAGCAGCCTATGGACCTACAGCACCAGTACCAACTGTAACCGCAGCCGTCCCAGCACGCCCGGGGGTAAGCGATAACACCTACACCCCCCAGGTATCAGGCTCGCCCCCCGATACGATGCTACACCTGCAACCAGCAGGGACATATGTAGCGGGACTGCCCCCGCAACCGACCCCGGCCCAGCTGGAATACCCCGGCACCCAACAACCGAGCAGCGGTTCATTGTGCCCAAGCGGAACCCTACAGAGTACCCGAGATCCCAGCTTCCACCGAGGAACCTCTGGGTACGCTACATGAAGTCAACCCTATCCAAGCGGCTTCTGACAACCGCCAAGGGCACCGACAAGAGGTACAGATGGAGGGGAGAAAGGTACAGGGGTTGCGAGACTCTGGAGCTACTATAACGCTGGTCCGCAACCACCTAGTACCCAAGGGCAACCTCACAGGGGAGTGTGTGGCAGTATGTGTAGCCGGGGGAGCGATCTACCAGATCCCCACTGCCAAGGTACACCTGAATTGGGGAGAGGGGAATGGGAATGTGAAGGTGGGCATTATGCAGGATTTACCCGCAGATGTTATTTTGGGCAACAACCTGGGGGAGATGACTTCAGCTTTTGTTCCCCAATCTACCATCCACAAAGCTTATCCGGTTGTGACCCGGCAGCAGGCTCGCACCACAGGACCACTACTACCACAGAGGGGGCGAAACTCCTCCAGACACCAGACACCCAGATACCTGTCCCGCAGTGGGGTACAGTGCCACAGGTGCAAGCAGTTTGGGCACTATCGACGAGACTGTATCCAGAGCAGGAACCAAGCTGCATGGATCCGACCAGGGTCACCCCTTCAGCACAGACAACGGTCCCCTACTATCTCACAGAGGTTCCCCCAGTCGTACCCAGGTTCAAACACACCGAGGAGCAATGGGGTACCCTTCATGAAGCTAACCCGGTCTAAGCCGCTACGGAGAACCAACAGCACCATCTACAATCGGTCCAGTTAAATGGAATGCCCGCTCAAGGTCTCCGAGACACGGGAGCCACTCTCACCTTGGTCAAGTGACACCTGGTCCCAGATGCCGCCCGAACCAGAGGCTCAGCAGTGGTACGGATGGCAGGGGGAGCAGTACAACGACTACCCACTGCGAGGGTCCACTTGAATTGGGGTGCCGGGTCAGGTCTGATTCATATGGGGTTGATACGGGATCTCCCCACAGACATCTTACTGGGGAACGAACTAGGCCAGTTGCCCTCAACGTTCCTGCCAGTCCAGATCCCAGGCCAACATCCCAGAGACCTACTGGAGGTCCAGACGCTTCAATGTTTGGATTAAGAACAGTATTAAGCCCGGTTGGAGAAGATGGCGGAGAACAACCCGTAACCTACTTGAGCAGAGAGCTTCTCCCCAGGGAATGAAGCTTCAGCCCTACTTGTATGGACAACAGTTCACCCTACTCACGGATCACAACCCATTGGTATGGCTAAACCAAGTGGCAGGGGACAATGTCCGATTGTTGCGCTGGAGTTTGGCGTTACAACCGTATGACTTTACTATTCACTACCGCCCCGGAAAACAGAATGGCAATGCTGACGGGTTATCGCGACAGACTGAACTGGAAAAATGATCTGTGAGTACTCCCTGGACATCCACAAGCCGATCCGTTATGGATCAGACTGTGTATGCTGGCTTGTGGTTAAGGGGGAGCAGTGTAGCAGAATGGACACTAAGAGTGGGGTTTGTGTTGAAAGAGTGAGGGAGCAGTGTCCCTCAGGAGATGGGTGGGGGTTTGTTATTGTTAAATACCTGCATTCTATTTTCCTATTGTTCCTGTCTGGCAGAGTAAGGTTATTATGGGATGTTCAGCTTTGTGTGTGGAATGTCTCGAAGAGGGAGGGGTTTTGGCAGAGTGTAGATCCCTTGTGTTTTCAATAAACACGGCATTCGAGTTTTGACTCCCAGCGTATGTGTCGTCTAGTCCTTGGGAGGGAAGAATGGTATAACGCTACCTGGATTGTTGCATGCTGTACCTGCCTATTTGGAATATTACCTGTTTTCCTGTCTACCAGCGGAGACCCTGTAGATTGAACTACTTCTCCGCTACACTTACCATGACCTGTGACATGCCTATACCATCACCTGTGACATGCCTGTGCCATGACCTGTGCCATGCCCTTACCATGACCTGTGACATGCCTATACCATCACCTGTGACATGCCTGTGCCATGCCCGTACCATGACCTGTGCCATGCCCGTACCATGACCTGTGCCATGCCCTTACCATGACTTGTGACATGCCTGTACCATGACCTGTGCCATGCCCTTACCATGACCTGTGCCATGCCTATACCATCACCTGTGACATGCCTATACCATCACCTGTGACATGCCTGTGCCATGATATGTGCCATGCCCTTACCATGACCTGTGCCATGCCCTTACCATGACCTGTGCCATGCCCTTACCATGACCTGTGCCATGCCCTTACCATGACCTGTACCATGACCTGTGCCATGACCTGTGACATGCCTGTACCATGACCTGTGCCATGACCTGTGCCATGCCCTTACCATCACCTGTGCCATGCCCTTACCATCACCTGTGCCATGCCCTTACCATCACCTGTGCCATGCCTGTATCATGACCTGCACAATGCCTGTGCCATGCCTGTGTCATGACCTGTGACATGCTTGTACCATGACCTGTGACATGCCCTTACCATGTCCTGTGACATGCCTATACCATGACCTGTGACATGCCTATACCATCACCTGTGACATGCCCTTACCATGGCCTGTGCCATGTCCTTACCATGACCTGTGACATGCCTGTGCCATGACCTGTGCCATGCCCTTACCATGACCTGTGCCATGCCCTTACCATCACCAGTGCCATGCCCTTATCATCACCTGTGCCATGCTTGTACCATGACCTGTGCCATGCCTGTGCCATGCCTGTGTCATGACCTGTGCCATGACATGTGACATGCCCATACCATCACCTGTGCCATGCCCTTACCATGACCTGTGCCAGGCCTGTACCATGACCTGTGCCATGCCTGTGTCATGACCTGTGCCATGCCCTTACCATGACCTGTGACATGCTTATACCATAACCTGTGACATGCCTGTGCCATTACCTGTGCCATGCCCATACCATGACCTGTGCCATGCCCTTACCATGACCTGTGTCATGCCCTTACCATGTCCTGTACCATGTCCTTACCATGACCTGTGCCATGCCCTTACCATGACATGTGGCATGCCTGTACCATGACCTGTGCCATGCCTGTGCATTGACCTGTGTCATTACCTGTGCCATGACCTGTGCCAGCCCTGTATGATGACCTGTGCCATGCCTATGCCATGACCTGTGCCATGCCCTTACCATGACCTGTGCCATGCCCCTACCATGACCTGTGCCATGCCCTTACCATGACCTGTGCCATGCCCTTACCATGACCTGTGACATGCCTATACCATGACCTGTGCCATGCCCTTACCATGACCTGTGACATGCATGTTCCATGACCTGTGCCATGCCCTTACCATGACCTGTGCCATGCCCATACCATCACCTGTGCCATGCCCTTACCATCACCTGTGCCATGCCCTTACCATCACCTGTGCCGTGCCTGTGTCATGATCTGTGCCATGACCTGTGACATGCCTGTACCATGACCTGTGACATGCCCTTACCATGACCTGTGACATGCCTATACCATCACCTGTGACATGCATGTACCATGACCTGTGCCATGCCCTTACCATGACCTGTGCCATGCCTGTGCCATGCCCATACCATCACTTGTGCCATGCCCATACCATCACTTGTGCCATGCCCTTACCATGACCTGTGCCATGCCTGTACCATGACCTGTGCCATGCCTGTACCATGACCTGTGCCATGCCTATACCATCACCTGTGACATGCCTGTACCATGACCTGTGACATGCCCTTACCATGACCTGTGACATGCCTATACCATCACCTATGACATGCATGTACCATGACCTGTGCCATGCCCTTACCATGACCTGTGACATGCCTGTGCCATGCCTGTACCATGACCTGTGCCATGTGCTTATCATCACCTGTGCCATGCCCTTATCATCACCTGTGCCATGCCCTTATCATCACCTGTGCCATGCCCTTACCATGACCTGTGCCATGCCCGTGCCATGCCCTTACCTTGACCTGTGCCATGCCTGTACCATGACCTGTGCCATGACCTGTGCCATGACCTGTGACATGCCTGTACCATGACCTGTGCCATGCCTATACCATGACTTGTGCCATGCCTGTACCATCATCTGTGCCATGACCTGTGCCATGCCCTTACCATGACCTGTGCCATGCCTATACCCTCTCCTGTACCATGACCTGTGATATGCCTGTACCATCACCTGTGCCATGCCTATACCATCATCTGTGCCATGCCTGTGCCATGCCTGTACCATCACCTGTGCCATGCCTGTACCATGACCTCAAAGTCACGCAATTTTTACAGCGTTTTTTGCAATACCTATTACATTTTTCTTTTTGCGCCCCCCCAAAAAAAATTTTGAGCACCAGCCGCCACTGTTAGGAACATATCTTCTACTTCACTTCAGTGGCAAAGTGAGGCAGCGAATTTTACCTGATCTCAGAATGTTACTTACATGGACATTTAGAAACACAGGAGTACCCAAAACTAAACTTTCCTCCAGGATTGTGTTCCAATTGGTGCATGATTGGGTTATATATATAAGGTGGAAGACAGCTCTCCCTACATGTGTCGCCATCACGGAATTTGCGGCAAAACTTTTAGGAAAAAAAAAAAAAGATTGTAAGATAGTTTAAAGAATATTTAAACCCAACATTTCATATTCCTGATAGTTTCCTGTTCTCTTTGTATTGCTTCCATTGTGTGAAATCCCTGGTAATTCTACCAGTCCCTCTGCTTTCCTATGAAAAACAGACCATACTAGGCAAGAGAGCAAAGCATTGTCAGTTCTCTGTGCTAGGAACTCAGCCTGCTCTCTTTCAATGACATGCCCCCCCTTTCCAGCGCACAGCAGTGGGAATACCAGTGTTCTGCTGTTTCTCCTCCCCCAGCTCTCTGAACTCCTTATGCAGCTGAGAATATAGAGTATGTAATCACTTATAAAAAAAAAAGGGGGGGAAGTATTTGTAAATCTTTTTAGATCTACACATAATTTTTTTGCCTTTAATTTCCATTTTAAAGAGAATGGGCTATTTTATAAGGTGAGGGTTTCACATACAGTCAGGTCCATAAATAATGGGACATCAACACAATTCTAATCTTTTTGGCTCTATACACCACCACAATGGATTTGAAATGAAACAAACAAGATGTGCTTTAACTGCAGACTTTCAGCTTTAATTTGAGGGTATTTACATCCAAATCAGGTGAACGGTGTAGGAATTACAACAGTTTGTATATGTGCCTCCCACTTTTTAAGGGACCAAAAGTAATGGGACAGATTAACAATCATAAATCAAATTTTCACTTTTTAATACTTGGTTGCAAATCCTTTGCAGTCAATTACAGCCTGAAGTCTGGAACGCATAGACCTCACCAGACGCTGGGTTTCATCCCTGGTGATGCTCTGCCAGGCCTCTACTGCAACTGTCTTCAGTTCCTGCTTATTCTTGGGGCATTTTCCCTTCAGTTTTGTCTTCAGCAAGTGAAATTCATGCTCAATCGGATTCAGGTCAGGTGATTGACTTGCCCATTGCATAACATTCCTCTTCTTTCCGTTAAAAAACTCTTTGGTTGCTTTCGCAGTATGCTTCGGGTCATTGTCCATCTGCACTTTGAAGCGCCGTCCAATGAGTTCTGAAGCAGTTGGCTGAATATTAGCAGATATTATTGCTCGAAACACTTCAGAATTCATCCTGCTGCTTTTGTCAGCAGTCACATCATCAGTAAATACAAGAGAACCAGTTCCATTGACAGCCATACATGCCCACGCCATGACACTACCACCACCGTGCTTCACTGATGAGGTGGTATGCTTTGGATCATGAGCAGTTCCTTTCCTTCTCCATACTCTTCTCTTCCCATCACTCTGGTACAAGTTGATCTTGGTCTCACCTGTCCATAGGATGTTGTTCCAGAACTGTGAAGGCTTTTTTAGATGTTGTTTGGCAAACTCTAATCTGGCCTTCCTGTTTTTGAGGCTCACCAATGGTTTACATCTTGTGGTGAACCCTCTGTATTCACTCTGGTGAAGTCTTCTCTTCATTGTTGACTTTGACACACATACACCTACCTCCTGGAGAGTGTTCTTGATCTGGCCAACTGTTGTGAAGGGTGTTTTCTTCACCAGGGAAAGAATTCTTCGGTCATCCACCACAGTTGTTTTCCGTGGTCTTCCGGGTCTATTGGTGTTGCTGAGCTCATCGGTGCGTTCTTTCTTTTTAAGGATGTTCCAAACAGTTGATTTGGCCACACCTAATGTTTTTGCTATCTCTCTCATGGGTTTGTTTTGTTTTTTCAGCATAATGATGGCTTGTTTCACTGATAGTGACAGCTCTTTGGATCTCATATTGAGAGTTGACAGCAACAGATTCCAAATGCAAATATCACACTTGAAATTAACTCTGGACCTTTTATCTGCTCCTTGTAAATGGGATAATGAGGGAATAACACACACCTGGCCATGGAACAGCTAAGAAGCCAATTGTCCCATTACTTTTGGTCCCTTAAAAAGCAGGAGACACATATACAAACTGTTGTAATTCCTACACCGTTCACCTGATTTGGATGTAAATACCCTCAAATTAAAGCTGAAAGTCTGCAGTTAAAGCACATCTTGTTTGTTTCATTTCAAATCCATTGTGGTGGTGTATAGAGCCAAAAAGATTAGAATTGTGTCGATGTCCCATTATTTATGGACCTGACTGTATACTTTAAAATGATAAAATAGAATAGGCTGAAGAAGACTATTCAGGGAAATGTTAAAGCTGTACAGAAGGCAGATAAAAAAAAAAAAAAACAAACGAATGCATCTCTATGGCATTAGCATCCTGCAATCACTGAACAGCAGAGCTTAGACAGGGGGGAGGAGGAAGCAGCACTACAAGTAACTAATTAGTTGTCCTATAGTGCAAGAAGTATGCAAGATGAGCATATTGATGTGCTGCTTCTTCTTTCACTGTAGAGAGGTGGGGTAGAGAGGAGATCTGAAGTGTTACTTCCCCTACCAGACATGCTTGTGTGGTGTGGCAGCTCTTTGTAAATCTCAGGACTGGAACAGCAGAAATACAAATCCTTTGGAAGATAAATTGTATATCATATCATATGTATATCATCTGCATATTTAGCTGTTTGCCTGGAGTTCAACTGTAAATATTTGTTACTGTGCAGTTATGCATTTTTGATAACTTTGTTTTACACTAATCTAGCCAACAAACACCAGTTTTATAAGTAAATAGGTAAACATATATAAGAAGAGACTCATAAATTATGTCTCACCTAAAAATTTCCTACGATGTAATTTACAATGCATCCGGAAAGTATTCATAGCACTTCACTTTTTCCCCATTTTGTTATGTTACAGCCTTATTCCAAAATGGATTAAATTCATTATTTTCCTCAAAATTCTACAAACAATGCCCCATAATGACAACGTGAAAGAGGTTTGCTTGCAATCTTTGCAAATTTATTAAAAATAAAAAAATTAAAAAATCCCATGTGCATAATAAGTATTGATAGCTTTTGCTATGACACTCAAATTTGAGCTCAGGTGCGTCCTGTTTCCACTGATCAACCTTGAGATGTTTCTACAACTTGATCGGAGTCCACCTTGATTGGAGTCCCAGGTATTGTCTGTAGACCTCCGAGACAGGATTGTATCGAGGCACAGCTCTAAGGAAGGGTACAGAATAATGTCCGCAGCATTGAAGGTCCCAATGAGCACAGTGGCCTTTATCATCGGTACATGGAAGAAGTTTGGAACCAGCAGGACTCCTAGAGCGGGCTGCTCAGCCAAACTGAGCAATTGGGGGAGAAGGACCTTAGTCAGGGAGGTGACCAAGAACCCGATGGTCACTCTGACAGAGCTCCAGCTTTTCTCTGTGGAGAGCGGAGAAACTTCCAGAAGAACAACCATCTCTGCAGCACTCCACCAATCAGGTCTGTATGGTAGAGTGGCCAGACGGAAGCCATTCCTCAGACAGCCTGCAAAAAGGCATCTGAAGGACTCTCAGACCATGAGAAACAAAATTTCTCTATCGCTCATTGACAGACGTAGTCTTCTTGATTCTCAAGAGCTGGGTTATGTTGTCTCCGCAGGAGTAGGACTAGGCAGAATGACAAAACGTTCTGGCTCCACCTTAGGGGCAGTCCCTGAGGGTATATCCTCCCTCTCTCTGCTACAGGGAATCAGTTTTTTTCTGTCTAGTCAGGAGTAAGGACCTAAGTTCCTTGCTGGGATCTTTTGGTCCTGGCAAGACTTTTTTTCTTTAAGAAAAAGACATTTTTTAGGTAGTTTTCTCCAGTGGTTTTTTCCTGTGAGATCTTCAAGCAAAAAATGCCGGACTGGGCGACACTTGTGGTCACCCCAGCCGGCCTACGAGCGCGCGCAGACCATGGCATTGCGCTTGGTCGGCCGCGACATATTCAAGTAAGTATGCGGGGCCGGGCGACGGGCTGGATGTTGAGATCCAGTGGTCACCCCGGTTTCTGCCTACGAGCGCGTGCAGACCAGTGCGCTGGGTCGGCCGCGACGGAGTCCCAGTAAAGGGACTGACTTTGCGAGTTAAAAGTCTCGCTTGGACGCCAGGTACCAGAGAGTCGAGGCGTCCACAAACCCCCACCCCGGTGGAGAGGGTATTGTGAAGAGAGGGTGCCTGTCGGTTCGGTATGGTGAGTAAACGTTCCCTTTTTTCCTCATTATGAGGCAGTATATATTATGGGCCCCTCCATATATGGTCAGTATATATCTGATACTTACAAGTCCCCCTTGTAATACAGCATGTGTTTGTGGGAAGTGGACTTGGTTCAAGAGCTAACACTCTACCCAGCAGACTGTAACATTACAGCAGACATAGGAGGTATAATCCTACCTTATGTGCAGTGTATCTCTGTAGATCCATATGTCACCTCTTAGCAGAGTGCAGGTGGATGTGCTGGGAAGACGATATCGGCGGTCCGCCGCCATTTTGCCGTAGACCGAATGCATGTATGTCCTCAGGTCACGCCGGCCGCCATGTTTTTGGAGTCTTATGTCTCTTCTATGGGGGCGGCCATGTTTTGTGAGCCCAGCTACCTCGTGGAGGGCTGGGAACGCCGGAAGGCGTACACAGGGGGCGGAGCCACGCCTTCTGCCCGGGAAAAAGCAAACAGCTCCTTCCAGTCTGTGTAGACAGACGCTGACTGCAGTTTGTTGGAAACTGCACTGCATCGGTTGGTGAGCCCTGGGGGTCCCTCTCTCTCTCTCTGGGATCGAGAAGCAGGTACTCTGAGGGGCGCTATTGCGCTAGGGGGAGACACACAAAAAAAAAAAAAAAAAAAGAAAAAGTTTTTTTTTGTTTTGCTGGCAAAGGTGTCCTGTATTAACATGGACCCTGCCACTCATGTATCTCCTCCGGATCCCCTCGAGGGGTCTGCGGGATCCTCCAGCACCCCATTGACAATTGAATCTTTGTCAGCTATTATGGAAACTTTTGTGTCCCGGGTGGAAGTGGCTTGTCAGGGACAGGGCGCAAGAAAGCGACCCCCGCCTAACCCCTTATTATCTGAAACCTCGGATTCAGACTCTGAGCCTATTTCTGCAGTTGCAGGTACTTCATCTGGTATTGGTGTCTCGGGTCCTGTCTCTTCAGACAGTGAGGAGGATGTTTCGGCATCCGCCATAGCCCGAGAGGAAGCGTTGGTAAACGCACTCATTGTATCTGTTCAAGAGACTTTAAGGTTACAGGGTATTCCATCAGAAATAGCTGAAACTGAGATCCCTTTTGGGACTAAAAAGCGCATCAAAGTGGCGAAGGTTTTTCCATTGCCCAAATGTTTTGGCAATCCAATCGAAGAAGAATGGCGTCTGCCAAAACGCACTTTTAATATTTCTAAACGCATTGACAGGCGTTATCCGTTTGAGGAAACCCTTATTAAGAAATGGACAGAACCACCTGTGGTGGATTCACCTATTGCTAGATTGAATAAAGCCACGGTTATTCCTTTAGAAGACGCTCCGTCTTTTAAAGATCCAGTGGATCGCAAGATAGAAGCTATGTCTCGCACCATGTTTTCCTTGATTGGATCAGCTTTCAGACCAATAATTGCTATTGGTCTGGTTTCGCAGGCTGTAACTGAATGGACCAAGTGGTTACGCCGGGACTTAGAAGAAGTCCCTCAGGCGGTATCAGATTTGTTGGAACAAATGATACAGGGGTTACAGTTTGTATGTGATGCGGCGTTAGACGCCACTCCATTAATGGCGCGAGCATCAGTCTCAGCAGTGGTTCTCAGGCGTACACTGTGGCTAAAAGGTTGGTTAGCCGACCAAGGTTCCAAAAAAGCATTGGCTAATATCCCCTTTTCAGGAGAGCGTCTATTTGGAGCCAACTTAGATGAGATCATTAAGGATCTCACAGGTGGAAAAAGCACCTTTTTACCGCAAAATTTTAAAGGTAGAGGAACTCGTCAAAGACGAGGGCCTTCTTTTTCTGCTCACAAGAGGTTTTTTCGTCCAGCGGGTGAAAAAACTAAGTCCTCCAAAGCTCCTGCAGGAGGCGTCAGGGGTCGTTGGTCGGGCAAGCAAAAGCCCGCCCCCTCCAGACCTGAAGATAAACCATCCAAAGCCTGAAGGTGCGCCCCCACCCATAACTGGGGTGGGGGGACGTCTTCGCCGGTTCCCGGATCCATGGCTTTCCAGAATCCCGGACAAATGGGTTTGCGAAGTCATAAGGTCAGGGTACAAGATCGAGTTTCGATCTCTCCCACCGGCGCGATTCTTCCCTTCCAATATCCGACTATCCGCAGATCGTTTAGAAGATCTGCGGAGAGCAGTCACAGATTTACTACAACAAGGAGTGGTAGTCCACGTTCCTTGGACAGAACGGTTTCAAGGGTTTTATTCAAACCTGTTTACAATACCCAGGAAAGAGGGCAAAGTGCGTCCAATTCTGGACTTAAGAGCACTCAATTCTTTCGTCAACATAAGAAGATTCAGAATGGAGTCCATTCGCACGGTAGCAGCCTTCCTGCATCCAGGGGATGTCCTAGCGTCCATAGACATCAAGGACGCCTATCTTCACATTCCCATTTTCGCAGGACATCAGCGTTTTCTACGCTTTTCCGTAGAGGAGAACCACTATCAGTTTGTGGCGTTACCTTTCGGTCTCGCCACGGCTCCGCGGGTCTTCACAAAGGTGTTGGCCCCAATGTTGGCACTTCTGCTCCAAAGAGGTATATCGATTCTAGGTTACCTAGACGATCTTCTGCTTCATGCAGAGTCTCCTCAGACCTTGCTACAAAACATAGAAATTACTATGATTTCTTTACAGGAATTCGGGTGGCTGGTGAACCAGCAAAAGTCATTTCCGGTTCCCACCCTGAGGCTCGAATATCTGGGTCTAATTCTAGACACAGTCAGGACAAGAGTTTTTCTTCCGGTAGGGAAACTCCGAAAGATTCAATCTGCAGTCCAGTTGTTACTGTCCAACAGCTGGTCTTCCCTTCGGACTTGCATGAGGGTTCTGGGGTTGATGGTGGCTTCGTTCGAAGCCGTCCCATTTGCCCAGTCCCATACCCGAATTCTTCAGCAAGAGATTCTTCTCAGATGGAATCGGAATCCGGAATCCCTGGACAATCAGATCCGATTGAGCAAACAGACCAGAGTCTCTGGTATGGTGGCTTCGGTCTCCGATGCTCAGCCAGGGAAAGTCATTTCTGCCAATATATTGGACGACAGTGACCACGGATGCCAGTCTATCCGGATGGGGAGGAATTCTCGGTCAGTTATCTGTCCAGGGACTTTGGTCCCCGGAAGAATCCAGGTTACCGATAAATGTATTGGAACTGAGAGCGATCAGACTTTGTCTGATTCACTGGACCGAGCAGCTCCAGGGCAGCTCGGTTCGGATCCAGTCGGACAATGCCACGGCCGTGGCTTATGTCAATCACCAGGGGGGCACCAAGAGTGCCCGAGCGGCCAAAGAAGTGGCTTGCATTCTTCGCTGGGCGGAACGATTTGTTCCAGCAATCTCTGCGGTGTTCATTCCGGGGGTGGAGAATTGGCAGGCAGATTATCTCAGCCGTCAGACCCTGGATCAGGGGAATGGTCCCTCCATCCAGACGTTTTCCACCAGTTGTGCCTATGGTGGGGCACCCCGGATGTGGATCTGTTGGCATCACGATTCAACAGGAAAGTTCAGAGATTCGTGGCTCGCTCCCGCGATCCTCTAGCAGAAACCGCAGACGCACTGATCGCCCCGTGGGGGCAATACCAGCTAATATATGCCTTCCCTCCTCTCGCGTTACTGCCAAGACTTCTTCGCAGAATAGAGGAGGAAGGAATCCCAGTAATCCTGGTAGCTCCGGACTGGCCTCGTCGAGCTTGGTACGCCGACATGGTCAGACTGGTGGCGGACGTCCCGTGGAGACTTCCTCTCAGGGAGGATCTACTGTCTCAGGGACCGATCTTCCATCCTGCTTTACGATCGCTGGCTTTAACGGCCTGGCTATTGAGACCCAGGTGCTGAAGGACAAAGGTTTGTCAGCTTCAGTTATTCCTACTCTAGTTGAAGCAAGGAAAGCGACTTCCAGAAAGATTTATCATCGCACATGGAAGTCCTACATTGCATGGTGTGAACCTTTGGGGTTCCGTCCTCGGTCTTATTCGATTAGTCGAATATTGGCTTTTCTGCAACAAGGGGTTGAGCAGAAACTGGCCTTGAGTACTATCAAGGGTCAGGTCTCAGCATTAGCCATCTTCTTTCAGAAGCCTTTGGCTACTCATTCCTTGGTGCGGAATTTCATCCAGGGGGTGCGACATCTGGCTCCGCCAGTGCACGCGCCGTTACCCCCCTGGGATCTTAATTTAGTGTTGTCGGTTCTTCAGAAACCTCCCTTTGAAGATATTAGGGAGATTCCTCTACCCACGTTGTCCCAGAAGGTGGCCTTCTTGGTGGCTATTACTTCTGCACGCAGGGTGTCAGAACTGGCCGCATTATCTTGTCGTTCACCATATCTGGTGGTTCATAGAGATAAGGTGGTTCTTCGTCCGAATCCATCCTTCCTACCAAAAGTGGTTTCAGAATTTCATCTGAATGAAGAAATTGTATTACCTTCCCTGTGTCCTAAGCCCAGTCATCCTCGGGAGTTTGCGTTACACTCCTTGGATGTGGTCCGGGCGATCAGGGTATACTTGAAAACGACAGACTCGTTTCGCAAGACGGATTCATTTTTTGTGATCCCAGATGGACCCAAAAAGGGGTTGCCTGCATCTGCCGCGACCATTTCCAGATGGATCAGACAGACGGTAGTACAGGCTTATTCTATTAAGGGTCGGGAGCCCCCGTTCCCTGTTAAGGCGCACTCCACTCGGGCACTTAGTGCGTCTTGGGCCTTTCGCCATCAGGCGTCAGTGGTCCAGGTGTGCAAGGCGGCTACCTGGTCGTCGGTGCATACCTTTACTAAACATTATAAAGTTGATGTAATGGCATCATCTGATGCCTCGTTTGGCCGCAAGGTTTTGCAGGCCGCAATTTGAGGAGACCAGTGGTCTACCTCGAGGGTTTTTTCCGTTGGAAAATTTTTCTTTAGTCTCATTCTTTGTTTATAATGAGCCTTTAAAACTTCTAGTTTGGCACCGGTTGGGCCTTCTAGATTGGATTTGATTTTGTCAATCCCACCCCTCATTTGTGGCACTGCTTCTGGATGTCCCAGCTCTTGAGAATCAAGAAGACTACGTCTGTCAATGAGCGATAGAGAAAAATGGATTTTTGTAAGAACTTACCGTAAAATCCTTTTCTCTTAAGCTCATTGACAGACGTAGTACCCGCCCCTCTATCATTGAGTTGGGTTGGGTTAAATTCTCTGTACTGCTTTAAACAGAACTGATTCCCTGTAGCAGAGAGAGGGAGGATATACCCTCAGGGACTGCCCCTAAGGTGGAGCCAGAACGTTTTGTCATTCTGCCTAGTCCTACTCCTGCGGAGACAACATAACCCAGCTCTTGAGAATCAAGAAGACTACGTCTGTCAATGAGCTTAAGAGAAAAGGATTTTACGGTAAGTTCTTACAAAAATCCATTTTCTCTGTTCTGATGAAACAAAGATTGAACTCTTTGGCCTGAATGGCAATTGTCATGTCTGGAGGAAACCAAGCACCGCTCATTAGCTGGCCAATACCATCCCTACAGTGAAGCATGGTAGTGACATCATGTAGGGGATGTTTTTCAGCAGCAGGAAGTGGGAGACTAGTCAGGATTGAGAGAAAGATGAATGTACAGAGACATCCTTGATGCAAACCTGCTCCAGAGTGCTCCGGACTTCAGACTGGGGCGAAGTTTCCTCTTCCAACAGGACAATGACCCTAAGCACACAGTCAAGATAACAAAGGAGTGGCTACGGGACAACTCTGTGAATGACCTTGAGTGGCCCAGCCAGAGTCCAGACTTGAACTCGATTGAACATCTCTGAAGAGATCTGAAAATGGCTATGCACCGATGCTCCCCATTCAACCTGATGGTGCTTGAGAGGTCCTGCAAAGAAGAATGGGAGAAACTGGCCAAAAATAGGTGTGCCAAGCTTATAGCTTATAGCATCATACTCAAAAAGACGTGAGGCTGTAATTGGTGCTTCAACAAAGTATTGAGCAAAGGCTGTGAATACTTATGTACATGTGATTTTTTTTTTTTTTAATAAATTTGCAAAGATTTCAAACAAACTTCTTTCACGTTGTCATTATGGGGTATTGTTTGTTGAATTTTAAGGGAAAATAATTAGTTTAATCCATTTTTGGAATAAGGCTGTACCATAGGAAAAAGTGGAAAAAGTGAAGCGCTGTGAATACTTTCTGAATGCACTGTATATCAGTTAAAATGAAAAGAGCCATACAACATTTCTATTTAAAGGAAGTGTTCAACCAAAGTATAGGATATTTATGATATGAACAGTGTTTGGTTAAACACTGAGACTTGCCACCTCCAAAAACTTAAAAAAATATTTTTCAGGGACTTCAGTGGAAAACTCTTGACATAATTCCCAACTTTGATCTTCCAACATGAAGTCTCTCACTTTTCCTACTGTATTCTTATTAATGCAAAGTAAACAGAATCAGGGAAAGTGAGCCTTCCTTGTAATGGCTTTAGCAGAAAGACTAAATACTTTACAGATGTCAAAGTATAAAAAAAAAAAGCAAAAAAAAAAAATTGTGTAAGTTATACACATTACCAGGCAATCAGTGTTTTTGGGTCCTGTACAACCGGCTATGCACTGACTGTGACAGCAATCGCTGGGCAGTGGTCCCCTGCACCGTCCAGGACACTCCTGAGCACAGTTGAGCTTTGTAACTGAAAGAAATTACACTTTAAATAAAAAAAACATTAAAAATAAATATTAGCAGCTCAATATACAGTATCATGATAAGTACAATGGGATTGACTTAAAAGAGAAAAAGCTATAATTTTACTAAGTGCATGTAAGTAAATCAGGTGAACCTGTGTTCACTTTGATACCCAATCATTTGTGAAGTAAATTAACCACTTGCCGACTGCGCACAGTATATTTACTGCGGCAGTCAGCCCCGGCCAGGCAGAGTGACGTAGGTCTACGTCGCTCGCCTGTCACTCCTTCTAGAGCCAATAGCGGGCGGGCGCGCGCCCGCCTCGGCTCGTTCACGGAGGAGTGCGGGAGTGTGACTAGCGGACCCGATGTCCGCCGGTCACACTACGATCGCCGGTACAGCGGGAGAAAGACAGAGCGGCTTATGTAAACAAGCCGCCTGTCAGTTCTCCCTGTGTAAAAGTGAAGATCAGACAGTTCTACTATGTAGAACTGTTGATCTTTGTTTTTACACTAGTAGACCTGTCCCTGCACAGTTAGAATCACGCCCCTAGGACACACTTAACCCCTCCCTGTCCAATACTGTTAACCCCTTCCCTACCAGTGTCATTTTTGCAGTAACAGTGCATATATATAGCACTGATTACTGCAGTAATGTCACTGGTACCCCCAAAAGTGTCAAATGTCAGTCAAGGGTCCGATCTGTCCGCCACAATGTCGCAGTACCGCAAAAAAAATCGCAGATCGCCGCCATTACTCGTTAAAAAAAAAACACCAAAAATGACAAAAATCTTTCCCTTTGTTAGTAAACGCGATAACTTTTGCGCAAACCAATCAAAATACGATTTTTGCGATTTTTTTTTTTACCAAACATAGGTAGCGTAAAACAAATTGGCCCGAAAATGTTAAAAATTTAGATTTTTACATTTTTTTGGGGGGGAATTTCATATAAAAAAAAGTGAAAAATATTGTTGTTTTTGCAAAAATTACGCTCTTTTTTTGTTTATAGCGCGTGATCAAAAAATCGCACAGGTTATCAAATACCACCAAAAGAAAGCTCTGTTTGTGGGAAAAAAAGAATGTGAAATTCGTTTAGGTACAGCGTCGCACGACTGCGCAATTGTCCGTTAAAGTCACGCAGTAAAAAAATCGCAAAAAACCCCCTGGTCTTTTAGCAGGAAAATCCTCCGGTGGTAAAGTGGTTAAAAAACAGGATTTATTCTAGGATATGGAACCCCAAAAAAGGGAAATTCTTTCTACAAGGAGTGGACTTTAGACGCTTTGTACCACATTAGAGGCAAAATGAACTTAAATGGCATCCCAGCCTTAGTCTGTAGGGTTAATTTTTTATTTGGCCCACCCTTTGCAGCTTTAACATCTTCAACTCTTCTGGGAAGGCTGTTCACAAGGTTTAGGAGTGTGTCTATGGGGAATGTTTGGCCATTCTTCCAGAAGCGAATTTGCGAGGTCAGGCACTGATGTTGGATGAGAAGGCCTGGCTCACAGTCTATGCTCTAATTCATCCCAAAGGTGTTCTATCGGGTTGAGGTCAGGACTCTGTGTAGGCCAGTCAAGTTCCTCCACCCAAAACTCGCTCATCCATGTCTTTATGAACCTTGCTTTGTGCAGATGGGTTCTACGGCCCTGTCCAGCTCTCCTAGAGTAACTGCCTGTCTCCTGGAATCTCCTCCATGCTCTTGAGACTGTGCTGGGGGACACAGCAAACCTTCCGACAATGGCACGTATTGATGTGCTATTCTGGAGGAGTTGGATTGCCTGTGAAACCTCTATAGGGTCCAGGTATTGCCTCATGCTACCAGTAGCGACAATGACCCTAGTCCAATGCAAAACTAGTGAAAAACAGTCAGAAAAAATGAGTAGGTAAAAAAATGTCAGTGGCCTTCACCTATAAAACCATTCCTGTTTTGGAGGTTGTCTCATTGTTGCCCATCTAGTGCACCTGTTGTTAATTTAATTAACACCAAAACAGCTGTAATTGATTAACAACCCCCTCTGCTACTTAACTGTCCAGATCAATATCCCAGGAGTTTAATTGACTTGATGCTACACTCTGATTAGAAAGCGTTCCTTTATTTTTTTGAGCAGTGTATTAAAAATATATTGTGTGAATAAAGTACAAATAGATGCTCAGATGCTGGTCGTGACCCCTGTTTCTCCCCTGGGTGGTCCAGTGCCCAAAACACCGCCCCGCTGGTCTATTCCAATGCGTTTTGTGGTCTACAGCTGCTTCATCAGGGATACTGCGGAGGCATTGCCACATATATCAGGCTTGCACAAACTGCTAAACTCCAAAGAAACATCACACACAGGGCATATCTGCTTGGGCGGTGTTTTGGGCACTGGACCACCCCGAGGAGAAACAGGGGCCACGACCATCCAAACACCAACAACACAAATTGAGTATGATAGCTTGTCGGAGCAAGATGCACAGTGGCACATATACTAGGAAATGATTGACTGATTGAGGTAAACACAGCTTCATCTAATTTACTAAGCTAAGTGAATAGACCCTACTCCTTTAGTATATGAATCTGTATGTGTATCAGTAATTGATATAAAAGGGCAACTAAGCATTCCTTTTATCCACACAATGGAAAGCAAAGCATTACGCAGTTCACTAGCAAAAAGTGATAGACATAAGGCGTTAGACTTGATCATACTAGTTTATAGATTGCATTTAGGGTTGTTCAACATTTACTTATAATAAACTTCAATAACTATTATTTACGGCATCCACTAAGGGATCCACAGTCACTTATCTCTCTGCAAGATATGTCCTCATAGTGATCTGGGTAGCACTAAACACAGAAGGTCTCGCATATACTGTAGATAACCTAGGAATTTTGAATGCTAACTAGAGATGTATAGAACTGTTCGCCGGCGAACAGTTCCCGGCGAACTTAGCATGTTCGCGTTCGCCGCTGCCGGCGAACATATGCGATGTTCGGTCCGCCCCCCATAAGACATCATTGAGGCAAACTTTGACCCTGAACTTTACAGTCAGCAGACACATTTCCAGCCAATCAGCATACCTCCCTCCCACACCCTCCCACCTCCTATAAATAAGCAAGGGCAGCATCCATCTTAGATCATTCTGAAGCAGTGTGTGTAGTGAGAGTAGGGAGAGAGCTGCTGCTGCTGTTAAGCTAGGGACAGTTAGTCAGTGTTCCTGGTCTTGCAGGGTTCTTGGTCCACTACTGCTGTAATATCAGCACCCCAAAAAGCCCTTCTAAGGGCTGGTATTTGTTTTTTTTTTGTTTTTTTATATATATATATATATATATATATATATATATATATATATATATATACCTAGCGTCCCCAAAAGCCCTTTTAAGGGCTGGTAATTGAGTTGTTTCTTCTTATATATATATATATATATATATATATATATATATATATATATATATATATATATATCTATCTAGTGTCCCCAAAAGCCCTTTTAAGGGCTGGTAATTGAGGATTTTTTTTATTTATATATATATACATATATATATAGTGTCCCCAAAAGCCCTTTTAAGGGCTGGTAAGGTAATAGAGTTTTTTCTTTATATATATATATATCTATTGTACACTGCAGTTGCCTGCCCGCTGTGTGTGAGAGGCCACAGACCTACCACAGACTGTACTGTGTGCACACCACACTCATTTCGGGTGGCACAGGCACAGTACCTTGCATTTTAAAAAATATTTTTTTTTTCCTCTGTCATAATTGCAGTGAGTGCTGTGTCAGGTCCACAGAGTGCACTGTACCCACTGCAGTGCACTGCCCACCACTGATATATATACGGTGGCACAGCATCTTGTTGCAATAAATTGAAAAAAAATATATATTTTTTATTATTGCAGTTGCCTGGGCTGCCAGTTACTGTCAGGTCCACAGAGTGTACTGTGCCCACTGCAGTGCCACTGTGTGCCCACCCACCACTGATATATAAGGTGGCACAGCAGCTTGCAAAGTAAAAAAAAATATATATTTTTTTTAATTGCAGTTGCCTGGGTGCCAGTGACTGCTGTCAGGTCCACAGAGAGTGTACTGTGCCACTGCCCACCCACCACTGATATATAAGGTGGCACAGCAGCTTGCAAAGTAAAATAAAATATATTTTTTTTAAATTGCAGTTGCCTGGGTGCCAGTGACTGCTGTCAGGTCCACAGAGAGTGTACTGTGCCACTGCCCACCCACCACTGATATATAAGGTGGCACAGAAGCTTGCAAAGTAAAATAAAATATATTTTTTTTAAAATTGCAGTTGCCTAGGTGCCAGTGACTGCTGTCAGGTCCACAGAGAGTGTACTGTGCCACTGCCCACCCACCACTGATATATTAGGTGGCACAGCAGCTTGCAAAGTAAAAAAAAATATATATTTTTTTAAATTGCAGTTGCCTGGGTGCCAGTGACTGCTGTCAGGTCCACAGAGAGTGTACTGTGCCACTGCCCACCCACCACTGATATATAAAGTGGCACAGCAGCTTGCAAAGTAAAAAAATATATATATATTTTTTAAATTGCAGTTGCCTGGGTGCCAGTGACTGCTGTCAGGTCCACAGAGAGTGTACTGTGCCACTGCCCACCCACCACTGATATATATGCCTGCAAGAGAAAAAGCCAGCCGCAGAGAAGCCGTATTCCTGAAAATATAAGAAAAATGCTGTTTTTTAGGGGTTCTGGACATGCTACAGAGCTGAAACTTGACAGGTACACTTTTTAGACCCCCCAGACACTAAATACAAAAAATGACATGCCTGCCTAAAAAAATGCCCGCTAAATGCCTGCAAGAGAAAAAGCCAGCCGCAGAGAAGCCGTATTCCTGAAAATATAAGAAAAATGCTGTTTTTTAGGGGTTCTGGACATGCTACAGAGCTGAAACTTGACAGGTACACTTTTTAGACCCCCCAGACACTAAATACAAAAAATGACATGCCTGCCTAAAAAAATGCCCGCTAAATGCCTGCAAGAAAAAAAGCCAGCCGCAGAGAAGCCGTATTCCTGAAAATATAAGAAAAATGCTGTTTTTTAGGGGTTCTGGACATGCTACAGAGCTGAAACTTGACAGGTACACTTTTTAGACCCCCCAGACACTAAATACAAAAAATGACATGCCTGCCTAAAAAAATGCCCGCTAAATGCCTGCAAGAGAAAAAGCCAGCCGCAGAGAAGCCGTATTCCTGAAAATATAAGAAAAATGCTGTTTTTTAGGGGTTCTGGACATGCTACAGAGCTTAAACTTGACAGGTACACTTTTTAGACCCCCCAGACACTAAATACAAAAAATGACATGCCTGCCTAAAAAAATGCCCGCTAAATGCCTGCAAGAAAAAAAGCCAGCCGCAGAGAAGCCGTATTCCTGAAAATATAAGAAAAATGCTGTTTTTTAGGGGTTCTGGACATGCTACAGAGCTGAAACTTGACAGGTACACTTTTTAGACCCCCCAGACACTAAATACAAAAAATGACATGCCTGCCTAAAAAAATGCCCGCTAAATGCCTGCAAGAGAAAAAGCCAGCCGCAGAGAAGCCGTATTACTGAAAATATAATAAAAATGCTGTTTTTTAGGGGTTCTGGACATGCTACAGAGCTGAAACTTGACAGGTACACTTTTTAGACCCCCCAGACACTAAATACAAAAAATGACATGCCTGCCTAAAAAAATGCCCGCTAAATGCCTGCAAGAGAAAAAGCCAGCCGCAGAGAAGCCATATTCCTGAAAATATAAGAAAAATGCTGCTTTTTAGGGGTTCTGGACATGCTACAGAGCTGAAACTTGACAGGTACACTTTTTAGACCCCCCAGATGCTAAATACAAAAAATGACATGCCTGCCTAAAAAAATGCCCGATAAATGCCTACAAGAGAAAAAGCCAGCCGCAGAGAAGCCATATTCCTGAAAATATAAGACAAATGCTGTTTTTTAGGGGTTCTGGACATGCTACAGAGCTGAAACTTCACAGGTACACCTTTTAGACCCCCCAGATGCTAAATCCAAAGAAATTTTTTATTTTTATTTTTTTTAATTTTTCCAATAATTGGCTCTCTATCAAAAAATTATAATTTTTAAGAACTTTTTTTTGCGTGATCCCTCTCCGGCATGCCACAGTCCAGGTGTTAGTCCCCTTGAAACAACTTTTCCATCACTATTGTGGCCAGAAAGAGTCCCTGTGTGTTTTAAAATTCACCTGCCTATTGAAGTCTATGGCGGTTCGCCCGGTTCGCCGGTTCGCGAACATTTGCCGATGTTCGCGTTCGCCGTTCGCGAACGGCGAATTTTAGGTTCGCGACATCACTAATGCTAACTAGCAGGAGCTCCTGGCAAATATTGGCCTTTTTTTTTTTTTCATTTTAAATTGAAAAACCCTTTAGTGGATGTTTTTTTATTGAGAAGCAAGCATTACTTTGTTATTTCGTTATCTTCATATAATTGGCTTGCAAATTTCAGTTCAGACACAAAAATTCCACTTGCAGGGAAACATTAAAGCAGTGTAGGCTCAATCTGAGCAGAATGCCACGTATGCAAGTCAAAGCTACTGACTGGTATAAGAAGCTTTCTGGTGAATCCTGTGCACACCTTATGTTACTACAATACATACTCCTTTATTTTCATGACAAATAACAGCTATACATACATTTATATTAATATATGAAGAAGGCGCTGGTATTGGTGGGTCCCTTATTTTAAGGTATATATTTGCTTGTATTTGCTACAGTTATTTTGGATGTGCAACATTAATGTGGGAAATTATATGTGACACCAATTGTGTGGTTGCATGCAAAATATATGTTAATTTTATACCTCTGTGGGTATGACAAATATGGAAAACATATATATACAGTGACCCAAATAGATAGAATCCAAATAATAAATAAACTCACGCAAAAGAACAGTGCTCTTCTAGTTGACTAAATGTACCTCCTAAATGGCTCAAGGATGGCCAATGTATAACTGCAGTTATGCAATAATAATCCAAGCAATACAATAAAATATAAATATGCACTGTTGTAACAATATTTGTGAAAAATGGGTGACTACCATTAGTGAAAAATAATAATAGACAATTTGTGCGAAATAGTGATTATTTAGTCTGTGATAAACTATGGCACATAAAACATATAATAAATGAATCTTCAATTCGAGTGCTCCACCTCGTGCTTGTTGTGATATTTGTGGTAATTAGTGTTGAGCGAACTGTATTATTCGTGTTCGTACCGAATAATTGGATTTTTGTTACCCGAACACGGACCCGAAAACTTTACTGTATGTTCGGGTTTAAAATCTGTGTTCGGTCATTTTATTTCCGGGTTTGTATGTAATGGCGCGCTTTTAATGGCGGGCTTTCAACAGCCAATCAACAAGCGTTTAACTGGTGTGCCTTAAGCCATCCCAGCCATGCCTACTAATGTATTACTAGCTGTGATTGGCCATCTGAAGCATGTGACCATGTCTTTATAAGTTCGAGAGCCCCAGCGCGCTGCTTCATTCTGCTGTTGTTTAGGGAGAGAGCACACATCATACGTGCTGGCTGCTGATTAGGGACAGACAGTGAAAAATGATATTGTGTCCGAAAAGAATGCAGGGTCAGGTCGGAGTGCAGGCAGGGCGAGTTATTAGGGCATTTTAGGGCGAGGCTGGAGAATAGGCAGGGTCAGTGTTCTACATCGATTTTGCTGTGTGGGGGGTTTGCAGTGCCAGTGAATGATCTTATCGATCATTTTAGGGCGAGGCTGGAGAATAGGCAGGGTCAGTGTTCTACATCGATTTTGCTGTGTGTGGGGTGGTGCAGTGAACACAATCTTTTTGCCCGCTGAGGAGGAGGGAGAAAAAAATCTATTTTTATCAGTCAGTTGTGTGCAGCGTTTTTGCTTCAGTGCTGACTGTGATAAGACACTGCTGTGTTCACATGTGCTATTATTGAGTGATTTTAAAATGTATACACTTTTTTCTATTCCACTATTCAATATACACCCTTTTGGGTTAAAAAAAATTAAATTGTGGCATAGTCTGTACGAATCTATTTAAAAATTACAAACTTAAAGGGGAATTTTCTTTTTTTTTCCCCTTCATAGCCTGCATCAGAGCTGACTGATATAAGACACTGCTGTGTTCACATGTGCTATTGAAAAATCACCAATTTTATATCATATTTTCTATTCCGCTATTCAATCTACACCCTTTGGGGTAAAAAGAATTAAATTGCGGGATAGTCTGTATCGGTACGTGTGAGATACACCTTTCCAATTTTTGGGGCGCATCTCATACCGCCGAGGATTGCAGGGTGCTTCAGTTTGCCTCCTGCCTGTTCCGAACTCCTCCTACTCCTCATCCTGCCTTTAGGGTACAAAAAATAGTAATCGGGGCCTAGTCTGGGTCTGTACGTGTGAGATAGATACACCTTTTGATATCCTATTTTCTATTCCACTATTCAATCTACACCCTTGGGGTAAAAAGAATTAAATTGCGGGATAGTCTGTATCGGTACGTGTGAGATACACCTTTCCAATTTTTGGGGCGCATCTCATACCGCCGAGGATTGCAGGGTGTTTCAGTTTGCCTCCTGCCTGTTCCGAACTCCTCCTACTCCTCATCCTGCCTTTAGGGTACAAAAAATAGTAATCGGGGCCTAGTCTGGGTCTGTACGTGTGAGATAGATACACCTTTTGATATCATATTTTCTATTCCACTATTCAATCTACACCCTTGGGGTAAAAAGAATTAAATTGCGGGATAGTCTGTATCGGTACGTGTGAGATACACCTTTCCAATTTTTGGGGCTCATCTTACACCGCCGAGGATTGCAGGGTGTTTCAATTTGCCTCCTGCCTGTTCCGAACTCCTCCTACTCCTCATCCTTATCCTGCCTTTAGGGTACAAAAAATTGTAATCGGGGCCTAGTCTGTGTTTGTACGTGTGAGATACACCGTTTTATAAAATTTTTTCTATTCCGCTATTCAATCTACACCCTTTGGGGTAAAAAGAATTAAATTGCGGAATAGTCTGTATTGGTACGTGTGAGATACACCTTCCAATCTTTTGGGACGCATCTTCCACCGCCGAGGATTGCAGGGTGCTTCAGTTTGCCTCCTGTTCCGACCTCCTCCTACTGCTCATTCTCATCCTGCCTTTAGGGTACATAAAATTGTAATCGGGGCCTAGTCTGTGTTTGTACATGTGAGATACACCGTTTTGTAAAAATTTTTCTATTCCGCTATTCAATATACACCGTTTGAGTGTAGTCTGTTTCGGTACATGTGAGATACACCTTTTTAAATTTGTTTGGCGCATCTCCTTCCACCGCCGAGGATTGCAGGGCGCTTCAGTTTGCCTCCTGTTCCGAACTCCTCCTACTCCGCTTCCTCATCCTCTCCCGCCTCCTCATCCGGTCAGCGTAACACCTTCACCGCCAACTTCAGCACAGCCAGGGGTAAACGACAGCAGGCAGTTTTAAAACTTGCCTGTTTGGGGGAAAAACCACACACCGCGCAGGAGTTGTGGAGGAGCATGGAACAGCAGACAAATGAGTGGTTGCTGCCAGCGAGCCTCAAGCCCGGCCTGGTGGTGTGCGATAACGGGCGAAATCTCATAGCAGCTCTGGGCCTAGCCGGTTTGACGCACATCCCTTGCCTGGCGCATGTGCTGAATTTGGTGGTGCCAAGGTTCCTTAAAAATTACCCCGATATGTCAGAGCTGCTGCAGAAAGTGCGGGCCATCTGTGCGCACTTTCGGCGTTCTCACCCTGCTGCTGCTCGCCTGTCAGCGCTGCAGCGTAACTTCGGCCTTCCCGTTCACCGCCTCATATGTGACGTGCCCACAAGGTGGAACTCTACCTTGCACATGCTGGAAAGACTGCGCGAGCAGCAGCAGGCCATAGTTGAGTTTCAGCTGCAGCACGCACGCGTGAGTCGCTCTGCAGAACAGCACCACTTCACCACCAATAACTGGGCCTCCATGCAAGACCTGTGTGCCTTTTTGCGCTGTTTTGAGTACTTCACCAACATGGCCAGTGCCGATGACGCCGTTGTCAGCTTAACTATCCCACTTATATGCCTCCTTCAAAAAACGATTCGGCAATGATGGAAGAGGATGTGGCACAGGATGAGGAGGAGGAGGAGGAGGATGAAGAGGTAATATTTCCAAGGCTTTCAGGGCAGTCATTCGCAAGTGGCTCTGAGGGTGGGTTCCTGCACCCACAAACGCAAGGGACACAATTGTCCAGCAGGGGCACAGTTCTGGAGGATGAGGAGGATGAGGAGGAGGAGATGGAACCATGTTCACAGCAGGGTGGCACCCAGGCCAGCTCATGGCCATCACTGGTGCATGGCTGGGGGGATACAGAGGACACAGACGATACACCTCCCACAGAGGACAGCCTTTCATTGCCTCTGGGCAGCCTGGCACACATGAGCGATTACATGCTGCAGTGTCTCCACAACGATTGACGAGTTGCCCACATTCTAACTTTTGCTGATTACTGGGTGGCCACGCTGCTGGATCCCCGTTACAAGGACAATGTACCGTCCTTAATTCACTCACTGGAGCGCGATCGCAAGATGCACGAGTACAAGCGCACGCTGGTAGACGCGATGCTGCTGGCATTCCCACCTGACAGCTGGGCCACAGTGGAAGCACAAGGCCAAGGCAGAGGAGGAGGAAGAGGTCGCCAACGCAACCAGGGCACCGCCAGCACCTCAGAAGGCAGGGTTAGCATGGCCGAAATGTGGAAAAGCTTTGTCAGCACGCCACAACAAACAGCAGCACCAGCAGCTCATATGGAACATCTTAGCAGGAGGCAGCATTTCACCAACATGGTGGAGCAGTATGTGTGCACACGCCTACATGTAGTGAATGACGGGTCTGCCCCCTTCAACTTCTGGGTCTCCAAATTGGGCACATGGCCTGAGCTTGCCCTTTACGCCTTGGAGGTGCTGGCGTGCCCTGCAGCCAGTGTAATATCTGAACGTGTATTTAGCACGGCTGGGGGCGTTATCACAGACAAGCGCAGTCGCCTGTCCAGAGACAATGTGGACAAGCTCACGTTCATTAAAATGAACCAGGCATGGATCCCACAGGACTTTTCCATACCTTGTGCAGAATAGAGATGGATACCGACCTTACCCAGCCATTGCTCTATTTTTGATCTTTCTCACTCTTTTGGGGTGTACCCTCATTTAAAATGACTGAAAAAAAGCAGTGTTGGCTACCTTGTCCTCCTCCACTGCCGCTTCCACCTACACCGCCCATAGGTGTGCGCAGCCTATTGCATTAGGGTGTGCACCCCAAAGTTTAAATACACATGCATGTGTTTGCCCACATGTATATGGCCCCGGTACATTACTCTCCCTGCTGGCAAAGTGAAATAGAAGTGTGTGGCACTTCTCTTATGGCAGAGCAGGTCCGAGGGAGATCTTTCCCATCTCCTCACTGGCAAACAGAGCGATAATGCTAATGTGCCCTAGGTGATTAGGGTGTGCCCAGGCACACCCTGTGCGCACGCCTATGACACCGCCACATCCACCACCACCTCAACCTCCCTCCTACTCCATATGGGCCTCGTCCTTCACAGATGAAGAACATTGTTTTATTTTTCTGGTTTTTTTTTTTGTTGTTTTAAGTTATTTCCCTATCCACATTTGTTTGCAGAGCACTTGCCATGCTCTTAACTACGTTTTGCTGCCATTTGCAGCACTCTAGCCCTTTCCATTGGTGTTTTAGAGCCATTTTAGTGCCTGAAAGTTCGGGTCCCCATTGACTTTAATGGGGTTCGGTGTCCGGGTAAAGTTCGGAAAAAGTCCGGGACACGGACCCGGACTTTTTTTTCAAGTTCGGCCGAACCCGCTGAACACGGACATCCAGGTGTCCGCTCAACTCTAGTGGTAATCAATCCTGCTTACCAGATAGCATCAGGTCACACAGACCTATGAAGCCTTTGATCCATATTCAATTAGGATGGATCAATCCTACACCTTTCTCCTCCACATCAATTCTCCTCTGGCTACTTAAACTCAAAATGGGACTGGATATTTGCCTCTGGGATAACTCCTTCCCCTCACTCCTCCTTATCTGATAAAATAAGGGACCTTAAAATAAGGGACCCCCCAATACCAGCGCCTTCCTTCTTCATACAGTGGGTACGGAAAGTATTCAGACCCCCTTAAATTTTTCACTCTTTGTTATATTGCAGCCATTTGCTAAAATCATTTAAGTTCATTCTTCTTCCTCATGAATGTACACACAGCTCCCCATATTGACGGAAAAACACAGAATTGTTGACATTGTTGCAAATTTATTAAAAAAGAAAAACTGAAATATCACATGGTCCTAAGTATTCAGACCCTTTGCTGTGACACTCATATATTTAACTCAGGTGCTTTCCATTTCTTCTGATCATCCTTGAGTCCAGCTGTGTTTGATTATACTGATTGGACTTGATTAGGAAAGCCACACACCTGTCTATATAAGACCTTCCAGATCACAATGCATGTCAGAGCAAATGAGAATCATGAGGTCCAAGGAACTGCCTGAAGAGCTCAGAGACAGAATTGTGGCAAGGCACAGATCTGGCCAAGGTTACAAAAAGATTTCTGCTGCACTTAAGGTTCCTAAGAGCACAGTGGCCTCCATAATCCTCAAATGGAAGACGTTTGGGACGACCAGAACCCTTCCTAGAGCTGGCTGTCCGGCCAAACTGAGCTATCGGGGGAGAAGAGCCTTGGTGAGAGAGGTAAAGAAGAACCCAAAGATCACTGTGGCTGAGCTCCAGAGATGCAGTCAGGAGATGGGAGAAAGTTGTAGAAAGTCAACCATCACTGCAGCCCTCCACCAGTCGGGGCTTTATGGCAGAGTGGCCCGACGGAAGCCTCTCCTCAGTGTAAGACACATGAAAGCCCGCATGGAGTTTGCTAAAAAAACACCTGAAGGACTCCAAGATGGTGAGAAATAAGATTCTCTGGTCTGATGAGACCAAAATAGAACTTGGATAGACCAAAATAGAATTCTAAGCGGTATGTGTGGAGAAAACCAGGCACTGCTCATCACCTGTCCAATACAGTCCCAACAGTGAAGCATGGTGGTGGCAGCATCATGCTGTGGGGGTGTTTTTCAGCTGCAGGGACAGGACGACTGGTTGCAATCGAGGGAAAGATGAATGCGGCCAAGTACAGGGATATCCTGGACAAAAACCTTCTCCAGAGTGCTCTGGACCTCAGACTGGGCCGAAGGTTTACCTTCCAACAAGACAATGACCCTAAGCACACAGCTAAAATAACGAAGGAGTGGCTTCACAACAACTCCGTGACTGTTCTTGAATGGCCCAGCCAGAGCCCTGACTTAAACCCAATTGAGCATCTCTGGAGAGACCTAAAAATGGCTGTCCACCAACGTTTACCATCCAACCTGACAGAACTGGAGAGGATCTGCAAGGAGGAATGGCAGAGGATCCCCAAATCCAGGTGTGAAAGACTTGTTGCATCTTTCCCAAAAAGACTCCTGGCTGTATTAGATCAAAAGGGGGCTTCTACTAAATACTGAGCAAAGGGTCTGAATACTTAGGACCATGTGATATTTCAGTTTTTCTTTTTTAATAAATCTGCAACAATGTCAACAATTCTGTGTTTTTCTGTCAGTATGGGGTGCTATGTGTACATTCATGAGGAAGAAGAATGAACCTAAATGATTTTAGCAAATGGCTGCAATATAACAAAGAGTGAAAAATTTTAAGGGGGTCTGAATACTTTCCGTACCCACTGTATATTAATATAAATTTTTCTTGTGGCACACACAAAGGAAAGGGGCAGCAGGTACCTACTTATCACTTTAAGGGGCAGAAACAGGCGCTTTCACCAGCATATATACATACATTGCCATTGTTATAGGAAATAAGATATTTAGAAATTAACTTACGTATTTGGCAGTTCTCTGGACCAGGTCCCCAGCAGGATCCATTGCAAGATTCCATGTCACATTTAAAACCTGAAGTTTTAAAAATCATTAGATGAGTGTGGATCTCCTCTACCATGACAAGATTACGGGTCTTATAGAAGAGTATTTTTTCAATCCAAACTACTGGCAATATTTGTATATGTAAAAGTAACAATTCAGCTTAGTATCATTGTAGTTATTCACCCCTAAAAGGGCCCTATGGTGGAAGGCAATGCATCATAATAAAGCAGCTATATCCATTCTCTCCTTATCATGCAAAAATTATATAAGATAGGAAGGCTGTTAAAAATGTGTAAATGTACAACCATTAGAAGAAGAAAGTACACGAGTACAAGCCCCGAGGGTTTTTTTTAGCAGCAATACTTATAGGAATAGAATATATATGAGACTGTAATATTATCTAAAAATTCTTCTTTATTGTCAATAGAAAAGGTAAAAAACACATATGGTAAAATATCCCCGAAGGGGAAAGAGAGGTATATTATGAGCTCTGGTTACAGAAAAATGACATGAGTTACAAAGGTAACAAATCGCACAAAATATCATCACATTCAGATGCAGGAACACTGACGCGTTTCGACCTATATGGTAAGGTCTTCATTTAGGGGGTCTGTGATGGCTGGAGAGAATTTAACAATTATAATACATACATGCAAAATTTATATAATATCACATAAGTATATATGAACATGTGAAATAACTTTACCAAATTGGCGATGTCAAACAGGGTCCAGAAAACATATTTATGGCTGAGAAGTCCTCTTGAAAACTGGAGAAATAGGTTCCCCCGCCAGGGGCAGCAGGAAAAATGCACGGGACTACAAGGAGTCACATCTATAGCCCACCAAGATGGGGCAAGGACACCTGCCTGGAAGACCATATCATACAATTTGTTAGGGAAAGGGACACTGTGTCCATATTTTTGCTGCAGGAGGAGAGAAAAAAAAAAGCGCCCAAAACCAGCCATGTGACCTAGAAAGAAAGAAAAAAGAAGAAAAGAAAAAGGAGGAAAGAAAAACGAAAGAAGAAGAGGGGAAGAAGAAAACGGGGAAACACCTGGGGTGGAAAAAGAAAAGAAAGGGGGAGGAAAAAGAAATGGGAGGGGAGGGGGAAATTAAAAGAAAAGGTAAAGAGAGGGGGGGGGGAAGGGGGGGGGGAGAGAAGGGAAAAGAAGTAGGGGGAAAAAGGAGCGAAAAAAAAGGGGCCAAGATGGCTGAGTAGTTTGCATGAACTGCAGAAAGTAGAAACTAACAAAGATATTCAGTGTACGCCTCAATATTGAGGCAGTTAACAGAGCAGTAAATGAATTAAAAAAGATGAAAAGACAGCCAAAAGGTGAAAAATAAATACTGTGAACTAAATAAGAAAGAACTGGAGTGCAATTGAAGTGGTGAAAGCAGAGAAGGAAAATGGCATAACAGAAAAACTAAGTAAAGTAAAGGCCAGATGGAGCAAAAGAGAGCGCCTTAAGCTTACCCATCCTGCAGCAATACACAAGCCTATTTTTGTTATCAAGGAGTCTCCGTGTGGAGGGATCAGGGTACTAGTGTATAATGACCCTTATATACCTGTGCGGGGATCCTAATAGGCAAGTTCCAGGCAGGTGTGCAGCCCCGGTGGTGTGGCATCCGCAGGGCGAATGTTGTGATTCCCTCGGGGTTCCAGAAGGGGAGGCATGAACCTCCCGCTGGTGTTCCGTGAAAAAACCATACCCGTGAGAAAACCATACCCTCGTCACTTCCGGTTCAGCTATGGAGGGTATGGATTTCTCACGGTAGTTAAACTTGCGGCGGGTACATTAAAACACTTCGGTGCAACATAAATCATGTCCTCTCCTATCGTTGTAACATCCCTCATCTCCGGTAATAAATATAAAAGCGGATCACGGAGCCGCGATCGCCGTCACATTTACGTCTCATACTCCCGCCGCCGCTTTTATATTTATTACCGGAGATGAGGGAAGTTACAGCGATAGCAGAGGAGATGATTTATGTTGCACCCGAAGTGTTTTAATGTACCCGCCGCAAGTATTACATTAGAGACAGTGCCGTGATCATTTCATGCCCACCGAGCATGCGCACTTCTCAAATTCTTTCTCCTTCAATTACGTATCCGGGGCTCTGAGCATGCGCACTACTGCGCTGCTCTGCTGTTTCAGACCGGAAGTGACGAGGGGTATGGTTTCTTCACGGGGTATGGTTTTTTAACGTTACACCGGCGTCCGTCGTCTCTACGGCAACCCGTCAGCCGAGTGCGCAGGCGCGGAAAATGGCCGCGCATGCGCATCGGCACTCGAAGGGCAGGGAGATCAGGAACGACGCCAGCATGGGGATGTTCTTCCCAATGTGCAGAGGCCAATCGATGGAGCATTTAGATGGCCAGAAGAGATGGCCGAGTGTCTCCCCATGCTGGGAGACGGGGGCATAATTACACCACCTGGGGGGGGGGGAGAAATATCTCCGAAAGAGAGACTGGCCATCAAAATTAGGACAAAAACAAAACTATAGTAGCATCATCAGATATCATTTCTTAGCGTTACAAAAAGCATAATATAATAACATTATATATTGTTGATGAATAAAGCTGTGGAATCATATAATCCTGAAGAAATATATGAAAAATACCATGGTGTACAATGCATTGCAACAGGGTAATAATATGCATAGATTTGACACAAAACAAGAAGCAAAAGAAAACAAAAACAAAACCTAAAAACAAAAAACATAAAAGGAAAAGCTGGCTGGAAAAAAAACAGAAGAAAAAGAGAGACATCTTTGGACATATATGGCATAACCTTTGGTCAATTAACAGTAACTATGGGTATATGCCGGGATCCAAGGCTGCTCCATATAAGATAGAAGGTACACAATGTGATATATTGATAAATGAGGTTTATTGGACATAATCCTTATTGGGTTTTGCCTGAAGCAAAGCCCGTTAGAAAAGGAACATATGAGATAGATTAATTTAACCCTGGAGCTACGGTAGCAATTAATTTATATATCCATCTCTGCTCGAGTTGTAATAGAATTTTTTTCCAGTCGCCCCCGCGATCTGGAATATGGACACGTTCTAGAGCTGTGAAGGTTACTTTGGGCATCTTATGGAGATGTACTAGTGCTGCATGTCTGCCCAAGGGAAGATACCGATTGCATGCTATATACATGCTTTGATAGACGTCTCCAAAACTCCTGCTTCGTCTTGCCGACGTAGAAGGAGCCACACTCACACTGAAACAGGTACACTATACCACGTGTCTGACAATTAGCAAAATGTTTCGGAATAAACACTTCCCCATTTGGAAGATTTTTGTTTTTTGATGTAGGGACAGTGGGAGCAATGTCCACATGGAAACGAACCCACAGTTGGACAATGTTTGTTTGTTTTTGCTAATATCGCGGTATTCACTACGAGTAAGTTTGTCTTTCAGTGAACTGGCTCTTTTGAATGTGATAGATGGAACTGTGGACACAAATTTGTTAATCTTTGGATCATCTGTCAAAATTGACCAATGTTGGCTGATAATGTCTCTAATTGCCGAGTGTTGACGAGAATAACGCATGATAATGCGTGACAGATCCTTGTCTGTACTTTTTGAAACCTTTGATTTTTTGTTGCCAAACAATAGTTCGTGTCATGATTTCAAAAGAGCCTTGTTATAGGCTCTTTTCAGGCATGAGCGACTGTAACCTCTTTCGAGTAATCTATGTTGAAGTTTCTCGGCCTCTCTCTTGAAGAAGGACTCCTCACTTGAGCAGTTTCTCCGCAACCGTAGATACTGCCCAAAGGGGATCGAGTTCTTCAAGGGAGTTGGATGAAAGCTATCTGCATGTAGCAGGGTATTGCCAGCTGTACCTTTTCTGAAGAGTGTACTACAAAGATGGCCATCTAATGTACGTCCAATTTGGACATCTAGAAAAGTGATGACATTTTTATTGTATGTTATGGTGAATTTTAGATTTAGATCGTTTTTGTTCATGAATTCAAGACATTTCAGCAAAGCCTTCTCTGGTCCCTCCCAGATGACAAAAATGTTGTCCATATATCTTAGCCATGTAGAAATATGGCTAGTATAATCGACAAGATTTTCATCTGAGAGAAAAGTACGTTCCCACTCCCCCAGGTACAGGTTGGCGTACGATGGGGCACAGCATGTCCCCATCGCCACGCCCTGTACCTGGAGGTAGTGGGTACCATCAAACAAAAAGACATTGTGGTGTAAGATATAATCAAAACCATTAATGATAAAATCATAAAACGGTTTATTGTGTATTGAATGTTGACATAAGATTTTCCGTATTACTGCTAAACCTCTAGAATGTGGGATGCTACTGTATAGCGCCTCGACATCTAAGGTGACGAGGTAGGCCTTTTCGGAAACTGTCAATTCCTCAATCATCTGCAAAAAATGTATGGTGTCCTTGACAAATGAGGTTAGGGTCCCTATAAGAGTGGAATTTTTTGGATGCAAGACCTGCTGAATTGTTCCACTTATACGCCCTACCAGTCGAAAAAGATGTCTCGTCTCGCCAAAATTTCTGCTCTTTTTTATGAAGGATATTTTTATTATATATGGCCAAATTATCTTGTAATTTATTTTGAAGGTTAGAATACATAGTGTGTTCTGTAAATGGAGCTAGGGATTGTTCAAGGCTTTTGATTTCTATATCCAAGGAAAGGGTTTGCTTTTCATATTCCTTTGTTAGAAGAGCCATCATGATTTTTGAACAGTTTTGTAGGTTATCTTCCCATGCCTGTTTGAACTCATTACTGATTTGTTCAAGGTTAGGGAATATTTGGATACATAACACAAGGGGATTAATGGATTCCCTTGTGTATCGGTCAAACGATTTAGTATGCCAATATAAAGCTGATTTCTTTTCTAGAACTTAGCTGTATCGTTTTTGAAAAAGAGAAGAAATTTGTGTCTCTACCTGGTCTTTCTGTTCAAAATCCATCTCATACCCTGCCATAAGATTAACCCATTGCTCGCCTTGATATTGACTCATATTTGACTCTTGTTTAAACCCGAATCCTTCAGAAAAAAAGGAGCACACAAAAAATGCCACAACAAAAACAAACACAACAAGCTCAAAAGACAGACAATGAAACAGAACAAATAAGAAAAGAGAAAAAATAGGAAGGAAGGGGGAGGAAGGGAGGGAAGGGGAGAAGGAAGGGAAAGGAAAAAAACAGAAAAAAAGGGGGGAGGGGGGGGGGGGGAAGTAAAGGAGGAAGGGAAAGAGAGGGCAAAAAAGGGGGGAGGGGGGGGAAGTAAAGGAGGAAGGGAAAGAGAGGGCAAAAAAGGGGGGGGGAGGGGTGAAGGGAAGAAGGGCTCCCTGTTACTCACAAGGACGTGTGCACAAATGTGTGCATATATAATCGTTTAACAATTGTTTAACAATTGTATGTGACATAGAAATCACAATCCACAGCTCATAGGATACTACTCCAAAAGTGTTGTCTGGTAGGGGGCAAGGAAAAAGGGTGTTTAACCACCAAAATTGTAATGTCAAAGGGAGAACAACAAAAGTACTGGAAAGGCTGCACACCCCAAATATACTAGAAGAAGAAAGTACACGAGTACAAGCCCCCAGGGTTTTTTTAGCAGCAATTCTTATAGGAATAGAATATATATGAGACTGTAATATTATCTAAAAATTCTTCTTTATTATCAATAGAAAAGGTAAAAAACATATATGGTAAAATATCCTCGAAGGGGAAAGAGAGGTGTATTATAAGTTCTGGTTACAGAAAAATGACATGAGTTACAACGGTAACAATCGCACAAAATATCATCACATTCAGATGCAGGAACTCCAATGCGTTTTCGACCTATATGGTAAGGTCTTCCTCAGGGGGTCTGTGATGTCTAGAGAGAATTTAACAATTATAATACATACATACAAAATTTGTATAATATCACATAAGTATATATGAACATGTGAAATAACTTTACCAAATTGGCTTGTACTTGTGTACTTTCTTCTAGTATATTTGGGGTGTGCAGCCTCTCCAGTACTTGTGTTGTTCTCCCTTTGACAATGTACATCCATTGACCAAAGAACCAACCCAATTCTGAACTTCATTTGAAATGTGAAAACGTATTGGCTTGTCCATTTCAGCTTACGATACCAGATCAGATACCAGATCGTACGATTTTTGTTTAATACAGCTATCATTAGAAGATTCAATACAAATATATTACAACACATGACATCACTTCCGAATTTTCTTTCTGGCGTATTAGGATTTTTATAACTTTAGTCCACTCTTTATTTTCGATATGAAGTTAGCATTTAAAAAAAAAAAAAAAAACGGACGATCAATCGTCCGATAATCTCATCGTGTGTACCAGGCATTAGACAGTAGTTACCGCAGAAAGTGTATTCTTTAGAAGATTTTTCCCCACCTCCTGTTCCATTGTAACATTTTAGATTTCTCATCACCTGTCTCAGTTGCAACAATCCTCAGGACAAAGGGAGAGGGTGAATCTCCCAAGCAGGAACACAGCATTAAAAATCTCTCTTTGAGCAGATCCTTTTCTCTGGGTTGTCAATTCAACTAAATCTGAGTATACACTAGTAGAATTTTGAACAAAAACAAAACAAAAATTTGTTTGAATATTCCTAGGAAATTTCATACAAAAAATCTCATAACATTCAGATGCCATTTGGAAGTAGTTCAAGATTTCATTTGCTTTTAACATTTGATTTGCAAATGCATGGACTTTACCAAACAAAAACCACATACACTGTTGGAAATTTGTACATTCCATAAAAATGTTCCATCCTGCTCTTCCATTTACTATATAAAGCTTGACCCCTTTCAAATTTTAGTAGAGAGCTTAACATTTGCTGGATCATATTTGCAATTAAAACCCAGCAGAGTTTCTAACCCTTCCTCACTCAATTCAAAACTTTAGCAGAGCTATAACTTAAATTAACACTTTTGTAGAGCATTTTGTGGTTTTCCCATACTTAAAGCAGAACTATGGGCAAAACTTTTTCCTGGTGCCTCCATGGCAGCATACCTGTGATAGAGCTCCGCCTCTACTCCGCCTTCAGGATGGATTGGTAGGGACGGATTGCACCTAAATGGGGTGGGTGCAGCCGTACTGGGTGCGAGGATGGCCAAAAAGTTAGAGGGGCTTTTAAACTAGGGAATGGGGGGGAGGGTACAGATGTAGAATTAGCCAGTGGAAAGCAAGATTCAGAGGGCAGAAATGGGGGCATTAGCGGTAGGGTGTTCGGAGCTCCTAAACCCAGGGTGGGTACGGGGAAAAATCAAGAGAGCAGCCTAAAAACATCAAATGAGGATAAATGTAACCGATCTAAATTACGAGGCTTGTATACCAATGCCAGAAGCCTGGCCAACAAGATGGGAGAGCTGGAGCTGCTGATGTTTGAGGAGGACTTAGATTTTGTGGGGATAACTGAGACTTGGTTCGACAGCTCTCATGATTGGATGGCGACCATTCAGGGGTATTCCCTTTATCGCAGGGATAGAGAGGGTAAAAAAGGGGGAGGGGTAGGTCTGTATATTAAGAACAGTATACAGGTAAATATGAGGGATGATATTAATAATGGAGCTATGGACGAGGCAGAATCCCTATGGGTAGAGCTTCAAAGGGAAGGCACGGTGGGGAAGGTAATATTGGGCGTATGCTATAGGCCCCCCAACCAGAGTGAGGAGGGGGAGGCGGATCTCATGTTACAGATAGGATTGGCAGCAAGGATGGGAAATGTCATTATAATGGGGGACTTTAATTATCCGGATATAGACTGGGCAGAAGGAACCGCGCACTCAGCCAAGGCTAGGCAGTTCCTAAATATTTTGCAGGACAATTTCATGGGTCAGATGGTGAATGCACCGACAAGAAACAATGCGGTACTTGACCTACTGATTACCAACAATGCAGACCTGCTCACGGATATAGAAATACGGGAAAACTTAGGGAGCAGTGACCATAGGTCAATTGGTTTCAGTATTAATTACAGTAATAGGAAACACAAGGGTAATATTAAGACGCTGAATTTCAAAAGAGCCAATTTCCCTAAACTGCGCTCACTGCTAGAAAATATAAAATGGGATAGAACCCTGGGAACAAAGAACACGGAGGAAAAATGGGAGTGCTTCAAGAGCATACTTAACAAGGGGGTGGGCCAGTGCATTCCACAGGGAAATAAATTTAAAAGAGCAAAACTAAACCCTGGGTGGCTAAACTCCAACATAAAAATGTATATTAGAGCTAAAGAAAAGGCCTTCAAAAAATACAAGACTAAGGGGTCAGTGGCAGCATTTAAGCATTATAAAGAGTGTAATAAGAAATGTAAAGATGAAATCAGGGCGGCTAAAATAGAACACGAGAGACATATAGCGGAGGAGAGTAAAAAGAACCCCAAGAAGTTCTTTAAGTATATAAACAGTAAGAAAGCGAGGCCAGAACACATTGGCCCCATAAAAGATGATAAAGGAAAAATGGCCACTGAGGACAGAGAAAAGGCGGAAGTGTTAAATAATTTCTTTTCTTCAGTCTTCACAAAGGAATCGGGGGGCTACACGAACCCAGCTTGTAAGGCCGAACTAAATAATACACCTCAGGAAGTGCCGCCATGGCTAACAGAAGATAGACTTAGAGCTAAACTAGAGAAGCTTAACATAAATAAATCCCCGGGACCGGATGGCTTGCACCCGAGTGTTCTTAAAGAGCTCAGCCAGGTGATTGCCAGACCATTATTCTTGATCTTTAAGGATAGTTTACAGACGGGTATGGTGCCAGCTGATTGGAAAAAAGCCAACGTGGTACCAATATTTAAAAAGGGGCCGAGATATATCACGGGTAACTATAGGCCGATCAGCCTAACATCTGTAGTCTGCAAAATATTGGAGGGGATGTTAAGGGACCACATACAAGACTTTAGTAATGAAAACGGTATTATAAGTATTAATCAGCACGGATTCATGAAAAATCGTTCGTGCCAAACCAATCTATTAACCTTCTATGATGAAGTGAGCTGCCACCTAGATAAAGGTAAGCCTGTGGATGTGGTGTATCTGGACTTTGCAAAGGCCTTCGACACCGTTCCCCACAAACGCTTACTGTACAAACTAAGGAAGATAGGTATGGACCATAAGGTGAGTACCTGGATAGAGAACTGGCTCCAGGGGAGAGTACAGAGGGTGGTGATTAATGGGGAGTACTCGGATTGGGCGGGTGTGGAAAGTGGGGTCCCCAAGGGGTCTGTCCTGGGACCAATCCTGTTTAATTTATTCATAAATGATCTGGAGGAGGGGATATCGAGTACAATCTCAGTATTTGCAGATGATACTAAATTAGGCATGCCAATATCTTCTATGCAGGATGTGGAAACCTTGCAAGCGGACCTGAACAAAATAACGGAGTGGGCAACTACATGGCAGATGAGATTTAATGTTGAAAAATGTAAAGTAATGCACTTGGGGGCCAGAAACCAGAAAGCAAGCTACTCGCTAGGGGGGGAACCTCTGGGTGAGTCTAGGATGGAAAAGGACTTAGGGGTACTGGTAGACAACAGGCTTGGCAGTGGCATGCAATGCCAGGCCGCCGCAAGCAAAGCCAACAGAATACTGGGATGTATAAAAAAGGGGATTCCCTCCAGAAATAAAGAGATTATTCTCCCGCTCTACAAGACTCTGGTCTGGCCACATCTGGAGTATGCTGTCCAGTTCTGGGCACCGGTCCTAAGAAAGGATGTGCCGGAACTGGAGAAAGTCCAGAGAAGGGCAACAAAAATAATTAGGGGGATGGAGGACATCAGCTATGAAGAAAGACTACAAGCCCTGAACTTATTCTCTCTGGAGAAGAGACGATTGAGGGGGAATATGATATTAATGTACAAATACTGTACTGGCGACCCGAGCATAAGGAACAAACTATTCAGAGAAAGGAGATACAATAAGACACGTGGCCACTCACTAAAACTAGAGGAAAGGCGGTTTAACCTTAAAGTGCGTAAGGGGTTCTTCACTGTAAGAGCGGTAAGGATGTGGAATTCTCTTCCACAAGCAGATGGACACCTTAAAGACCACAACATACAGGGGTATACAATGTACGGCTAAAAGCAAACACACACACACATCATAGGTTGAACTGGATGGACTGATGTCTTTTTTCAACCTCACTAACTATGTAACTATGTAAGGACTAGTGAATAGCTTAAAATAAAAATGCCCCCTACTCCCAGCATTCTCCTTTTTTTCCTCATACCTCTGGACTGGTGAAGAATAGCAGTATGTCCCTATCTGCTGACCATCTGGCAGCTTCCGCTGGGTTAAGCCTCACCCAAGTGCAGTCCCTGTACTCGGGCCGCACTTGGCGCTAAAAAGTCTGGGAAACCCTTCTGCGGATCTTTTGGGGTATGCAGAGTTTCCTAATGAGGAACGCAGTCTGCCCAGAGGCATATCCCGGGAAATTATAGGCCTGTCAGCTTGACATCAATAATATGTAAACTTTTGGAGGGGATGATAAGGGACTTTATCGTAGAATATGCTAAAGACAACAACATCATCAGTAGCAACCAGCATGGGTTTACAAATGGGCGTTCTTGTCAAACCAATCTCTTAGCATTCTACGAGGAGGTGAGCTGTGAGCTAGATAGGGGCAGACCAGTGGATGTGGTGTACTTGGATTTCGCTAAGGCGTTTGATACAGTTCCCCACAAGCGCTTAATTTATAAAATAAGGTCTGCAGGTATCGACAGCAGGGTTTGCTCTTGGATACGGAACTGGCTGAAAGGCCGTGTCCAAAGGGTGGTAATAAACAGCGCATACTTAGACTGGTCTGAGGTAGTAAGCGGGGTCCCCCAGGGCTCAGTCCTGGGACCAACCTTGTTCAATTTATTCATAAACAGCATTGAGTACGGGATCTGTAGTTCGTTATCAGTTTTTGCAGATGACTAGGGTTGAGCGAACACGGACTGTATTATTCGTGTTCGTACCGAATAATTGGATTTTTGTTACCCGAACACGGACACGAACACTTTACTGTATATTCGGGTAAAAATCCGTGTTCGGTCGTTTTATTTCCGGGTTTTGCATGCTTTGGCGCGCTTTTCATGGCGGGCTTTCAACAGCCAATCAACAAGCGTTTAACTGGTGTGCCTAAGCCATCCCAGCCATGCCTACAAATGTATCAGTAGCTGTGATTGGCCGTCTGAAGCATGTGACCAAGTCTTTATAAGTTTGAGGCAGCGCCGCTGCGGCGTCATTCTGCTGTTTAGATCAGGGAGAGAGTACACATCAACGTGCTGGCTGCTGATTAGGGACAGACAGGAAAAAAAAACATTTGTGTCCGGATAGAATTGAGAGACAGGTCGGAGTGTGTTAGGCAGGGCGAGTTGTAGGCATTTTAGGGAGAGAGTCTGCTGATTTTTTAGTGACAGTGCGTTCTACAAACTACAATCGACATTGCTGTGTGGGGTGGGGTTTGCAGTCACCCGATCTACTATCTTATCAATCCTGTTAGGGAGAGAGTCTGCTGATTTTTAGGGAAAGTGTGTTCTACAAACTACAATCGATATTGCTGTGTGGGGTGGGGTTTGCAGTCACCCGATCTACGATCTTATCAATCCTGTTAGGGAGAGAGTCTGCTGATTTTTAGGAAAAGTGTGTTCTACAAACTACAATCGATATTACTGTGTGGGGTGGGTTTTGCAGTCCCGATCTACGATCTTATCAATCCTGTTAGGGAGAGAGTCTGCTGATTTTTAGGGAAAGTGTGTTCTACAAACTACAATCGATATTACTGTGTGGGGTGGGTTTTGCAGTCCCGATCTACGATCTTATCAATCCTGTTAGGGACAGAGTCTGCTGATTTTTAGGGACGGTGTGTTCTACAAACTACAATCGATATTGCTGTGTGGTGTGGGATAGGAGATAGGCAGGTGTCAGTGGTCCACATCCATTTTGCTGTGTGTGGGCTGCAGTGAACACAATCTTTTTGGGGTGCAGTGAACGCAATCTTTTTGGGGTACAGTGAACACAATCTTTTTGGGGTACAGTGAACACAATCTTTTTGGGGTGCAGTGAACACAATCTTTTTGGGGTACAGTGAACACAATCTTTTTGGGGTACAGTGAACACAATCTTTTTGGGGTGCAGTGAACACAATCTTTTTTGCCCACTGAGGAGAAGGGAGAAAAGTATTTTTCTATCAGGCACTGTGTGCAGCCTTTTTCCTTCAGCTGTGCTGTGCCGAGTGACTGATCATACACTGCTGTGTTCAGTTCACATTTGTGCTAATATTGAGTGGTTTCAAAAATCATACACTTTTTTTCTATTCCACTATTCAATATACAGCCTTGGGTTAAAAAAATTAAATTGTGGCCTGCAGCAGAGCTGAATGATATTTGGGGTTTTTGGGGTTCATCTCATACTTCTGAAGATTTGAGGGTGCTGCCTGTTCCATACTCCTCCTACTCCTCATCCAGCCTTTTAGGGGTACAAACAATAGTAATTGGGGCCTAGTGTGGTTGTGTACGTGTGATATACATGCACTTTTTTTGATCATATTTTCTATTCCGCTATTTAATCAAAAACCTTTGGGGATCAGTTAAATTGGGGGATAGTCTGTGTTGGTACGTGTGAGATCCACCTTTCCAAGTTTTTGGGGTTCATCTCATACTTCTGAAGATTTGAGGGTGCTGCCTGTTCCATACTCCTCCTACTCCTCATCCAGCCTTTTAGGGGTACAAACAATAGTAATTGGGGCCTAGTGTGGTTGTGTACGTGTGATATACATACACTTTTTTTGATCATATTTTCTATTCCGCTATTTAATCAAAAACCTTTGGGGATCCGTTAAATTGGGGGATAGTCTGTGTCGGTACGTGTGAGATCCACCTTTCCAAGTTTTTGGGGTTCATCTCATACTTCTGAAGATTTGAGGGTGCTGCCTGTTCCATACTCCTCCTACTCCTCATCCTGCCTTTAGGGGTACAAACAATAGTAATTGGGGCCTAGTGTGGTTGTGTACGTGTGAAATTCATACACTTTTTTTGATCATATTTCCTATTCCGCTATTCAATAAAAACCTTTCGGGATCAATTAAATTGCGGGATAGTCTGCGTCGGTACGTGTGAGATCCACCTTTCCAAGTTTTTGGGGTTCATCTCATACTTCTGAAGATTTGAGGGTGCTGCCTGTTCCATACTCCTCCTACTCCTCATCCTGCCTTTAGGGGTACAAACAATAGTAATTGGGGCCTAGTGTGCTTCTGTACGTGTGAGATACATACACTTTTTTTGATCATATTTCCTATTCCGCTATTCAATAAAAACCTTTGGGGATCAATTAAATTGCGGGATAGTCTGTGTCGGTACGTGTGAGATACACCTTTCCAATTTTTTGGGCGCATCTCATACTGCCGAGGATTTGAGGGTACTTCAGTCTGCCTCCTGCCTGTTCCGAACTCCTCCTACTCCTCATCCTGCCTTTAGGGTAGAAAAAGTTGTAATCGGGGCCTAGTTTGTGTTTGTACGTGTGAGATACACTGTATTATAAAAGTTTTCCTATTCCGCTATTCAATATACACCCTTTTGGAGTGTAAAAAATTAAATTACGGCATAGTCTGTATCGGTACGTGTGAGATACACCTTTTAAATTAGTTTGGCGCATCTCCTTCCCCCGCCAAGGATTGCAGGGCGCTTCAGTTTGCCTCCTGTTCCCAACTCCTCCTACTCCTCTTCCTCATCCTCCCATTAGGGTACAAAAAAATTTAATCGGGCCTAGTCTGTGTTTGTACGTGTGAGATACACCGTTTTTTATCCTATTCCGCTATTCAATATACACCCTTTTGGGGTAAAAAACATTAAATTGCGGCATAGTTTGCATATTTGACTGAGATACACCCGTGCGATACTGTTGTTGTTTTGTTCCGCTATTCAATAAACACCTTTCTAGGGCAAGATCTTAAATTACAGAAATATGAGGAGACCGTCAAATAGGGGCCGTGGCCTGGGTCGTGATGCTGCTGGTAGAGCTCCTGTTGCAAGGAGAGGACGTGGTCGATCTGTGCCAGCTACACGCACAAGTGAAACACCTTCCTCAAGTGTGAGTAGGCGACAGAACCTGCATCAGTATTTGGTAGGGCATCATACGCCTCTAGAAGTGATGAGGCCAGAACAAGTGGAGGCGATAGTAGATTGGTTTGCTGCTGACAGTGCCTCCAGTTCCTTCACATTGTCTCCCACCCAGTCTACTGCAGAAAGGTCAGAGTTGGCACCTGCAGCCGATGTCCAACCGTCTTTCACCTCACCCCCTTGCAAATCAGGCAAGCAGTCTGAGCCCCAAGCCATACAGCAGTCTATTCTTCTTTTTGATGACTCTGTCAGCAGGGTTTCCCAGGGCCATCCACCTAGCCCTGCCCCAGAAGTGGAAGAGATTGAGTGCAGCGATGCCCAACCACTTATTTCTCAAGAAGAGTACATGCAAGGACCATCGCAGCACGTCTCCGATGATGATGAAACGCAGGTGCCAACTGCTGCGGCTTTCAGCATTGTGGAGACCGACAAGGAGGGCAGGGGTGAAGACTGGGTGGAAGATGATGTGGAGGACGATGAGGTCCTCGACCCCACATGGAATGAACGTCATGCAGGTGACCTGAGTAGTTTGGAGGAAGAGGCGGTGGTCGCACAGAGCCACCAGCACAGCAGAAGAGGGAGCAGGGTGCAGAAGCGGAGCGGCCGTGCCCTAGACAATACGCCTGCTACTGCCCAACGCAGCAAGGGACCGAGCGCACCAAAGTCAGCTCAAAGGAGTTCTCTAGCGTGGAAGTTCAAGTTCTTTAGAAAATGTGCTGATGACAGTACACGAGTGGTTTGCACCCTGTGCAATCAGAGCCTGAAGCGAGGCATAAACCTTCTCAACCTGAGCACAACCTGCATAATCAGGCATCTAAGTGCAAAGCACGAGCTGCAGTGGAGTAGACACCTTCAAAACCAAGAAACGTCTCTGGCTCATCCTGCTTCCTCTTCTGCTGCAGTCTCGGCCGCTCCAGCCACATCTGTAGTGATACCGGCACCTGCCACCCCGCAAACAGAGGATCTGTCAGCAACACCACCACCTGGGTCACCAACCATCTCCACAATGTCCCGTGGAAGCGTTCAGCTTTACATCTCCCAAACACTTGAGAGGAAGAGGAAGTACCCCCCTACCCACCCGCGATCCCTGGCCCTGAATGCCAGCATTTCAAAATTCTTGGCCTTTTGAAATGCTGTCATTCCATCTGGTGGAGACGCACAGTTTTAAAAACCTTATGTCGGTGGCTGTCCCACAGTACGTCGTGCCCAGCCGCCACTACTTTTCCAGGCAAGCCGTCCCTTCCCTGCACAACCAAGGGGGGGAAAAAATCAGGTGTGCACTGCGCAACGCCATCTGTGCCAAGGTCCACCTAACTACCGATACGTGGACCAGTAAGCACGGTCAGGGGCGTTATATCTCCCTAACGGCACACTGGGTAAATGCAGTGGCGGATGGGCCTGAGGCGGATAGCAATTTGGCGCATGTCCTTCCACCACCGAGGATTGCAGGGCGCTTCAGTTTGCCTCCTGTTCCTAACTCCTCCTACTCCGCTTCCTCATCCTCTACCGCCTCCTCATCTGGACAGCGTAACACCTTCACCACCAACTTCAGCACGGCCAGGGGTAAACGACAGCAGGCAGTTTTACAACTTGCCTGTTTGGGGGACAAACCACACACCGCGCAGGAGTTGTGGAGGAGCATGGAACAGCAGACAAATGAGTGGTTGCTGCCAGCGAGCCTCAAGCCCGGCCTGGTGGTGTGCGATAACGGGCGAAATCTCATAGCAGCTCTGGGCCTAGCCGGTTTGACGCACATCCCTTGCCTGGCGCATGTGCTGAATTTGGTGGTGCAGAGGTTCCTTAAAAACTACCCCGATATGTCAGAGCTGCTGCAGAAAGTGCGGGCCGTCTGTGCGCACTTTCGACGTTCTCACCCTGCTGCTGCTTCCCTGTCAGCGCTGCAGCGTAACTTCGGCCTTCCAGCTCACCGCCTCATATGTGACGTGCCCACAAGGTGGAACTCCACCTTGCACATGCTGCAAAGACTGTGCGAGCAGCAGCAGGCCATAGTGGAGTTTCAGCTGCAGCACGCACGCGTGAGTCACTCTGCGGAACAGCACCACTTCACCACCAATAACTGGGCCTCCATGTGAGACCTGTGTGCCTTGTTGTGCTGTTTTGAGTACTCCACCAACATGGCCAGTGCCGATGACGCCGTTCTCAGCTTAACTATCCCACTTCTATGCCTCCTTGAAAAAACAATTCGGGCGATGATGGAAGAGGATGTGGCACAGGATGAGGAGGAGGAGGAGGATGAAGAGGTAACATTTCCAAGGCTTTCAGGGCAGTCATTCGCAAGGGGCTCCGAGGGTGGGTTCCTGCACACACAAACGCCAGGGACACAATTGTCCAGCAGGGGCACAGTTCTGGAGGAGAAGGAGGAGATGGAACCATGTTCACAGCAGGGTGGCACCCAGGCCAGCTCATGGCCATCACTGGTGCATGGCTGGGGGGATACAGAGGACACGGACGATACATCTCCCAAGGAGGACAGCCTTTCGTTGCCTCTGGGCAGTCTGGCACACATGAGCGATTACATGCTGCAGTGTCTCCACAACGACCGCCGAGTTGCCCACATTCTAACTTGTGCTGATTACTGGGTGGCCACGCTGCTGGATCCCCGTTACAAGGACAACGTACCGTCCTTAATTCACTCACTGGAGCGTGATCGCAAAAGATGCGCGAGTACAAGCGCACGCTGGTAGACACGATGCTGCTGGCATTCCCACCTGACAGCGGGGCCACAGTGGAAGCACAAGGCAGAGGAGGAGGAGGAGGAGGAGGAAGAGGAAGAGGTCGCCAACGCAACCAGGGCACCGCCAGCACCTCAGAAGGCAGGGTTAGCATGGCCGAAATGTGGAAAAGCTTTGTCAGCACGCCACAACAAACAGCAGCACCAGCAGCTCATATGGAACGTCTTAGCAGGAGGCAGCATTTTACCAACATGGTGGAGCAGTATGTGTGCACACGCCTACATGTAGTGAATGACGGGTCTGCCCCCTTCAACTTCTGGGTCTCCAAATTGGGCACATGGCCTGAGCTTGCCCTTTATGCCTTGGAGGTGCTGGCGTGCCCTGCAGCCAGTGTATTATCTGAACGGGTATTTAGCATGGCTGGGGGCGTTATAACAGACAAGCGCAGCCGCCTGTCCAGAGACAATGTGGACAAGCTCACGTTCATTAAAATGAACCAGGCATGGGTCCCACGGGACTTTTCCGTACCTTGTGCAGAATAGCGATGGATACCGACCGACCTTACCCACCCTTTGTTCCATTTTTGCTCTTTCTCACTCTTTTGGGGTGTACCCTCATTTAAAATTTGTGAAAAGAAGCAGTGTTGGCTACCTCGTCCTCCTCAGGGCCAGATTAACGTAGGGGCTATTGGAGCTGCAGCTCCAGGCCCCTACCTTTTATATAGGCCCCGGGTTGGCCATATTCACTGTTACCTCTCTTCTGTCACTTGTAAACACAGAAGTCTGGCTTCTATGCTCGCTTCCCCAGGCAGCTCCCTCAGAACCTCCCCACACAGCACGAAGGCCGGACAAGGAGGGACAGTTGCCGATGCATGGATGTGTTTATGGGCTTTAGAGAAAGCATCCCATGTTGAATTAGGCATGCATGGCTGCACCCTTCCTCCTCTGGGTGCATGCCAAGGCACGGCCCTTAAGGCCCTTCAAAATCCCCAGCACCAAGCCCACAATGCTCTTAAACCGGCCCTGGTCCTCCTCCACCGCCGCTTCCACCTACACCGCCCATAGGTGTGCGCAGCCTATTGCATTAGGGTGTGCACCTCAAAGTTTAAATACACATGCATGTGTTTGCCTACATGTACATGGCCCCGATACATTACTCTCCCTGCTGGCAAAGTGAAATAGAGCAGAGCAGGTCCGAGGGAGATCTTTCCCATCTCCTCACTGGCAAACAGAGCGATAATGCTAATGTGCCCTAGGTGATTAGGGTGTGCCCAGGCACACCCGGCACACCCTGTGCTCACGCCTATGACACCGCCACATCCACCACCACCTCAACCTCCCTCCTACTCCATATGGGCCTCGTCCTTCAGAGATGAAGAACATTGTTTTTTTTTTCTGTTTTTTTTTTGTTGTTTTAAGTTATTTCCCTATCCACATTTGTTTGCAGAGCACTTGCCATGCTCTTAAATACGTTTTGCTGCCATTTGCAGCACTCTAGCCCTTTCCTTTGGTGTTTTAGAGCCATTTTAGTGCCTGAAAGTTCGGGTCCCCATTGACTTCAATGGGGTTCGGTGTCCGGGAAAAGTTCGGCAAAAGTCCGGGACACGGATCCGGACTTTTTTTTAAAGTTCGGCCGAACCTGCCGAACGCGGACATCCAGGTGTCCGCTCAACTCTACAGATGACACAAAATTGGCCAGGGCAATAACTACACAGCATGAAGCAGATATCCTACAGAATGACCTGGACAAAATTATGGAGTGGGCAACGACATGGCAAATGAGGTTTAACATGGAGAAGTGTAAAGTTTTGCACTTGGGGACTAAAAACATAAAAACACAATACACGTTAGGAGGAACCCTTGGAGGAATCAAAAATGGAGAAAGATCTGGGAGTCTTGGTTGATAGATTAGGCAACAGCATGCAATGTCAAGCGGCAGCTTCCAAAGCCAACAGAATATTAGCATGCATAAAGAAAGGGATGTATTCCAGAGATAAGACTATAATCCTTCCACTTTATAAAACTCTGGTCCGACCGCATCTGGAGTATTCTGTCCAGTTCTGGTCGCCAGTCCTCAGGAGGGATGTGTTGGAGCTGGAGAAAGTCCAGAGAAGGGCAACTAAACTGATTAGGGGGTTGGAGGACCTTAACTATGAAGAGTGGCTGCAATCGCTCGATTTATTTTCCCTGGAGAAGAGACGTCTGAGAGGGGACATGATAGCAATTTATAAATATCTTAATGGGGATCTCAGCTTAGAAAAAAAGCTGTTTATTCAAAGGAATTGCATGAGGACTCGAGGACATACAATGCGATTAGAGGAGAAGCGTTTTAACCTCAGGCAACGAGGAGGGTTCTTTACTGTTAGGGCTACAAGATTGTGGAATTGTCTACCACAAGAGGTGGTTTCTGCGGGTAGTATGGTGACTTTCAAAAGACTCTTAGACTTACATCTCAAGGATCAGGAGATTAAGGGCTATGTTAGATGATTACAGTCACACACACCTACACAGGTTGAACTGGATGGACTTTTGTCTTTATTCAACCTCACCTACTATGTAACTCTTTTGCATGAAGAGCTTTTTTTGTGATTGGCATTGATGGCCGCAGCAGCAGGATCAGCATTCTTTGACTCCCCCCCCCCCCCCCGCTACCCCGCTATCTTTCTTCAGGTATCTACATTTATTTTCCCTCCTCTCCTGGGTGAGTTTGTTCCATTTTGTTCCATCCCTCCTTCCCCTCCATCTGCTTAATTTTCCCCTTTCTCTTTACCAGCCAGCCAGGCGTTCCTTGGGGTGTAGATTTTCCTTCCTCCATTCATTCAGAGAATAATTTATTTAAATAAAAACAAAAAAAATATATGTAGGTATATGTGTATGTATATATACAGTATATGTGTGTGTGTTCTGGGAGATTAGCTCACGGGGATCACCTTTTCCAGGAAAGTAAGGCCAGCAAGCAGGTAATTTAAAGTCTGGTGATTTGCCAGCTTTATTTAGCAGAGGTTTGCAAATATGAAAAAACAACAAAACAGAAAAATAGATCCTTGTCGTCCGGCGCTAAACTACACAGCAGTTTTTCTCACTATACGGTGTGGGGCTGGTCCCCATCACCCACAAAAACACATGGCAAAGCAAACCTTTTTTTAAAGTCCAAAAAGAGCTCCTCTCTCAGATTCCCTTCTGAGTCTCAGGCCAGAGCATTCCTGTGCTCTCTTCCTGTTCATTTAAAGTCCAGCTGAGCATGGACTCAGGTGACCCACAATCTCTGGATCGGAACCTAGCCTGTCAGAGAGGCTGGAAAACCCAGGCCGGATTCCGGTTTAGTCTCTTACTACCGAACGTATGCGAGGTGAGATATACCGATTATTGACTATCTCACCTCGCATACCGTCACTATGTGTGTGTATGTGTGTATATATATATATATATATATATATATATATGTAATGTGTATATATATTTTATATATATAAATTTATATTAATGAAACAAGCCTTCCTATTTTTAGTTTATAAAAATAAAAAAAAGAGCAGTAGAATATCCTGATTTTGAAGCTTTCTTCCTCCTCCCTATTTTCAGCTCATCCTCTTGCTATAGCCAACATGAGCCATTCACCTTATGATCAAGATCCGCAAATGTCTATTAGGTATGGGACCACCCTTGCGTGAGTATCAAAAGAGCGCACTGACAAATGTGTTTAAAAAAAAAAAAAACACATTTCTCTCTCGATATTTTTTTAGCCCTGCTTACTCGAAGACATTATGCTTATCCTCGTGATCGCAGTCCGGGCCACAGATCGCATTCATCTAGACATAGATCTTCTGGTCAATCTATATCTCATAGGAGCTATCGCTCTCCCTCTCCTCATACTTATTCGGTGAGAAAAAAATGCTGGGCCTGTGGCGCCACACCCCTACCTATCAAGCTGGTCTTTCAGAGCTTCTTTAAGGAATACGCAGCTGACCAAGACCAAAAAAGTCTACAAGTGGCCACGCTTTTGAAACAGACCATGAAAGATTCTCTTTCTGAACTGGCTGCCATGATGCCTGCTCAGACAATACCTCAGGACCCGCAGGCAACTTACGTTGATCCATAGGTGCCAGACCCCTCTATGGCCAGCATGCCAATTCCCCCTTCAGGGCACAGGGCCAGAACCCCTTCTCAGGAAAAGGAGGTGATTGAGGAGGAGTGGAAGAAGACGGAAAATAAGTTTTCACTCGCAAAGTTTGGGAGACTTTACCCTCTAGTTCCAGCTGATACGGAGCCCCTGGATTCGATGCCAGTGGTGGAAGCAGCAGTGACCCAACTAGCATGTAAGCCAGCAATCGCCCTTACATCAGTGTCCACAGCAATAAAAGCCTGGACAGAAAACATAAGAGTCAGCTATCAGACAAGATGTGCCAAAGCAAGACATCATAAAGGCACTGGATGAGCTGAAGATGACGGCCGATTTTGTCGGAGAAGCATCAATTGACACCATTCGCTGCTCAGCCAGAGCAATTCAGTCATGGCCAAAAGGGCCTTATGGCTAAAGCCGTGGGCAGCGGATATTGCTTTAAAACAGAACTGGTGCAGGATTCCCTTTGATGGGAAGGCACTGTTTGGGGAGAGATTGGACAAAGCAATTTCCAGAGTGACTGGTGGCAAATCAGGCTTACTTCCACAAGACAGACGGGCCGGGAGATCCAGAAACTTCTCTTCTAGATTTCAACAATCCAGGTCAAGAAATTTCAGACAGTCTCGCCAAAATAGAGATGGCCGGAAAACCTGGAGGGGTACCCAGTCTTCCTTTCTGGGGACAAGAAAAAGTAAACCTTTCTCCGCCCCCCAGGATAAAACCAAATCCTTTTTTGACAGAGGGCAGGTCCAAACACTTCCGGTGGGAGCCAGGCTCAAACATTTTGTGCCAGTTTGGGCAAAAAGATGCCAGGACCCTTGGGTCCTATCTACAATAAAACACGGACACTACAGGACTTTCTCTCCTCAGCCTCCTCAAGATTACTTCAAGAGGACAGAGATCCCAACATCACCACAAAAAGCGGAAGCTCTTCTGCTGTTTATAACGACTCTCCAAGTACAGAGTGCAGCAGTTCCAGTGCCCCCTTCAGAGCAATATACAGGTTTTTACTCCACTCTATTCCTCGTTCCAGAGAAAACTGGGGGATGGAGACCAGTAATAGACCTGAGAAAACTCAATCGACATATCGATCTAGAAAGTATCAAGATGGAATCTCTGCAGATGATAATCCAAGCAGTTTAACCAAAGGATTGGTTACTCTCAATAGATCTTCAGGATGCCTATCTGCACATTCCAATTCTTTCGTCCTCTCAGAGATACCTAAAGGTTTGCACTGGGGCATCTACATCTTCAGTGCCTTCTATTCGGCCTATGCACTTCTCCTCGGGTCGTCACGAAGGTCCTAGTCTCTACCATAGCCCTTCTCAGGGAAAAGGACCTACGGGTATATCATTACCTGGAAGACATCCTCTTGCTCGTGGACAGTCAGAGTCACCTTCTTGCACAGAGGGACATCTTATTACAGTCTTTGACCCAGGCAGGGAGGTTATAAACTATCAGAAGAGCAATCTCATGCCTACCCAGCAGATGATCTATCTTGGAGCATTATTCAACACCAGTCAGGGTACAGTGTCATTACCCATACAGAAGGTGAAGATCCTCATTCAGAGAGTTTCCAAGATTTTGTGCAACCCCCGCCGGACAGCTTCTCTCTGTTTGAGCCTCATAGGTTCAATGTCGGCATGCATTCCGATGGTGCCATGTCACATTGGCATCTGAGGTACTTTTCAGACCGGCTTCCTAAAACAGTGGAAGAAGCAACGTCTCTCACAAACCATCCTCTTAACACCATGCATGCGCAGAAGTCTTCATTGGTGGACGAAGCTTCAGAACCTCTCCAAACCGCGATAGTTGGGTTCCCTCTCCTGGACCACAATTACTTCAGATGCCAGCGGAAAAGAGTGGGGAGCCCATTTCGAGGAAATCGAGGTCCAGGGAAGATGGTCCTTTCAAGCCGAGAGCCTAGTCTCGAACATCCTGGAGTTGAGAGGAGCATTCCTAGCCTTAACCTCTCTAGCTCCCCACATCAGAGGCAAGAGAGTCCTTCTATGACTGGACAACAGGGCAGCAGTCTCCTATATTCAAAAACTGGGTGGGACTCGCAGCAGGTCTCTATTGTCAAGAGTAGAACATATCATGCTCTGGGCAGAGAGGAATCTCCTAGACCTCAGAGCAGTGTATCTCCCGGGCAGGCTATACAATCAAGCAGACATTCTCTCCAGATCTTGTCTGGACAACAACAAATGGGCCCTGCATCCGCACGTATTTCACCAGATCGCCAATCACTGGAAATATCCTCAAGTGGATCTACACCACGGAACACCAAGCTTCGAAGATTTATCTCCCGTTTTCCACACCCCCAGATGGAAGCAGTGGACGCTCTGACATGCACCTGGGACTTCGACACAGGGTATGCCTTCCCACCTCGCCCTCTTATTCTAAAATTCTTCCTGAGGCTCCTGAAGGAACCAGTACACATCCTGGCGATTCTCCCTTATTGGCCCAAGAGACCTTAGTTTCCACTGGCCATGTGACTGTCTGTGAGCACACTTCTGACACTTCCCCTGTTCCCTCAACTTCTACAGCAGGGCAGAGTCTCTCATCCAAACCCACATGGATTGGATCTACCGGTGTGAAAGTTGAGTGGCGGAGGTTTGAAGCTTTAGGCTGTTCTCCGAAAGTCATTTCGACACTCCTTCAAACAAGGAAACCATCCACAAACTCCATCTACTCAAGAGTCTGGCAAAAGTTCCAAACCTTTGCGGCTGGAAAAAAATTTTGATTGATTCTCACCTTCAGTATCCAATATTTTGGGGTTCCTACAGACCGGACTTGACCTGGGCCTAGGTCTCAGTTCATTAAAGGTCCAGGTGGCCGTATTATCAACGGCAACAAATTCAAGATGGGCGGTCAACCCTCTCGTAATTACGTTCCTTAGAGGGGTGTTAAAGTCACGCCCTCTGGTCAGACGCACCTTTCCAAAATGGGACCTAACTCTAATCTTGGAAGCCTTGGCGGAACATCCTTTTGCTCCTATGGAACAAATATAGATTTTGAACTTATCCTTAACCACTTGAAGATTTTTACCCCCTTCCTGACCAGGCCCTATTTTGCGATTCAGCACTGCGTGACTTTAACGGACAATTGCGCGGTCGTGCGATGCTGTACCCAAATGAAATTGACGTCCTTCTTTTCCCACAAACAGAGATTTCTTTTGGTGGTATTTGATCACCTGTGCGATTTTTAACTTTTTGTGCTATAAATAAAAAAAGAGTGACAATTTTGAAAAAATAACAATATTTTTCACATTTTTTTTATATGAAATTCCCCAAAAAAATGTAAAAATCAAAATTTTTTAACATTTTAGGCCAATTTGTTTTCTGCTACATATGTTTGGTAAACAAAAAATCGCAATAAGCGTATTTTGATTGGTTTGCGCAAAAGTTATTGCGTTTACTAACTAAGGGTAAGATTTTTGTCATTTTTATTGTTTTTTTTTTAACAAGTAATGGCGGTGATCTGCGATTTGTTTTGCCGGACTGCAACATTGCAGCGGACAGATCGGACCCCTGACTGACATTTTGACACTTTTGGGGGTACCAGTGACATTACTACAGTAATCAGTGCTATACTTATGCACTGATACTGTAAAAATGACACTGGCAGGGAAGGGGTTAACTTTATTGGTGATGCAGGGGTTAAGTGTGTCCCTAGGGGCGTGCTTCTAACTGTAAAGGGGTGTGGCTAGTGATGTAACCACAGAGACATACGATCCTACATAGCAGGATCATATGATCTCTGCAGTTAGATCAGGGAGAATAACAGGCAGCTTTGTTTACATTAGCCGCCTGCCTTTCTCCCTCTGTACCGGGAGATCGCGAGTGACCAGCGGTCACACGCACGGACATGTTAGGGAACGAGCAGGGGCGGGAGCGCGCCTCTGGCGGCGTGCATTCGCCCCCTAGAGGCTCTCAGGCAAGCGATGTAGTACTACGTCACTTTGCCTGTACGGGGCTGACCGCCGCAGTAAATAGTCATGCGGCGGTCGGCAAGCGGTTAAAGATGGCCTTTCTTCTAGCCATTACATCTGGCAGGAGGATATCGGCCTCGCAAGCCCTGGGAATCAGAGAGGATCACGTTTCTTTCTTTCCAGACAGAGTGGAACTGCAACCTATTCAAGGTTTCACCCCTAAAAGTCGCTAACGCAAGTCACCTCAGGGAACCATGGGCTTTGCCAGTTTTTTTTCCCAGTCAGAAATAGACCCAAGCTTTGACATAGCGAAAGTCCTCAAGAAGTATCTCAAAGCTACAGAAAAATTTAGAACATCTTTTCCTCTGGGAAAAAACAGAGGGAAGAAAGCCTCTAGCAGGACTCTTGCATACTGGATTGTCAAACTAATATGTATAGTGTACAGGGCTAAAGGCATAGTTCCTCCGGAGCAGGTAAAGGTTCATTCAACAAGATCAATTTCTGCCTCATGGGCAGCCAGAGCAAAAGTCTCCCTGGATACCATCTGCAGGGCTGCCACATGGTCATCTCAGCACACATTTATAAAACTCTGAGTTGACCCTGGAATGCTCACCACTGTAGAATTTGAAAGAAGGACCATGCAGGAAGCCCTTTCTTCATCTAAAAAAAAAAAAAAAAAACATTTCCTTGTGTTTTAGCATCTACCCACCCTTTTGTGAGCTATTATTTATCACAGGTATGCTGCCATGGAGGCACCAGGAAAACGGAAAATTGTATCATACTTACCGTAATTTTCCTTTTCTGGTGCCTATCCATGGCAGCATACACTCCCTCCCTCGGTATTCTATATCACAGGAGAATGCTGGGAGTAGGGGGCGTCTTTCTTTTAAGCTATTCACTAGTCCTGAAGGTGGAGTAGAGGCGGAGCTCTATCACAGGTATGCTGCCATGGATAGGCACCAGGAAAGGAAAATTACAGTAAGTATGATACAATTTTCCGTTTTTTTTTTTTTTTATTTTGGATAGAGCAAGGTAGGGTTATAACCCCTGTCAGAATTTTTTTTTTTTCGCCATATGTGTCCCATTGCAGAGATTTCCCTTCACTTCCCGTCTCATAGCCCAAACAGGAAGTGAGAGGAAATCCCTGCATAATAAGGGAGTTCCTTAGGGATCCCCTGGTCACCAGAACTAGTGTACCCATTGGAAGATTTCCCCTTTATTACTTTTCTGGGGACAACCCAAAATTTGGGATTTTCTTTTACTTTCATTTTCAATGATAATGGTAAACAGGACAAATAGAGAGGGTTTAATTTCCCTAACGGGGACACAGACAACAATAAAAATTGACAGGTGTTCTAATCCCTCTCCCCTCTAACCAAAACTTAAAAAAAAAAGTTTTGCCTTTGGCTATACTTTAGTGAAGCTTTATGTAGCACCCTCCTAGGCAGGTGCTAGTGAGAGGGTATAGTTTTTTTGCTCTGTCTGCCTATCAGAGGAGCTGCAGGTAAATCTATATTGCTCTCTGCCTATTAGAGAGCAGGATCTGTTTGTGAGGTCTGCTCATTGTGCTCAGTATGCAATTCATTATGTCTAAAGAGTGTTTCACACTGGTCCAATAGGGAGGCATGTTGTACAGTGGGAGGAAACCTAACACATGGGTGCATAGGCTTTAGTACAGTCCTGGTAATTGGCAGAGGCAGGTTATCTTGGTGCATTCTGGGATACTGTATGAAAGCCAGGAGCACATGTGCTGCAGGGTCTTTGACTGGAGAGCAGAGTCCCGGAGGGAGGGTGGCAAAACCTCCTCCTCTGTAGCAGTGGCACATGGCCTCGGCAGGTCGTCCTGAGGGCCAGAGGAGCAGAGCTGAACCCAGAGGTCCAGGGGAGCTGACTGAGGGGGAGACACTGGAGACCCTGGAAACACAGTATTGTGAGTACAGGGACTAGTGTGGAGGGGCCTGACCTGAGGGGAGCCACCTCAAGAGTAGGATAGTCAGTGGACGGTTGTGTCTGCAGTCAAGAAAGAGGATACTGAGGAGAGTGTCTTGAAGATAACCTTAGTTCATTAAGTCATCTTAAGAAAGAGACTTAAAGCTAAATTCACCTCAGTGGCAAGGTGGACCAACAGCCTGGCTATACAGAGAGATAGAAGTCCTCCAATATTGTGCATATTTAATTCGGAATATCCCACTATTCCCATCGCCCCACCCTAATTTATAATAAAACTCAAAAACAACTTCATATCACTGGACTGATTATTGGACGAGACAAAGAGGAAAAGTGAGAGACTGTGCATATCAAGGTTGCTAATGGAAACTCGGGGGACCCGTAAGTGTGAAATCTGGCAGTCCTCAAGGGGGCAGTGCTACATTTGAGGGCTTGTCCGTGATGCACCGCTGGGTTACAGCAACGGTTGCTAACGGCAGTCCTGTCAACTAATGTTATGCTTCCCCAAATAATGTGCTGGAGTGTCAGTGAAGAAAGGAATGTCTGCTCTACAGTGATCAGTGAAAGTATGCTGACAAGTCACGTTTGTAACGGTGACTGCTATGGGCAACAAATTGACTTTTACCCAAGAAACAGTATGTAATATGTTGGATATGTAGCACCCCCACAAGGTAGGTGCTAGGTAAAGTATAGTGGACCTTGTCTGCTTAACAGCAGGGTCATGATTTTCAGCTGGGCTGTCATATCTCCCAGGTGTGGCTGTTGAGAATGGGGAGTCTCCCCACGGTACTCCATGAGAAGGTTCTCATTTGGCAGTGGAGGAAACCCAGCCAATGGCACACTCAGGCCTGCATCTACCCCAGAAAGGCAGATTCTGCCACACAGCATTCTGGGAGTGGGTACAAGTTTGAGGGGAGCACATGAAGCGTCTTTGGCAGGAAGCAGAGTCCCAGGAGGGAGAGTACGGCTGTCTCTCCTCCTGTCAGCAGGATCGGGTGTCCCAGGCGGCTTGCCTGAGGTGACAGAGGGCTGAGCTGGGCTGCAGAGAGGATCCGGTGTGCCGAGGACCAGCGGAGCTGAGAGGGTTCCAGTTTCAGGAAAGCATTACCAGTTTGTGAGTACTGCAAACTGCCCCTGGGGGTCTGCCTAGTGAGAGGGGACCACTCCGGTGAAGGTCCAAGGGATCCAGGAGCTAGCTAGCCGGTGCAGGAGCAAGTGTAAATGGGGTGCCAGTGTTGACCCTGAAGTGTAAAGGGGGTGCCTAGTGAGAGGACCCTGAAGTATAGAGGGGGTGCCTAGTGAGAGGACCCTGAAGTGCAAAGGGGGTGCCGGCGTTTGGGCCCTGAAGTGTTAAAATGTACAGCGTGCAGTGTGCAGTGTACAGTGTTGAGAGTTGCAGCAGCACAAGCAGTTACAGAAGCTACCTCAGTCAGGAAGGACTGGAGGGAGCTGTATCCAGAACTTTTGAGCTAACCAGAAGCATCAGAAGTCAGTTCTCAGTGCAGTCCAGGACTTTTGAGCTAACCAGAGTTCAGTACAGCGAGTCAGTGTTTTTCAAGCGCCAGCAAGCGTTGGTTGGCATCCAGCCAGCGTCAAGACAGCGCTGAAAGGCATTTTTCTACAAATTTGTACCTAGTTGAGCCAGAGAAGTATCCCACTCATTCCCTTCTCCCATCCCCAATATCAAATAAACAAAACAAACCAAAGATGCCGGATTGGTCATTGACTCAAATCTCACACTTGGGTATTCAGCTTAAATGGGCTGAAGGTGTCACCGGTAACCATGGCAGACCCACATCAGGCCCTATGCCTGGAAATCCTGCTAAATTTGGGGGCTCGTCCGGGATTTTGCCATTGGTTACTGGGCCCCTGGCAACGGCAGAAGAAAGAACTCAGAAAAGTAAATTTTTGTGCCCAGAACTGTTGTTCAAGTATCAAGCCAAGTGTGAGGCCGAATCTGCGGGAGGCAGGGAGAATGGGATGAAATTAGAAGTGCACATGGACGATTGCGCATGGCAACGCAAGTGTCCAAGCAAAGTCTGCAAAATGATGGGAACCTTCCACATGGAGTATGATATATACTCTGCTGTCAGATATTGGAGAGCAGAGGGAAAATGAGTAAAAGTGTATAACTGCTGAAACTGCTTAACAGGAAGAGGTCCCGTTGGGGACGGAGAAGATGGCGTCAGGGGTCCCGGTGGAGACGGAGAAGAGGACACCGGTGGTCCCGGTGGGGACGGTGAAGATGGTGGCCGGGGGCATGGGAAGAGAGGTGCCAGGGGCCGGGTGTGTGTGCTAGCTATATGGACTGATGTTGACCGTGCGACCGACAGTGGGACATTTATTCTATATAGTGGGTGCATGGATACTGTGAGGATTGTAGTCAGCCATGCCGGGATAGGCAGTGGGGCTAACCTCAGAGACAGTACGGAAGAGGTAAATTGCACATGTATGGCTAGGAAGAGAACTATCGACTGTGCAACCGTCAGTGGGATATTACTCTTGCCAAGCAAGGAGGGACAGCTGGCTTCAGTGGAAAAAGGCGCAGTTGTGGCCCTGGTGCAATTGAGGAGAGTGGATGCATGTCTGGCAAGTGACATGGTCCGCTTAGCAGCAATTTCCCTGTGGGCTGGAGTAAGAGAGCCTGGCAGGGGAAGAGTTACAGTACCGCGCGGGAAAGCGCGATTCATGCAGACCTGCCTAGCAGGAGGAGTCATCGCCCAACATGGCAAAAGGGTGGAGACAGCGGGAACATCCAGCCAATCAGGTGTAACCAAGGGAGTCCCATTAATACCCCCTCCTTCGGGTGTGGCTGTGAGGGAGACATGTGTAGGAGAGAGAAACATGGCGCTAGTGAGAAAGCAAAAGAGTGTGACCGCTTTGCTGCCACCATCGGCGAAGACTCTGCTAGTCATACACTGGAGCAGATACACCAGCCCAATCCATCCCTAGTATGGGACACAGGAATCTGGATGGTGCCTGAAGGCGGACCCGCACAGTGTACGGGAAGCGGCTGGGAGTACCTAGGAGCGGTAGGTCCTCAATGTGCTACTGTTACATTGAAAGTGCAAGCGTGGGTCCAGTGTGGCTATCTACTGCTCCCGGCAGAGAGGAGCGAGGGCCGGCCCAAGAAATTGTATGTTACTTGGGAGTCAGGCCTCACTCAGGAGGTGGCCGGGACAGAATCCAAGTTCCTCCACGGAAGGGGCATGTTGAGCTTGATGATGCAACTGGAGGCCATGCCAGCAGCCAGTGGGCCTTCAGTGTTTGTTAGGGGGACTTGATCGCAGAGCTCCCTAGGGAGGGTATGCATGCCAGCACAAGGCGCCGGAGGCTGGCCGGAAGATGCATCTACCACAACAGTAGTGGCAGGATCTACTCCCATTGCTATTCAGCAGCCTACAAAGCCTGCAGTTGTCCAAGCCTCACCCACCAGCACTATTGGTGAGGAAGAAGCAGGCCTTGTGCCCGTAGGATCCCCATCCTTCCAGTACAAATATGGTTCTATAGAAGAGGGGATCGACGATTGGGGGGTCAGATGATGAGACAAAGTGGGACTGGGGGTCAGAAGCTGGAAGCAGCTCCCCAGGTCCTGAAGTTGCAGTAACAGTTGACAAGGAGGCCAAGGAAGGTATGGAGAGGGGGGCCCAAAAGTTGGCATTCTGTGACACCTATGTTGAGAGGATCCCAGATCTAACCCCTCCAGGAAACATTGCTAGAGCTAGAGACCAAAATGCTGCATATCAGAATATGATTCAGCGAGTGATCACCCCATTTTCTCCACCTGGGAGAGGCAACTGGAGGACTCTTCCCTGGCTATCCCGTATGCAAAGGTGGATACAGAGAAAGGTGGCACTAGAATACGGGTACGATTACCCTTATGCTCCAAGAGAAGTGATGCTGCTTATTGAGAAATACAGAGATTTTCTGGTGTGATGAGGTCATATGGGACTTCTTGTTCATCCCCAAGCCATATAGGGATTCACCAGAAGCAAAATTAAAAGAAAGATTTAATGTTGTGAAAGCTCAGTGGAACTTTGGGCATTCACATTGACAGGGCGGAGGTCCGCCGCCCAGATGTATCAGGTCAGGCCTGGTCCATCAGAGTAAAGGATGAGCAAGGAGCTTATGTCCGGGTTCCCCATCCTGACTATTACATTTAAAGAAAGGTTGCTCTCCAAGATTTCAAAACTGTGCATTTCTGGCCATCACAACTGACCAAGGAACTGTTAAGAAAAAATGGAATGCTGAATTTACAAGTTTTTGTTGAAAAGAATGTTCATGTTCAATTGTAGACCCCTTGGGCCATCGGGCCAGGGTCTTAAGGAAAATGTTTGCTATGCCAGATCCCTTGGGCCACCGGGCCAGTATCCTTGTTGATTACAAATACTGTGTGGGAAACTTTCCACAGTTCAAGTAAAGAGAAGACACAGATTGCTACAAATTCAAGTGTGTATCCAGAAACTTTGGGGGGTGCCCTGAAGGACCCCTGTTGTTACTTCCCTGACTCAGTAGGACTGCAGGTCACCCAGGCTCCAGTGACTTTCCCTGCTTCCTACAAGAAGTACTCTAAGAGACAGCCAGGGGGCGCTGTGTCTCACTTCAGAAAAGGTACTCTGCATAGTTAGCCAGTGTTAGGGCACAGACTTCTTTTTTTTTTTTTTAAATATTTCTTTATTGAAAATTTTTGACATACAAAATTTAATACATACCATATCCTCATAGGCACAGAGAGGAATGGAAGGGAAAAACAAAGAAAAAGAACTCTTTATCCAATATCCACTCAATCCCTTCTTCCCTCCTATCCCCCCTATACCCCCCTCCCCCCTCCTCCCCCCCTCCTGAATCTTTAAGTACTCACTTGTTAACTTAAAATCTTGCCATTTCTCCCAAATCTCAATCCTATTCTCGTATTCCTCTTCTCCCCACATTCTTAAGTATTCTAGCTTTCTTGTTTTTTCTGTCCGTGATAGCCATTCTTTTAGTGATGGGGGGTTCTGTTTTTTTCCAATTTAAGGGGATTAAGCTTTTTGCTGAGTGTAGAAGATGGGGGATCAATGTTTTTTTATATTGTTTTATCGACATTTTTGTTCCATGGAATAAACATAACCATGGGTCTTCATCAATATCTATGTTAGTAATCTTTTTAATTGAGGATAGAACTTCCTTCCAATATTTTTTGATTTTAGGGCAGTCCCACCAGATATGTGCTACTGTACCCTTAACCTGACACCCCCTCCAGCAATAAACCGAACTACCCGGGGAGTATCTCCACACTTTGTCTGGCGTGTTATACCATCTAGAGATGAGTTTATAGTTCATTTCTGCCGTACTCGTATCTATCGCTGAGTTATGTACTAAGTTTATACTTTTTCCCCATTGAAATCCCTCAGTTCGGGCACCCAGTTCATTTTCCCATTTTCCTAAAAGTGGGGGGACTGTCAGCTTCTCCCCTATATTCAATATTTTATAAATAGTTGAGATATTATTTTTTATTTTCTCAGTTACACACATCTGCTCATATGGAGATAAATCGTTCGCCTCTCTTATTGGCTGGGGCAACGAAGCAACAAAATGTCTCAGCTGACAGTACCTCCACTCAGTTAGGTCCCAGTTTACCCTCCTTTCTTTTAGATCTAGTAACTTAATAATTTTTCTCTTCTCCATTATATCTTTTAATCTAACATCCTCTTCTCCCATCCATTTACCATATTCCCTCCCCTCCCCTGGTGCAAAGAATTTTGTATCTTGTAGTGGTATTAGTGGTGAATTGTATTCCCATTTTTCTCTGGTGTGTACCATATACCAGGTTTTTAGTGCTTGTCGTGTGATTATATGTGTATTTCTATTCAATTTTCTATACTTTGGTGGGATCCAAATAATTTTACCTAAATCTGTGTCGCTCATTGCATTTTCTATTTTAATCCAATTTTTTCCGATCACTTTTTTCCCCCATTCCATCACCAGTGTAAGGATTGAAGCTTGATAATATTTCCCAAAATCTGTTAGTGCTAGCCACCCATCTCTTTTACTTTTACATAGTGTTGTGTATTTTATCCGTGTTTTTTTATTTTTCCATACGAACCAGGCTCCAGTGACTTTCCCTGCTTCCTACAAGAAGTACTCTAAGAGACCGCCAGGGGGCGCTGTGTCTCACTTCAGAAAAGGGACTCTGCATAGTTAGCCAGTGTTAGGGCACAGACTTCTTATCCTCAAGGAGTGGACCCGGCGAGTCAAGACACTGGTCAGCAGAGGTAGTCAGGGAAGGGAGTGAAAAGGTCACCCTGATAGGAGGGTCTTTTCACTCAACTGTCTAAACAGTTAGTCTTGTGTTTTCTAAAATGTATGCAGTTGACTAACTTTTCTTCCATTTCTCTACAGGTGGGCTCATCTTAGAGACATTCAGTTAGGGAATGTACATTGTGTTTGCTTGGGAATCCCTACCCAGCGAGTTTGTTTGGCAGGGGGTGCATCATCTTCATGCACCTAAAATTGTTTGTATATTTGTACAGCAGAGTGATGTATAGCTATATTTTTCCACCATAACTTATTTGTACATTCGTTCTTTGCCTTCTCCCCCTTTCCAGGTTTGTGGGATACTCCTGAGTTTTTGGCCAAAGTTTTTGATAGGAGGCGGCTGCCTCAGAGTCAATGGGGACATGACTCAGTTTGGTGTGGGGTGGATGTAGCACCCTAAAAGGTAGGTGCTAGGTAAAGTTTAGTGGGCCTTGTCTGCTTAACAGCAGAGCCATGATTTTTAGCTGGGCTGTCATGTCTCCCAGGTGTGGCTGTTGAGACTGGGGAGTCTCCCCACGGTACTCCATGAGAAGGTTCTCATTGGGCAGTGGAGGAAACCCAGCCAATTGCACACTCAGGACTGTATCTATACCCATAGTCTCTTCCGGGAAGGGGGATGTTAGAGTGAAGGACCCCCTTGAAGAGACTAGTAAAACTCACAAGTAGACAAGTTGCTCAGGCTCCAGCAAAATAGCTTGTCACAGAAGAAGAGATGTTGCCCAGGTATTACAGAAGAAGAGGACACTGTGAACACCAGTCCGGTGGACTCCGCATTTCTTCCTTCTGAACTTGTGGGTCTGACTATAATAGGAGAGAGTCAGTGCCCTAGCGTTGGAGAGGTACTGTGCCTATTATTCAGTCAACAATATGGTTCTCTGAAAGAAGAAGATAGTCAGCTTGGCAGGGTTTAATTGTTATCTGTTTCAGGAATACAATGGAACGTCGAGTCAAGCATGCCCTTAGGGGGCCGAAAATGAAGAAGATCTCTATGAGAATGTTGAAGATGGAGACAAATCTGGTGAGAAGGTCGCCTCTGAGGAGAGGGCAGTCTCACTGTGAGTAAAAAAACATGCATTAACTCATGCTTAACTTGATTCCTTTGCAGGCTTGCTTAGGATTTCCGGGTCTGGCTAGGCCCTTCACTACTTAATGCAAATTTCCATGCAATGTAGATACTGTATTTAGTTAGCTAGACAGGGTGATGTTTACCTGTCCAGGCAGATTTTTATTTGGCGGGGTTGCATTGATTTAAATGCACTTGCTATGTGTACATAAATGTGTGAATATCTGTACAGCAGAGTCATATATTTCTCCATGTAATTTATTGTATCTACTTACCACATATGGGGTATGCCCCATGGCCCTGTACATTGTTACTTCCCTCTTCCCCTTTTCCAAGTTTGTGTAATACTCCATGATACTCCATGAAAATGTTGTGTAAATTAATTTTTGTAGGGGCGGCTGCCCAGAGTCAGTGAGGACAGGGCTTGTTTTGGTGGGGGGGGGGGGGGGGGGGGTGAGTGTAGCACCCTCCTAGGTGGGTGATAGTGGGACAGTATATTTTTTGCTCTGTCAGCCTATCTGAGGAGCTGCAGGCAAATCTATATTGCTCTCTGCCTATTAGAGAGCAGGATCTGTTAGTGAGGTCTGCTCATTGTGCTCAGTATGCGGTCCATTATGTCTGGTCCAATAGGGAGGCATGTTGGACAGTGGGAGGAAACCTGACAAATGGGTGCATATAAAAAACTAACCCAAAAAAGTGCAGCGCCACTTAAATGAATACATATAATTTATAAACAAATTTCATAAATATAAATTGACCTATGTGAAATAAATACACAATATTTAATTCATATTAAATAAATGCAAATAGAAAGTAGTGAAAAAAGGTCTTTTGAAGTGAATAAATATTGAAAAAGTCTTTCAAAGAGAATGAATATATAAATAAATATAAAAGTCCTGTGCCAGAAAAATGTGCAAAAATGATGCACATGACCAAAAATATCACAAAATAGAAAAGTGACAGTTCTTGAAAGTGAAGCTTCTGAGGCGCAATCCTTCACCAATAAAAAGTGGATTCATACCTCCCGTTCTGACCCCTGTTTTACCAGTGGGTCAGAAATAGCTGTTTCCAAAAAGGGATATATACCTAAGGGTGATGACTGGACGATGATCATTCAATCTCCAATCTTATATCCCCTCGGCTGTGTTTCATTAAAAGGCACATCAAGGCTGTGCAAGCCAGACAAGCTCAATTGGACTATTCTGGTCTCTAATCAGTATAATCAGTGAGGAGACATCCGACAGCAAGCTCTGTCCCCTATACGCGTTACGTCATTGGCTAGACTTCGTCAGTAGGGGTGTAGGTGTGACCCCTTACTGACGCAGTCAACAAAAAACAAAACCCCTAGACTGTTTCATGACTGAGCCAAGCACTTTGAAAATGCTAAACTGTCTTGTTGTTGCTATGGGTAACCCAGGGGAACCTGCAACCAGCAGCTCCCATGGGAGTAGTGCTACATTTGGGGGCTCACCCGGGATGTCACCCTGGGTTACCGGCCCAGTTGCTAATTGGAACGGCCGAAGACCATCTTCATAAACGTAATTTTTGCTCCAGAGACTGTGTTCTAATGCTCAATACAAGTGTGAGGCCTGCTCTACAGGAGATAGGGAGAGTGGGATGAAGAGAAAATTGCACAATAATGGTTGCCCTGGGCAATGGAAAGATTCCAGTCAGAATCGCAACCTGTACCTACAAATGCTGGAAAGCTTCCGTCTGAGCTATAAAAATTGTACACTCCTGTGAAGTACTGGGAGGCAAGAAAAATGCATCTTTTTGTGAGTATGGACTGTATGTGCTTAACAGTAAAAGGTGCAAGTGTGGACGGAGAAAATGGCGGCCAAGGGCACGTGGATCAGTGGGACGGGGGCCGCGTGTGTTCCAAGACTATATGGAAAAGTGTTGACCTTGCAAACGACAGCGGGACATTCTTTCTATACTGTGAAGAAATCTGTCGGCCATGCAGTTAATGACAGTGGGACATTTTTCGGAGACAGTATGGTGATGGGCCTTACTTGTACATGTGCTGGGAAGAGGACTGTTGACCGTGCAAATCAAATGACAGCAGGACAATTCTCTGGACTGGCAAAGAGGGTCAGCTGGCTCAGGGTGATGGAGGCACAGCTGGAGCCCTGTTACAAGCAAGAAGAGTGGATGTGTGTCTGGTGAGGGACACGGTCCACTTTGCAATGACTTCCATGTCGGCTGAGGTGAGAGAGCGTGGCATTGGAGGGGTTACTGCACCGCGCGAGAAAGCGCGTGCTGAAGAGTTCTGGAGAGAGTCAGAGCGCATCAGCGATCGTTCCACCTGTTGGTGGAGAACCTGCTGGGCAGACCAGGGAGCAGACCGGAGAGCCGAAGATCCACCCTGTGGGATACAGGAGTGCGGATGGTGCCCGATGGAAAACTGGCGTTATGCACCGGAGGAGGCGTGAAGCACTTAGGCCTGGTATGTCCCCAGTGTTTGAGTGTGACTATGCAGGTGCAAGTGTGGAGCCAGTGTGGGCATTGCGGCCATCTGCTGCTACGGGCGGAGAGGAGTGAAGGTTGGCCCAGAAAGTTGTGTGTGTGTCGTGGGAGACCGGAGTCACTCGGGCCTTGTTGGCTTTGGAATAGGGGCCTCTTCAGGGTTGTGGGAGAGAAGTGTTCAGAGTCATGATGCAGCTGGAGGCCATGCAAACTGGCAGTGGTCCAGTATGCTCATGGAAGAAGACCCGAATGCCAGAAAAAGGATGCATGCAGGTAGTGAGGGCCGGAGAGTGGCCACCTGATGCATTGAAAACTGCAGCAGCAGAAGCAAAGTCTGCTCCCATCAAGTTTGAGGAGAAGAGATGGCCAGTGGTGTCCAGGGCTGCTAAAGTAAGTGCAAGCAGTGAGGAAGAAGCCAGGGTCATCGATGTTGGGTCTTCTAGTTTTTAGAACCGGTTTGGGTCCCTAGAAGAGTGGACTGATGTCTGGAAATCTGAGGACGAAACTGAGTGGGACTGGGGATCTGAGGAGCGGAGCAGTCCACTTTGTCCTGACATGTTAGAACCACCAGATGAAGAGACTAGAGACTCTGTGGTATGAGAAGAGCGTGCCAAGAGTCTGGGGTTCTGTGAGGCCTATGCCAGTTGGGTCCCAGATTTAACCACACCTAAGAACTATTTCGGGGCTCGGGATCAAAATGTGGCTCTTTAATCAGGTGGGAAAAGACCCCATTTTCTCCAGCTGGGAGAGGGAACCCGAAAACCCTTCCCAGATTTTCAAGAATGCAGCGGTGGCTGCAAAAGAAGGTTGCTATGGAATATGGGTATGATTACCCTTATGCTCCACGGGAGATTATGTGAGAAATTGAGGCAAGAAGAGACCTGCTGTGACAAAGCCATATGGGACTTCCTGTTTGTCCCCAAGTCATACCGAAATTCGTCCAGATTGGACCTCTGGAAAAACTTTTTGTCAGTTAAGACACAATGGAACCATAGGCGGTCCATCTACTTGGACCGAGTGGAGGTCCGCCACCCAGATGGATCGGGCCAGGCCTAGTCGATCCGTATCCAGGATGAACACGGGAAGTTAGTAAGGATTCCCCATCCTGACTATTACATTTAAAGAGAACTTTCAGGAAAAAGAAAAACTTTTAGCATGGCTGGCTAGCCTATGTGTGAAACTGAGTTATTCAAGTCCTGATACTGTTGGGGTGTATATCCCCTTTCCACCACCCCTTCCACTTCTATCCTTGCAGAAGGGGGTTGGGAAACAAGGAGATACCATTAAATGGACTCAAATCAGAGGGCCGTCCCTCTTCAGATAACTTTTTGGGACCTACCCATGTTGTTCCGGAGACCCTTTGGGCCATTGGGCCGGGGTTGTGCATTGCAAATAAAAGGTGAAGGCCAGGACTGGAGATTTAAAAATGGCTGTTCAAGAACAAAGTGGGCAGTGTACCTGGAGTTTGGTGGGGGCTGCCCTAGTGTTGCCAAGGGCCCAGAAGAGACTCTTTTTCTCCCCTGTGGAACCGTTAGTTTGCTCAGGCTCCAGCAACCAACCTCCTGTGGGGAGAGAACAGAAAATGGACTATTGTAGGTAGTCAGTGCCAGGGCTTAGGACCACCTTGGAGGACTGGACTGACTGGCGGGTCAAGACTACAAAAAGCAGCTGACTAAGTAGACAGGGACATTTGATGAGAAGGTCGCCCCTGCGCTGAGGGTCTTCATCATCCCAAGAGTTCAGATAATGATGACAACTGTGTGTTTATAAAGTGCTTAACCCCTTTCTTTCTTTTGCAGGTGGCACAAAATTAAACGATAGTCAGTGAGGTTGTCATATTTACTCACCAGAGCAGGCTTTGCTTGGTGGGGGATGCATTGCTATAAATGCACTTGTCATGTATTATATTGTATAAAGAGATGCCTATAATTTCCACGTAATTTATTAATTGTATATTTGTTCATTTCCCTTTTCCCCCTTTTCCAGGTTTGGGGGATACTCCTTTAGTTTTGTAGGATTTTTTTAGGGGGCGGCTGCCCCAGAGCCAACGGGACGTGGCTCATTTTTTGTGTGGGTTGGATGTAGCACCCTCCTAGCTAGGTGCTAGGTAAAGGCATCTATTTGCTTCTTCTGCTTATCAGGGGAGCTTGATCTGTTAGGTTGCCTGTTGTATGTCTCCAGGTGTGATTCGCTGGGTCTGAGAGAGTGTCCACACTGCATCCAATGAGGGTGCTTGTTGGACAGTGGAGGAAACCCCGCCAGTGACACATTAGCTTTTGCGGGAATCCTAGTGGGATGGCATTCTTGCAATGCATCCTGGGATTGCTCATAAAAGCTGAGGGGACATGTGACAGGGCGTCTTTGGCGGGAAACAGAGTCCCAGGAGGAGGCTGACGGCTGTCTCTCCTCCTGCTGAGTGTGAGGAAGGTGGTTCAGACAGTCGGCCTAGTGAACCAGGTGTGGAGCTGAGCTGCAGAGGATCCAGTGGAGCTGCTGGCAGAGTCTCTCAGGAAAAACAGTGTCCGTGAGTACCAGGGGACTTGCCAAAGGGGCTGCCCAGGAAGGGGGAATCACTCCAGTGAAGTAAGAGGATCAGGAAGCCTGCTCACACAGAGAGTTACAATAAAGGGGGTGCCGTGTAGAGAACCCTGAAGAATAGGGACAAAGGGGGTACCAGGAAGGGCCCTGAAGAGTGTTCTATAGTACAGTATAGCTCATTTAATACTTCTTCACTGCAGTGACAAGGTGAAGCAGCGTCCTTGCCGCACTCAGTTAACTTAGACGTCCCAGCAAATTGTGCATAGTTATTCAAGTTGGAGTATCCCACTCATCCCTTCTCCTATCCAAGTTCTCAATAAAACAACAAAAACCAAAACCCTAGACTGTTTCTTGACTGAGCCAAGCACTTTGAAAATGATAAACTGTCGTGTTTTTGCTATGGGTAACCCAGGGGAACCTGTAACCAGCAGCTCCCATGGGAGTAGTGCTACAATTATAAAACTCAAAAACAACTACATATCCCTGGACTGATTATTGGACGAGCCAAAGAGGAAAAGTGAGAGACTGTGCATATCAAGGTTGCTAATGGTAACTCAGGGGGACCCGTAAGTGTGAAATTGTCAGTCCTAAAGGGGGCAGTGCTATATTTACTGTATATACAGAAATATGGCTTAGAGTGCATCTGTCTGTCTGCCTGACTGCGGTATGGAGATTCGATGTGAATGGCTCTGTGCTCCTTGTAAAAGCTGATTATTTAGCACTCTATAAAATAAATTAAAACATCTCTGAGCAGGGTTTTTAAAAAAATTCAAAAGAAACCTTATCATTTGGTCATATACATATTACAAGCTTACATATGGCTTACTTAGCCCTGAAAGCAGCAAAAACTCCTTTCATTGCAGATTATAACCAGCAAGCAGTTCTTCGATAGGCATACATACAGTGTGAAAGAGACGTGTTTTCTGTGCGAATCCGAATATTGTCCGACATAGCAATGTCCTCCCATTTGATTGTATCCAGGCCGCAGAGTCCAGGGTTATTTTGTATTAGAACTCCACCACGCACAATTTCTGTAAACAAAAAATGACGATAAACATGAATTAAATATTCTCATGGACTTGTTTTATATACAGAAGAAAACTCCCAGTCATCCCATTCATATACAGTATTTAAGTGAACCTAACCTCAAAATAAACTACATTTATTCCATTATATCATCATAAGTACACATTGTCAAAAACATACTTTCTGCTTAATAATAGAAATTTGTGCTACTACTAATATGATCCAAGCAAAGGTAGAGAGCAGGTTAGGGAGGGAGAGGCAGGTGACTTTTATCCAGAGTTACTGACTTCTGAAGATTTCAGAAAGGAGAGTCAATTTCTAGTTAATCGCTTTGGCCGTTGAAACGATCGAGTGTCTTCGTTCTCGCTTTCTTCTTTGTTTATAAGCTTTTAATATCCTGCTGCCAAGGGGGTCCTGGCAGTCTGGTAAGTGGAATATCCATAGGGAGTGGATCCTCACGAGATTGCACCTTAGTTTTGGCGAGGATTTGCACTGATCTGCATAATAAGAAGCACCTAAGCACTTTCACTGGCTACTTACTTAAAGAATTTAACTATTTTTGGGACTTTATTTGTTACATTTTTATTCTTTTTATATTTACTTAACCTCTATATATATTTATACATTTTTTCAACATTGATGATTTATGCACATGTGATTATGCATATTTGCACTATAATTTATATGTGATTTACACATTTTTTAGGCACTTTGGAAGATATGCACTAGGGTGAAGATGCAATAGCTGCAGCTTTATTAGTTTTGCACAAATTGCAGGTTTATATATTTGTCACTTTATACCCATTTTGCGCTGTGCACTATTACCTTTGTCACTTTGTCATATACACACATACATACATATATATATATATATATATATATATATATATATATATATATATATATATATATATATATACATACATACATACATACATACATACATACATACATACATACATATATACATATATACACACACAGTATCTCACAAAAGCGAGTACACCCCTCACGTTTTTGTAAATATTGAAGAAATTAAGAAATTACACTTTGTTACAATGTAAATTAGTGAGTGTACAGCTTGTATAACAGTGTAAATTTGCTGTCCCCTCAAAATAACTCAACACACAGCCATTAATGTCTAAAACGCTGGCAACAAAAGTGAGTAAACCACTAAGTGGAAATGTCCAAATTGGGCCCAAGGTTTCAATATTTTGTGTGGCCATCATTATTTTCCAGCACTGCCTTAACCCTCTTGGGCATGGAGTTCACCAGAGCTTCACAGGTTGCCACTGGAGTCCTCTTCCACTCATCTATGACGACATCATGAAGCTGGTGGAGGTTAGAGACCTTGCGCTCCTCCACCTTCTCTTTGCGGATGCCCCACAGATGCTCAATAGAGTTTAGGTCTGGAAACATGCTTAGCTAGTCCATCACCTTTATCCTCAGCTTCTTTAGCAAGGCAGTGGTTGTCTTGAAGGTGTGTTTGGGGTCGTTATGTTGGAATACTGCCCTGCAGCTCAGTCTCCAAACTAAGGGAGGGGATCATGCTCTGCTTCAGTATGTCACAGTACATGTTGGAATTCATGGTTCCCTCAAACTATAGCTCCCCAGTGCTCATGCAGCCCCAGACCATGACACTCCCACCACCAAGCTTGAGTGTAGGCAAGACACACTTGTCTTTGTACTCCTCACCTGGTTGCCACCACACTTGCTTGACACCATCTGAACCAAATAAGTTTACCTTGGTCTCATCAGACCTCAGGACATGGTTGCAGTAATCCATGTCCTTAGTCTGCTTGTCTTCAGCAAACTGTTTGCGGGCTTTCTTGTTGCATCGTCTTTAGAAGAGGCTTCCTTCTGGGACGACAGCCATGCAGACCAATTTGATGCAGTGTGCGGCGTATGGTCTGAGCACTGACAGACTGACCCCCACCCCTTCAACCTCTGCAGCAATGTGCAGCAATGCTGGCAGCACTCATACATCTATTTCCCAAAGACAACCTCTAGATATGACGCTGCGCATGGGCACTCCACTTCTTTGGTCGACCATGGCAAAGCCTGTTTTGAGTGGAACCTGTCCTGTTAAACCGCTGTATGGTCTTGGCCACCGTGCTGCAGCTCAGTTTCAGGGTCTTGGCAATCTTCTTATAGCCTAGGCCATCTTTATGTAGAGCAACAATTCTTTTTTTCAGATCCTCAGAGAGTTCTTTGCCATGAGGTGCCATGTTGAACTTCCAGTGACCAGTAGGAGAAAGTGAGAGCAATAACACCAAATTTAACACACCTGCTTCCCATTCACACCTGAGACCTTGAAACACTAACGAGTCACATGACACTGGGGAGGGAAAATGGCTAATCGGGCCCAATTTGGACATTTTCAATTAGGCGTGTACTCACTTTTGTTGCCAGCAATTTAGACATTAATGGCGAGTGTTGAGTTATTTTGAGGGGACATCAAATTTACACTGTTATAAAACTGTACACTCACTACTTTACATTGTAGCAAAGTGTCATTTCTTCAGTGTTGTCACATGAAAAGATATAATAAAATATTTTCAAATATGTGAGGGGTGTACTGACTTTTGTGAGATACTTTATATACTGTATATAGATATATACTTCATATATAGATACATTATTTATATATTTTAAGCTGGAGTTCAGCCTTACAGCTCCTACACATGGGCACAGAGGGCCAGTACAACGTGAAGAGGGGCCTGGGAGCAGCAGCTGTTTGTGTACAGCCTCCTTTTAAAATCAATGACAGGCTGAAGTTCTACATGTCACCACATATCCAAATGCTGCATAAAGGGACAGATGAATGGTCCTTGACACAAACAGTTTTAATTCATAACTCCATTTAATTTTTACAGGTACAGCATACCAAAAACTGCAGTTATACAGAAAGAAATAGTAGTGTTACGTGGATTGGGGTATTTTTTTTAGGTTGTAAGCCAGGGGTCAAGATTTAGCCAATAAATGCCCCAGCATGTTATCCTTTAGTAAATTTGTTTATTTAAACAGAAATAAGGCATATTACAAGTCACCAGATAAATACAGTGAGCATTAACAGTACAATAGTAGGAAACATAGCTCTCGGGCAACATAGACAGCATGTAATAACAGGATAACATCACAGTGGAACTTGGGGGCGTATATCCCCCGACACTTAAACACGAGCATTCCGACCCCCTAGAACCCAGCACATAAAGAAATATGGTACCAAGTGTATAGCCAGGAGCCTAAGGGCCAAAGTGGGGCAAACCCTGGAGACCACCGGCATCCAACACATGGCCGGTATCAGGCGCGCGGGGGGTCGCCCCCCAACGGTCTCCAAAGCGCTCCCCAGGGGCTGGGGGGGATCGACATCCGTATGTCTGACCGGGAGCAAGATGTGGATCCGACAGATAACTAGAGAAATATGCCTGTAAGAGTAAACCAGAAAAAAAATAGGAGGGACAGCAAGAAGAGGGAAAAGGAGAGGAAAAGAGAGGGGTAAGGGAGAGGGGTAAGGGGGGGGGGGACCGCGCGGCCCAACAGCACCCACAATATCAGAGCATTAAAGCAGCAGATCACAGTATTCCGCAGAAAATGTAAATTCGTGCCAGTAGAACCAGCGTTCCGTAAATTTCTCTCTGGTTCCCCTCTCCGTCGCCATCAGATCTTCCATTTCATTAATGCATTTGACTTTATTAAGCCACATGGCCACGGTCGGGGGCTGGGTCTGCTTCCAAAGGGGGGGATGCAACTCTTCGCTGCCGTGAACAATAACGGCAAGATGGATTTCCGATAAGACGCTCTCGGAAACTCGTGATGGTGGAGCAGGAAAAGCGCAGGGTCCAGCGTCAAAGAGTGGTCCGTGAATTTTTGGGCAATGAGGCGTACCGAGGCCCAGAATGGCTGCACCCGTTCACACGACCAAAAAATGTGGAGGTACGTCCCCCGCTCCTTCCCGCACCTCCAGCAAGTGTCAACACTGGTCGGGAACATCCGACTCAACCGCACCGGGGTATAGTGCCATCTAGTCAGACATTTGTACCCTACCTCCTGGTAACGAGAGCAGATCGAAGTTTTGTATGCGAAAAACAGTAGGCGTTCAACCTGTTGATCGGTGAAGGTCAGACCAAGATCTCGCTCCCATCGCTCAATGTATGGAGGTCGAAACGGCGCCTCAGGGGTGACCAGAGTCCTGTACAAGAGGGAAATAGTGTGTCGTAAAGGAGACGGAACAGAGCAAAGTTCTTCAAAGTAGGTGAGACGTCTGGCAAACAGGGGAGCTGCCGGCAGAGACTGCAAAAAGTGTGAAAGTTGGACCTGCTGCCAGAAGTTCAGCTCAGAGAAAGTGGCGTCAGAGTGGAGGCGAGACCTAGTGATCCAGGACACGTCCCGCACAAAGTGGCGGGCCTGACTGTGTCCCGCATCCCTCAGGGACCGAAATCCCGGTTGGTCCACCCCCGGTGGAAAGTCAGGGCTGTCAACCACCGGGAGAAGGGGGGACGGCAGGGCAGCCAGTGTGCCCCCGTGGCACAGTCGCCTCCCCACCCGCAAGGTGGGGCCAATGGTCGGGTGGTCGGATAGTTCCCTCTGGATGGCTGAGGGAGTCCACAGAGAGGCCTCAGGCGGGGTCCCCACCGAGCCCCGCTCCAATCGTACCCACTGCTTCAGGGGGCCATGGCGGTACCAGTCCAGAATACGGGATAAGTGACACGCCTCATAATAGGCTACAGCATCCGGCAGAGCCATGCCGCCGCTCAATTTAGGCATGCGCAGGACATGTAACGCCAGCCTCGGGGAGCCCCTAGGCCACAGAAACTCCCGGAACAATCTATTAACCCTCCGAAGGAAGGAGGCCGGGACGGTCACCCGGGACAGCCTGGAACACATATAATAGGCGGGGCATCACGTTCATTTTTATGATATTGCAACGCCCGAACCACGAAAATCGGCCCCCCGTGCCAGTCATCGAGATCTTTTTTAATTCGTGTCAGTAAAGGTGGGAAGTTGCAGTCAAAAGCTCTGTCTGGTGAGTGCGGTAGAGAAATCCCCAGATAGCGAATATGGGACGACCCCCACCTAAAGGGGAAGTCCGCCCGGAGGAGAGCGGAGAGAGCGGGCGAAATTGCCACCGCTAGGGCCTCAGACTTAGTTTGATTTATTTTATAGAACGAAAGGGATTCATAAATGCGGAACTCCCTCAGTAAATTGGGCAAAGAGGTCAGAGGTTTTCGTGAGAAAGAAGAGGAGGTCATCCACGTACGCCGCCACCTTAGGGGAAAGCGTTGGGGAGACCGATACCCCAGCTATATCAGCATTGCCCTTACCGTGCGCAGGAAAGGCTCGAGGGTCAAAACGAAGATCAGCGGGGAGAGTGGGCAGCCCTGTCGGGTCCCATTGGAGATTACCAGGGGGTCAGATAGGTGACCATTGACCCTCACTCTCGCCGAAGGGGCTGAGTATATAGCTCAAACCCAAGACATAAGCCGCTCCCCTGCTCCAACGTGCTCCATTGTAGCCAAAAGGAATTCCCAGTTCACCCGATCAAATGCCTTCTCCGCATCCGTGGACAAAAGCAAAGTCGGGATTCGGCGGGTAATGGCAAGGTGCACCAGGTCAAGCGCTTTGGTGGTATTGTCACGGGCTTCCCGGGAAGCGACAAAGCCCACCTGGTCGTCGTGGATCAATTGCGGAAGCAGCGGGGCCAATCTAGAGGCCAGGATCTTAGTGAAGAGGTTCAGGTCGACGTTTAAGAGCGAGATAGGCCTGTAGCTGGCGCAGACCAGGGGATCCTTACCTTCCTTGCCGAGAACCGCGATGTGCGCCCTAAGCGAGTCCGTCGGGAACGCTGCACCTTCACCCGTAGCGTTATATGCAGCAAGGAAATGAGGAGAAAGGAGGTCAATAAAGCACTTGTAGTAACGGATGGAATAGCCATCTGGGCCTGGGGCCTTTCCCGGCTGTGTCGCCTTCAGAGCCATCAACAGTTCACCAGGGCGCAAAGGTTCATCCAACTTCTCCACCTCCTCCACCGGAAGAGAGGGGAGGCCCGAAGCACAGAGATAAGATCGGATCGCATCGACCCTCCCAGCTCCGGAAGGGGCTGGCGAGTCTGGTGACAAGTTGTAAAGAGTCAAATAATATTGACGGAAGGCTTCAGCGATGTCTGTTGTAGAATGTACCCTGCGACCCCCTGAGGTCGAGAGCTCCGGTATGAAGGTGCGAGCCCTCTGCGCACGAAGTGCGCAAGACAACAATTTTCCACACTTGTCGCCGTGCTCGTAAAAGGTCCGTCTACACTTAGCCAGCGCCGCCTTCGCCCGGAAAAGGACCAAGGACCGCAGCTGCTCCCGCAAAACAGTCAGCTCCTGCAGGGCAGCCTGAGCCAGAGAGCGCTTGTGGACCAGTTCCAGTTTGCTGATCTTAGAGAGGAGAGCACTCAGCTGTTGAGCACGTTCCTTTTTGCGACGTGACCCTATCTTGATGAGAACTCCGCGCATGTAGCTCTTATGCGCTTCCCATACCATCAGGGGAGGGCTCTCGGTCGTAGCGTTAGTGGTAAAGAAACCCCTAAGCTCCAAGCTTAGTTCCTCCACTACGGCAGTGTCATAAAGGAGACTATCATTCAGCCGCCATTGCCACTGCGAGCGGTCCGAGGAGCTCAGATCCAAATCCAAAAGGACCGGGGCATGGTCGGAGAATGTAATAGATCCGATGGAAGCCGAGACGACGCATGGCAGCAAGGCCTGGGGCAACAAGAAAAAGTCAATGCGAGAATAGGAGGCATGAGGGGGGGAGTAGAAGGTGTAATCTCTCGCCTCCGCATGGAGAACACGCCAGGGATCAACCAGACGGAACGCCTGGAACAGCGTCTTGAAACGCTTCAGGGCAGCGTAAGAAAGGTGAGAGGAACCCCTAAACGTGTCCACCACCGGATCCAGAGCCAGGTTAAAATCCCCTCCCAGGATGATGTGGCCCTCCGCAAACTCCTCCAGCCGCGAGATCAGGGACTCCATGAAAGCCACCTGACCAGTATTTGGGAAATAAAGGTTGACCAGCGCAACCGGCAGGACCCCCAATCGCCCCTTAACAAAGAGAGCACGCCCTGTACCATCATTCCACGAGTCCGAGAGCGTCCATGGGGCGCGACTATTAATCAGTATACATACCCCCTTAGTTTTGGAGTCAGAAGAGCAGCAGTGATACACCGTGGGGAAACGTCGGTCTCCCAATTTAGGAAACTTGTCCGATCTGAAATGAGTTTCTTGCAAAAAACCGACCTGCGCCCGGAGACGGTGAAGATCAGAGAGAACAACAGAACGCTTCTCAGGGGTATTTAACCCCTTGACATTTAGGGACACCAAACGTAGCGGGTCCGCTTGTGGGGGAGCCATCGTCCCCCACCCCCAAGTTCAAAGACAGGGCGGGAAGGAAGGAAAAAGGTAAAGGAAGGGGAGAGAGAAAGAAAAGGAAGGAAGAAAAAAGAAAAAAATCAAAGAGGGGTGCACTCCTGGTGCACAGGGGGGAGGATCTACAGTGCCAAACGCACTTAGGAGACCAAGTCTCAAGGTACCAAGAGGTTCGACCCGTACCACTCAAATCGCGGGCAGAACAGGTGGGACCTCAAGGGACACCCTACTGGGGGAACGAGGAGGGTCACAACAGATAGAGGGAGGTGACCACTACCCAGAACCCCCCTATACCGGCAATGAAAAATAATATCGACAATATCAAATAGATAGGCATTACAGTGTAAAACAAAGTGCAAAAGCTGAGGAGCAGCAAGCGAAGAGCCCGTGAAGGCAAAGCAACCTCGCAACCATGGTCATGAAAGTACATAAAACAGTTAACATAAAAAACCCAGTAAGAATGGCATGGCCCTACAGGGGGGAAGGGGGGGAGGGGGAGGGAGAGAGGGGAGGAAGGGAGGGGGGAAGGAGAGGAACACGACTCATCAGGAACCCCCATAAACATACATACATTGCATGACCAAGCTCCTGGTGTGGCACCACAGCGGGTGCATGCCCGCCCCCTTGACCCTGGAAACCGCAACAGACTGCAGTACCACCCCACGAGCACCTCAGCCAGGGTAAATAGGCAGGGCCGCGCGAGGAACCCCGCCCGGATTTCGTCTCCCAATGGGAACCCTGGGCACACAGGAGAAGATGGAGGGAACGGGGCAGGATGAAGGGTGAAGAGGAGGGGGGGAGAGAGGGGGGGAAAGGGGGAAGGAAGGGAGAAAGGAAGAGGGAAGAGCAGGGAATGGGGGGGGTGAGGGGGGAAGAGGGAAGGGGGGAAGGGGGAGAAGGGAAGGGGGGAGTAGGGAGGGGGGGAGGGGGGGAACAAGGGAGGGAGGGGGGGAGAAGGGGAAGGGGGAGAGGGGAGGAAGGGGAAACTGGCCCCAGTACGGGGCAGACCCAGGGCAGGGAAACAATACCCGCAACCACCCCCAGGAGTGGAGGAGCTGTGATCAATAGCAATATGAGCAGAGAGTACATATCAGCCAAGCATAACAGTACAATAAAAGTGCAGAGCTACATTACATATTCAATAAGGCATAGGAGATCCCAATATCAGCACAGCCACCCAAAGGACCATGAAGCCACGTCTGAGATTCGGGGGACTTTGTCTGGCAGAAAGTTGAAAAAAGGGGGGGGGGCAGTAGCAGCAGTCAGCAAGTTCAGCCGAGGGACCCCAAGGCGACACTGGGCAAGGAGTACCCCACACAGCTCCAAGGCACTAAGGGACAGGAACCAACCCTCGGAGTCCATGTGCGCGGGGAAGGCATGGATGGCATAGGGAGTGTCACTTGGCACCAGGCAGGACCGGGCAAGCGGGCAACAGCAAGGAGCATGCAGGGAGGGGGACGGTCAGTGCAGATCACATGCGGGACAGGTCCGTGGGGCACAAAATGGAACACCTGGGGGGGAGGGAAGTAGAGCAAAGGGGTACCACAGGGCCACGGACAGACTCACGGTTGCAGGCAGTAGTAGGTTAGGCTTCTGGTGAGGCCTCCGCCAGACCGGCAGAGCCCGAGTTCAAAGACCTGTGAGAACGCTGCGATCCTCCCGATCGAGTCCGCGAGGGGCCACCGCCCGGGGGGCGAGCCGCACGGTCCGGGAGCCTCGCCATCCAGTCCGGTAAGTCCTGGGGAGCTAGGCCTACAAATCGATACAAGGCCGGGAGATCAGCATGCCTGCGGAGGGTAAACGAAGAGCCATTCCGTTGGACCGTCAGTTGCAGGGGAAACCCCCAGCGGTAGGTGGCGTCCTGGGAGCGGAGTCTTTCCAGAAGAGGCTTTAGCATAGCCCGGCGGGTCAGGGTACCCCTCGAGATGTCCGGGAAAACGGCGATCCGCGCCCCATCAAAGTCCACCGGGCCGTGGGACCACGCCGCCCGCAATATCTGTTCCTTTACCAAGTATCTATGCAGGCGGCAAATCACATCCCGCGGTCTGTCTGCCTCTAGCGGGCGGGGGCCCAGAGCCCGGTGCACCCGGTCAAAGAGAAAGTCCACCGGGGGGTCTTGCGGCATCAGCCTGGAGAATATAGCCTGGACCGTCACCACCAGGTCCTCCTGTCCCGTCGCTTCAGGTAGGCCCCGGAGCCGCAGGTTATTACGGCGGCTCCGGTTATCCATGTCCTCCATCTGGAGCTGGTGTTCCACCAGAGCATCGGCGTGGGAAGCTTGGGTTCGTTCCAGGTGAGCCACCCGTGACTGGAGATCTCCAAGTGCGGATTCACCCGCCTCTACTCGCCCTCTAACTTGAGTCACTTCAGCCGTTATTGCCGCGAAATCTCGGCGGTGCTGCTCCTCAACTTGGGCCACGATGTCCTCCATGTCCCGCTTTGTAGGAAGGGAGCGGAGAAGCGCCCAAATGTCTCTCTCCTCCTCCGGGGGAACCAGCAGGGAGGTCTGCGATGAAGGGAGGGAGCCCTGAGACATCGTCGCGGTGGCATGGAGCAGGGGAGAAGCGGGCAGCAGTGGTGGCGAGGCGGCGGTCCGGGCAAGGCTGCTGCTGAGGCCTCTAGTCGGAGATAGCGGGGTCGGGGAGTTCTGGAAAAAGCTGCGGATAGGAGCCGATGGCGTAGCCCGGGAAGCAGCCTTCATCTTCCGCCGTTTGTAGGTGCTCATGACAGCCTAGAAATGCCAATTTAAGCTGGTTAGGGAGGCTAGGGAGCGGGAGCACCAGAGAAGAAAGTCTTCACACCGCCATGACCTAGCCACGCCCCCCAGCATGTTATCCTTTGTGTCCATGCACACATAGGCTGTTATCAGCAGTTTTTGGCAGGGGCAATTTCTGGTTGTATAAAAAAAAAAAAAAAAGGAAAACGAGTGGTCTTGAGTGGCATTTTTCAGCTGTAAATACGCTCTAACGCCGATAAACGCCGCTAACTGGCGGTTTTTTTTGGTTTTTTATTCCATTGCTTTTTTTAAGCCTGGGTTCTGTTTCGAGGTGTCATTCATGGAACATAGCCTGGGTTCACACTGGTGCATGCTGAACATCACATGTGATTTGCACCAAAAATGCACCGGATTCCTGTGCACATCACATGTAATGTCTGTGTGATGCGATTTGAGCCATATATTTTGTATGGCTCAAATTGCATCACATTTGCACCAAAATGATGTAGGACCCTTTTTTTATCCACACCTAATCGCATTTCATGGGTGTTCACACCCATGCGATGCGATTCTTGCAAGCCTACTGCATTTTGAAATCTGTTTTGGTGTATTGTTCATGGGACATGAAGCCCTGTTGACATTGTGCCGATTTGTCATGTCGAATCGCATGTCAAATCGGTGCCTATTGCCTGCAACAGCACCGGTTCACACTGAGGGTGGGTTTGAAATCATTCAGCTAAACACGCATGATTTCAAAACTCTCATGTCAGTGCGACTTCGGGGGCGCTTTGACAGACATCTGTACGGGTTAATGCATAGATGTCTATTGAAATTGTCCTGAAGCCGCCAACAGTAGTGCAGAAATTACCTTTGGGAATTGGTGCAATGCCGCAAAGTCAGGGTTGCACCAATTTGGACAGTGACGTTGCTGGCAATAGGCTCTGATTTGGCATGCGATTTGACATGTCAAATCCGCCCAATGTGAATGGGGGCTTAATGTTCCATGAACGACACCCTGAAACAGATTGCAAAATGCAGTGAGCTTGACAGAATCGCATTGCATGGGTGTTCACACCCAAGCTATGTGATTTTGATGCGGGGAAAAAAAGGGTCCACATTTGCACCAAAATGTTGTAGGACCCTTTTTTCCCCGCACCTAAATCTTATCGCATGAACACCCATGCAATGCAATTCTGGCAAGCATTGCATTGTGGGAAAGTTGGAGTTACTAAAATAGCAGAGAGGTGATTTTTAGCTAAAAACGCCAAAAACTGCTAACGCCAAAAAACGCTGAAAAATGCCAATGCAAAAAAGCTAAAAAACACTGAAATACTCACTACAAAGCTACTGGCGTTTTTAGAATGTCCAGTGTGCATGGGGCCCTAAGGTTTAACTGGAACTTTACAAACAATTATACATTTTTTACTTGTCCCAACAACCTCTGAAAAATGCCAGCATGATAGGTTACCAATTATGAAAAGCCCTGTTTCCAGAAATACTACCAATACAGTGCTATAGAAAATCTTCGTCTGGGAGAAGGATTACTCATTCAACTCAATGCAGAGCATGTGTTTTGTATTCAGACAGCTTGCTTACAGGTAAAATGAATACTAGGTCCGCACCAGGCCACACTGCTTAAAGCTTTAGAAAAAGATAATAATCATAACGCCATGTTTATTGTTTAGTGATATCAAAACACAGTAATTCTCCTGCGCTTGGGTGATATGTGACAAAGGATAAATGATCTTACGTGGTCTTTGTAGGCATCACTAGTAGGGATTATCAAACTTTTGAAAAGTTTGGTTCGACCAGAACACCCGAATTTCCCGAAAGTTCGGTTCGGATTCCAGAACCCCATTGAAATCAATAGGACCCGAACTTCTGGAATCAAAAAACACAATTTTGAAGCCCTAAAACCCAATAAATGCCCCTAAAAAGTGCCTAGGGTTCTGGGTGCTGCTTCCCGCCCTTTTTTAAAACAGATTCAGACAGTTCCAATGGCGCTTGCGAGGCTGCATATTTGGACATTGCGCTTGCGAGGCTGCATATATGGACACTGCTGATAGGCTGCATACTGTATATGGACACTGCTGGTGGGCTGCATACTGTATGTGGACACTGCTGGTGGGCTGCATACTGTATATGGACACTGCTGGTGGGCTGCATATATGGACACTGTTGATGAGGATGCATTGTTGGACACTGCTGATGAGGCTGCATTCATGGGCACTGGTGAGATATCATTTGATTTAAAAAAAAAAAAATGTTCTGAGTTCAAATCTGTTTATTTTAAATTTAAGCTTTTTTCCTGAAATTTCTCTCCAAATATTGGGGTGCGTGTTATATGCCGGCGCGTGTTATACGCCGATAAATACGGTATCTCTATCAAAAACGACAATTTTTAAGAACTTTTTTTTTGTGTGAAAAATAGTCCCTGGGACATGACCCAGAACCCTAGGCACGTTTTAGGGGCATTTATTGGGTTTTAGGGCTTCAAAATGGTGTTTTTTGATTCCATATATATATCTACATTACGGTCACCCTGACATGGAAGAGTTTGGTCACCCTGGCATAGCAGAGTCAGTTCACCCTAAACTACATTACGGTCACCCTGACATGGAAGAGTTCGGTCACCCTGGCATAGCAGAGTCAGTTCACCCTAAACTACACTATGGTCACCCTGACACTGAAACTTTCCCTACAGAAACTAGATTATTGAATCTAACTATAGTGGTATATAGTACCTTAACTACACTGCATATCCCTTTCCTCACACTAATAATTGCAAAATGACACTGGAGCAGCAGGAGTAACAGAAATGCTTCCACTCTATTGCACAGCCTCTCTATTACAGTGCTAGAGATTTGGCGGGGCTATGTTATATATTGGGGGGCGTATTCACTCCTGATTGGCCTCTGGACCCCCTAGTCACTCCAATCTGCTTTTACTGATGTTTCTGGGCCAATCACTGGCTTTTAAAGCCCAGTTCCTGTCCCACTGCATTTTGGGCGGTTCTGGTGGCCGAATTCCGAACTTTTACCGCAAAAAGTTCGGAATTCGGCTGAATTTCGAACAGCCAATGTTCGGTCATCCCTAATCACTAGCCCCCTCAGGACCAAGGGTATCCAAATACACTGAAAAAAAAACAACAAGAGAGGGGTGCACCGACATCGTGCATTGCCACTAAAAAGGTTTATTAAAATCCAAAAGCAACATACATTGCACTCACAAACAAATGATGATTGCACACATGTAAACAGAATGGAACCAATTGTCTCCAAAGTGGCCAGGGCACTCCTGCAGTGCAGAATGACGTGCTGGTGTCCGCACGAGTCTGGTTTAGTTGACGCGTTTTTTGAGGGAGGACCCTCTTCCTCAGAGACAAAAAGTGCTACTGAACCACCATCCACATTAGCAAGGTATTAAATAGTTGCTTTGCTCCGCTCTCCACATACCATCTCGCCCCCACACGGAACAAAGGTCAGTTGTGTGAGTGGCGGGGATGGATTACATCTATAGGATATCTGTGTGCTCTAATTTTTTGGGTATCCCATATATCCTATAGATATAATCGATCCCTGCCATTCCTAGTTTAGTGTAGTCTGCTAGGTAAATGTGGAAAAGACCAAAGCGAAGCTACAGCGCTACTGCAAAGTACTGATGAAAATCAAAGGGAGGGACAGGAATGATGGATTATATACAAAGAAAATGAAATTGAATTCAATGAAATGGTGGCTGCTCCCCTAAACCAGGTCTTGAGAACCTAACACACAGAGAAAAACAAGCAGAAGAGGGCGCCTCCATCTAAATGTAAACATTATAAAAAGTGGCACAAGAGAATAGAAGTATTGCACTTACTATATAAAGGTGGTCAGTGTGAATATCATCATCATCTTTGGGAGTGTGGTCATCAGGAGAACAGCAGAGTTTGGCAGGTAAGCGGTGGTATACTAGCCGCTTACCTGCCAAAGTGTCCAAGTCTTACCTTGCCCTCCATCTTGGACATGTGCAGACTGCTGTCTCTTATAGACTGTAAATGCTTCATCACTTGCCTGCTGCCTGGGCGTCGCACAGTGATGATGCTGCACACCTGACAATATCTATCACCTGATGGGTTGCAGTCCTTGCCCTTGTCTTTGTGCTCCAAGGTGCATCTCTGCTAGCAGTCTTCTGTTCTCCGTGTAAGACATGGCTTGGCTGATGACTCTCCTGGCTCTCGACCCGGCATCGGCTGACGACCCGGCATCAGCAGACTACCCGCTTCTGGACTCGATCCCAGCTTGGATGACTACCCGCATCTGGACTTGATCCTGGCCTGTTCCTGTTCTCACTTCCTCACTCTTGCTGTGCGTTTATTGTTGTTTGCTCCAATAAACTGCTTTATTTTACCTGCATCCCATGTGGTCTGGTTTCCTGGCACCCTGACCCAAAACCTGCAGTTCTCCTAATGACCATACTCCCAAGGATAATATGCACACTTACCACCTTTATATTGTGAGTGCAATACTTTTATCCTCTTATGCCACTTTTTTGTTTTGTTTTTTTGCTAGGTAAATTTAGCTAGCTTCACTGTAATCAGAAGAGCAGGGGTTGATTACTCACAGTTGCTTAGTGTTTCACAGGCTGCTTCCCTGTTACTTCCCCCTGTCTTTTAGGGGATTCTAGAGCATAGTGGGAGGAAGAACAGGGTATGCAACCTGAATATTTATGGCTCTCCAGCAAATCTATGGGAGGTGTGCCCAGAAGGTGGTGAAAGAGCCCATACATAGTCTGGTTCCTGAGCAGTGGTGGTAGTGTTCCTGGGCCCAGTTCTGCAGAAGGAGACCTCTTTACAGGGCCTCTGCCCCTGGGGCAGAAGTCTTGGGAGGAAGCCAGTCAGAAGCCATTGAGGTTCCAGCTAGGCTTAGCTGGAGGGCCTATTTGCAAGTTCAAGGATCAAATTGGGTCGGGAGAAGCTCACTGTAGAGCTGGGAGGAAGTTGGTGGGATACAGTCCAGCTATCCCATGGTGGTGTGAATCTATATCTCATTCACTAAGAAGAGCCTGGTAGATATCAGCAGGAGGCAACCGATGATCCTGTGGCTATCCATGTGAGTACAAGACCCCCTCTGCTGAGGAAGAGTGACTGTGTGTAGCTTTTAACTCTTAAGGAGTACAGGTCATCATCAGCATAGAGATCCAGCGGGACATTTCTTTTTGTGCAGTGCAGCCAGAAGTTTGTGCAGTGCAGCCAGAAGTTGAGCATTCCTCAAGATGTACAGTTCTACAGTTTCTGGGATATCCCATGTTCCCTTTCCCTTATCTATGTTCATTGTTACCCCCCCCCCCCCCCAAAAAAAAAAGAAACCCCCAGACTGTTCTTTGGAGCCAGTGGAAGAGTGTCAGAAATGCTGTGTGCCTGGCTGGGGGAAATAGGACTCAATTCACCAGTGGCTTTTTAGAGGGCTGCACTACACAGATATACTTTAATACATCCTTCATATATAAATCTGATTGTTACATAGTAATTTCAGACTATACCTTTTAGTTGTCTCATATGTAGCTCCTCTAGGTATTGTGTTTTGTTCTCATTATAATTAGATTGAATAGAAAGGGAGATTTGTCTAGGGAGCAAAGTGTTTCCTCGGATCACCTGCAGGTTGGTCAATGGAATGGACTTGATTTGGTTAAGAGCGATCAGAACATAACCTCGCACTTCTTTAATGCTCTGTAATTGAATAATAAAATATGATTATGAGCATATTGATTAAATGTCTGATATAACAAAGCACGTAAAAAAAAAAAAAAAAAAAAAACATAATTTCACAAATATAAAAGATTATTAAGGGTGGCAGCTTGTTGGGTAGAGCCCTCTTCTTCTGCCAGATCAGGTTATGTATATGTGTTGTGTAGAGAACAGATAAGCAAACAAACCTACCATTTTCAAAAATTTGCAGAAAATGTGTTTATTCAGGAATCAGGACCAGTAGGTATTTCTTTTTGAAAATAATTCTTTATTGGTTTTATCACATATACAATCTAAGAGATAATATAGCATACTGGGTACAATATAACAGTCAAAAGTATGAAGTACAAGGTGTACAAGTATATAGTATAAGAACAATGTAAGAAAAATGTGTAAAACAGAGAAAAAAGCAGGAGACTCCGGAATGAGAGGCAGAGCGAGCTTGAGATGGTTTGTGTATTAGAAGGTTTGTACTTTACGGGTTGGGGGTAGGTCAACCCCCCCCACACCCCTAATGGGAGCACTCTGTGTCTGGCGGCGGACCTCCCCTGCTTGCACTCACTATACACCCCCCCCCCCTTCCCCACCGTTCATATTATCACATAGTAATCAAGGGAAGGTGGTTCCTATTTTGCCATATGTGTCATGGTTTGTTGCATCTATCGGTTGTCATACTTGATATTGCTATAAAGCGCTCAAAGGAGTGGTTATGGTGGACCATCCTTTCAACCTCTAAAATGTTGAGGGTTAAAGGAGATTTACAGTGTTTTAGGATTAGTAGATGTGTTGTTAGGAGGATGTGTGAGATGACGGTCCTATGCCATTTGGGAAATTTGTCAATGCCTATGTTTAAGATAGCCAGCGCTGGGTTGGGTCTAGTTATAATTTCCATGCATGATGCAATTAGTCTGAATATTTGGTTCCAAAGACTGACCAGGTTAGGGCAGGACCATAGGGAGTAGTATAAGTTTCCCACTTGGCTGCAGTTGCGTTGAGTGTAGTACCAGCGGTTTATGATTTCTATGGTGTCCCGAGCATCAGGATGCTTGTGTTATGGTGCTTATAGCTTGTTTCCATTTGTTTTGCGAGAATGGTTAAGAAGATCTTTTTCCCATTTAAGCATGTTATTTGATTTATTGAAGGAGGTTTTGTGTTGCAGAAGGTTATATAATCGGGCGAGGTTTCTTTTTTTTTATTTGGTTTAGATGATGGAATTTCCCTTAGTTCAGGGTCAGTGGCGGCTTGTCCATTGGGGGCGCAGGGGCGCCGCCGCCAACTATCTATGCGTCCAGCCCCCTAATCTACATGCAGGGTGCCGGACGCGTGGATTCAAATAGGTGATTTTTTTTTTTGAAACACGTGATTAGAGCTAGAGGCTCTAATAGGCTTCAAAAAAGGGTGGGCTCGGGGCGCAGGGTACTGCGCCCTGAGCCCACCCAGTTGCATGATAATAGCAAATAATTATTCACCATTATCACACTGATTCTCCTCCCAGCCAATCAGGAAGTGGGTCGTGAGACCCCTTTCATGATTGGCTAATAAGAGAAGTGATTTTACTGGTCATTGGCCAGGAAGAGGGAGGAGATGTATGGCAGACACCAGAGGAGACTCACAGCCACTCGGGGAAGGAGGAGGTAAGGATTCTGGCTGTCCGGCTGGGCAGCCAGCCGTCCGTCTGTCCCGGGGGGGTGGTAGATTTGACTGCTTGACTGCTGACTGGCCAGCTGTCACATGGGGGTGGTGGTGGTAATGGTGGTGGTGGCCGGCCGTCCTGCGGGGGGTGGGGGGGGGGAATTGGGGGGGTGTTGGTTTTGCCGCCCCTCCAAATTATCATGCACCAGCCACCACTGTTCAGGGTGTATCATGAATTGAGGTGGCTTGTTGGTTCGCAGAAAGTGTACTATTCTTAGGCAGGTGAATTGTGACTGAAGGGGAAGGTCATATTTAGTGGTCAGTTCCTCTAGGGATAGGGATGTTTTTTCGGCCAGAATGTCACCTAGGTGTCTAAAGCCTTGATCTTTTATTTGTTGAGTGGTTAAGTTGGGGATTAGTGGTTGGAAGATCGCAATTTTGGTGATATCTTGAGGGGTGTGAGATGTGGAGCCTTACGTTTAGGGAAGTGTCTCCAAGCTAGTATGGAGGCTCTTATGGTTGGTGAGATATTTTTAAGATTAAGTTGTTTCCACATGTCAGCTAGTAGGCATTGACCATTGTTGCTTCGATCCTGACCCACATGGGTTCTTCAGTGTTTGAGAACCGATGCTTTGTTTACTCTAGCTGGGCTGCCCAGTAGTAGCCTTGAAGATCTGGTAAACTTGCACCTCCTATGGAGCTGTGTTGTGCAAGGGTAGAGTGGGAGCATCTGACTTTCTTCCCTTTCCAAATATACTGTTTATTGGTATTTGACAAGGCTTTGATGTGATGGATTGCTATGGGAAGTGGCAGGGATCTGAAGAGGTATAGAATCCCAAACCAAGAATGCCGAACCAAGATATTTTGTGGTGAGTTAGTTGATCTAGCTCTTTTGCTAATTTGGAGTGAAGGTTTTTGTAGTTTGTTTGGATAATGGTTTGGATGGAGGGTGTGAGGGTGATGCCCAAATACGGGACACCCTCATCTTTCCAAGAGAATGGAAGGAGTTTTTGGAGGGAACGTTTGATATTCCTATTGGTACCCAGATCTAGAATCAATGATTTTGAGGCATTTACTTTGTAAAAGGAGATATTCCCAAAATTGTTTAGTGTATGATAAGCTGCTGGTAGTGATGTCTGGGGGTTTGTCAGGGACAGAATGATATCAGCAAACAGATTTATTTTGTGATGGGTGTGCAGGATTTGGAATCCCTGGCCCAGTAGGTATTTCTGAATACTGTCCAATTTGAAGGACCTAGTATCTGGTTACATATGTAGCGGGTGCCAATTCCCCAGCCAGCCAGCCAGCTGCTGCTGACAAAGGTAGACAAGACAGCAGCTGCAGGGGTTTTTATCGGTCTCTGCACCTCCCCGCGCTGCTGTGCTAGAGAGCAGCTCTTATCAGGATCTCCACCCACTCTGTTCCCTGCTCATTGGCTGAGGAAGAAGACCAATAAGGAGAAAAGAGGAGGAGAGGAGCATTAAGGGGCATGTAGTCCAGGCTATGAGTGGCCCCCAGGTTTCTGTGATACAAGAAGGGAGAGAGGGACGAGGAGGCGAGGCTGCCTGGGAGCAGGGGGGAAAGACCACGAGGCAGCCAGAGAGACCAGTTGCAGGAGGAGTTCTTGCCCCTTGCTTGCTATTGAGCTGGAGCAATCGCTGCCAGGACAAAGTGGTGACTCTCTCAGCCAGCCAGCTTTAGTCTTGAACGCAGATCCATCATCGCAGGCACCCCATCGGCTGTGTGGGTAACCGTACGGACATCGTTAGGTCCCCAGGTTGCCAGTCAGAGACCCTTTAAGAGCCTGTTCCAGGACATCCCATTCCTTTGAGCTTTGGCATCTTCAGGATTGATTAAAGGGCGGAAGCCTACCTTGTGCACACATGAAAATGGACAGTGCATGCAGACATCTTTATCCCATCTTCCCACACTAGAGCCTTTACAGGAGATACTATGCATAAATTACCCCTTGCTACTGGGAATTGTTGCACAGAGATCTCTTTGGGTCCTTTTTTGAGCTAGCTGAAGACTAGTGATAGGTTGAACACCCCCCTGTTCGTTTCGTACCAGAACACCGCAAACAGGGGAAAAGTTTGTTTGAACAAACAAACTCCATTGAAGTCTATGGGACTCGAATGTCAAAAAACAAAAGTGATAATTTTAAAGGCTTAAATGCAAGTTATTGCCCAACTAAAGTGTATGGGGGTCCAGGTACTGACCTGGGGAACATGTAGCAATGCAAAATAATTTTTTTTAAAAACAATCGTTTTTAAATGAGCAGTGATTTACTGATTTTAATGATACCTAAAGTGAAACTATAAAAATAAAAGATTCCTTTAAATATCATGCCTGGGGGTCCCCTTAATATGCCTGTAAAGTAGCGCATCTGTACGATGTATGTAGCCTGCTGCGGCAATACTGACATTTCTAAAGGAAAAAAAGTCATATCCAATAAACATACAAAATTTCAAACCGCATGTACTTGTCATACAGGTGCAGAAAAATTGGGCCTTGGTTGTTGGTGGTGCTTTAACAATACAACCCCTCGCAGTTACTCTTTCTGGGCGCAAGAACGGGCCCTGCTTGTAAAAATTCCATACGAATTTGAAATCGCATGAACTTGTCATACAGGTGCAGAAAAACTGGGCCTTGGTTGTTGGTGGTGCCTGAACACCGCAACCCCTCACAGTTACTCTTGCTGGGCACAGGAAAAGGCCCTGCCATTAGAAATTAGATACGAAATTGAAATCAAATGAACTTGTCATACAGGAGACAGAAAAATTGGGCTTTTGGTGTTGGTAGTGCCTGAACACCGTAACCCCTTGCAGTTACTTTTGCTGGGTGCAGGGCTCAGAGACAGGGCCTGCTGTTAAAAATTGATTATTTATTTTCATCACCATTGCATATTGTATATATACACATATTTATTTATCTCAGCACATCTTTGCACATTGCACTTCGCCACCTTGTGGTTATTTTCCATAGTCTTTTCTATATACAATTCATCCGATGATATATGTTTACATAGGTATATCTACCTAATTACACTTTATAACATAAGCAGCGCCATCACCTCCATTCTCATCTATTTATATAGCCTTTTGGCTATAGTTTAAGTGAGGCTGCAGCTTATTAGTACTTATCTATATCCTTTGATTCCTTAGCGCTGATTCTACTATCTTTTTAAGAAATTTAAATTGTATGCACCTGTCATATACAAGTGAAGAAAATGGTAGGCCTTGGGTGTTAGTGGTGACCTAAACCAAAAACATTGTTGTAAGCTAGCAGAATCAAGGTTGAGGAATAGGATAGGCGGCATATGCAGTCTTCAAGGGATGGCAGACCCCTAGCAAATTCAATCAGTTACATCACCTTCAGGGGCTAGATAGCTGCTGTTGATCCAGGACTGATTCATTTTGATAAAAGTCAGCTGGTCAACAGAGTCTGTGGATAGACGCACTCTTTTGTCTGTCACAAAACCTCCAGCAGCACTGAATGTCCGTTCAGAAAGCACGCTGGAAGCAGGACAGGCCAGTAGCTCCATTGCATATTGAGCAAGTTCTGGCCAGTGGTCCATCCTCAAGACCCAGTAAGCCAGTGGATGCTCAGTTGGAAAGTCCAAGTCTGCTCTTACCCCTAAATAATCATTCACCATATGATGAAGACGCTGCCAATGGTTGCTTAAACCTAACAGCCCTGGGTGCTGAGGACTAAAGAACTGTTTAAAGGAGAATGTTAACCTCCCAGTGTCTGGAAAGGTGTTACACAAATTTTTCTTCAAGGCATCCTCAAGATGTTTTAGCCTCTGCTCCCTCTGAGAAGGCAGGATGAGCTTTGCAACTTTACCCTTGTAACGTGGATTAAGAAGGGTTGCCAACCAGGAATTATCCCTCTCCTTGATAGCACAAATCCTCTGGTCCTTTCGCAGACTTTGCAGAATCAGGGAGCCAATGCATCATAAGTTTGAGGAGGCATGAGCTTCCTCTGGGTCACTAAGGATGACATTGTCAGGAGCAACCTCTCCCCAACAACGTACAACTCCTGGGGTTTCTCGGGGATGAAATCCATCCCTTAAAGACTGCTGTATGCTATCCTCTACATCCATGTTGCCACAATCCTCCTCCTCCTCTTCCTCTTCCTCCTGTGTGTTTTGTGTCCCTGCAGATATTATATCTGCATAAAGGGTGCCTTGTGAGGAAAGGAAGTCCTCCTCTTCCTCCCGCTGTTCTGCCTCAAGTGCCCTGTCCATGATTCTACGAAGCGTGTGCTCCAGCAGGTAGACTAGAGGGATAGTGTCACTGATGCAGGCATCGTCTTGGCTCACCATCCTTGTGGCCTCCTCAAATGGTGACAGAACAGGGCATGCATCCTTTATCAAAAACCACTGGCGTGGCGACAAAAAAGTCAAGCTTCCCTGTGCCTGTCCTGGTGCCATACTCACACAGGTACACATTGATGGCCTTCTGCTGCGTGTGCAGCCACTGCAGCATTGCCAATGTTGAGTTTCACCTGGTGGGCAGGTTGAATTCCCATTGAATGTCAGATAGCCGAGCATTGGCGTTGTATGAACACCGGAAATGGCCACAGACTTTTCTTTCTTTCTTCTTTTTTTACTGAATAACCTGGCAAACGTAAGTGCAAGTGGATCCTTGATCCACCAACATCTGAAAGTCACAAAAAAATGTGTATTTCACCAATTACAAGTAAAAGCACCAAAGACTTACATATTTATATGACTATCCCACTATAGAACAAATCGGCACAGGACTGCTCTAATACTCCTGGCAACCAATATATGACTGCAAACGTGTACAGTACCAACTGTGAGTCAAAATTTGAGTATTTTTGATTTATCTTTGTGACAAAAAACGTTTGAGCCTTAAATAGAACCCACCACGCTTACTACAAAAAGACAAAATGATGTTCCCAAAATGGCCCTACCATAATTTCACAAAAAAGGACATAAACCATTCCATAAATAATGAAAGTATGTCTCACACAGTGACCGTTGAACGGAACTGGTACATAGAAAGAAAAAAATGAGGTGAAAGACAGATTGTCTATCAACCACACAAGAGAACAACTAAGGGCACTCCGGAGACAATAATAATATATAAAAAAGATATAGAATTTATTAGGCACGCGTGCCTGAAAAAAGACAGTGTGATACAGGTAACAATGTGTGGCACAACAAAACAATAAAATCAGTTTAAAAATTTCACTAACACATTATACTGAATTGCCATGAACTTGGTGGACTATAAACACTCTGGAGTAACAATGTATACAGATGAGCCTATGCTGACTCATTCAGTGAAGCCTCCAAACAATTCTAATCACACAATGTCCCAATATGTAGCAAAAAATGCAGCTGGTTCCCCGCAGTGAACTAGAATATAATGAGGGGTTGATGCCTGTGCCGACTCATATATTAAAGCCTCCAAACTATGCTTGTTGCACAATGTCCCAATAAGTAACAGAATGTAGCTGGTTCCCGACAAGATGCTCAAACATAATAATAGGATAAAGTCAAGATGAATCCAATTTAGAGGAAACTGTGATACTGAGTTCTGATGGAGATAAAAATGCAAACAGATATGTGGTGCCACAATGATTGTGGACTAAAGTGCATGGATCCGTATGCTCCAAATGTGGAACAGGATAAGTTGCAGAGTATGTACCCCAAACTCAGAAAAGATGATATAGCCACAAAGATGTCTTCTAGTAAAGTAAATCCAATACTTGCCGTGTTGAAGATTGAATAATGAGCACCCGGTGTAGAGATAGTGATGGCAGTTGCATGTAACCACAGCCTGATCCCTGAGTCACGGGTTAACACTGCATGTCGAGGTAAAGCAAGGTACAATGTGTGGGTCCAACTGATAGAACAATGGCAATTGGTGTGTATGTCCGTACCTCCGTCTCACATCCAGGATCTGCTGGTCGGTAGTATCCCTGGTACGGCGTTCAACCCATTCACTCACTCGGCCGGTGTTCTGTAGCGAACGTGCAGGTCCGTGAGTGTCGGCCTGACGTCATGTTCGGTTCACCGAGTATGGAGGTGGGGGAACAGCCGGTAAGTCACCATGCAGAAAGCCTAGGGTTGCGGAACAGGCAATTTCAGAATGTGGGGGCAATGGATGCCAACTCTGACGCGTTTCACTGACTATACGTCAGTTTCCTCAGAGCTAAAGGTGGGAATGAACGGTGCTCCATTTTATAATGGCGGTAATTCACTTAATTGATTGATTATGCACAGGTGTATACACTCTAGCGGAACCTCCTGGGAAGTTATTACCTTCATATTCCACAAGATGTCACTACTTGTATGCAACTTACAATACAAAGTAACAAAATAACAAAAACACCTACATACAGTACCAGCGTCAAATTTAAATTCCTCCATGGAAGTTACAGCAATAGCATTATTACCCCATATAACTTAGAGCATAGCTAATCTATCTTGTTTAGTCAGAGTTGAACATGGAGAAATATGAAAATAAGTGATTAACAACAAATATCAGCTAAAAACATTGCACAGAAAATAGGACATAAAAATAAAACATATTGCTGCTAGTGCTGTGGATGCGTGCAGGCGGGCAAACCAGAACTCTTCCCATGGTTATTCATTGAAGTGGTATAGATGACTATACAGGAAGGTAAAGTCATACATAGCGGTCGGAAAACCACATAATGAAAGGTAAGGATAAACATGTTGCCTCCCATCAATCACAGGCCAAATCCTCACATATTGGACAAGTGAAAACCCATATAATTGTAGGAAAATAGTCCTCTCCTTATATACCATATATGGCATGGAAATCCCAAATGATAAACCTAAACCCAAACACAGTAGTCGGTGCAGCACACTGTCACAAATGTGGCCAGCGGCCAAGGTGGATCATGAGGGATAGAGCACGGGGGGTAGTTAGGGGAAAGGTTATAACACATTACCAGGTAAAGAACACCTATAATGGAGAAAACTCCTCATTGGTCAAGACCTTACTACTTCCTCACAGTACCCTTACGACATGATGCGAAATCCCGAGGGTCAAGAGGTTAAGAAGGGTTGTAAACTGAATTTGACGTTTAATCCCTGGGGTGCAATAGACCCGATTTTATAAATCCATAATTTTTCTTTTTGTAAAAGAATATTATCAAAATCACCTCTCCTCGCTGGCAACTTTAAGGCATATATGCCTCTCACCCTTAACCCCTCAGGATTGGCACCATGATGCTCCAGGAAATGGAGTGGGATGGTTTTGTTATCTACCTTTTTCCTAATGTCCGCAACATGTTCCGCAATATGTATTTTAAGTTGGCGTTTGGTTTTGCCAATATACGACTTGTTACATGGGCAAATAATTTGGTAAATAACACGTTCAGTCTGGCAATTAATAAAACTATTAATTGTAAATTCTTTCTGTCCGTCGCAGCTCAAAAATGATTTAGACCTTATTACCAGTTTGCATATGGAACATCTCCCACATGTAAACATCCCCTTCAGTGGGGGCAGTGACGTCAGCCAGTTTTCACTTTTTTTTAGATCTAACGAATTCGGAATGGGAAAGGCTATCCTTCAAGTTTTTGGCCCGCTTGGCCGTAATTAATGGGCGTGGGCAAACTATTTGTCCAATTAATGGTGACACCGTGAGGACTTGCCAATGTTTTGAGATAACTGCTCTGACCTGATCCCACTGGGTACCGAATGGGGTTATTATACAGGGATATGATGCCTCCAAAGAGGCCGGTGTGGACACCGTGCTATCTTGGTTATGCAGGAGATCCGTCCTTTGTCTGAGAGCCACCTTTTTGCGTGCTTTCTTTATTGTCTTTCTCTGAAACGTCTGTGGAGCTGTTTTGCCTCCGCCTGATAGTCTGCAGGATCAGAGCAGTTTCTCTTCAGGCGGAGGAACTGCCCCACAGGAATACCTTCGATTAAAGATCTAGGATGATGGCTATCAGCAGCCAACAAAGTGTTGGCAGCTGTGTCTTTGCGGTACATCTTGGTTTTAATTACCCGATCTTCATGAAAGATAAGTAAATCCAAAAAGGGCAAGTGGTTAGGAGTAACCGTATAAGTTAATTTAATATTCTGGTCGTTACCATTTAATTCCTGAATAAACAGATCCAGCTCATGGGAGGTTCCACCCCAGAGGAGCAGAACATCATCAATGTACCTCAGCCACATATGGGAGTGGCTGAGGTACATTGGGGATGGATGGATCACCTGATCCTCCCAGAGTCCAAGATGGAGGCACGCATAGGCCGGAGCCCACGGTGCTCCCATCGAGGTGCCTCTGATTTGTTGGTAGAATGAGTTCAGAAATTGAAAATAATTGTTGTTTAGCATGAACTGTAGGAGTTCCACAATTAATTCATTGTGGGCTCCTAAGTGTGGAAAATAAAGATCAAGAAAGTGGGAAACTGCCCTCAAGCCCCACTCATGGGGTATCGATGTATACAAGCTCTTTACATCGATACCAACCAGAAGCATGTTGTCCGGGACAGAAATGGCTGATAATTTCCTGAGGACATCCCTGGTGTCCTGCACATAGGAGGGTAACCCTACCACCATTTCTTTAATCAGAGCATCAATGAACTTGCCTACTTTTTCGAGGGGGCCCCCTATTGCAGGAAACAATAGGTCTCCCCGGTGGCTCAGATAGTAACTTGTGTAATTTGGGAATGGTGTAAAATGTTGGAATATTATAATTTTTAACCATGAGATGGTCAGCCTCTTTCTTAGATACCAGACCGGCCTCTCTAGCCAAGAATATCGTGTGGTTAAGGGCAGAGACAAGGGAGGGAAAGGGACTATCTCTGAGTTTCCTATAGGCACCAATATCACTTAGCTGCCGCTGTATCTCCTTTTCATACATATCTTCACTCAATAGTACCACATTTCCACCCTTGTCGCTGCCCTTAATAACCACATTAGATGCCTCCTCCAATTCCCTAAGAGCCAATCTCTCTTCCTTTGAGAGATTGTCACCGCCCTCTCTTTGCCACTTGATATTACGAAGGTCCTCCTGTACCAAGTCCAAGAAAACCTTAATGTTCCTATGTTTGGATAGGGAGGGCATTTTCAGTGACCTAATGCGAAGGTTGGCGTCCCTTCTAAGTTGGTCCTATGATTTGGTCTCATCATCAGGATCGTCAGGATCGTCACCCTCCAGAAGTAGGGAGGTAAGTATCTCTATCATCTGTCTTGATCAGAGAGAATGACATCTTTGTCCACATTACCTCGCTCACTACTGTGCCACATCTGGAAAATGACTCTCCTAAGGAAGAGGCATATATCTTTGAACACCTCAAATTCGGACATAGACGAAGTTGGTGCAAAGGACAGTCCCCTACTCAATAACTTGGTATGTCTCTCCTGCAGATTGAAATCAGTCCCCTACTCAATAACTTGGTATGTCTCTCCTGCAGATTGAAATCAGAGAGATTTACAACCTTGAGATCACTAGATGTTCCGCTTATCTGTGTGTTTTCTGACTGTGTGACCTCGTGAATCTCTGTGGGCCTGATTTGTGTTGGCCTTTCCTGTTCTTCACCTTTGGGTTTGTTTTCTCTCTCTGGATACCCTTTGGTGGTTCACAGTGTTAGTGAAATTTTTAAACTGATTTTATTGTTTTGTTGTGCCACACATTGTTACCTGTATCACCCTGTCTTTTTTTATATATTATTATTGTCTCCGGAGTGCCCTTAGTTGTTCTCTTGTGTGGTTGATAGACAATCTGTCTTTCACCCACCACGCTTAACCTGTATGTATATATATATATATATATATATATATATATATATATATATATATATACCATTCCAGGCCGCATTTACCACGGTTCCTGCTGCAGTTACACAAGGACACAGAAAAAAGGTTGCAGAAACAAAGGCAAAATCTATGTATGTACAAATATATTACTGTCACCGTTTGTGACTCAATACTGTATATATTCTCAATAACTGATCTGTTATTGTTCATAAATTACAGACTGGGTGACAAATCTTTGAAAAAGGCTTTTACAATAGCCGAAACGCATCAGAAATCTGGATGAACTCTGTGACCCACCATTTCCTGGAATATCTACAGGAAACACAGAGACAACATCCACACCTATGTCACGATACCCACATGTGTCACAGATTCTCTTGAATCTTTTTTCTACTCTTTTCTCACCCTTGGGCTCTCAACCCAAGCACAATCTCCACCAATTATATGTATGCATGTATACTATACGTTTAATGGAATAAACCGAATTTTCTTTTATATATATTGGTGTATATCATCACTTGCCCACAAAGTCCCACCCCATTGGCCTGAGGCACCAAAAAACCCCCCTTTCTACGTACATAGGGACGGAGGCAAAACCTACTACAAGCCCCCTCAAGATCAACCCCCCCCAGACTTTTCTGGCCTGCCTCAGTAGATCTTGCAAGCTTGGGTATCTGTTCAAGAAACGTTGCACCACCAAATTCAGGACATGTGCCAAGCATGGAACATGTGTCAAGTGTCCCTGTCAGGGGGGCAGAGAGACGGTTGGTGCCATTGTCGCATTCAACCATTCCTGGCCAAAGCTGTCTTGGCATCAACCATCGCTGAGCCTGCCCCTGCAGAGCTGATAGAATCTCTGCCCCGTGGGACTTCTATCCCCTAGACAGACCAATTGAAGCACTGCATGGTATCTTTTAGCCTGACTGCTTGCGTAGCCCCTTGAACGCTTAGGGAGCACTGCTGCTTTAGAGGACAATTCAGCAGAAGAGGACATAGAGGAATAAGAAGAAGGTGAGGAGGAGGTGGAGTAGCCGGATGTGGCAGAACCAGCACCAAATTTTTGGAGGCGTGGTGGCAAAACAAGTTGCAGCACTGGACCCTGTCCTGCATCCTTTCCAGCTGCCAGCAGAGTTACCCAGTGCGCCGTGAAGAAAATGTAATGTCCCTGTCCATGCCTGCTGGACCAAGAGTCAGCAATAATGTGACTAGTGATGGGCTTCGTGTTCAAGTTGAACCTAAGTTCGATTCGAACACAGCCCGTTCGCCGAATAGCAAAAAAATGGGCTTCTTCATGGGAACTTCGAGTTCCCGCATCCATAATGCACTGCATTATGTGATTGGCCAAAGCATGGACTCTGCCCTCCATGCTTTGACCAATCAAATAATCTGTTCTATGAATCAAACCCACAACCTCTCAATTGCAAGCCTGGTATTGTACCACCTATGCCACAAATATGCTTAGGCTGAACACACTCGCCCTGCCTAACTAGGTTCAGGTGCCTTTAGCCAGTCATGGCTCAGGTGTGGCTGCAATGCACTGTGTGTAGGGCGAGATAGAAGTTAGTTAGTTAGGCAGGGAGAGTGTGTTCAGCCTAAACAGGCTTAACAGTGGTGTAGGTGGTAGAATACCAGGCTTGCAATTGAGAGGTTGTGGGTTTGAATCCCTTGGCCAGTGGGTGATTTATAAGTGGAATTCTATAGTTAATAATACATTGCTGGAAGGGAGAGAGATTTTTGCTTTTTACAGTTTGTTGAGATCAGATTGTGCAGTATATACCATAAAGAGATTATATTATATACAGTAAACCCCCCTCCATCACGGGGGTTACGTTCCGGACCCACCCGCGAAAAGTGAAAATCCGTGAAATAGAAAAACCCTATTAAAATACATAAAATACACTGTAGGCATGTTTTTTTTTTTTTTTTTTTTACTCTCACTGTACTTTTAAAAGCATTTTAAGGTCTTTAAACACACTTTTAAAACAACAGAAACTCATTTAAACACATAAAAGATACTGAGAAACACAAAAATACAACTGTAAATACAACATTACAGGAAAAAACGCAATATACCGGGACACGCGATGGAGCGGGGGTTTACTGTGTATATATATATATATATGTATATAGGCACTTCAGTTTATAAAAAAAAAGCGGCGTGGGGATCCCCCTAAATTCCATACCAGACCCTTATCCAAGCACACAGCCTGGCGTGCCAGGATGGGGGTGGGGGCGCCCTGCTCCTGAATCATACCAGGCCACATACCCTCAACATGAGGGGGTGGGTGCTTCTTTAGACGCTTGAGCAGTGCATTATGGGGCGCTCATGACGTCAGATCCCTATAAAAGAGCTGTCAAACTCAAACAGCTCATTAGCGCGGGAAAAAAGCGGCGTGGGGATCCCCCCTAAAATCCATACCAGACCCTTATCCAAGCACACAGCCTGGCTGGCCAGGATGGGGGTGGGGGCGCCCTGCTCCTGAATCATACCAGGCCACATACCATCAACATGAGGGGGTGGGTGCTTCTTTGGACGCTTGAGCAGTGCATTATGGGGCGCTCATGACGTCAGATCCCTATAAAAGAGCTGTCAAACTCAAACAGCTCATTAGCGCGGGAAGCGCCCGAAGAGGCAGGAGCTTCTTTTTTTATTTTTCTATTTTTCGGTTGTGGGCGGGCATCAGGGGACACAATTTTTTATTTTTATTTTTTAATAAAGGACTTGTCCAAAACTGGCTTTTGTCTATTTTTTTGTACACTTTTTTGGTGAATGGGTAGGGGGGGCCGGGATCTGGGGGCCCCCTTGTTAAAGTGGGCTTCCAGATTATGAAATGCCTCCCCCCCCGTAGACCCCCACAACCACAGCCTACGGTTGTCAGGAAGAGACCCCTGTCCCCATCAACATGGGGGCAAGTTTATTTGGGGAGGGGGGGCAGAGCCCCCCCCCCCCCGCCCCAAAGTAACCACCCCCCCCCCCCGTTGAGGGCATCTGTATTGCCGGGAGCCGACAATACATTACAGCCGCGAGCAAGTTTAAGTGACATTTTTTCATTAGAAATGTCAGTATTGCTGCATCAGGCTACAAACATTGCACAAATGCACCACTTTACAGGCACATTAAGCCCCCCCAGCATGATATTTAAAAGGAATGTTCCATTTTTATTGTTTCACTTTAAACATTATTAAAATCACTACTCCTGTAAAAACAATCGTTTAAAAAAAAAAAATTGCATTGATTCATGTCCCCCAGGGCAGTACCCAGGTCCCCATACACTTTTTTGGGCCAATAACTTGCATTTAAGCCTTTAAAATTAGGGCTTTTGGTTGTTCATGTTCGTGTCTCATAGACTTTGATGGAGTTTGCATGTTCGCTAGAACATTTCCCCTGTTCGAGATGTTCTGGTGTGAACCGAACAGGGGGGTGTTCGGCTCATCACTAAATGTGAACCTTCTTGCTGACTGCTCTGTCCAAGAAGGCCAAAACACTACCTTCCACATGATGGCAGAGAGCCAGAATGGCCTTATGTGAAAAGAAATGTCTTTTCTCTAGCGCTCATTGACAGACGTAGTCCTCGGTGATACACCACCTTCGGGTTATGTTGCCTCCACAGGAGCAGGACTAGACAGGAAATTAAAAAGCTCTGGCCACACCCCAGGGGCAGTCCCAGAGGGTATATCCTCTCTCTCTCTGCCTCAGCAAATCAGTTATTTTCTGTCTAGTTAGGAGTAAGGACCTAGATACCTTGCTGGGATCTTAGGTCCTGGCAAGAATTTTTTCTTAAAGGATTTTTTTAGACAGCTTTTTTTCTCCAGTGTTCCTGTGAGATCTTCAAGCAAGAAAGCTGAACTGGGCGACGGGCTGGATGTTGAGATCCGGTGGTCACCCCAGTTCAGCCTACGAGCGCGTGCAGGCCATAGCTCCGCGCTGGGTCGGCCGCGACAAAGTCCCATTAAAGGACTGTCCACGCGAGTTAAACGTCTCGCTGAAACGCCAAAGACCATGAGTCACGGCGTCCGTATCGGTCGACAGCCCTCCCGCCCCGGTGGAGAGGGGTACTGTCAGGAGTTGGTGCCCGCCTGGTTCCGGTATGGTGAGTAGTATGTTCCCCCTTTCCCCCTGACGGGTTTTGTGGTGAACGCGGGCCCCTCTCTGTATGGTAAGATAGAGTCCCTTTCTATCCTACAACATGACACAGATCCTCCTACTTTGAGTGTGATTTTATGTGTGCAAAAAGCCAGGAGGCTTGGTTTGGGAGCTAACAATCTAATTGTATACATGTTTTAAAGATGTAATCTGTGGCATTCTGGGAATCTTATGGGTTAAGAATAAGCTACCTACCAGTCAGAAGCCACGGACATGTAGACTGCCTTCCTAATCAGATCTCCAGCTATTAGCAGGCCTCCCGAACGGCCATGCGGTCCGCCAGGGCCGGTACCGCCAACCACGCCATATCCCCATGCAGTGAGAGTGTTGTGTGCCCTGCAGCACACCGCTATTCAGTACGGGCCGCCGCCATTTTTTTTGCTGGATCGCACAAGCCGCCATTTTGGCGTAGCCTCGTGTCTCCAGCATGGGGGCGGCCATGTTTGAGGTGATCCAAACACCTCGTGGAGCTTGGGGGAGGCGCCGGAAGGCGTACAGAGGGGCGGAGCCGCCTCCTTTCTTCCTGGGCAGCCAGCCAAAAGACTTCCTGTTTGTTAAGACAGCGCTGTAACCTGTTGCAGTTAAACTCTGAGCATCAAGTGGTGAGCCTGGGGGTCTATCTCTCTCTCTCTCTCGATCGATAGGGATCCCTAGCAGGTAACACTAAGGGGCTTTTGTGGCGCTGGGGGTCGAAAAAAAAAAAAAAAAAAAAGTTTTATTTTTGAATTATATTTTCCAGGAAGTAACTGGAGTTATCATGGACCCTGCCACACATATTCCCCCACCTGTTTCCCTCGAGGGGGCCACGGGACCCGCCGGTGCACAGAGTGTAGAGTCATTTACAGCAATTTTGGAGTCTATGGTGGCTCGGGTGGAGGCGGCCTGTCAGGGACGGGGGTCAAGGAAGTGACCCCCGCCTACCCCTATACCATCTGACACCTCTGACTCAGATTCAGAGGTGGTCACGGCAGTTGCAGGTTCCTCTGCAAGGGCTGTTATCCCAGGTAAAGCCCCCTCAGACAGTGAGGAGGACGCTTCTTCTCCTGCTATTATTCAGGAAGAAGCATTGGTGGATGCACTAGTTGTGGCAGTGCAGGAAACCTTAAAACTTGAGGCTTTACCGGCAGAGGCAACTGAAACAGAGATTCCCTTTGGTACTAATAAGCCCATCAAGACGATGAAGGCTTTTCCTGTACCTAAATGTTTCGGTAATCAGATTAAAGGAGAATGGGAGCATTCTAAACGTACCTTTACTATTTCCAAGCGTATTGCTAGACGCTATCCGTTTGAGGAATCCATCATTAAGAAATGGACGGTACCACCAGTCGTGGATCCGCCTATTTCCAGGCTGAATAAAGCCACGGTTATTCCAGTGGAGGACACTTCGTCCTTTAAGGATCCGGTGGATCGAAAGATGGAAGCAGAGTCCCGCACCATCTTCTCTCTGATAGGGTCAGCTTTTAGACCAGTAATTGTTATTGGTCTAGTTTCCCAGACACTTACGGAATGGGCGAAAATGGTACGCCAAGATCTTAGGGGAAAAGATATTCCCCAGGAGACATCTGATTTGATGGAACAGATTATACAAGGGCTACAGTTTATCTGTGACGCAGCCTTGGACACTACTCCCTTATTAGGGCATGCATCTAAGACAGCGGTGATCCTCAGACGTGTGCTGTGGTTAAAATGCTGGTCAGCTGACCTAGGTTCCAAGAAGACCTTGACAAATCTCCCCTTTCAGGGGAATCGTCTATTTGGGGCCAACCTAGATGAAATCATTAAGGATGCCACTGGGGGCAAGAGCACTTTTTTGCCACAGGCTGCTAAAGCTAAGGGACCTCGCAACAAGCGAGGACCTTTCTTTACCGCCCATAAAGGGCGCCCGGCTGGTACTAGCGGGAAAGGCAAGACTCCTCCAGGAGGGTTCAAGAAGGGCTGGTCGGACAAGCAAAGGACCAACCCAGCCAAACCCGAAGCAAAGGAGTACACAGCCTGAAGGTGCGCCCCCACCCGGTTTCAGGGTGGGGGGACATTTTCACCGGTATTCAGGACATTAGATCGAGCATCAACCACTATTACCGGTGCGATTCTTCCCTTCCAACATTTAAGTACTACAGGAAGCGGTAATTACCGTTCCCTGAATAGATCTTTTCCTTTACCCTTTCCTAAGATTAGTCCCGATACCTCACAGGAATCGGATCTGGTTGATCAGATAGGCCAAGTAGCCTCTAGTCGGGTGACTTCGGTCCCTGAGGTTCAACCAGAAAAGATCACCTTTCCTGATAACTATCAGGTATCTGATAAATGTGTGGGAACAGAAAACGACCAGACTTTCTCGGATGGTCGGGGCCAGATACCTCTAGGGACGCCTGGTTCAGACCCAATCAGCGCCAGTGGTCCTAGAAATTCTAGGCTGGCCTCCTCAAGCCGGCCTGGCCGACTTGGACATGTTAGTCGTAGACGTTCCATGGGAACTTCGTCTCAGGGAGTGTCTGTGGTCTCAAGGACCAATTTACCATCATGCTTTACAGTCGCTGGGTTTAATGGCCTGGCCATTGAGACCCAAGTACTGAAGGACAGAGGTTTGTCAGCTTCAGTCATTCCTACCCTTATTAAAGCAAGGAAAGCGACTTCCAGCAAAGTTTATTATCACACATGGAAAACTTATATTGCGTGGTGCGAATCTTTAGGATTTCCTCCACGTACCTATTCGGTGTCTCGAATATTGGCCTTTTTGCAACAAGGGGTTGAGCAGAAGCTAGCCTTGAGCACCATCAAGGGTCAAGTTTCAGCATTAGCAATCTTCTTTCAGAAGCCTTTAGCTACCAAATCCTTGGTGCGGAATTTCATCCAGGGGGTGCGGCACCTGGCTCCTCCAGTCCGCGCGCCCTTACCGCCTTGGGATCTTAATTTGGTTTTGTCGGTTCTACAGAAACCTCCTTTTGAAAACATCAGGGAGATTCCCTTGCTTACTTTATCCCAGAAAGTGGCCTTCTTGGTGGCTATTACTTCTGCTCGCAGGGTGTCAGAACTGGCTGCATTATCATGCCAGTCCCCATACCTAGTGATTCATAGGGATAAGGTAGTACTTCATCCTAAGCCATCTTTTCTTCCCAAGGTGGTTTCAGATTTTCATCTGAATGAAGATATTGTACTACCTTCCTTGTGTCCTCAGCCCAAGCATCATCGGGAACATGCGTTGCATTCCTTAGATGTGGTTCGGGCAATCAGGGTATACCTGAAAGCTACGGAATCATTCCGTAAGACGGATTCACTTTTTGTGATCACGGATGGCCCCAGAAAGGGTTTGCCTGCATCTGCCGCGACCATTGCCAAATGGATTAGACAAACGGTGGTACAGGCTTATTCTATTAAGGGTCAGAGTCCTCCGTTCCCTGTTAGGGCGCACTCCACTCGAGCGCTCAGTACTTCCTGGGCCTTTCGCCATCAGGCGTCAGTGGTCCAGGTATGTAAGGCGGCCACCTGGTCGTCAGTACATACCTTTACAAAATTCTATAAAATTGATGTGACGGCATCGGCGGATGCCTCATTTGGCCGCAAGGTTTTGCAGGCCGCAATTTGAGGAGACCGGTGGTCTACCTCGAGGGTTTTTTTCTGTTTGAAAAAAAAAAAAAAATTGTTTTCTCTTTTTTTGTTGAGTCTCATCATTAAGGATGAGCATTGTAAACTTCTAGTTGGCACCGGTTGGGCCTTCTAGATTGGGATTTGATTTCCATTTTCCCACCCCTCAGTTGTGATACTGCTCTGGGACGTCCCGAAGGTGGTGTATCACCGAGGACTACGTCTGTCAATGAGCGCTAGAGAAAAATGGATTTTTGTAAAATCTTACCGTAAAATCCTTTTCTCTTAGCTCATTGACAGACGTAGTCCCCGCCCCTCTGTTTTTTGAGTTGGGTTAAAATCTCTAAAGACTGCTTTTTCACATAACTGATTTGCTGAGGCAGAGAGAGAGAGGATATACCCTCTGGGACTGCCCCTGGGGTGTGGCCAGAGCTTTTTAATTTCCTGTCTAGTCCTGCTCCTGTGGAGGCAACATAACCCGAAGGTGGTGTATCACCGAGGACTACGTCTGTCAATGAGCTAAGAGAAAAGGATTTTACGGTAAGATTTTACAAAAATCCATTTTTTGGAACCTGCCACTGTGGTACAGCACATTCCACAAATTCACGAAAGGGAGCAAAGTCAACCAGATGAAAAGGCAGCAATTGTAGTGCTAGCAATTTGGCCAAGCTAGCATTAAGACACTGAGCATGTGGATGGCTGTATTTTTTTTTACGGTTCAGCAACTGGGCAGTGAAATTTGCCTGCTGCTCAAATCAAGTGGTGGTATGCTGCTAGCAGATTGGGTACAAGTATCTGTGGCACTCATTGCTATAACATCATCCCTCTCAATGCAGGTTTTTGAGAAGACATGAGCTATATTAGGGTTAGAGATCCTAGATGAGGAGCAAGGTGAAGTATGCTTGTTTTTATCTTGTGGCTCTTTCAGGTGCTGTTGCCAACAGACTGCATGGCAGGTCATCATATGTCTTGTCAAGCATGTGGTGCCCAAGCAGACGGTGTTCTGGCCATGCTTGAACCGCTTCAGACAGATATTGCAAACAGCAACGCTGTAGTCTACAGCCCATATGTTGAAAAAAGCCTACACTAATGAACTTTTGGATGTTTGCGTAAAGTTTGCAGCACCCTGCACCTGTGGAGCTCTGTGGTGTGATGCAATAGGTTGGCTACTCCTGTGGTGGCCCCTGGAGCACATCCTGCCTCGTTGGAGTTGTGCTTCCTCCCCCTCACTTTCCTTCTCTATTCTCTCAGGCACCCAAGTACAGTTAGTGACCTCATCATCCCCTCCCTCCTCGTCACTGGAGCAAACTTGGCAGCATGCTGCAGCTGTGGCAACATGACTGCTAGTTTCTTGTCCATCATTGTCACCCCCTCTCTCTAGGCTCATGTTATTCCCTTCAGCAACCTGGGAACCAACATCACAGCATTCAAATTGCTGCGCATCCTCCAGCAGCATGTCACTGACACTATGTACAAATAGTTCAGGTGACTCCTCTGTGCATGATGGTGGGGCGACAGAATGAGTAGCTATGGAGAAGGAGCCTGTGGAACGGGCCGCTTTGGCAGCTGCAGTGGAAGGCAAAATAGTATGAGCCTGGGTGACAGGGGACAAGGAGGATGAGGACGACTTAGTTATCCACTCCACCAACTCTTCTGCATGTTGTGGCTGAATAACATGGGCAGCACCGGGAAAAAAGGACGGGCGTGCCCCGTCTGCAGAGGATGCACCATGTCTGTGACCACCACTTTTCACTGTGGACACAGAGGCTGCTTGCCCTCTTTTCATGACCTGTGAGTTGTCGGCCTTTCGGGCATGATGTGGATTTTTGGGGGCTTTTATTACTGGTTGATAAATATATAATATATATATGCTTCACTGCTGATATATACTGCATTGATGATATGTTTTGAACTGACCGATAGATACTGAATGGCCTAATATCTACGCAAGTGCTTTATTTAGGTAGATGCTAGGTAAAATATAGTGGGCCTTGCCTGCCTAACAACAGGGCCAGGATTTTCAGCTGGGCTGTCATGTCTCCCAGGTGTGGTTACTGAGAGGGGAGTCTCTCCACTGGCTCTGTGAGAAGATTTTCATTGGGCAGTGGAAGAAACCCAATCAGTGGCCCATTCAGGCTTGTATCCTCCCCAGAAGGCAGATTCTTCCGCAGAGGATTCTGGGAGTGGGTATAAGTTTGAAGGGAACGCATGACGCAGCGTCTTTGGCGGGAAGCAGAGTCCCAAGAGGGAGAGTACGGCCGTCTCTCCTCCTGTCAGAAGGATCGGGTGTCTCGGGTGGCTGCCTGAGAATCCAGAGAGTGCTGAGTTGAGCTGCAGAGGGGATCCGGTGTGCCGAGGACCAGTGGAGGAAGAGGGGTCCAGTTCCAGGAAAGTCTGTCAAGGGCGTGAGTACTGTGAACTGCCCCTAGGGGTCTGCCTAGTGTAGAGGGGACCACTCCAGTGAAGGTCCCAGGGATCCAGGAGTCAGCTAGCTGTAAAGGGGGTGCCTAGTCAGAGGACTCTGAAATGTAAAGGGGGCGCCAGCAGTTGGGCCCTGAAAAGTCAGTGTACAGTGTAAAGAGTTAGGAGTTGCAGCAGCACAAGCAGTGACAAGGAGCTACCTCAGTCAGTGAAGGGCTGAAGGGAGATGTTCAGTGACTTCTGAGCTAAATCAAGTGTCAGGAGTCAAGTGTTCTACAGTCCTGGATCTTCTGAGTTAACAAACAAGTTAAAATTAAAGTTCTAGCACAAGTTCAGCATAATAGTATCTTTAAACGCCAGGAAGTGCTAGTCGGCATTCAGCTGGTGTCAAGATAGCGCCAACGGGCATTTTTCTGTATAATGTCCCAGTCAAACCTAGTTGAGCCAGAGCAGTATCCCACTCATGGCCTATGAGCATATGATACAAAGAGTGTGCACTCCATTTTCTCCACAGGGGAGAGGCAACAGGAGGACTCTCCCCCGACTGTCCCGAATGCAAAGGTGACTGCAGAAAAAAGTGGCACTCGAGTATGGATACGATTATTCGTATGCACCCAGGGAGGTGATGCTGTAGGTAGAGAAATTCAGAGACTTTTGGCGTGACGAAATGATCTGGGATTTCTTGTTTGTCCCCAAGCCATACAGGGACTCACCAGAGGAGAAGTTAAAGGAAAAGTTCAACAGTGTAAAGGCTCAATGGAACTTTGGGTGCTCCATTTACATAGACAGGGTGGAGGTCCATCGCCCAGATGGATGAGGTCGTGCCTGGGCCATCAGAGTCAAGAATGAGCAAGGAGTCTATGTTCAGGTCCCTCACCCTGACTATTATATTTGAGGGAAGCAAGTGTTTGTCTAAAATTTTAAAAGCAAGAAATGCCATCACAACTGACCAAGGAACTTTGAAAGTATAAGGCTGAATTCACAAGTTTGAAAGTGTTCATGTTCAATGCAGACCCCTTGGGCCATCGGGCCAGGGTCTTTGGGAAAATTGTTCGCTATGTTAGACCCCTTGGGCCATCGGGCCAGGGTCTCTGTGGATTACAAATAACTGTGTGGGACGGCGTCCACAATTCTGACAAAGTGAAAATTTTGTTGTTGCAAAGTTCAAGTGTCCAGGAACTTTGGTGGAGGGTGCTCTACAAGACCCCTGTGTTACTTCCCTGATTCAGCAGGACTGCAGGTCATACAGAACTGTGACTTTCCCTGTTCCTCTAAGAAGTACTTGGAAAGACAGCCAGAGGGTTCTGTGTTTCACTTCATCAAGGACTCTGTCTAGTTAGCCAGTGATAGGGGACAGACTTCTTACCAGCAAGGAGTGGACCCTGGCGAGTCAAGATGCTGGTCAGCAGAGGTAGTCAGGGAAGGGAGTGGAAAAGGTCGCCCTTTAGCGTAAAAAAGGAGGGTCTTTCCACTCAACTGTCAAGATAGTTAGGCTTGCATTTTCCTATGTGTATGCAGTTGACTAAGCTTTGCTTCCATTATTTCTCTACAGGTGGGACCATCTTAGAAATAGTCAGTTAGGAAATGTGCATTGTGTTTTTCGGGCATCAGTTTTCATGCACCTTAAATGTTTGTAAATTTGTACAGCAGAGTGTTGTAAATTTGTACAGCAGAGAGCTGTATTTTTCCACCGTAATTTTTTTGTACATTCGTTATTCCCTTCTCCCCCTTTCCAGGTTTGTGGGATACTCCTGCATTTTTGGCAGAGGGACCTGAATCATTTTGGTGTGGGGTGGATGTAGCACCCTACAAGGTAGGTGCTAGGTAAAGGTATAGTGGGCCTTGTCTGCCTAACAGCAGGGCCGGATTTTCAGCTGGGCTGTCATGTCTCCCAGGCGTGGTTACTGAGAGGGGAGTCTCCCCACTGGCTCTGTGAGATGATTCTCATTGGGCAGTGGAGGAAACCCAATCAGTGGCCCATTCAGGCTTGTATCTACCCCAGAAGGCAGATTCTGCCACAGAGGATTCTGGGAGTGGGTATAAGTTTGAAGGAAACGCATGACGCAACGTCTTTGGCGGGAAGCAGAGTCCCAGAAGGGAGAGTACGGCTGTCTCTCCTCCTGTCAGAAGGATCGGGTGTCTCGGGTAGCTGCCTGAGAATCCAGAGAGTGCTGAGTTGCGCTGCAGAGGGGATCCGATGTGCCGAGGACCAGTGGAGGAAGAGGGGTCCAGTTCCAGGAAAGCCTGCCAAGGGCGTGAGTACTGTGAACTGCCCCTAGCGGTCTGCCTAGTGTAGAGGGGACCACTCCAGTGAAGGTCCCAGGGATCCAGGAGTCAGCTAGCTGTAAAGGGGGTGTCTAGTCAGAGGACTCTGAAGTGTAAAGGGGGCGCCAGCAGTTGGGCCCTGAAGAGTCAGTGTACAGTGTGCAGTGTACAGAGTTAAGAGTTGCAGCAGCACAAGCAGTGACAAGGAGCTACCTCAGTCAGTGAAGGGCTGAAGGGAGCTGTTCAGTGACTTTTGAGCTAAATCGAGTGTCAGGAGTCAAGTGTTCTACAGTCCTGGATCTTAACAAACAAGTTAAAAATCAAAGTTCTTGCACAAGTTCATTATAACAGTATCTTTAAACACCAGGAAGCGCTAGTCGACATTCAGCTGGCGTCAAGATAGCACTAACGGGCATTTTTCTGTATAGTGTCCCAGTCAAACCTAGTTGAGCCAGAGGAGTATCCCACTCATTCCCTTCTCCCATCCCCAAAATACAATAAACAAAACAAACCAAAGATGCCGGAATGGTCATTGTCTCAGTTCTCACACCTTGGTTCACAACTTAAATGTGTTGGAAGTGTCACCGGTAACAATGGCAGATAGTGATGGACGAACATCGGACGGGGCGGTTTGCGAACGCGATCCACAAATTTTCTCAAAGTTTCGCGAACCGCAAGTTTGCGGCGGACCCCATTCACTTTAATGGCATGTGAACATTAAAAACCTCCAGGTCATATTTGCAGCCACAAAAAACTTACTTGCTGTGCACACATAGTCCCACAACATGGACACTGACATACCAGAAGTATAGCTATTGGAAAAGTGGCCATAAATTTTTTATTTTTTTTTCCAGTCAAAAAAATCTATTTTTTTTCTAAACCAGCCAGAACTGACAGCAGCCAGTAAATACATGTCAAATACATATAGGGTCCATTCACACGTCTGTAAAATGGGTCCGCATCCATTCCACAATTTAGCGGAACATTTACAGACCCATTGATTTTCAATGCCAGTCTGAAAAATTAGGCATTCACAGGATAAAGAAGTAAGTGTCGGTCAGTACAGGCCCCAAAAATTAGCCAACAGGCGTTCACCTGACAGCAAAGAACTTTGTATTCTGTGGCTGGAGGTACATTAGGAATTCTCAGGATACAGAAGTAAGTGTTGGCCATTACAGGCCCCAAAAATAAGCCCACAGGCGTAACCTGACAGCAAAGAACTTTGTATTCTGTGGCTGGAGGTACATTAGGCATTCACAGGATACAGAAGTAAGTGTCGGCCAGTACAGGCCCCAAAAATTAGCCCACAGGCGTTCACCTGACAGCAAAGAACTTTGTATTCTGTGGCTGGAGGTTGCTGTGTGGAGCAGGGACAGACTGTATAGTGACACAAGTCGCTAGCTAATAGGTCCACAAAAGTCTTTTGTCAGTGTAGGGAGAGGTTGCTGCGTGGAGCTGGGACAGACAGTAGCAATTAGGCATTCAACGGACATAAAAGGCCTTTTATGCCGCTGTATTTACCTAAGACAGGGACCATGAATTGTTATGGGTGGTGGCGGATATTTGTGGCCTGTCATGAGGAATTTGAATCAAACATGGTCTACTGGTCACATGTGTTGAATTCCTCCGAGATCCATGCCTCATTCATTTTTAGAAATGTGAGGTAGTCAACACTGTCGTGAGCTAGGCGCCTTTGCAGTCAACGCATAAGTCGCGGTAAGCCCAACACTCACCTAGGGACGATCCGCTGGACGGATGGAAAATAGGGTTTCCATCTGTCCAGATTTGACTGATCGGATGTCAGCGGACATGTCTCCGCTGAAAAACGGACAGGCGGATCTGAACTGAGCCTGTGTGAAAAGGGCCTAAGAAAGCACCTGGACTCCCATCACCGAGCCCAGTGGGAGCAACGCCAGCAGAACCCACAAAGCCACACTCCAGGCTTTCACCGTTCCTTCCTGGGACCTTCCATAGTGGTGTTCCACTTGCCACAAATTTTCGAAAGGCCTCCGAGTCCACCAGGTTATACTGTATAGCTGAATTTGCACCGCACAGACATTGCATGTAATTTTAGGAGCAGTGCACTCCGAATTACATGCGATCTGTAATTGCATCAGTGTGAACCGGCACTAAAATTACATGCAATGTCTGTGCAGTGCAAATTCAGCCATACATTTTGTATGGCTGAATTTGCACCGCAATCGCAGTGAACACACACACAGGACCCTTTTTTTGGTCCGCAGCAGAATGGGATCGCATGGTGGTTCACACCAGTGCGATCCGATTCTGTGCAAGCTGTCAGATCGCACTGTGATATGCGATCTGAGCTAGGGGTGTCGTTAACTCTGAATTGACACCCCCAGCGTATCGCATATGGCAGTGTGAACTGCCTGTGCTGCGGATGCAATGCGGGAACACGCAGATATATTCGCAGTGTTCCCGCATCGCATCAGTGTGAACCGGCACTGACAGTCTATCCCTGCTCCCCACAGCAAACCTCTCCCTACACTGACAAAAGACAGAATATAGACAGTAAACCTATACGACCAAATAGGAGCCAAGAGTGCGAGCAAGGGACTCAAAAAGAGGAGGTTTGGGGCTGCTCTGTGCAAAACCATTGCACAGAGCAGGTAAATATAACTTGTTTGTTAAAAAAAATAAAATAATTGATAGTTTTACAATCACTTTAAAGTGGCAGAGGTTGTGGTGTGGTTCACTCTGTTCGTATTAGTCTCATCTGCTTTCTAGACTGGCCAGAGAATTCTGTCTGGATGCTAATCTCCAAATTGTGTCTGAACTTGAGAAATTAGAGAAGTACCGAGTACCGAGGTGCTGCATATTCTGAGAAGGTGGAGAGGAAAGTAGAAGAGGAGCTGGAGCTGGGAAAGCAGCAAAAGGCTCATTAAGGCCCTTTAGGGGTCGCTATCTGGTGAATGTTTTCTCAGTGGCACTGAAAAGGAAAGTAGTGGCACTGAAAAGGAAAATAAGCACTATATCTTTGCAATGGTGAATTATCTGTTTTGGGCACCGAACAGGATTGTTTTGCAGAGAGGAGTGTTTTTTTGCATGTATTCTAGCTGAAATATGTTGTTTTCTGTACACTTTAAGGCACTTTATGAATCAGGATCTGAACACTGTTTTAAGGCATATGAATTAACAGCAATTTGTTTTTCACATTTATTTTATATGTTTTAGATCTTTTTGAATAAATTTGGAGTCACTTTCTTAGGATTCACATATTATGTATGTTATACTTGATTGTACAATTTATGGTCACTATATTATGTCATTAGAGCACTGTACCTTCTCGTTCTTTATTTTTAAATAACTATGGGGGGTAAAAGGTATACCCAGTGAGTATTATAAAGCTTTGACATAAAAGTTAATTCAAAGCCTGGTACACATGTTGCGTTTTTTTATTTTTTTAATTCAACCTATTGGGCTGATCGAAGAAAAAAAAAAAAAACTTTGAGGTTGCCGTACTAACTATGCAATGTTAGTGCGAGGATTTCCCCTTCTGTGCTATTGTGTTCTGGCAGGGGGACCTCCGCCTGTAAGGGGTAGCTGGGATGTGGTAGTCATCACGTTCTCCATGTTTTCCTCCTCGTTGGGTGCCAAACAAGGGTCACATAATCAGCCTACTCTCGGATGGGTTCCTCTGGGCTATGCTAGGCTAGGTCACTGCCATACACATTGGGTACCTCACAACCCAGACAAATGACTAAACATGAATGAACTCCAGCAAACGCTCTTGATGTATTAAGCATCACCATGGTGACTTGGGCATTTAGGAGGGACACGCAGAGCCAATGGCCTCTCCTCCTGTCCAGTGTATCACTGCTACCTCACTCCCAGTAACATTATGGGATCCCGCTGGGCACCTAATGCTGACTCAATGCATGTACTTCATTTATCTCTCCCATACTTGTGCACAAAATGAGGGCCCCCTCAGTGCAGATCTGCTCCTGTTGCTATAGAACAGGCAATGGCAACGTTTTGAGGCTTTACTGAAGAATAAGTTAACACAACAGTTCAACATAAAGTGCAGTGTTTTCCGAACATTCCTAGCCCATAATTTTAGGCATGTGGCTGCCTCAGCATACTTGTACAAGATAGAGTCCATTACTGGCAGAGTCATTTATCAGGAAGGTCCAACACATTGGTGGCTTTGTGGAGGACTGTAGGTCCCACAATCCCCCTACATGTGGAATGCTCCAGGACACAGGTTTCCAGCAGAAACAGGGACTCCCAGAAAGGCAGATAACCCTGACAAAAGCAACAGCTGGAGGTTACATTTTGCAATTTTACATTCAGAGTCTGGGTAAAACATTTCCGGCTGCTCAATGGAGGAGATCATGTATACAGTATTTGCGTATAAATGTTCTCTCGGCACTAAGTTACAAGAAAATGCTTTTAAAATTAGGACCCAATGGTACAACACTCCAGATAAATTGAAACACTGGTTCCCAAATACCCCAGAAAATTGTTGGAGGTGTGGGGCGACACAAGGTAACTTCATCCACATTTGGTGGACATGTCCTAAGATAGAGCAATTCTGGAGGGCAGTTACTTCTTGGTTGAAGCATATCTCTGGACTTGATCTAGATTTCAACATCCCAACCTTTCTTCTACACATTAATCCGGTGCCATACCGTAAATATAAACTATCTCTTACCAGACACCTACTAAACGCGGCAAAATGCCTGATTCCACTCAACTGGAATTCCATCAACCCTCCACGAATTAGGGATTGGTTATTCAAGGTAAACCAAATCTATGAAATGGAAAAGACACTGGCAATGAAAACAGATAGAACCGAAAGATTCCGTAAAATGTGGTCAGTTTGGACACTCTTTACAGTATCCCCTGAGTACTTAGCACTGGTCTCTTAAATTATTGAGTTCTGCGTTCTATATCAGGAAATGTACCCACTTGGTCATTCCCTGGAACAGTTCTTTACTCGACTGTGCCTTACCCACACCCTTCACTCCCCCCCCCCCCCTTCCCCTCTACTCTTTCTGTTCCCTCTTCTTGTATGTGTTATACTTCTTTCCTACTTTCCTCTCTTTTTTCCTCCTAACTATCTCCTTCCATGTCCATGTCGGACCTGTACTACCCAAACAGGACTAGAAGTATAAATGTCAGAGCATACATAGTTACTTGTTTTTCTTGTTTCTTTGACTATTATTACGTCCTTACATGGTTACACCATAAAACAGACCATAAAATAGAAATTTGGATACCATCAGACTCGATCTCTTTTCAGATTATGTTGTATTGTATCCATCCATTTGCTGTCTAGTTTTGAGATACAATATTTCCCGACTAGGTTATATATCGATTCTTTAAGCATTGTATCCCTTATACTTAATTTGTCTTGGATTGTTGAAATTTTTGATCCATATGCTATTTTCATGTTTGTACGATTGTACTATTAACTGTTACTTGTGCTGAATTTTCAATAAAGCATCTTTTTGTGAAAAAAAAAAAAACATTTTGCGGTTTGTGTCTTTTCTCATACTTACTGTGATTCAGTGAGGGCAGAGACCTCCCCCCGTTTATGTACAGCATGAGGAGAGAGAAGCAGAGCTCAGCATGAAATAGGTTAACTGTTTCCCTTAGTTTCTGTTTCTTAGTGGAGCAATACTGATCACATTTATACCTCAAGAAATGATGCATCGTGGTAGGGTTCTAGGTGAGTAATCTCCAGATTTCCAAGCACAATTTCACAGCCACTAAAACTTTTCTTTATTTGAAGGTAATGATCATCTGCTGGTCCCAATTGTGAAATCATATTAGCAGTTCCAGGGCAAACTGAAAGAGAATAGTATTAAAAAAAAAAAAAACCTTAGGTCCTTATAAATTGTAATGAAGCCATCTCATTTATGCACTGCATTTTCAACCTTATTTCATACAGCAATGTAAAATATGAAGCTTGGCTTTGTACTGTGCACATAAATAATAATTGAATTGGATGTTATGTTTCACTGCGCTTTGCTGGGATAATCTCACAAGGAAGGATGGAATGGCATCGATGGATATGTAGGACAACGATCAGAGAGGATATCCGGCATGCCTCAAACTGGAAAATAATGGCAGTGGGGAGTAAAGTGAGGAGGCAAAAAGTGGGTAAACAAATCAGGGGTACATCAGGGAGTGCACAGCAGATAGAAACATGACATAAAGAGTAGGGATGATCGAACTTTTGAAAAGTTCGGTTCGACCAGAACACCCGAACTTCACGAAAGTTCGGCCCGGATTTCAGAACCCCATTGAAATCAATGGGACCCGAACTTCTGTAATCAAAAAACACCATTTTTAAGCCCTAAAACCCAATAAATGCCCCTAAAAAGTGCCTAGGGTTCTGGGTCATGCCCCATTAACTATTAATCACACAAAAAAAAGTTCTTAAAAATTGTCATTTTTGATAAAAAAGCCAATTATTGAAAAATTAAAAAAAAAAAAAAAAGAGATTTTTTTGATTTTTACTTTGGATTTAGTATCTGTGGGGTCTAAAAGGTGTGCATGTGAAGTTTCAGCTCTGTAGCATGTCCAGAACCATGAAAAAAAAAAAGATAATTTTTCAGTAGAACAGGGATGTGGTTCGGGAGCCTCCTTTAACTTTAACACCTATATGATCTTTTTTTCTGGTTCTGGACATGCTACAGAGCTGAAACTTCACAGGTACACCTTTTAGACCCCCCAGACACAAAATCACACAAAAAAAGTTCTTAAAAATTGTCATTTTTGATAAAAAAGCCAATTATTGAAAAATTAAAAAAAAAAAAAAAAAAGAGATTTTTTTGATTTTTACTTTGGATTTAGTATCTGGGGGGTCTAAAAGGTGTGCATGTGAAGTTTCAGCTCTGTAGCATGTCCAGAACCATGAAAAAAAAAAGATAATTTTTCAGTAGAACAGGGATGTGGTTCGGGAGCCTCCTTTAACTTTAACACCTATATGATCTTTTTTTCTGGTTCTGGACATGCTACAGAGCTGAAACTTCACAGGTACACCTTTTAGACCCCCCAGACACAAAATCACACAAAAAAAGTTCTTAAAAATTGTCATTTTTGATAAAAAAGCCAATTATTGAAAAATTAAAAAAAAAAAAAAAAAAAGAGATTTTTTTGATTTTTACTTTGGATTTAGTATCTGTGGGGTCTAAAAGGTGTGCATGTGAAGTTTCAGCTCTGTAGCATGTCCAGAACCATGAAAAAAAAAAAGATAATTTTTCAGTAGAACAGGGATGTGGTTCGGGAGCCTCCTTTAACTTTAACACCTATATGATCTTTTTTTCTGGTTCTGGACATGCTACAGAGCTGAAACTTCACAGGTACACCTTTTAGACCCCCCAGACACAAAATCACACAAAAAAAGTTCTTAAAAATTGTCATTTTTGATAAAAAAGCCAATTATTGAAAAATTAAAAAAAAAAAAAAAAAAGAGATTTTTTTGATTTTTACTTTGGATTTAGTATCTGGGGGGTCTAAAAGGTGTGCATGTGAAGTTTCAGCTCTGTAGCATGTCCAGAACCATGAAAAAAAAAAGATAATTTTTCAGTAGAACAGGGATGTGGTTCGGGAGCCTCCTTTAACTTTAACACCTATATGATCTTTTTTTCTGGTTCTGGACATGCTACAGAGCTGAAACTTCACAGGTACACCTTTTAGACCCCCCAGACACAAAATCACACAAAAAAAGTTCTTAAAAATTGTCATTTTTGATAAAAAAAGCCAATTATTGAAAAATTAAAAAAAAAAAAAAAGAGATTTTTTTGATTTTTACTTTGGATTTAGTATCTGGGGGGTCTAAAAGGTGTGCATGTGAAGTTTCAGCTCTGTAGCATGTCCAGAACCATGAAAAAAAAAAAGATAATTTTTCAGTAGAACAGGGATGTGGTTCGGGAGCCTCCTTTAACTTTAACACCTATATGATCTTTTTTTCTGGTTCTGGACATGCTACAGAGCTGAAACTTCACAGGTACACCTTTTAGACCCCCCAGACACAAAATCACACAAAAAAAGTTCTTAAAAATTGTCATTTTTGATAAAAAAGCCAATTATTGAAAAATTAAAAAAAAAAAAAAAAAAAAAGAGATTTTTTGATTTTTACTTTGGATTTAGTATCTGGGGGGTCTAAAAAGTGTGCATGTGAAGTTTCAGCTCTGTAGCATGTCCAGAACCAGAAAAAAAAAGATCGTTTGTATTAGAAAACTTTAAGCACAGGAATATGGCTTCTCTGCTGTAACACCTTGCCGGTTTAATAGCAGGCATTTTTTTGGGTTCTTTGCAGTCAGGAAAAACATCTGAACTTGTGTATAGTAGTACTGTGCACAAGTTCTGATGTTTTGCCTGCCTCCAAAATTCCCCAAAAAATGCCAGCAAAAACACACCTGGGCATTTTTTTTTTTGACGCTAGCGTTTTTTTTTGGCATTTTTTGGGGTTCTTTTGAGGCAGGCAAAACATCTGAACATGTGTATAGGGGGGATATATAGACATATATGTCTGAATATATACCCCTAGACATATATAGGTGTGATAGTAGCAGAAATAAATGCTTGCGCTAATGAAATCATTTACAGTAATATATTTCTGCTACTATCACACCTATATATGTCTAGGGGTATATATTCAGACATATATGCCTATATATACACCCTATACACATGTTCAGATGTTTTGCCTGCCTCAAAAGAACCCCAAAAAATGCCAAAAAAACGCTAGCGTCAAAAAAAAAATGCCCAGGTGTGTTTTTGCTGGCATTTTTTGGGGATTTTGGAGGCAGGCAAAACATCAGAACTTGTGCACAGTACCACTATACACAAGTTCAGATGTTTTTCCTGACTGCAAAGAACCCAAAAAAATGCCTGCTATTAAACCGGCAAGGTGTTACAGCAGAGAAGCCATATTCCTGTGCTTAAAGTTTTCTAATACAAACGATCTTTTTTTTTCTGGTTCTGGACATGCTACAGACCTGAAACTTCACATGCACACCTTTTAGACCCCCCAGATACTAAATCCAAAGTAAAAATCAAAAAAGCTCTTTTTTTTTTTTTTTTTTTAATTTTTCAATAATTGGCTTTTTTATCAAAAATGACAATTTTTAAGAACTTTTTTTGTGTGATTTTGTGTCTGGGGGGTCTAAAAGGTGTACCTGTGAAGTTTCAGCTCTGTAGCATGTCCAGAACCCCAAAAAAAGATCATATAAGTGTAAAAGAGGGGTCCCACCATCCCTGCTCTACTGAAAAATTATCTTTTTTTCTGGTTCTGGACATGCTACAGAGCTGAAACTTCACAGGTACACTTTTTAGACCCCCCAGACACTAAATCCAAAAAAAGTCATGCCTGCCTCCAAAAATGCCCGATAAATGCAAGAAAAAGCGCCGTAGAGAAGCCGTATTCCTGTTCTAATAAAAATTATAAGAAAATGCTAATTTTTGGGGGGTTCTGGACATGCTACAGAGCTGAAACTTCACATGTACACTTTTTAGACCCCCCAGATACTAAATCCAAAGTAAAAATCAAAAAATCTCTTTTTTTTTTTTTTTTTTTTTTTTTAAATTTTTCAATAATTGGCTTTTTTATCAAAAATGACAATTTTTAAGAACTTTTTTTGTGTGATTTTGTGTCTGGGGGGTCTAAAAGGTGTACCTGTGAAGTTTCAGCTCTGTAGCATGTCCAGAACCCCAAAAAAAGATCATATAAGTGTAAAAGAGGGGTCCCACCATCCCTGCTCTACTGAAAAATTATCTTTTTTTCTGGTTCTGGACATGCTACAGAGCTGAAACTTCACAGGTACACTTTTTAGACCCCCCAGACACTAAATCCAAAAAAAGTCATGCCTGCCTCCAAAAATGCCCGATAAATGCAAGAAAAAGCGCCGTAGAGAAGCCGTATTCCTGTTCTAATAAAAATTATAAGAAAATGCTAATTTTTGGGGGGTTCTGGACATGCTACAGAGCTGAAACTTCACATGTACACTTTTTAGACCCCCCAGATACTAAATCCAAAGTAAAAATCAAAAAATCTCTTTTTTTTTTTTTTTTTTTTTTTTTTTTAATTTTTCAATAATTGGCTTTTTTATCAAAAATGACAATTTTTAAGAACTTTTTTTGTGTGATTTTGTGTCTGGGGGGTCTAAAAGGTGTACCTGTGAAGTTTCAGCTCTGTAGCATGTCCAGAACCATAAAAAAAAAGATCGTTTGTATTAGAAAACTTTAAGCACAGGAATATGGCTTCTCTGCTGTAACACCTTGCCGGTTTAATAGCAGGCATTTTTTTGGGTTCTTTGCAGTCAGGAAAAACATCTGAACTTGTGTATAGTGGTACTGTGCACAAGTTCTGATGTTTTGCCTGCCTCCAAAACCCCCCAAAAAATGCCAGCAAAAACACACCTGGGCATTTTTTTTTTAACGCTAGCGTTTTTTTTGGCATTTTTTGGGGTTCTTTTGAGGCAGGCAAAACATCTGAACTTGTGTATAGTGGTACTGTGCACAAGTTCTGATGTTTTGCCTGCCTCCAAAACCCCCCAAAAAATGCCAGCAAAAACACACCTGGGCATTTTTTTTTTTGACACTAGCGTTTTTTTGGCATTTTTTGGGGTTCTTTTGAGGCAGGCAAAACATCTGAACATGTGTATAGGGGGTATATATAGGCATATATGTCTGAATATATACCCCTAGACATATATAGGTGTGATAGTAGCAGAAATATATTACTGTAAATGATTTCATTAGCGCAAGCATTTATTTCTGCTACTATCACACCTATATATGTCTAGGGGTATATATTCAGACATATATGTCTATATATACCCCCTATACACATATTCAGATGTCATGTCTGACATCAAACATGTCCTCAAAAAAGCACTGGCAGTGGCAGCCCCTGCAGCATTAAAAAATGCTTGCTGGTGAGAAGCCACATTCCTGTTCCGAAGCAGAGAAATGATCATTTCTCTATAGCGGTCACCCTGCTATGGAAGGGTTTTGTCACCCTGCCATAGCAGTCACTGCCAGTTAACCCTACACTACACTACGGTCCCCTGACACTTAACACTTTCCCTACAGAAACTAAATTTTTGAAGCTAACTTAAGTGTAAAGGAGCACTCTAACTACACTAGATATCCCTTTCCTCACACTAAAAATAGCTAAATGACACTTTTAAAGTAAAATTAACAGAACTGCTTCCACTCTCTTCCATGTCCATTATAACAATGCTGGGAATATGGCGGGGGCGATCTTATATACTGGGGGGCGTATTCACTAATGATTGGTCTAGGGACCCCCTAGTCACTCCAATCACATTCCTAGCATTCTTCTGCCCCCTCAATTGGCTTTTGCTAATGGTTCTGGTCCAATCACGGGCTTTTAAAGCCCATTTCCTGAAGCATTGCATTTTGGGCGGTTCTGGTTGCCGAATTCCGAACTTTTTGGGCAAAAAGTTCTAAATTCGGCCGAACCTCGAACACCCAATGTTCGGGCCGAACCGATGGTGGACCCGAACCGTTCGATCATCCCTAATAAAGAGCAATGATAAAAAGTAAAGCTAAACTCCAGCCTTAGGTGTATATAATGAATCGGTGCTAATTTTCAAAAGATAACTAGATGTCATAAAACTGCATGTTCATAAGTGACAAAAAACAAATCCAAAATAAATACAAAAGTATAAAATGCAATTGATGTAAAATCAATAAATAAATAAGTGATCTCACAAAAGATATCCACAGAGTAAAGTGATAGTGAATCAAAGTGCCATTAATATATAAATAGATGATAAATATTAATAGAAGAATATATATATATCAAAGGTATCAAAAATATGCGTGAAGTGAGATTTAAAATCACATAAAGTGCCAGATGAAAATCAAAAAGTCCACTAAAAAATATATAAATAAAGTGCAATATTCTGTGCAAACACAAGAGGGGGGTGTGGATCCTTCTCCGTGACCATAAACAATAGATATACACTGTGACTGGTGATGGTAATCCAAAAAAATCTCTGTGATTGTGATAATATCCAAAACGGTGATCATGCAGGGTGAGCAGGGACTCCAGAGAAAGACATATAGGTGCAATGGCCGCTCACCTCACATTACACTAAAATTGGCGTTTTTTTATATAACCACTGGAGTATCACTGGATGGTAACTTCCTCTTTATCTCCTTCTCTCCTTAAAGGTGGAAGCTAATATTTAGAGGGTCCCTCGATATCCCTTCCTTTGGATGGGGTACTCGATATAAATCCCCACGATTTCACATAGGTATCAGAAAAATATAAAGTAGACCTCCATGGTGAAGTATATAAACACTTTATTGCCACAAAAGAACAAGAATAAAACTCACATTTGCTGTAGATGAATCGCGCACTTGCCGCAAATAGCAGTGTAAACTACGGGGACTTCCGGGTTCGACCGTAACCGGAAGTGACGTCACCAAGTTCCTCCCCATATACACCTTTGAATATCCAGTATTTTGTGAAAATACAGAATTGGCTACTTTTTTTCCTCCTTCCCTCTCATCTGTATATATTATTTAGTTATCCATCTCTTGGCAGCGCACAGGCTCTTCTCCCCCTTTTTTAAACTCCAGCCTTGCTTCAGTCTTGCACAGTTGTGCAGGCTATGTTTCTTTATTAAGTTTGCTGACTCCAATTTAAAGCTGTATTAAACCCAAAATCAAAAATGTTATTATATACCATTCATGAGATGTGGTGCCTGCATTAGTTTTCTTTTTCTTAAGGCTTTTTTTTTCTGTTTCCCCTTGGTGATCTGCCCAGTAAGGGCTATTTCACACAGTCCACCTCCGTAGGCGGATCCGTGATGCTTAGCAGGGGTTCGTAAACACAGATCCCCCGCTGAGCAGGCAGGTGACATCTCCCTCTCCTCTCTGTGTGCGGAGAGGGAGATGTCAGAGCCCCATGCATCTTTATGGGGGAATCGAATGAGAGCAGACCGCTTGTCCGCTCTCATCCGATCCCATCCGATCCCCTGGACGGATGGAAAATAGGGTTTCCATCCGTACGGATTTCACGGAAAGGATCGGATGCGGATGGAAGCGGGTGTCAGCGGACATGTCTCCGCTGACATCCCCTGCCCCATAGGGATGCATGGAGGATCTGATCAGATCTGCCTAAAAAACTGACAGGCGGATCTGATCGGATCGCTCGTGTGAAAGGGCCCTAACTCACCTCCTGTATTAGAGAGCCACTCTGAATGAAGGAGCACATGGGCACCTTTGGACAGCAGCATAGTCAGTCTGGGAGAGAGGAGTGTTAGACTGACTAACACATTTAGATACTTAGTACACTAACAAACTGAAGCCAAACTCCAGCTAAAACTTTATAAGCAGTTGCAGTAAACTGTTTTTTTTTTGGGATAACAGTTTTACATAAATACCGTATTTATTGGCGTATAACACGCACAGGCGTATAACACGCACCTAATTTTAGGAGAGAAATTTAAGGAAAAAAGCTGAAGTTTACAAACCCGATTCCAAAAAAGTTGGGACACTGTACAAATTGTGAATAAAAACAGAATGCAATGATGTGGAAGTTTAAAATTTCAATATTTTATTCAGAATACAACATAGATGACATATCAAATGTTTAAACTGAGAAAATGTATTATTTTAAGGGAAAAATAAATTGATTTTAAATTTTATGGCATCAACACATCTCAAAAAAGTTGGGACAAGGCCATGTTTACCACTGTGTGGCATCCCCTCTTCATTTTATAACAGTCTGCAAATGTCTGGGGACTGAGGAGAAAAGTTGCCCAAGTTTAGGAATAGGAATGTTGTCCCATTCTTGTCTAATACGGGTTTTTAGTTGCTCAACTGTCTTAGGTCTTCTTTGTTGCATCTTCCTCTTTATGATGCGCCAAATTTTTCTATGGGTGAAAGATCTGGACTGCAGGCTGGCCATTTCAGTACCAGGATTCTTCTTCTATGTAGCCATGATGCTGTAATTGATGCAGTACGTGGTCTGGAATTGTCATGTTGGAAAATGCAAGTTCTTCCCTGAAAGAGATGACATCTGGATGGGAGCATATGTTGTTCTAGAACTTGGATATACAGTGCATTGCGAAAGTATTCGGCCCCCTTGAACTTTGCGACCTTTTGCCACATTTCAGGCTTCAAGCATAAGGATATAAAACTGTAATTTTTTGTGAAGAATCAACAACAAGTGGGACACAATCATGAAGTGGAACGAAATTTATTGGATACTTCAAACTTTGTTAACAAATAAAAAACTGAAAAATTGGGCATGCAAAATTATTCAGCCCCTTAAGTTAATACTTTGTAGCGCCACCTTTTGCTGCGATTACAGCTGTAAGTCACTTGGGGTATGTCTCTATCAGTTTTGCACATTGAGAGACTGAAAATTTTGCCCATTCTTCCTTGCAAAACAGCTCGAGCTCAGTGAGGTTGGATGGAGAGCATTTGTGAACAGCAGTTTTCAGTTCTTTCCACAGATTCTCGATTGGATTCAGGTCTGGACTTTGACTTGGCCATTCTAACACCTGGATATGTTTATTTGTGAACCATTCCATTGTAGATTTTGCTTTATGTTTTGGATCATTGTCTTGTTGGAAGACAAATCTCCGTCCCAGTCTCAGGTCTTTTGCAGACTCCATCAGGTTTTCTTCCAGAATGGTCCTGTATTTGGCTCCATCCATCTTCCCATCAATTTTAACCATCTTCCCTGTCCCTGCTGAAGAAAAGCAGGCCCAAACCATGATGCTGCCACCACCATGTTTGACAGTGGGGATGGAGTGTTTAGGGTGATGAGTTGTGTTGCTTTTACGCCAAACATAACGTTTTGCATTGTTGCCAAAAAGTTAGATTTTGGTTTTCATCTGACCAGAGCACCTTCTTCCACATGTTTGGTGTGTCTCCCAGGTGGCTTGTGGCAAACTTTAAACGACACTTTTTATGGATATCTTTAAGAAATGGCTTTCTTCTTGCCACTCTTCCATAAAGGCCAGATTTGTGCAGTATATGACTGATCGTTGTCCTATGGACAGAGTCTCCCACCTCAGCTGTAGATCTCTGCAGTTCATCCAGAGTGATCATGGGCCTCTTGGCTGCATCTCTGATCAGTCTTCTCCTTGTATGAGCTGAAAGTTTAGAGGGACGGCCAGGTCTTCGTAGATTTGCAGTGGTCTGATACTCCTTCCATTTCAATATTATCGCTTGCACAGTGCTCCTTTGGATGTTTAAAGCTTGGGAAATCTTTTTGTGTCAAAATCCGGCTTTAAACTTCTCCACAACAGTATCTCGGACCTGCCTGGTGTGTTCCTTGTTCTTCATGATGCTCTCTGCACTTTAAACGGACCTCTGAGACTATCACAGTGCAAGTGCATTTATACGGAGACTTGATTACACACAGGTAGATTCTATTTATCATCATTAGTCATTTAGGTCAACATTGGATCATTCAGAGATCCTCACTGAACTTCTGGAGAGAGTTTGCTGCACTGAAAGTAAAGGGGCTGAATAATTTTGCACGCCCAATTTTTCAGTTTTTTATTTGTTAACAAAGTTTGAAATATCCAATAAATTTCATTCCACTTCATGATTGTGTCCCACTTGTTGTTGATTCTTCAAAAAAAATTACAGTTTTATATCTTTATGTTTGAAGCATGAAATGTGGCAAAAGGTTGAAAAGTTCAAGGGGGCCGAATACTTTCGCAATGCACTGTACCTTTCAGCATTGATGGTGCCTTTCCAGATGTGTAAGCTGCCCATGCCACATGCACTCATGCAACCCCATACCATCAGAGATGCAGGCTTCTGAACTGAGCGCTGAGAACAACTTGGGTTGTCCTTGTCCTCTTTAGTCCGGATGACATGGCGTCCCAGTTTTCCAAAAAGAACTTCAAATTTTGATTCGTCTGACCACAGAACAGTTTTCCACTTTGCCACAGTCCATTTTAAATGAGCCTTGGATCAGAGAAAACGAATGTGCTTCTGGATCATGTTTAGATTTTGCTTCTTTTTGGCCTATAGAGTTTTAGCTGGCAACGGCGAATGGCACGGTGGACTGTGTTCACCGACAATATTTTCTGGAAGTATTCCTAAGCCCATGTTGTGATTACCATTACAGTAGCATTCCTGTATGTGATGCAGTGCCGTCTAAGGGCCCGAAGATCACGGGCATCCAGAATGGTTTTCCAGCCTTGACCCTTACGCACAGAGGTTGTTCCAGATTCTCTGAATCTTTGGATGATATTATGCACTGTAGAAGAGAACTTCAAACTCAATTTTTCTCTGAGAAACTCCTTTCTGATAATGCCCACTATTTTTCGCCGCAGCATTGGGGGAATTGGTGATCCTCTGCACATCTTGACTCCTGATGGAAACTGCCACTCTGAGAGGCTCTTTTTATACCCAATCATGTTGCCAATTGACCGAATAAGTTGCAAATTGGTCCTCCAGCAGTTCCTTATATGTACATTTAACTTTTCCAGCCTCTTATTGCTACCTGTCCCAACTTTTTTGGAATGTGTAGCTCTCATGAAATCCAAAATGAGCCAATATTTGGCATGACATTTCAAAATGTCTCACTTTCAACATTTGATATGTTATCTATATTATATTGTGAATAAAATATAAGTTTATAAGATTTGTAAATTAGTCCATTCCTTTTTTACTCACAATTTGTACAGTGTCCCAACTTTTTGGAATTGGGTTTGTAAAATAAACAGCTTTGAACTCAGAACATCTTTTTTAATCAAATGCAGTCTCACCAGTGCCTACAAATGCAGCCTCATCAGCGCAGTGGGTCCTTAAATGCAGCCTCATCAGCGCAGTGTCCATCAATACAGCCTGGCCAGCGCAGTGTCCATCAATGCAGCCTCGCCAGCGCAGTGTCCATCAATGCAGCCTTGCCAGCGCAGTGTCCTTAAATGCAGCCTTGCCAGCGCAGTGCCCATAAATGCAGCCTCGCCAGCGCAGTGTCCTTAAATGCAGCCTCGCCAGCGCAGTGCCCATAAATGCAGCCTCACCAGCGCAGTGCCCATAAATGCAGCCTCACCAGCGCAGTGCCCATAAATGCAGCCTCACCAGCTCAGTGTCCTTAAATGCAGCCTTGCCAGCGCCAGTGTCCTTGAATCCAAAGGTAGAAGGGGGCGGGCCGGGCCGAGGAGAAGGGAGGACGAGCTATCGCAGTCATCGGAAGTCCCGGCGCCTATGATAGACGTCACACGGCTCGGCATAGGAGGCAGAACTTCCGCTGACAGCTCGTCATTCCTTCTCCTCGGACCGGCCCACCCCCTTATACCTCTCCGCGCTGCTTCCTTGCCTTTTTTTTCTTATATTGGCGTATAACACGCACTGTTGCTTTTTCCTCTATTTTCAGGAGGAAAAAGTGCGTGTTATACGCCGATAAATATGGTAAATACAACTGAACATTGTAGCAACCCTCCCAGTGTTGAATGGTTTGTCTTATTCCTACAATTGATACATCTACAAAAGAGCTCGTTCTTTTGAAAAACAACAGACTTACTGGCAAGATTACCAGATGAAATTAGAATAAAGATAGACAAAAAAAAAAGAAAACAAATGCAGCTATTGGTAAGCTGAAATATAATAATTTTTTTGTTTTTGGGTTTAATACGCTTTAACTGCATGCTCTCAACTTCTCACAGTGTTCAAAAAGTAACCCCTAGCAGGTGGTACAGTAGACACAAACCTGTGAAAACCACTAGGCCTCAAGATGAAAGTAAAGGTAGAGCGGTAGAAAAAAAGAAAGGAAAGAGACAAACAGAACCACAAAGAAAAAAAAGAAAAAAAAAAAGGGAACATGAGAAGACCAGAAAATAAAGAGAAGGAAAAAAGGGGGGGGGGGGGGAGAAAAAGGTAGTAAGAGAATAAAGAAAATAAGAGGGCTCAAGGGACTTTAATGGTACCGTGACACACCTATACAACAAAAATGTAAAACATCAATAAGTTTATTGGCGCATATAGTAAAAACAAACAATATACATAGACAAATTATACATAATACACAATGAGTTCCATAAAACAGAAAGAACCTGGAACGCCAACAGGCTAAGACCAGGCTCTCCCCCGACATGTTTCGCAGTTAAAAAACGCTTCTTCAGGGGCAGATACAAAGTAGCGAAATAATCCTGAGTTCCCTGATGGGATATAAACATAATATCAATATACAAACACAGCATTTTCATGTAGAGAACAAACACATCCCTTCACGTGCTCACCCAGGAAGACCAGCACCAAGAGCCCAGGATGGAACTAGGAAAAGAGGGAAGGCGCCACAAGAACACGCCTCCCAGACGAGTGTGGGAGTGGGTATAAACTAGATAATAATTAAAGGTATAGAAGTAAGTCATACAAAGGATGATGCAGACATGGCCATAAAATGTATAAGGTATACAATCCTCCACCAATAGAGGGAACCATAGGTGGAACAAGGCAGGGCCGGATTAACATAGGGGCTATTGGAACTGCAGCACCAGGCCCCCTCCCTTAAGATAGGCCCGCCCAGTCAGCAGCATGAGCCTGATTTCTCCTGTCCATAAACGTCTATGGGACAGGAGAAGCTGTTTGTAAATGTAGGGGTGGCTGGTGGCATCTGTGTTGGCTCAGTGTGAATATTACAGTGTCACAGTGCACAGTCCCCCCTGCACAAATGGAAGAGGAGAGAGGCTGGATTGGCTCTGCCTTCTCCCGCCCCTCTCCCTCTGTGCCCGCCCACACTGTGAAGTCTGTACAGTGAAGGGAAGGAGCCGTGTGGGTGGGAATTTATACACAGAGCAGCCATAAAACATGAATAAGATATGTGTGAGCATGGGCGACCGCAGAACTTTTTTCAGGGGGGGGCATCATTTTAAGGTCACCCATGCTCCGCCTCTTTTCAACAATTTCATGAAGGGGAGGGGCTTAGTCATTATACTTATTTTGAGTATTTATTTTTAAAGAGCAAACAGCAGCATTTATTTTTAAAGCATTTGTTAACCTAAAAAAAAATTGATTCTGTTCCCTTAAATCATGTTATACAGCACAGTGCTTTGCTGTTTAATTTGGCCCCTTCTATCACCTGAAATACCTGGCTGATCCTGCCTGGCTATGTCCTCCCCTCTGTAAACTGATCACAGTATACCATGGCTGCTGAGCCCTGACACTGTGGTCAGTCTATGTGCCTCCTGTCCTCCTCTGTCCTCTCTCCCTGCCTGTCTGCTCCTGTGTCAGTGCCCGTCCTCCTTCCCCCTCCTGCTTCTGTAGTTTCATTTAAAGTTTCATATTCTGTCTACAGTCTGTTTAATAATCCTGTGTGCCCCTGTGTCTGTGTTTTATAAAAAATAAGCCGTTCTTTACAAGTTTTCAGAGCGCCATTCATCGCTCACATGACCCGTCACCTCTCTCCTCCTCCTCCCCTCCCTACTGACATCAGTGAGGAATCCTCGGCCCCGCCCATTGCCGGCAGCTGTCAGACAGGGAGAGGAGAGAGCTAACAGGTCACGTGAGCGGTGCTCAGCCCTCTGGAAACTGGTAAAGAACGGCTATTTTTTTTAAAACACATACACAGACACACATGATTATTAAACAGACCAGACAGGATGGTATAGAGTGGCTTAACAACCACTTGAAAGGGGAAGTTGAGATTCCAGGGGGGGGGGGGGCATTTGCCACCCCCCCTTGCCCCTACCTGCGGATACCCATGTGTGTGAGTGATAAGCCTCCAGGGACCATCCATATGTAAGCTCAGTGACTGGACTCCTCCTCCTGCCTCCTTTCTTCTCTCCCTCCCCCTCTTTTTTAACTTTTTCCTCCAGCTTTAGCTGTTAAAGAGGTTGTAAACCGATAATTTTTTTTTCTTTTCTTTACATCCTGAAAGATAAAGACATAATGAGCTAGTATGCATCGCATACTAGCTCATTATCAAATACTTACCTTAGAACGAGCCCTCGCCGCGCCGCTCTCTTACCTCTATGACGGGCGACATGTACAGTCGCCCGTCTTCCGGGATCGCGGCATCCGGCCATCTGATTGGCCGGAGCCGCGGTGACGTCACTCCCGCGCACGCGCGCGGGAGCCGACGGTCACGGCACAGGGCTCTGAAGGAACGGCACGATCTGCCGTTCCTTCAGAGCGCATGCGCCAGTGACGTCACTGGCTGCATCAAATGTAAATATCTCCTAAACGGTACATGTTTAGGAGATATTTACAGTACCTATAGGTAAGCCTTAACATAGGCTTACCTATAGGTACAACTTCCTGAGGAGGGTTTACTTCCTCTTTAAAACTGCAGCCAATGTGTTTATAATTGTGTCATCAGTCTATGGTAGTGCTTGGTCCTTTGTGCTTTTAAGTGGGTTCACACTGGTTTGCTATGGTTTGTCCCATTGTGCAGTTTTTCTGCATTTAAAGCGGTTGAAAACCCCAAAAAAAAAAAAAAAAAACCTGCAAGACAAAGGCCTAATGAGCTAACATGCATTGCATACTAGCTCATTATGTATTACTTACCTTAGAACGAAGCCCCGACACAGACCCCCGGACATCGCTGCGAGCGCTGCCATGATCCCTCCCCGTCTCTTCCGGGCTCGGCGGCTCAGGCGCTGTGATTGGCCGGAGCCGCGATGATGTCACACCTGCGCATGCGCGCAGGGGGGAGTGATTTTCGCCAAGCTCCCGGCAAGCAAAACTGAAGGTCCCCCCGGACCTTCAGAGCCCATGCGCCGCTCGCGTGAGCGACTGCATGCACTGCAAATATCTCCTAAACCGTGCAGGTTTAGGAGATATTAATTGTACCTACAGGTAAGCCTTATTATAGGCTTACCTGTAGGTAAAAGTGTAAAAAAGCGGGATACTACTGCTTTAAGCCACAGTCTTATTGATTCCTATTAAGTTGCATGTTTTTTCTGTATTTTCTGAAAGCGCAGCAAAATTCCTGCATGCTGCATCTTTGGTAAACTTTCAGAAAATGCAGCAAAAACTTGCAACCTAATAGAAATCAATAGGATTTCAGCTAAAACTGCAGGTAAAACGCAGGAAAACTGCGGATACACAAACAATGCGGCCAAACTGCAGCACACTAGTGTGAACCCAAAGGCTTGTACACACTTGCAGCAGGCACTGTCACTAAACTGAAAAGTGACAGGCAGTGAGGAGGTGATATCATACCTCTTCACTGCATGTTTTACCCCCCAAATGCCAATTCCTGCAGGTAATAGTATGCTTCACTTTGAACTCCACCTTATTTCTATCGCTCTCTTTAGGTATTCGATCTGCTCTCACCTTATTTTCTACACATGCGATACCTAAAACAAGGAATGGAAATAAGGTGCAAAGTGAATTTCTACACTTAAGTGGAGCACTTCACAGAACATTTTAAGACATTGTTAAAGTATAACTAAATGCGATTTTTTTTTTCTAGTTTGTTGATAGAGTGGAGAGGGATTAGATCCTCTGTCAGGTTTCCATCACTGCCTATGTCCCTGTTAGAGAGATTTACCCTCTCTGTTTGTCTCTATTTGTCCTGTTTAATGTTATCATCATATGTGTAAGTAAATGAAAACCCTAAATTTTGGGTGTCCCCAGAGCAGGAATAGAGGGGAAATCATCCAATTGTGACACTAGTTCTGGTGACAACCAGGGATTCCTTTACTGTGGAGGGATTTTCTCTCACTTCCTGTTTGGCTATGGGACAGGAAGTGAAGAGAAATCTCCTCAATGGGACACAGATTGGAAAAAAAGCTGACAGGGGTATGAGCCTTGTTTCAGACTATTGCAAACACAGATATTGCATGCAACTTGCACCACATTGCTATGCAGATCACATGGGATGTCTGTGCAATGCGAATTCAGCCATACATTTTGTATGGCTAAACTCCCATTGCATTCCCAAGAAAATGCTGCAGGAACCTTTTTTTTTCCCCACGCTGGAATCGGATCCCATGAGATCCAATTCCTGTCCGAATTCACAGTTTGCACTGCGATCTGAAAACCAATCTGGGGGTGTCATTACCTTTGTTTTGACACCGGCAGCTGTTCGCCTGTTATACCTTATAGATTTTATGGCCATGTCTGCATCATCCTTTGTATGACTTACCGTATTTTCCGGCGTATAAGACGACTGGACGTATAAGACGACCCCCCTATTACATGATCTACCGGTAATACTTATACTTAGGTTACCTTGGAGATATTATACTCGGCGTATAAGACGACCTCCAATTTTTGGGGGATTTTTTTGAGGTTCAAAAGTAGTCTTATACACCAGAAAATACAGTACTTCTATACCTTTAATTACTATCTAGTTTATACCCACTCCCACACTTGTCTGGGAGGCGTGTTCTTGTGGCACCTTCCCTATTTTCCTGGTTCCATCCTGGACTCTTGGTGCTGGTCTTCCTGGGTGAGCATGTGAAGGGATGTGTTTGTTCTCTACATGAAAAGGCTGTGTTTGTATATTGATATTATGTTTATATCCCATCAGGGAACTCAGGATCATTTCGCTACTTTGTATCTGCCCCTGAAGAAGCGGTTTTCCACTGCGAACATGTCGGGCAAGAGCTTGGTCTTAGCCTGTTGGCATTCCAGGTTCTGTTTTATGGAAGCGGTAGAAAAAAAAGAAAGGAAAGAGACAAACAGAACCACAGAGAAAAAAAAGAAAAAAAAAAAAGGGAACATGAGAAGACCAGAAAATAAAGAGAAGGAAAAAAAGGGGAGGGGGGAGGGGAGAAAAAGGTAGTAAGAGAATAAAGAAAATAAGAGGGCTCAAGGGACTTTAATGGTACCGTGACACACCTATACTACAACATTATTACAAAAATGTAAAACATCAATAAGTTTATTGGTGCATATAGTAAAAACAAACAATATACAAAGACAAATTATACATAATACACAATGAGTTCCAAAACTCATTGTGTATTATGTATAATTTGTCTATGTATATTGTTTGTTTTTACTATATGCACCAATAAACTCATTGATGTTTTACATTTTTGTAATAATGTTGTAGTATAGGTGTGTCACAGCACCATTAAAGTCCCTTGAGCCCTCATATTTTCTTTATTCTCTTACTACCTTTCCCCCCCCCCCCCCTTTTTTCCTTCATTTTATTTTTTGGTTCTCCTCATGTTCCCTTTTTTTTATTTTTTTATTTGTGCTTCTGTTTGTCTCTTTCCTTTCTTTGTTTTTCCCACTCTATCTTTACTCTCATCTCAAGGCCTAGTGGTTTTCACAGTTTTGTGTCCACTGTGCCACCTGCTTAGGGTGACTCTTTGTTCCCCTTTATCATGTAGCTAGAATTTGGGATGTAGGTACCCTTTTACAAGGTTTATGAAAACACAATCGATTGTCTTCTCACAGTGTTCATTGAAAGCTTCAGCAGCTTAGCTAGAGCAAGCCTCATTTCCTGGCTGGAGGGTGTCCAACATTTTCTAGTTCTTTCCTCCCAGGTCTTACCATTTTTCACCACTTTCATTTATTGGATTTCAGTTCTTTTAATCCTGGAGGTTCAAGATTACATGTGAGCTTTACATAAGGCAGCCTGCTTGCAAGTTCAGCCTGTCAAGGAACACCCACTCTTTAGGACCAGCAATCATCCTTTAGAGAATTTTTTTATATTTGCATATTTTCTTCCAAGAGCCAGACCACTGCTTGCCTTAACCACTTAAAGCGGAGTTCCACCCAAAAATTGAATTTCTGCTTTAAGGCCTCCTGACCCCCTGGCATGCCACATTTGGCATGTCATTTTTTTTGGGGGGGGGGGGGAGGGGGACGGGTACTTAGATTTGACAGGGCTGCCTAGGCTCCCTCCCTCACTGAAATCTTCTGGGACACGTCACAGGTCCCAGAAGATTGCCCGTCCACTCAGGATGCACAGCTTATATGTTTCCTGTGCAAAAAAGTCCTTTAGATAGTGAAGTGCTGTGCAAGATTATAATCCTTCAGGTTTAATCTGCAGCTGTATGTGGAAACACCTCCACCTTCAATATTGTGCTCCAACCGGTGTGTGCTCTTCAGTGAATACACTTCTATGCTATGTGTGCTAGCCTCTCACCTCTAGCCACATATGTCAGAGCATATGGGTATTACAGGTCTGGGTTGCCTCTGATCCTTTTCCTGTCTGTATGATCTTGCGATGTAATCAATTTAACGGATTATCCTATTACCCCCAGCCAACTATCTCTATTATCCAAGGGCTTTAGTTTCTGCCCACATTAAAAGGCAGACAAATTCTTGATTATTAAAGATTTACTTCTTTTTGCGAGAAAAGTTCTTTTACAATTGCAACATGCCCAAGGTCAAAAAATAGGACCCCCACCACCCCCAAATCACAAATCGGAGCAAGGTGAAGCTCTTGATAGTCTTCTAACCCTACTGGAAGAGCAAGACAGTGGAGACCTCATCGACAATATTGATTTGGACTCTCTGTTAAATTTTGAAAATACGCAAAAAGATCCTCCCATCACGGATCGGAGTCAAATTTTTCATAAGAAATCAGATACATTTCCTTCTCTGAATTTAAACCCTAACTTAGCAGCATTCGTCACTTTAAACACACAGGAAATTCAAAAACTTAAACTGTCACCTATCACTTCTAATCTATCACCGTCAGAAAAAACAGCTTTAAAATCCTTGATTAAACAACATGATCTGACCCTGAAACCCTCAGATAAAGGGGGCAACACCGTCATCCTTACAAACACGCAATATAGGGAGATGTGTCTCTTGATCTTGCGGAACACAGAATGGTATAGACCTATATCAAAAACGGTTGTCAACAAGTTTAATTTGGAATTCTACACTCTGGTAGATCACGCCTATCTACAAAATGTCATAGACAAACCCACATGGAATTTCATACGTACCCAACACCCTGCCATTCCAACCTTCTATAGTTTGCCCAAAATACATAAAAATCCCAAGAAACCCCCGGGCCGCCCTATAGTGTCGGGTTGTGGGAGCATCTCGGAAAAATTTATTAAATTTGTCGATTCTAAACTTACACCCTATGTACAGAATTTACCATCATACGTTAAGGATACCATTCATTTGCTCTAAATTCTGGAGTCCCTATCCATCCCCTCGGATGCCCTGTTGGTGGCTATTGACGTAGAGGCTCTCTACAGTTCGATACCACAACAACAGGGCATCCGTACCATCCATCAGATCTTATCTCAATCTGACCGTACTCATGGTGATATGAATGATTTCATTGTCCACAGTTTGGAGTTTATTCTTTCCCATAATATTTTTTCATTTGACGGTTCCCACTACCTCCAGGTACAGGGAGAGGCGTTGGGGATATCCTGTGCCCCATCCTACACCAACCTGTACCTGGGGAAGTGGGAACGTCACATCTTTGCAGATGACTCAATGAGCCCATGGACCAAGCACATATTATCATGGCATCGTTACATTGACGATGTCCTGGTGATATGGAGTGGCTCCAGTGACCAGCTCCTTGAATGTATGATACCGTTAACAACAATACGTTCAATTTAAAATTTACAATGACCTACGATCGGCATTCTGTCAATTTCTTGGACGTAACAATTACCAAAGAGTCTTCGGGCAACTTACAGACATCTCTTTACCGTAAGCCTTCATCAGCAAATACCATTCTCCACGCCTCTAGTTCCCACCCCTTACCACTTATCCGTTCCATACCCTACAGTCAGTATCTACGTATTCGGAGAAACTGTTCTAATGACATTCAATTCAAAACGGAAGCGGACAATTTAAGGCAACGCCTCCTTCTAAGGGGATATACGAAAACCTGTCTTAGGAAGGCCTTCAACCAAGCAAACTCCCACACTCGACAGGAATTACGGTTTAATAAAAAAACTACATAAAAAAAACTCATTGAAGGAGTCCAATATTCCCCGCATCATTTTGCAATACACTGAACAACACCAACAGGTTTATAAAACCATTCATAAGTATTGGCACCTTCTACATATTGACCCGAATATCAGCCCCCATGTAACGGAAAAACCAGCCATAACCTATAGGAAATCCAAGTCTCTCCGAGACTATCTAACACAAAGTCAATTTGTTGGTAAATTTAGGAATGACCCATGTAAAAGGTTGGGTACCTTTACATGCGGTGGGTGTAACTACTGTCAGTTTATAGATACTTCTAAAAGCATTAAACTACCTAATGGCAAATCATTTAAACCTTCTCATTTTGCGAATTGTCAAACCGCAGGAGTGATATATTTTCTCTCATGTCCCTGCGGTAGTTTTTACATCGGAAAAACCAAGCTACCCTTTCATAAACGCATTTACAGGCATGTTAATAGCATGCGTAAATGCAATCCTGATCTCCCTTTGAGGAGACACGTATGTGACAAACATGCAGGCCGCTTCCTTACACCCAAATTCTTTGTGTTAGATAGAGTCCACCCCAACCCCCGTGGAGGGGATTGGAATAAAACTCTACTGAAAAGGGAAACACGATGGATCATGGACCTGGAGGCAACTACACCTCCAGGCCTCAATGACATGATCAGTTTCAAACCGTTCCCAGAGGGTTTCTCCTCTGGGGGGTGGGAACAATAACTAATATAATATGGGGTACACATGGTTGGACTACTAGGCCGCTAATGCTGAACACTTCAGATACCTATAACGGTGCCTTATGATATGTGGAGATATAATTGATATTCAATGCTCAGGAATTCGGACTTTGTTCCGATTCCTGCGCATTTATACACTGTCTGGAATACATATAAATTCACATTATGCACGACATGAGGCAATACTTTGTATTTTTCCTTGGGATTTTGCTTTGATACATTCAAAGGTAACATGGAAACAAACTCTTGTCACAAACGCTATGGTATTTATGAAATCTCATTAGCACAGTATAGGGATGTTACAAACCCTCTTTTAGGATATTTACCCTATATGCTTAACCTGTTATTAAGATCCTCTGTGAATATCTGTGTTACTGTGTGTCTATTTGAAACAATTACTAAATACATGATTTCCACCATGATATAATACGAGGTGCATATAATCGGATTGCCAGGCCACTAATGCTTAGCACTGTAAGTATTCGTGACGGTGCTTTATGATAAAGAGGGACACCACCTGTATTTGATATATAGTGATGTCGCGAACATAAAATTTAATGTTCGCGAACGGCAAACGCGAACTTCCGCAAATGTTCGCGAACCGGCGAACCCCCATAGACTTCAATAGGCAGGCGAATTTTAAAACCCACAGGGACTCTTTCTGGCCACAATAGTGATGGAAAAGTTGTTTCAAGGGGACTAACGCCTGGACTGTGGCATGCCGGAGGGGGATCCATGGCAAAACTCCCATGGAAAATTACGTAGTTGACGCAGAGTCGGGTTTTAATCCATAAAGGGCATGAATCACCTAACATTCCTAAATTGTTTGGATAACATGCTTTAAAACATCCAGTGTGTGTATACGATCAGGTATGATGTTGTATCGATCAGGTAGTGTAAGGGTTACGCCCGCTTCACAGTGGCAGACCAAACGCTGACAGACCAAACTCCCCATTTAACGCACCGCAAACAGACCAGAACCGACCAAAATGGGACAGGAACTGGGCTTTAAGGGTTAGGGTTAGGATTAGGTTTGGTGTTAGGGGATAGGGTTAGGGTTATGGTGAGATACTTAGGGTTAGAGTTAGTAACCTTACCCCTACGCCTCTAACCCTAACCCTCTAACCCTAAGCACTAAAAATAACCCTAACCCTAGCCTTAACCCTAACCCTAGCCCTAACCCTAATTCTAAATTTTTTTCTGGTTCTGGACATGCTACAGAGCTGAAATTTCACAGGTACACTTTTTAGATCCCCCAGACACCAAATCACACAAAAAAAAGTTCTTAAAAATTGTCATTTTTGATAGAGAGACAATTATTGGAAAAATTAAAAAAAAATAAAAATTAAAAAAAAAAAAAATTTCTTTGGATTTAGTGTCTGGGGGGGGGGGGGGGGGGTCTAAAAAGTGTACCTGTGAAGTTTCAGCTCTGTAGCATGCCCAGAACCAGAAAAAAAAAGATCATATAGGTGTAAAAGATCATTTTTCAGTAGAGCAGGGATGGTGGGACCCTCCTTTTACACCTATATGATCTTTTTTTTCTGGTTCTGGGCATGCTACAGAGCTGAAACTTCACAGGTACACTTTTTAGACCCCCCCCCCCCCCCCCGGACATTAATCCAAAAAAGTCATGCCTGCCTCCAAAAATGCCTGATAAATATATATATAAAAAAAATAAATAAAAGCAGACTGAAAATACCAGCCCTAAAAAGGGCTTTTTGGGGTGCTGTCAGGATGCTGTCCCTACAGCAGGAGTGGACACAGAACACTGGCCTAGCTAATGATTTCCCTATCAATTCAGCAGCAACAGCAGCCCTCTCCCTGCTCTAACTAACTCTGCAGCTTCAGAATGATCTAAGATGGATGCTGCCCTTGCTTTTTTATAGGAGGTGGGAGGGTCTGGGAGGGAGGGTATGCTGATTGGCTGGAATGTGTCTGCTGACTGTGAGGTACAGGGTCAAAGTTTGCTCAATGATGACGTATAGGAGGCGGACCGAACTTCGCATATGTTCGCCTGCCGAGGCAAACGCGAACATGCGAAGTTCGCCGGGAACTGTTCGCCGGCGAACAGTTCGGGACATCTCTATTGATATACAGGCATTCGGACTTTGCTTTGTAAAACAAACACAAAGAAAGGGCGCACCAGCCTAGCGCATTATTCTCAGCAAGCTTTTTAATAACAATAGTTTAAAATCAACTACTCACAAACATGCGTGGTAGATCAGCATATAGATTCCAACGAACAGCATCAAAATAGAAGAGTCCGATGTTTCATGTAAGGATAGCCTTCCATTTACATGAGACATCATGTTTGTTTTACAGTGTCTTTGACCACCCCGGTCGTAAAGGGCAGCAAGGCTTAGCCATACGGGATGCCAAGTGTAGGTTCCTAGATTGAAACAGCCTGAGGACCTGGCTTTGAGCGCAGGAGCAGGGTGCTTAGCATCACTCTTTTCTTTTCTGGAATATTCGGACTTTGCTTTCTGGCCTGGATATTGACATAAGATATGTAACTCATACGAACTCATATCATACAAGACATTAGGCGACATTCTGCATTTTTTCCCGATGCTTTGTTCCGACATACCCAAAGGTAATGCATAAATAAAATCCTGTCACGGTTTGCTATTGTATCTACGGGTACTCACGAGTACAGTATAACAATGTCAAAATTCCTATTTTCTGGGACATGTATCCTGTATACCCAATCTGTTGTGAAGACTTATTATAAATACCTGATGTTTGTATGTTTATACTGCTAATGCTTTCTAACTGTAACGCTGAAGACTTCTCGGGCAGGGTTGGATGATGTACTATTTCACAGTTTTCATCTAACCTAACTGTTTGTTTTTGGACCAGTTTTCTGATCCTTACTCCCCAACATACAATTTTTCCTCCTTCTCTTTCCCTTCGCATTCAGGACCTGTGATATAATCCCTATCTACATGTTCTCTCTTGCCTTCTTTTTCCCTTCTTCCTCATTACAATTTCCCCCTTTGTCTGTCATCTGTGTTTGTTTTCTTTCTTCTTCTCTGACTGCGCTTGGTTCTTGCCTGTGGGCTCCCCCGGCGCTGGTAGGGGGTGCCGGCAAGATCCGTACGTCCCCAATGGCATTAAACTCCTTGCAGTCCGATACTACTATCTACTTCCGGACTCAGTGGTTTCTAACCTATTCCCGCGTTGGTGCCTGTGGAACGCAGGGTCAGCTTCCTCTTCCTGTTGGGGGTGGACCCTGCGCTCCGGAGGCGAGTGACCCTATTGGTCCTGGTCCGGACATGCGCACTGGCTTACATGCGTTTCCATGGACGCCTTATCTTCGGTCGGTCCCTGCAAACCAGTGCAGAGGACTCCAGCTCCCATAGGAGGTTACACGTAAGTACGCAGCTACTTTCTTTATGGAAGAATTGTATCGATACTATTTCAGCTCTACCTACTATTCATATACTTTTTCTTTGATATTTGGGCTACAACACTGCTTGTTCCCCTGCACCTCACCCTTGCTCCATATCCTCCCTTTTTCCATATTATCTGAAAACTGTGCTCTACCCATCTTAACTCTCTGCTATATGGTTTCCTATGGCACTTTGGTGTTTCAGCTATTCCTAATCTGGACACAGCGAACTTTATACTCGGTGATGGTTGTGACCCTGCAGGGTATGAATATATTGTTGTAAATGAGCATACAACCTTTCTACTACCCATTAAAGGGTTTACAGTAAATAATACTCTGACATGAGAAGCCAACTTTTCCTTGTCACCTCATTTATAAATTATTTGTGAAGCCCATAGGAACACAAACCAACAGAGTTTCACTTTACCTCATTATACTATTTCATGAGTATAAGTCTCTATTCTGTTTCTCTGTACTTACACACTTTCTCTTGTTGTACTCCCCAGATTTTGGGTATACAATTTTTCTTATTTTTCCAAACACGGTGCTGGGTACTTTCTCTACCTATCATAGCCTCACCTCACTGGATCATTATATAATTTCATGATGATTAAGAATTCCCCCTTTTTCTACATACTAGACCTCCATTTTTGAAACACTCCAAATAGTGGATGGACATCCTTACCTTACTCTGTTGACCTCTAGCCACGCTAAATACTCATCTATAACAGGTATGGTATATGTCCTACTCCTTTTTCACCTTCCCACATGGATCCCTTATATTCCAATACTGAATACTCTTATTCTCTAAACCTGTTCATCCTAGGTACCCATACTTACATGTAGAGATTTCTTTGGACCAAGTGGATCACTGTGGCACCCATAGGCACCCAAGGCACATGCCAGCTTCTCTGTTCTCACCCTCTTACCCAGTGAACTATGTTTATGGGAGACTCAGTATTCCTCTTTCGGTATACGTACCATTTTAATTAACAGTCCATTTCTCTCCATACGAAGACTCCCCTTGGTAGGTACTATTACTCAATAACCATGCTACTTCATATGAACATATGTTTTTTTTTTGTTTTGTTTTGTTTTTTTGATTATACCTGTACTTATATAAACACTAAAAGAAAATGTACTTATCTAGGCACACTTAGTGTTTTGAACTCTGGTTGACCCCTGAAGAAGGGTATTATACCTGAAACGCGTAGGGTCCTGTCCGGTTCTCTCCACCAGCTGTACCTAGCAGTCTTCTGCGCTGAGGATGGTCTGTTCTTGCATGCAATTTTAAAATTTTGATGTATATCCAGTCAATTATTGTTTGGAATATGCATTCATTGTACAACTAATTTTCCTTTTTGTGTATGAATAAAAATTGATTCTTTTTAATACTCTGGTGTATACTCTTTTCAGTGTTAAGTGGCATTTATAGTCCCAAACAATTGGGGGTACCCTCCTTGTCTCTACCTACTGGGATGATGGCCACTAACACTGGGTACTAGGTGATATGATCCAATATTTCATTTCGTGTCATCTGGTGTGTTACGGATTCCTCTGGGTTACCCATAGCAACAACTTGACAGTGTTGCATATTCTAAGTGCTTGGCTCAGTCAGAAAACAGTCCAGGGGTTTTGGTTTTTGTTGTTTTATTTGAGAACTGGGATGGGAGAAGGGATGAGTGGGATACTCCAATTGACAAACTATGCACAATATCTGGGACTTCTGAGTATAGCTGAGTGCGGCAAGGCCGCTGCTTCACCTTGTCACTATAGTGAAGATAGAATTAAGTGAACTGTACTGTACTGTGAATCACTCTTCAGGGTCCTACTTTGTACCCCCTTTGTCCCTATTCTTCAGGGTTCTACACGGCACCCTCTTTACTGTAATACACTGTGTGAGCTGACCCTTTATCCTCTGACTTCACTGGAGAGGTCCCCCTTCCTGGGCAGACCCTTTGGCAAGTCCCCTGGTACTCATGGACACTTTTTTCCAGGAGACTCTGCCAGCAGCTCCACTGTCAGCTTCACAGGATCCTCTGCAGCTCAGCTCCACACCTGGTTCACTAGGCCGACTGCCTAAGACCACTTTCCTCATACAACAGGAGGAGAGACAGCCGTCAGCCTCCTCCTGGGACTCTGCTTCCAACCAAAGATGCCCTGTCACATGTCCCCTCAGCTTTTATGAGCAAAACCAGGATGCACTGCGGTGGTGCCCTCCCACTGGGACTGCCAAACAACCTGATGTGTCACTGGCTGGGTTTCCTCCACTGTCCAACAAGCTCCCTTATTGGATACAGTGGGGACACTCCCTCAGACCCAATGAATCACACCTGGGAACATGAGATAGGCAACCTAATAGATCAGGCTCCCCTGATAAGCAGAAGGAGCATAAAATGTTTTTACCTAGCACCTAACTAGAAGGGTGATATATATATATATATATATATATATATATATATATATATATATATACACACACAGCCCTCAAAAATTCCACTCGCCTGCTCACATTTTGCGAGTGGAATGAGGAGGATGGCGTTTAAGGGCTGTGCTGTAAGAAAATGATGGACCCGGGGTGCAGAGCAGTGCGCCCTGAGCCCACCCATTGTGTGACAATAGCGAATGAATATTCGCTATTGTCACACGGATCCTCCTCCTGATCCTCCTCCTGGTCAATCAGGAAGCGGGTCCGAGACCCGTTTCCTGATTGTCCGAAAGGGGAACAATTGCCATTGGCCAAGGAGGAGGACTCGGGAGACGCGGAGGATTGAGGAGAAGACGCCGCTGCATAAGGTAAGTGCACACTGGTCTCTCTGCATGAAAGGGGACACGCTGTGGTCATTCTGCATTGAAAGGGGGCACGCTGTGGGCACTCTAAAGTTGTTGTTGTTGTTAATATTTTTTTGTAACTTAATTCTGAATAAAACATTTAACAGTGTAATTTTATGAGATATTTTACAAGGGCGTGTTTAGGGGCGGAGCAGGGTAGGGTTTGGGTGGGACAACAAGTGGCGAGTAACTCTTAAGGCCTGGCTAGTAGCTCATGACTTAAAATGTTGAGCCCTATATATATATATATATATATATATATATATATTGTGGCAGGGCACATGGATCCGTGATCGACGGAAGATACGTGTCACCGTGGTTCCTGGCCTCGGTGAGATAAGAGCCGATAATTCTGTGTCAGCAGCAGCTAGTGCTGCTTGACACTTTTCTATTTTTAGTGTGGCTGCAAAGCCGAATCTTATTGGGAGCAGTTAAGGTATGGGTGGGTGGCTGCTCCCCACGCTCCAGGCCAGGTCTTGCCTGAGGTTTATAAGGCAGACAGCCTAACAGGTGGGAGAGAATGATCTCCACACACCAGAAGGCTGGAGAAGTCGGTGCTGAGGCCGGAAAGGCTACAAACAGGTGAACCGATCTATTACTGTGTGTGAGCAGCACCAAAGAGACACAGGTGAATGGACTTGTTGTGGTGTTTAAACCTGCCTCAAAGACTGTCGTTTTCCTTGTTTGTTGGGTGTGAATTAACACCAAAAAGGACTGTTACTTTTGTGTTCCTGAAATGTGAATAAAACACTCCTGATTTACTCTAAGAACCGTCTGTGCTGCACCCGCAAATCCTGCTTACCAGAGCAACTCCCCCACAATATATATATATTAGCAAAGACTCTGGAGAATAAAGTGGCGGTCTTTGAAATATTTTGGTATTTGCGCAGCGGTCTTTCAAACAATTTTTGGGGAAAAAATACATTTCACTGCATTTTAAAAAAACTAAACAGTAAAGTTAGCCCAATTTGTATTTTGTGAAAGATGATGTCATACCAAGTAAATAGATACCTAACATGTTATGGTTTAAATTGCGCACACTCTTGGAATGGCAAGAAGCTACGGTACTTAAAAATCTCCATAAGCGACGCTTTAAAGATTTTTAACGGTTACCATTTAGAGTTAGAATTAATGCTCTCGCTCTGGCAATCGCGGCGATACCTCACATGTGTGATTTGAACACCGTTTTCATTTGCAGATATGACTTACGCATGCGTTTTTTTTGGTGCGCAAGCTCACGGGGACGGAGGCACTTTACATTTTTTTTTCATTTATTTTTTTTCTATTTATTTTATTAAATTTTTTATTTTTAACACAGTTTTAAAAAGAAAGAAACCTGTTATTGCTGTCACAAGCAATGTAAACATTCCTTGTGACAGTAATAGGCAGTGACAGGTACTCTTTATGGAGGGATCGGGAGTCTAAAAGACCACTGCACTTCAAAGTATTCAAAATGCCAAAATTGGCATTTGTGAATACTGAAATTTCTTTTAAATATCGGCGCCATTGGCATCCGAGTAAACTGGAAGTTACGTTGTGACATTGCTTCCGGGTTACATCATCGTAGACCCAATCAAAGACGAATCCGGCTTCATTCGGGACTCCAGTAAGCCGTTGAACATGCCAGCTCTTTGCTCAGGTCTCTCGGTGGGACAGGAGAACTGGGCCGAGCCGCGGAAGGCAGAGGGAGGGGGACGTCTCCTCCCGCTCGCTGGGATAATGGCCGAGCGGCTGCTGAGCCGCATCGGCTGTTATCGCCTAAAAGCCGACCGCCAGCTCTAAAAAATGCTACTGGGTTGATGCCTGCAGCTCTAGGCATCATCGCGGTACAACCACTTCTGCAAGCCGATGTACAGGTACATCGGATTGCGGGAGGTGGTTGAAGTGGTTGTAAAGGCAGAATGTTTTTTTTATCTTATTGCATTCTATGCCAGTGTTTCTAAACTCCGGTCCTCAGGGCACACTAACAGGCCAGGTTTGCAAGAAAACTGAAATACATCACAGGTAATATCATTTGCTGATCAGTGATTGCAGTATTCTAGTTTGCATCTCCCCAAGGTAATACTTAAAATCTGGCCTGTTAGTGTGCCCTGAGGACCGGAGTTGAGAAACACTGTTCTATGCATTAGGACAGGAATCTTCAAACTATGGCCCTCCAGCTGTTGCAGAACTGCACGTCCCATGAGGCTTTGTAAAACTCTGACATTCACAGACATGACTAGGCATGATGGGAATTGTATTTCCTGAACAACTGGAGTGCCATAGTTTGAAGACCCCTGCACTAGGATAAAAAAAAAAAACTTCTGTGTGCAGCAGCCCCCCTCAGCTCCTGTAATACTTACCTTAGATATATCTAGATCCAGCGATGTTGCCGAGAGACAGGGCTGTCCGGGACTCCCATCCTCAATGGCTGAGGCAGAAGTACAGCGCCATTGGCTCTCGCTGCTGTCAATCAAAGTCAGTGAGCCAATGAGAAAAGAGAGGGGCGGGACTGGGTCATGGCTCTGTGTCTGAATGGAAACAGGGAGCTGCCACTCGGCTCCGGTGCCCTCATAGCAAGCTGCTTGCTGTGGGGGCACTCAATAGGAGGGAGAGGCCAGGAGCTCCAGCCAGGGACCTGAGAAGAGGAGGATCTGGGCTGCTCTGTGTAAAACCACTGCACAGAGCAGGTAAGTATAACATGTTTGTTATTGAAAAAAAAAACAAGACTTGAGTATCACTTTAAGGTTGAGGGCTCTGCAGAGGAGTAAGAAGGAGGTGCTGTGAAGCTTTCAGGAAGCTATGTAATACCCCTTCCAGTAAAGATGTGCCTGCATTGCATAGAGAAAGCCTGATACCTAGTGATGACATCATTGGGTCTAAAAAAATTGGATTTTTGACCTACCATAAAGTCCATTTCTCCGGTGTTCACTGACGGACACAGGTTCTGATATTCTTAACCATTGGGTTATATCGCAGGAGTAGAACACTAGACAGAAAAAAGAGTCTGGCTACACCTATGGGCAGTCCCAGGGGGTATAGTCCCTCTCCCTGCTATAGGTACAAGCAGTGTCGAAAGAATAACAACTCCACAGAGGGGTGGGTGCTGTGTCCTTCAATAAACATCAGAGAAATGGATTTTACGGTAAGTCAAAAATCCCATTTTCCCTTTTGTTCATTGATGGACACAGCTTCTGATATTCTTAACTATTGGGACGTCCCAAAGCAGTGTTAAACATGAGAGGTGGGAACAGCAAAAAAATTCCAAGGCTAAACAGTAGCTGATCAGGCAACAGCAGCATAACCAAAACAACTGTAGCCCACCTGAAAAAATCAATACACCCTCAAAGAGGATCAGGTCCTCTCAACAGCAGCCTGCAAAACCTTGCAGCCAAAAGAAGCATACGCAGATGCCAACACGTCCACTTTATAAAAGTGAAAGTGTGCACCGATGACCAGGTGGCCGTCTTGCAAATCTGCGTCACAGACGCCTGATGATGGAAGGCACAGGAGGCACTAAGTGCCCTAGTATAGTGCGCCTTAACAGGGAAAGGAGGAACCTGACTCTTGATGGATTAGGCCTGAATCACTGTCTTTCTGATCCATCTGGAAATGGTCGCAGAGGAAAGGGACAACCCTTCAAGAGGCCCATCCACGAGCAAAAATTGGGAGTTTGACTTCCTGAAAGACTCCATAGCTACCTGGTACACCCTAATTGCCCGGACAACATCCAAGGCATGCAAGGCAATTTCCTTTGGATGTTTAGGCCTGGCACACAGGGAAGGCAACAAACACAATGCCTTCATTCAAATGAAAATCAGAGACAACCTTTGGAAGGAATGATGGACAGGGGCAAAGAACCACCTTATCTCTGTGAATCACCAGTTAAGGTGAACAACAGGATAACGTTGCCAGTTCCTGACACCCTCCGGCACCCTGAGTGACAGCTACCAAAAAGCCAACCTTCTGGAACAGCGAAAGTGGGGGAATCTCCCAAAGGTTCTCAAAGGGAAGCTTCTGGAGGACCGGCAGCACCAAATTGAGGTCCCAAGGCGGCAACGGGACCACACTGGAGGAACCAAGTAACAGACACCGTGAAAAAAGGTATGTACCAGGGAGTGTGTGTCCAAAGGTCGTTGGAAGAGGACCGCCATGGCTGACACCTGGCCCTTGATGGTACTCAAGGCCTTTTTCTGTTCAACCCCTGTTGAAAAAAGGTCAAGATTTGAGTCACCAAGAAGGAGTGAGGATGAACCCCAAGTGACTCACATCACGCAATGTACTGTATGTCTTCCACATACTATGGTAGATCTTCCTAGAAGTAGATTTCCTAGCTTTTAACAGTGTAGGAATCACGGACTCTGATAGACCTCTATCCTTCAGCACCTGGCGTTCAACAGCCAAGCTATCAAAGCCAGCGACTGTAAAACAGGACGGAAGATCGGCCCTTGGGACAGCAGATCCTCCCTGAGAGGAAGCTTCCAAGGAACGTCGGCGACCAGCTGCACCAGATTGGCGTACCAAGCCCGGCAAGGCCAGTCCGGGGCCACTAATGCCCCATACACACCTGCAGATTATCTGCAGACTTTTGTCTGCAGACTTACCTTTTCTATGTAGTGCAAGGGCCTGCCGGAGTGCATACAAATTGAAAGTGTTTAGGTTTGACCTCATATTATATGGTTTTGGTAAGTCTGCAGACAAAAGTCTGCAGATAATCTGCACGTGTGTATGGGGCATAAGATGACTGGAATCCCTTCTGCCTTGATCTTGCATAGAAGTCTTGGCAGAAGCTTGAAAGGAGGGAAAGCATAATATGTGAAGAGTGTTTGAGTATCTCCAGCCTACTAGCTGGCAAGTAACAAGTATCAACATTGACGCATCAAGGAACATCACACGACGTCACTTCCTGAAACCACCGTGGAACACACACCGGCAGCGTACGCGGAAGTGGGATGACTCGCTGTGATACCGATAATTCCAATGCTGATTACTATTATACTTTTGTGAGTAGTTTTCTTATATTTTATTAAATAAAACACCTACGGGCTTCACTATATTTGGCTCCTTCCCCTTCTTTTAACACATGGTGGAGGACAGAGTGGAGAGGAGCTAAAACAGAGACACTTTGGAGGCTGTGCTGGATCCATCCATCGAGGGGATATTGCTCCAGTTTAAGGCTTGTTTTATCCTAGGTCTGGTGAGTGCATCCCCATAGGGTTTTTTTCTTTGAGAGCACTTTGGCACCTATGTGGATTACTTTGAGCACCTTTTCAGCACCTTAGTTCCAGTCAAGGGAACCATTAATTTTGGACTGCACTTTAACTTAAAATTCTTGCACTATTTGCATTGTCTGCACTATGGACATTATATGATTGCACTTTATGTAAACGCACCTTATTATATATGAATTTTGTATTTATTGGTCATATTATACACTGATTCACTTTTCAGTAGTCACCATCATTTTTTATACCTGTTAGCGCTGCTTTTAGATTGATTTTTTTTAAGTATCAACATATATACTGCATGTAGAGACATGGATATGGATCAAAAGATGGAAACATTCAGCAGTGTAGACAGGCAGGAAGAATACAAATGAAGTAACCAGGTACTAAGTGGGGGGGGTGTGTATGGACATAGACCTCCATAGAAGCAGTGAAAACGGTGTGGGTAGGAACAGTGCTGCTGGATATAAACCAGAAACCAAGGTGTGAGAGACAAGAAACAGGTGAAATAAAGAAAGACATGAATAAAAACAGTGAATAGGTATCAATATGACATAGCTGTGTACCCACCATGTGGCGACTGAGAAATAATGTCTGGTGTCCACCCAGTGTTGTGAAAAGTGGCCACCTATCCTATATACCTCTGCTTTTATATCTGGTGGAGCACAGCGGGTCCCGTCCCTAAGAATGCAAATGAAGTAATCAGGTGCTTGAGGGGGGAGGTGTGTGGACATAAACCTCCATAGAAGCAGTAAAAAAGGTGTGGGTAGGAACAGTGGTGGATATAAACCAGGAACCAAGGTGTGAGAGAAAAGAAACAGGTGAAATAAAAGGAAGACACATATAGAAGCAGTGAATAGGTAGGAATGCGACATGGCTATGTACCCACCATGTAGCAACTGGGAAATCATGTCCAGTATCCACCCTGCGTTGTGAAATGTGCCCACTTGTCCTGTCTACATCCTCTTCTTGTATATCTGGTGGAGCCCAGCGGGTCCCGCCCCAGCATCACGTCATGTGATGTATGGAGGATAAATAGTTGGAAACGGCGCTACCTGATATATGTACAGCGAGTACAGATAGTAATTGAGGAAAAAAGTGCTTAGTGCAGAAATGAGTTAGTGCGCAAATAAATATGTGCAGATGGTGCTCCTGTAGAATTAGTGAGCTATGAAAACTAGCCAGAAATAGATGGTGCAATCATAAATTTAGGCAGAGAATTAATATGTGCAAACGCTGCTCAAATGGTAAAAAGTAAGCTGTAAAAACTGGCCAAATATAAATGATTGTATGCAAATATTAAAATGAACAAGGTGTGGTGTGAATGGATGGTGCAATAATTATTGAATATAAGTCCCAATAAATAAAGATGTAGTGAGTAGGGTAACAATAAAAGTGATAAATCACAATAAAAAATTACAAAAAATGGTGGTGAGTACCTTTTGTCTGATATTCCGAATATGACCACAAGAGGTCGCACTTACCCCGCAGCAAGATACCCTATACAGCTATTGAGCATTATCTTGCTGCGGGGTAAGTGCGACCTCTTGTGGTCATATTCGGAATATCAGACAAAAGGTACTCACCACCATTTTTTGTAATTTTTTATTGTGATTTATCACTTTTATTGTTACCCTACTCACTACATCTTTATTTATTGGGACTTATATTCAATAATTATTGCACCATCCATTCACACCACACCTTGTTCATTTTAATATTTGCATACAATCATTTATATTTGGCCAGTTTTTACAGCTTACTTTTTACCATTTGAGCAGCGTTTGCACATATTCATTCTCTGCCTAAATTTATGATTGCACCATCTATTTCTGGCTAGTTTTCATAGCTCACTAATTCTACAGGAGCACCATCTGCACATATTTATTTGCGCACTAACTTATTTCTGCACTAAGCACTTTTTTCCTCAATCACTATCTGTACTCGCTGTACATATATCAGGTAGCGCCGTTTCCAACTATTTATCCTCCATACATCACTTTGACCCCTAAGTTTTTAGGGGTTGGTTGGTGGCTGCAACCTCCATTTATTTATTTTTTAAGAGTCTCGGAGTTCCTGATCCATAGCGCTGGTTTCCCCCTCTTTTTATTCTGAAATTATCACGTCATGTGAGCCACCAAACAGCACAGCAATGCTGGCTGGGGACACCGGCTGAACACCGGCGTCCATACCCCGGAAGTAAATCACATCGCAAGACACGTCACCAAGGGTGATGCACTGCTTCTATATTTGTCTTCCTTTTATTTCACCTGTTTCTTTTCTCTCACACCTTTGTTTCTGGTTTATATCCACCACTGTTCCTACCCACACCCTTTTTACTGCTTCTATGGAGGTTTACGTCCACACACCTGATTACTTAATTTGCATTCTTAGGGGCGGAACCCGCTGTGCTCCACCAGATTTAAAAGGAGAGGTATATGGGATAGGTGGCCACTTTTCACAACACAGGGTGAATACCAGACATTATTTCTCAGTCGCCAAATGGTGGGTACACAGCTATGTCGTATTGATACCTATTCACTGTTTTTATTTATGTCTTCCTCTATTTCACCTGTTTCTTATCTCTCACACCTTGGTTTCTGGTTTATATCCAGCACTGTTCCTACCCACACCCTTTTCACTGCTTCTATGGAGGTCTATGTCCATACACAACCCCCCCCCCCCCCCCCTTTAGTACCTGATTACTTAATTTGTATTCTTCCTGCCTGTCTACACTACTGAATGTTTCCATCTTTTTGATTTATATCCATGTCTCTACATGCAGTGTGTATGTTGATACTTGCTACTTGTCAGCTATCATCTAGGATGATAGAATTACATACTTATTTACACATATACACATATATATATATATATATATATATATATATATATATATAATTTGAGGGTATTTACATCAAAATCAGGTGAACGGTGTAGGAATAACAACAGTTTGTATATGTGCCTCCCACTTTTTAAGGGACCATAAGTATTGGGACAGATTAACAATCATAAATCAAACTTTCACTTTTTAATACTTGATTGCAAATCCTTTGCAGTCAATTACAGCCTGAAGTCTGGAACACATAGACATCACCAGATGCTGGGTTTCATCCCTGGTGATGCTCTGCCAGGCCTCTACTGCAACTGTCTTCAGTTCCTGCTTGTTCTTGGGGCATTTTCCCTTCAGTTTCGTCTTCAGCAAGTGAAATGCACGCTCAATTGGATTCAGGCCAGGTGATTGACTTGGCCATTGTATAACATTCCACTTCTTTCCCTTAAAAAACTCTTTGGTTGCTTTCGCAGTATGCTTTCGGGTCATTGTCCATCTGCACTTTGAAGCACCATCCAATGAGTTCTGAAGCATTTGGCTGAATATAAGCAGATAATATTGCCCAAAACACTTCAGAATTCATCCTGCTGCTTTTGTCAGCAGTCACATCATCAATAAATACAAGAGAATCAGTTCCATTGGCAGCCATACATGCCCATGCCATGACACTACCACCACCATGCTTACTGATGAGGTGGTATGCTTTGGATCATTAGCAGTTCCTTTCCTTCTCCATACTCTTCTCTTCCCATCACTCTGGTACAAGTTGATCTTGGTCTCATCTGTCCATAGGACGTTGTTCCAGAACTGTGAAGCCTTTTTTAGATGTTGTTTGGCAAACGTTAATCTGGAATTCCGGTTTTTGAGGCTCACCAATGGTTTACATCTTGTGGTAAACCCTCTGTATTCACTCTGGTGAAGTCTTCTCTTGATTGTTGACTTTGACACACATACACCTACCTCCTGGAGAGTGTTCTTGATCTGGCCAACTGTTGTGAAGGGTGTTTTCTTCACCAGGGAAAGAATTCTTCGGTCATCCACCACAGTTGTTTTCCGTGGTCTTCCGTGTCTTTTGGTGTTGCTGAGCTCACCGGTGCGTTCTTTCTTTTTAAGGATGTTTCAAACAGTTGATTTGGCCACACTTAATTTTTTTGCTATCTCTCTGATGGGTTTGTTTTGTTTTTTCAGCCTAATGATGGCTTGCTTCACTGATAGTGACAGCTCTTTGGATCTCATATTGAGAGTTGACAGCAACAGATTCCAAATGCAAATAGCACACTTGAAATTAACTCTGGACCTTTTATCTGCTCCTTGTAAATGGGATAATGAGGGACTAACACACACCTGGCCATGAAACAGCTGAACAGCCAATTGTCCCATTACTTTTGGTCCCTTAAAAAGTGGGAGGCACATATACAAACTGTTGCAATTCCTACACCGTTCACCTGATTTGGATGTAAATACCCTCAAATTAAGGCCCCATGCACACGGGGCGTTTTTAACGCCGCTGTAAGCAGCGTCAGGCGTTTTCTTTTTGCAGCCTAAAAACGCCCCTCCATGTTATTCTATGGCCTCATGCACACTCAGACGTTTTTGAGCTGTAAGTGGCCTAGGCGTTTTTAAGCTGCAACAAGAACCCACGACCTGCGCGTTCTGAGGACCAGCGTTACAGCGTTAAAAACACCTGACGCTGCTAAAAGCTGAATAACGTTGCTATAAAGTTGCTTAACGTGCGTTAAGCCACGTTATACGTTTTTTTTTCTTCCATTCAAAATCAATGGTTCCCTATGGGAGCCTATTGATTTGAATGGAGGTCGCACCGCAACACCGCAAGTCGGTTCCGACTTGCGCTGTGGGAATCTTGAGGGGGAACTCCATGCCAAAATGGGAAAAAATGGCGTGGGGGTCCCCCCCAAGGTTCCAAACCAGGCTCTTCGGGTCTGGTATGGAATTTGAGGGTAGCCCCATGCCGAAAAAACGGCGTGGGGTCCCCCCCAAAATCCATACCAGACCCTTATCCGAGCATGCAGCCTGGCAGGCCAGGAAAGGGGAGGTGACGAGCGAGCGGCCCCACCCCCCCTGGACCACACCAGGCCACATGCCCTCAACATGGGGGGGGGGGTTGGTGCTTTGGGGCAGGGGGAGCTCTGCACCCCCCCACCTCAAAGCACCTTGCCCCCATGTTGATGAGGACAAGGGCCTCATCCCCACAACCCTGGCCGGTGGTTGTGGGGGTCTGCGGGCAGGGGGCTCATCGGAATCGGGAAGCCCCCTTTAACAAGGGGCCCCCCAGATCCCGCACCCCCTCCCTATGTGAATGGGTATGGGGTACACTGTACCCCTACTCATTCACCACATAAAATGCAGTGTATGGAAATAACGACAAGAGACGTTTTGGAAAGTTTATTAAAAATCTTCATTCGACTCTTCTTGTCTTCTCCAGGGTCTTCTGCTCTTTTGCTGTCCGCCCTTCTTGTCTTCTCCTCTCCGGGGTCTTCTGCTCTTTTGCTGTCCCCTCTTCTTGTGTTCTTCTCTCCGGGGTCTTCTGCTCTTTTGCTATCCCCTCTTCTGCTGTCCTCTCTTCTTTTCTTCTCCTCTCCGGTCTTCTGCTCTTTTGCTGTCGGCTGTTCTTCCTCCCGTCCTCCTCCGACGACGTCTCCGCTGATTATGCCTATCTCCGGTCTCTGCAGCTTATTATATAGCCATTAGGGGCGTGGTCCCGATGACGTCATCGGGAGGCCCCGCCCCCTCATGTCACAGATGACGCCATCGGTGACATGAGGGGGTGGGGCCTCCCGATGACGTCATCGGGGTTACGCCCCTAATGGCTATATAATAAGCTGCAGAGACCGGAGATAGGCATAATCAGCGGAGACGTCGTCGGAGGAGGACCGGAGGAAGAACAGCCGACAGCCGACAGCAAAAGAGCAGAAGACCGGAGAGGAGAAGAAAAGAAGAGAGGACAGCAGAAGAGGGGATAGCAAAAGAGCAGAAGACCCCGGAGAGAAGAACACAAGAAGAGGGGACAGCAAAAGAGTAGAAGACCCCGGAGAGGAGAAGACAAGAAGAGTCGGATGAAGATTTTTAATAAACTTTCCAAAACGTCTCCTGTCGTTATTTCCATACACTGCATTTTATGTGGTGAATGAGTAGGGGTACAGTGTACCCCATTCACATAGGGAGGGGGTCCTGGATCTGGGGGGCCCCTTGTTAAAGGGGGCTTCCAGATTCCGATGAGCCCCCTGCCCGCAGACCCCCACAACCACCGGCCAGGGTTGTGGGGATGAGGCCCTTGTCCTCATCAACATGGGGGCAAGGTGCTTTGAGGTGGGGGGTGCAGAGCTCCCCCTGCCCCAAAGCACCAACACCCCCCATGTTGAGGGCATGTGGCCTGGTGTGGTCCAGGGGGGGTGGGGCCGCTCGCTCGTCCCCTCCCCTTTCCTGGCCTGCCGGGCTGCATGCTTGGATAAGGGTCTGGTATGGATTTTGGGGGGACCCCACACCGTTTTTTCGGCATGGGGCTACCCTCAAATTCCATACCAGACCCGAAGGGCCTGGTTTGGAGCCTTGGGGGGGACCCCCACGCCGTTTTTTTCCCATTTTGGCGTGGAGTTCCCCCTCAAGATTCTCACAGCGCAAGTCGCCCCGCAAGTCGGATCCGACTTGCGGTGTTGCGGTGCGACCTCCATTCAAATCAATAGGCTCCCATAGGGAACCATTGATTTTGAATGGAAGAAAAAAAAACGCTGCTAAAAGCAACGTGGCAAAACGTGCAATAACGCTAATGGAAAAAGCTACTGAAAGCATGTTTTTACAGCTGCTAGTCAGAACTAACTTTGACGTACATTTTTTCTAACGCCCCGTGTGCATGGGGCCTCAAGCTGAAAGTCTGCAGCTAAAGCACATCTTATTTGTTTAATTTCAAATCCATTGTGGTGGTGTATAGAGCCAAAAAGATTAGAATTGTGTCGATGTCCCAATATTTATGGACCTGACTGTACATATAGTGCGAGGTGGGTGAACCAGGCCTTAAGCCCTCTATCTGGTCCTAGGCTGTTACCTTTCTGTGGATTACAACTGTTGATTACCTTGGAGAATATAGTTCATCATCCTTACCTTTATTGGATTACAAATTCTTTTCTTGGATTGTTGGGAATTTCTTGTCGGTGAAGACAAGTGAGGCCTCACTCTCCAGGAGACTTTTGCAATTCATCATAAAGGGGGGCCCCCGTTAGTACACAGAGTGCACTCTGATAGTTATTCTAGTATTGTTACATTGCTTATTTTACATTGAGTTATCAAGTATAATCATTCTTATCTGTGGTCACTCTCTAATTACACCAGCTTATTCAACGTATTTTACTGTTGCTGGACGCAATCCTCTAGCATACATATACATTTATTTGTATATATATATATATATGTGTGGCATATGTCTTGGATCCCGAGTGCTGAACTAAACCTTAATCCTTGGTTGGGAACTCAGGATCTACTTCGCTAGCAACATTTGTGTTATCTCTAATTCTGTTTGCATATTTTTGTTACATTTTAAAAGTCAAAAGCAGTAAACTGATTATTCACTGCAATACTTGTGGTCTCAATCATTCAAAATGACAGAACAAATAGTGTCAGATGGGTTGGAGCAGGCTCAGGGCGCAAGAAGTGAGGAGGATACCCATGCAAGAAGCCACTCCCTTGGGGGCAGGGCTACACAGACAAACTGCTGCCCCTGGACCAGCTGGTCCGCCAGCTTAACAAAGGCAGGGAGAAGCTGTTCTCCCTCCAGGTCACGGCATAAGAACTTAGCCCACTCAGTCAGAGTCTGCGACACCAGGGCAATGGTGAATACCGGCCTCAGTGCCGAACCAGCCAGAGTGTACATAGTCTCCTCCTTCCTGTCAGCCGGATCCTTAAAGACCGGGGACTCTTCAACCAGAATCATGGTTGCCTTGTTCAATATGAAAACTGGAGGGTCCACCATCGGTGGAACAGTCCACTTCCTAATAAGGGTCTCCTCATTGGGATAACGAATAACAAATCGCTTAGGGACCCCAAGGGGACGCTTTTGTCATCCCCACTCTTTAGCGACAATTCTGTCAAAATAGGTGGGGAAAGGAAACACCTTTGCCGCTCTGGATGGCTTGTAAGTGCCAAAGGGAACCTGCACCTCCATCGCAGCTGCAGCTGCATCCTCCATATTTAAGGCCTCAGGCACAGATACAATCAGTGCGTGGTTGCAGAAGAGGAGGAATCCTCCTCAGTCCACGGCGGCAGAATCAGATTCCAAATCTGATGAGACAGGTGAGGCAGGGGAAGGTGGGGGACGCTTTTTGCTAGCCTGTCGCCCAAAAGCCACCTCCACCCGGGACACAAAGGACTCCAGAACCGCTGTCAGTGCATCGATGGATGGTTGGGACCCGGAGGGCCCCGCAGCCTCAGAGAGGGAATCAGGTGGGGAGATGTGCTCCAAAGACTCCATGAGTCACCAGGGGAACCCCACAAAACAGGTGTAAAACACTTCAAGAGACACCCCCTACAGCGCTGGCAGCACCACCCAGTCGCCAGGCAAAGAGAACCAAGTGATCCTCAGCAGAGAGGGAGAAAACCCCACCAGACTTACCACACAGCAGAAACAGTCACTTTCAGCCACCAGGATAAACTGCACTGCACGCGCAGGAAGTAAAAGGATCCAGGAGTCAGCACCAGGGGATGAGGAGGGGCTCCCACCACCGAAATCGCCGCCCACAGGGCTCCACTATCATGGTCGCCACTATTTTCAATGGAAAACCACTGAAAATGGCCCCCGGACTACACAAACATGGCCTCCGTGCATAGAAACACACAGGCTACAACAAAATGGCGGCCCCGTATGGCACCACAAAGCTTCCAGGGACCCAGGAGGGATCCCTAGGCCTCAGGAAATGACCCAGGCAGGACGGGGGGCCCTGGCAGGAGCCCCACCTGGTACAACCCCCCCCCCCCGCACAGTCGATCGTCCGGTTGCCAGAGGCACACCCCCCAGCCCCCATCGCCAGTATAGCACCCAGCCCCCACCCCAGGAGGTGGACCAGATCACCTGCCTCAGCATAAGTGGAGGGGGGTAGGATAAGGGACAGATAAAAGGGGGGTGCCTGACGGGAAGGAAGGGAACCCGGGGGTCCAACTGTCCCAAGGAGGCCCACGTCCACCCCAAAACCCTCCAGGGGGAGAGGAGGGACAACTACTCACCGTACCAGGAACTGGGTGGGCACCACTCCAGGGAGAATCCCTCTCCATTGAAATGGGGGGCTGTCAGCCAGAAGGAACACTGCAACTCGGGACAAGACCTGGTCGTATGCGACCTCGTGAGGCGTTTAGCTCGCAGGCCAACCCCGTCCAGTGGAGCTATGTCACGTATGACCTAGCGCGGAGCTGAGGTCTGCACGTGCTCGCTGACCAAACTGGGATGACCACTGGATCTATATTATCCATCCTGTTGCCCAGTCAGTTGATTGTAGATCTCACAGAAAAAATCCATGAGAAAAATTTCTATCTAATAAGAAAAAATTTGCCAGGACCAGAGATCCCAGCAAGGAACTAGGTCCTTACTCCTGACCAGGCAGAACAAAATGAGTACCTATAGAAGGGAGAGGGCGTATGCCCCCTGGGACTGCCCATAGGCGTAGCCAGACTTTTTTTCTGTCTAGTGTCCTACTCCTGTAGGGGGCAGTATTAACCAATGGTTAAGAATATCAGGAGCTGTGTCCGTCAATGAACAAAAGAGAAAAAAGTAATTAAAACAGAAGGGTTGTTCTGTCTCAGCATTGATTGTACCTGTAATGAAGCATTCAGTAGGTGTCTGGTTTCATGTGCAGAGTAATGCTTCTGGTGACACACAGGCAAGTGTGGTACTCACGTTTCTGAAGCTGCAGATTCTTGGAAATGTACTTCAAGTACTTCTTGGAAATGTACTTTCTGAAGCTGCAGAGATAACTGTGTGATGGATTATTGGAAATTTACTGTTCTGTCTCAGCATCGATTGTACCTGTGACCTTCTTGTAGACCCCCAGTCTGTAAGTGTGTGCAGCAGGTGAAATGATGGCTTTAAGAGATAGTTTACTCAATGAATAAAGACTCCAGAGGTGTTCTCCAATGCTTCTTTATGCTTCAAGTTAGCAAAGGCATAAACATAGAGGCTTTTTCATAGGTAAATTTCCAATGAAGTTACACAGCTTCCACACTCTGCAGTCTCCTCATAACAACTAAACAAAATGGGAGTTACAGCAGGAAATGGAGGATGGGAGCAACCATCTAGCCAGAAACAGCAGGGGTGCAAGGAAGATACCAATAACATAGCATAACATAACATGTAATAACAACTGCTAGACAGTTAAAGCTGCGTAGCGGCACACTCCCCGCCTGGTATCGTGAGATACCACTACATAATTATTTTCCATAAACATACAATTAACATTGCATACAGTAGAATGCTATGTAGCCCTCTCCTCTAAGCTAACTATGCTAGAGATCTAAGTGACTCCTTCACATAACACTGAATCAGAATTTTTGGAAGCAGGCATAATTAGGACTGTCTCAGTGACTGGTCTCAGGAAGGTTTTTGGACTCCCGTCCTTTACAATTCTGACTTCCACACTTCGGACCTTTCCATCATCACTAGCAATGGCCTTTGTAATAACTCCAACTGGCCACTTTAACCGGTGAGTTTGCTTGTCTTTTAGAAGAACCAGGTCCCCTTCCTTTAAGTTAGGCTTCTGGGTATGCCACTTTTTACGTCCTTGGAGAAGTGTGAGGTATTCCCTCCTCCATCTGTTCCAGAAACAATCTGCAAGGTATTGAGCGTATCTCCATTGACGTTTATATATGTCCTTTTCATCAAAGATGCTCTTTGGCGCTGGGATCTGTCCAATTTTCCGGCTCAATAATGCAGCTGGAGTTAAAACAGTTGGACATTCTGGGTCTGTGGATACAGCTGTCAGCGGTCTTGAGTTGATTATTGCTGCGACCTCAGCAAGGAATGTAGTAAGTACTTCATGGGTAAGACCTGAAGAACTCACATCAAGCAACATAGAATCCAGTATGCGCCTTGCCATCCCAATCATACGTTCCCATGCTCCGCCCATGTGTGAAGCGTGTGGTGGGTTGAATTTCCACTGGTTTGCAGTGGCAGAGAAGGTGGCCCTTGGAGGTGGCTCTGTCTGAGAAGCTCGCTCCCGCAGGGGTTTGTTAATGCTCTGGGACGCTCTCTCGCTATAATTGAACTGGTTGGTCAGTTTTCTCTCCTTCTTGTTCCTGGATGGTATTTCCTCACCTTCTGTCCATTCTTCACTAGCCTGAGCGTCAGACTTCCCATCTGTATCTTCGTCTCACGGCTCTGTGGAGTCGTTGGTCTGAGTCTCTTCAATGACTCCCAACTTCGCCCCCTGTCGCCGCGCTTCATCAGAGTCTTTGTGTAACATGTTTCCATCCAGGGAGAAGTGTACGGCCAGCTGATCCACAATGCTAATGGGGTTTGTAGGCCCGTTCCTTAAAACTGTACCTCACAATGTTCTGGGGGGCATGAGGGTTGTTTGCAGTCAGGATACGAGTGAATTCCTCCTTAAGTTCAGCCTCGCTGAGTTCCAGCTGGTCCGGAGGCTTAACCAGAGTCTTGGCCTGCATCCATTTATCAGCTCCATCCCCCATATCTGTGGAGTCATCTTCATCCTCCAAATTTCTTCTTGAGCAGATGTTGGAACTCAATGCTACAACTTCAGGCCGGATTTCCGGATCAGTATCTGGATCCTCCAGGTGGAAATCGATATCTTCTTCTGAGTTTGTAGAAGACTGGTCCATTAAAAACTTGGGTCCTGAAAACCAAATGGTTTGTGTGAGGACAACTGCTGGCACTAAAATCTTCTGCATGAATGCTAGAAAGTGCTCTTGCTTCTCAGGTTTGTTACGGAGAGTTTTCTTAAGTGCAGCAAATCTGGTTAAAGCTTGTTCTCGATTGTTAGGGAGAGTAAGCCTTGGCACTCGGAAGGGTAATGGAGCTACCCAACTGTTGGAATTGTCCTTGAAGAACTCTTCATAATAATCCATAATCCACTCTTCCATAATCTTGATGAACTCCTTGTCTTCGACTGAAGGGGAAATCTTGTTGTCATCACGAGTAGTCTGGTACACTGAATCACCAATGTCCTTTTGAGAAGTGAGCTTGCAGTTAATACTTTGGAGTGCTTGATATGGAACTTCGTTTTTAAAATCAAGTATTTCCTTCACATAATAGTGCGATGGACATTTCATCAATCGATAGGTAACATTCGTTTTGTAGGAAGCTACATCCAAGAGCTTGTGAGATTGGTCTAAGCAAACTTCTCCTATTATCACCCATCCAAGATCAAGTTTCTGGGCCTGAGGAGCATCTTCTGGACCGTTACATAACTCTCTTATGAACTCTAGGAATGTCCCTCCCTAGTAGAATCAAAATCTTAACATCCTTGTTAAGTGGTGGAATGTAGTTAGCAATGTGACTCAAATGAGGGTGATGACGTGCAACCTCTGGTGTGGGGATTTCTTCTCTGTTGTTCGGTAGCTGATCACATTCGATTAGCGTTGGAAGAGGAAACTCTGTGTCCTCATATTCTGATGCAACTATGAAGCCATGGGCTCTTCTTCCAGAAGTATTGACCTTTCCTGCACATGTCTGCAAGGTATAGGACCAGGTCTCTCCTTGAATGTTGAATAGGTCAAAGAATTCTGTACTGGCCAATGAGCGATTGCTCTGATCATCGAGTATGGCATACATTTTTATGGAATTTTGTGGACATCCTTCAGGAAAAACCCTTACAAGACATATCTTGCTACAAGACTTGCTATGAAGCCCTTCTCCACATACCTCTGTACACCTTGTGGTTACGGGGTTGGCATATTGCTCAGTTCTCTCCCCGCCATCATCTGATGTAGTCTTGAGGTTGCTGCCGGGTGAAGGTTTCCTTTTGAACAGGTCTGAATGAAGAGCGTCCACATGTTTGGCACTGTTACAGAGAGAACAGCTGATGGCGATCTTACAGTCTCTAGCTAAATGATCGGAGGATGCACAACACTTAAAACAGATATTATGCTCTTTGAGAAATGACTTGCGTTCTTCAATAGGCTTGTCCTTAAATGCACGACATTTGGAGAGAGAGTGTGGTGCATTATGAATAGGACACTGTTGATTAAGATTGCTTGCTTTGATGTCTGTAGCTAAGACGTTGGATGCTATCGCGGTCTTCCTCACGGCAATAGGATGCCTTAAATCCTTGAATTTACTGTTGGTGGCAATACCCCTTGAAGTACTTAAAGGAATGGTGGTTGTATCTGGATAGAAGAAGCTTGGGTCATTCTTGGATCTTGCAACCTTCCGCACGAACTCTGCAAAATAAGAAAAGGGAGGGAAGGAAACATGATGTTCATACTTATACTTTGATCCTTCACTAGTCCACTTTCCCTGAAGATAACTAGGCAACTTTGCTACAATAGGTTTTACGCCCTGAGCAGTGTCTAAATAGCTAAGACCTGGTAAACTAGGATCTAACTTAGCAATTTCAAGTTCTTGAAGGAGGTCACCTAACTCTCTAAGCTTATGATTGTCCTTAACAGAGATTTTAGGAAAGTCGTTTAGTCTCTGGAATAAGGCAGATTCAATGACTTCGGGGCTCCCATAGTCTTGTTCTAGACGTTCCCAGGCAGCATCAAGGCCTGCTTTAAAGTTATAAATGTAGACAGATTTAAGTCTCTTTACTTGTTCTGAAGATTGACGCCCCAACCACTTTATTAGTAAGTCAAGTTCTGCTTGAGGTTCAATGTCCAAGTTCTTGGTTACCGCCTTAAATGTAGATCTCCAACTCCTGTAGTTCTCTGGGCGGTCATCAAATCTAGACAGTCCAGTTGTAATCAACTCTCGTCGAATCATATACTTGCTGAACTCTACAATGTCAGTGCTTTCAGTTTTTATAGCCACAGGGGGTACTGATGGTGCGCCGTCTTGGACCATGGTTGGTATATGATGTTGGCTGGTAGGTAGAGAGAAAGGTGTTGCAGATGGGTTTAATCTAGGTAAGGGTCTGTCGTCTGAAGGTCTCTGAGCATTTGAAGTTAAAGAGAGCTGTATCAAAGGGGGTATAGAGTTCATTCTGTAGTCTTCTGCTGTGCCCTTGTAATCTCTATGCACATAGGGTTGTGGTGGCACATGAGCTGCGTAGGTTGATTCACTTGATTTTGTGACGTGCGGTAGTTGTGGAGGGTCTCTTTTAGTAGGTGTGTCTAGTTGACCAGCTTGCTTTGGCGACACATTGCCTTATGATCCACTTGCTGGATGATTATGAGAAGAATCTCCAACTGTAGGTGGGACTGTATTGTCGTGGTTCTGAGTTAAGACAAACTGTAGGGTCCTTTCAACAGGGTCTTGACAAGCAGCCAAGCTGGTACAAGCTGCTCCTTCTTCTTCCAATAGGGCTTGTTCCAAGACAGATAACTCTGCTAAAGCTACTTCCTTTTCTCTATTCTTCTGAAGAATTTCTAGCTGAGCCTCTGTTTATGCTTGTATTCTTGCCTGAATGCGTTTAGCTTCTGCTTCCTTGCATTTAGCTTCTGCTTCCTTGCATTTAGCTTCATTAACTTAGAAGAAGATTTATGATATGAGCGGGCAGACCTAGAAGATTTTCCTGAGTGTCTGGAAGAAGCAGAGTTACAGGATGTAGTTTCATGTAGCTGTGCCAATCTACCTTCTATCTGTGCCTTTGCTTCAAGATATGTGCTATGCCTCTGCTGGTCATTAAAAGTAAAGTCCTTTAATTCCAATGCAGCTTCCTCTATGTTGGAATGTGACAATAGGGAATAGTACTTCTCAAAAAGTCTTTTATAATTCTCAAATGCCTTCTTAACCCTTGAGAGAGCAGTGTTCAATTGCTCAGAATTGTTGCTAGTTTCATTAGTGGCTGTTATACAACTTAAAGTCTTTTCCCATAATGCAGTCAGGTTACTAGATGTTTCTTCCTTACTTGCTTCATAAACCTCCCTTGCCTTCAAGGATGGATGAGGGGCTCTGACAGGACGAGCAGAATGAAGTAAGGAGTCTGCTTTATCTTGACTAAATGCAGGTAATTCTGTGAGATCTCTGTCAGACATAAGTACTGTAGTTTTGGTGTCTTGTTAGAAATCTGCCAGAGCTTAGCTCTGTAAGTAGTGACTTCTGTTAGTAAGCAGGCTGGGCTGAGGTATTTGTTACAAGGTTGGCTAGTGCTGAAAACTAGTTCAGACTGGATACCTCAGCACAGAAGGCTGTAATAGTGATGAAGCATTCAGTAGGTGTCTGGTTTCATGTGCAGAGTAATGCTTCTGGTGACACACAGGCAAGTGTGGTACTCACGTTTCTGAAGCTGCAGATTCTTGGAAATTTACTTCAAGTACTTCTTGGAAATGTACTTTCTGAAGCTGCAGAGATAACTGTGTGATGGATTATTGGAAATTTACTGTTCTGTCTCAGCATCGATTGTACCTGTGACCTTCTTGTAGACCCCCAGTCTGTAAGTGTGTGCAGCAGGTTGAATGATGGCTTTAACAGATAGTTTACTCAATGAATAAAGACTCCAGAGGTGTTCTCCAATGCTTCTTTATGCTTCAAGTTAGAAAAGGCATAAACATAGGGGCTTTTCCATAGGTAAATTTCCAATGAAGTTACACAGCTTCCACACTCTGCAGTCTCCTCATAACAACTAAACAAAATGGGAGTTACAGCAGGAAATGGAGGATGGGAGCAACCATCTAGCCAGAAACAGCAGGGGTGCAAGGAAGATACCAATAACATAGCATAACATAACATGTAATAACAACTGCTAGACAGTTAAAGCTGCGTGGCAGCACAAGGGTTTTGTTAAAAATGCCATTACACGATGATGAGGGGGAAAGAAAGAGCCAAAGAAGGCAAAATAAAAGCAAATTAAAATGTAGTTTTAAGAAAAGATGGAGTTTTAAGAAAACAACCGCAGTAGTGTTGGGGCGAATGGCTCGGCCCAAGCATAAGTACATTGGCTATTCAGCCAGTTCATTCAACACTCAAATTTGCAGGAACGCCCTGCAATGCACTTTCAGCTGCACCGTGCATTTTGCACCGTGATCGGGCAAAGCTTTGCACAATCAGGGTGCAGTATAAGCTGGTTGTTAAAGGAGGCGGGCATGAAGCCAGTCGCGGCGTCCCTAACAATTGAAGAGTCATCAGCTGTTAATGGGTTTCCCCTCTGAATAAAAAAAAAAATGCCGGTTGAAAACAAAAAAGAAAAAATGGCGCAGGGTCCCCGACCAAGAAAAGGTGATGTAGCTAGGTGGCCCCACCCCTTACCTATATAAGAACTATCAAACTGCAGAGCCTGCAGTAGGCTGCCAGCCTTCATGGACTGTGGGAGCGTTTTTTTTTTTTCGGGTGTGGCGACTGGCGTTATTTACGATGGATTTACATCGGGAGACACTGTTTTTTTTATTTTTTAATAAAGGAATTGTTAGAAAATTGTCTCTATGTTTTTTTACATTTTGACAAGATTTTGAAGAATGGGTAGGCCATACTTATTCACATGGGATGTGGGGGGTGGCGGGATCTGGGGGCCCCCTTGTTAAAGGAGGCTTCCAGATCATGAAAAGCCACCTGTTCGCAGACCCCCACAACCACTGGCTAGGGTTGTGGGGAAGAGACCCTTGTCAACATGGGGACAATGTGCTTTGGGGCGGAGGGGGGCGTGAAGAAGGAGCATAGCTCCGCAAGCGTGTCGCCGTTGCCCACGCTCTCTAACTGCGACCAAGAAGTGACGTCACGGTCCCCTTGTGCTGTCTCCCTGTGCGTTCCACGGACTCTGGAAGCTTCGTTCACCATCGAGGAACCCCCGAAGACCACAGGGCTAGTGGGAGAACTGCCATCCAGGACCCCGAGGATAGCGTGCTTAGAGACTTGCCACTACATGCTTTTATATAAGCTTACCTCGTGAGTACGTTTTTTTTATTACCCCATTAAAACATTGTTCTGCTGCACTACGAAGGCGCTGCGTTTTCTTTCCATCAGGTCTCTTTCTGCCCCTTTCCTGCCTGTTATGAGTGCATACAATCTCAGAACACATGATAGGCACCCTGATATTTCTCCTGAACACTGGAAAGTAGTCAGATTCTTCCACGTACTGCTTGCTATCAGGATGCCTTTTAATTGAGATTCCATCTGCTGATATCCAATTCAACTTGCCAGGTCCACTTACAGCCAAGGACAATAACAAGGAATTTCAGGTTTAAGGGGCAGTGAACCTCACAGGGACAGCTGGGCAAAGGGGCCACTGTAGATGGCATTGGGAGTTCAATTAGAAACAAATGGGTTTTTCCCACAAATGTAAAGAGTCTGCACTGTTTTAGAGTTCTTTCATGGAAGCTATTGCAACTGCAGGGAGCATGTGTCTATGCTTGTCTGGTATAAATACACAGGTACCTAAACCAGACCAATGTCTGATGAGTTGGAGATTGTAGGGTCCAGGTTGGAGACGAAGAGAACCAGTCCAGCAGAAAGACTGGGACAAAAACAGTACTGTCCTGATGAAGAATCAGACAGAACTGTGCAATAAATATTCAGGAGGCTGTGTTGTTTTGTGGAAACATCCCGTGCACAGGGAGATCTTCTGTTAACCTGTGTTAAGCCTCATTATGCCCCTTGGTGAGTGAACTGAGCCCAGAGGAAAAAAAAAAAACTAGCTATTCTTAAAGTGTTACTAAATCCAGTAAATAGTGCATTCACTATATCTGGTGTAGCATTACTCCATTGGGAGCTGCTGGTTATGGATTCCCCTGGGTTACCCTTAGCAACAACAGGACAGTTTAGCATTTTCAAAGTGCTTTGGCTCAGTCAGGAAACAGTCTAGAGGTTTTGTTTTTTTGTTGTTTTATTGAGAACTTGGATAGGAGAAGGGATGAGTGGGATACTCTTACTTGCACAACTATGCACAATTTTCTGGGACAACTAGATATTGCTGAGTGCGGCAAGGCCGCTGCTTCACCTTGTCACTGGCAGTGAAGAAGAAATGAATAAATTGAGTCAGATAAGCTGTACTGTACTGTAGAATACTTTTCAGGGCCCTTCCTTGCACCCCCTTTGTCCCTATTCTTCAGGGTTCTCTACACGGCACCCCCTTTACTGTAACACTCTCTGTGTGAGCTAGCTCCTTGATCCCCTGACTTCATTGGAGTGGTCTCCCTTCCTGGTCAGACCCTTTGGCAAATCTCCCGGTACTCACGGAACACTGTTTTTCCCAAGAGACTTTGCCAGCAGCTCCACTGTCAGCTCCACTGGATCCTCTGCAGCTCAGCTCCACACCTGGTTCACTAGGCCGACCGCCTAAGACCACCTTCCTTATACAGCAGGAGGAGAGACAGCCCTCAGCCTCCTCCTGGGACTCTGCTTCCCGCCAAAGACGCCCTGTCACATGTCCCCTCAGTATTTATGGTCATTCCCAGAATGCACTGTGGTGGTGCCCTCCCACTGGGACTGCCATAAAACCTGATGTGTCGCTGGCTGGGTTTCCTCCACTGTCCAACAAGCTCCCCCATTGGATGCAGTGGGGACACTCCCTCAGACCCAGTGAACCACACCTGTAAACATGCAACAGGCAACCTAACAGATCAGGCTCCCCTGATAAGCAGAAGGAGCATTAGATGCGTTTATCTAACACCGTCCTCCCCGCCGTCCTCCTCCTCGTCCTCACACTCTCTCCCCACTCTGTGCACGGCCGATGCCTGCACTTGCATTCTGGTTCCCTTCCCTGCGAGCGTTGCGATGCAGGGGGGTGGAACCGGCGGCAAATTCAAAAGTGTAAATACACTAAATGACATGATACAAAACTGTGATCCTAACGGATTACACTGTATCATGCCATTTCAGCACAGGATTGCACCTGGTGACTTTTCCAGTGCCCTGCCTGTGCTTTTCCAATGCTTTGTGCCTGGAAAATTTTGAGCGACCATGGCGTCCAAAAAGCGTTCTTTTTGTTCAAAAGCGCTTTTAGACGAACTGGAAAACAGAGACAGTTACTTGAAGAACTGAGCGATAATAGTTTGTGGGAAAATTTGTCATCAGGTACGGAAAGTGACGACAGCGACGATTCCGATGTCTCTTTCTGGCACATAGCTTGTGGAATTTGGGAAGTATATCAAAATTTCCAACGGAGCTGTTTTTATTGTTTTTTTTTCTTCTTCTCTTTGCGAAGAACAGAGTTAATTGATATTTGGGATTTGGGTATAATACACGACAAATAGGGTGGAGGAAGGATTTTGGAGACTCCTTCCCTTAACCACTAGACAACCGCCCGCCGCAGATGTACTGCGACAGGCAGCTGCTCCTGGGCGAAACCCCGTACATTTACGGCGCTCGCTCTGGAGAGTCTAGGGGGCAGATGCGCGCCACCCGCGGCGCGCTCCTGCCCCCGCTCGTCAGCGAGGAAGCTGGCGCTTGTGTCAGGCGGCTCCGATTGCCGCCTGGCACCCTCGATCTCTCCCCGCTGACAGAGAAGTACGGACGGCTGATGTAAACACAGCCGTCCGTCCTTCTGCCTGCAATGATCACAGAGACCACGAGATCCTGCTATATAGGATCGCATGTCTCTATGATCATTTCCCAAGCCCAACCCCCCCACAGTTAGAATCACTCCCCTAGGCTTACATTTAACCCCTTGATCACCATTAATCACCATGAATTAATGCCATTGGCAGGGAAGGGGTTATTACAGTAACAGTGAATATTTTTAGCACTGATTACTGTAGTAATGTCACTGGTACTCCCAAAAGTGTCAAAAATGGCAGTTAGGGGTCCGATCTGTCCGCCGCAATGTCGTAGTCCTGCAAAAAATCGTAGATCGCCGCCATTACTAGTAAAAAAAATAAAAAAATAAAAATGACATAAATATTTCCCGTTGTTAGCAAATGCAATAACTTTTGCACAAACCAATCAAAATACACTCATTGCGATTTTTTTTTTTTTTTTACCAAAAATATGTAGCAGAAAAAAATTTGGCCTAAAATGTTAAAACATTTTGATTTTCAATTTTTTGGGGGGGAATTTTATATAGCAGAATGTGAAAAATATTGTTTTTTTTTTTTCAAAATTGTTGCTATTTTTCTGTTTATAGCGCAAAAAATAAAAATCGCACAGGTGATCAAATACCACCAAAAGAAAGCTGTATTTGTGGGAAAAAAAGGACGTCAATTTTATTTTGGTGCAGCGTTGCACGACCGCACAATTGTCCGTTAAAGTAACGCAGTGCCGAATCGTAAAATAGGGCCTGGTTATTAGGCAGGAAAATCTTCCGGTCTTAAAGTGGTTAAACAGCAAGTGAATAATTATTAATTAATTAACATAATTCACTTATATTTTTTTTTTGGGGGGGGGGGGTTGCTTGGTGTACACACAATTGGAATGGGTCATTTTGTGTTAAATACGTAGGAGTACGCCTTTTCCGCCTTCTCCTCTTACATTAATAGATATTGTTTTCATAGGAGTGTGTAAATGACATGGATCTCACAGAAATGTGTGGGGAGGGTTTTTTTTTTTTTATAAAGGGATAGAGGAGTAATCAATGCTTATTTGATTTGGAAATGCCATATATATATATATATATATATATATATATATATAATATATATATGTGTATGTGTGTGTATATGTGTGTATATATATATATATATATATATATATATATATATATGTGTGTGTGTGTGTGTGTGTGTGTGTGTGTGTGTGTGTGTGTATATATATATATGTGTAAATTTCTATTGTGTTTCTTATTTCTTTCTTTTCTATGTATTTAAACAAAAAATCAATAAAAACATTTAAAACAAAGAAAAAGACATCAGAATTGTCGCTGTCATCACTTTCCAAACCTGATGACGAATTTTCCCACGACTCGCTATCGCTCAGTTCTTCAAGTAACTCCGTTTCGCTGTCCCTGTTTTCCAGTTCGTCTAAAAGCGATTTTGCGCAAAAAGAACACTTTTGGATACCATGGTCGTTCTCAATTTTCCAGGCACAGAGAACTGGAAAAGCACAGGCAGGGCACTGGAAAAGTCACCAGGTGAAATCCTGTGGTGAAATGGCATGATACAGTGCAATCCGTTAGGATCACAGCTTTGTATCATGTCATTTAGTGTATTTATATTTTTGAAATTGCCACCGGTTCCACCCCCCTGCATCGCAACGCTCACAGGGAAGGGAACCGGAAGACAGGTGCCGACATCGGCCAAGCACACAGCGGGAGGACGGTGGGGGAGGATGGCGGGGGAGGACGGCGGGGGATCGCAGGGGAAGGTGAGTTTTAAAATGTAAAACAGATTTCCAGGCAAAACAATCTACCGCTTTTAGCACAGAAATCTGGACATAATCAGATCGCCAGGGAGATTAAACCTTTGCCACATGTAAAAGAAAGAAAAGAGGTTAAGCACTTTATCAGCATACAGTTGGCACAACTATCTGAACTTCTGAGATGATGAGAAGACCCTCCCCACAGGGGCAACCTTCTCATCCTATATCCCTAACTATTCCAATCAGCTTCTGTAATTGTTGACACGAAGATCAGTCCACTTCTCCAAGGTGTTCCTGAACCTGCCACTAACTACCTATTTCAGTCCATTGCAGTCCTCTTGCAGGGGGTCGGTCACTGGAGCCTGAGCGACCAAACAACCCCATGAAGGGGAAAAAGAGTCTCTTCAGGGATCCCCAATGACACCAGGGCACCCCCCACTGAACTCTTGGTAGGCAGCCTGCATCTTCCAGGGCAGCCACTGACACAGTTCCAGATGTGGCCCATTGTCCTAAGTACAACCCAATTCCAAAAAAGTGAGACATTTTGAAATGTCATGGCAAATTTTGGCTCATTTTGGATTTCATGAGAGCTACACATTCCAAAAAAGTCTGGATAGGTAGCAATAAGAGGCTGGAAAAGTTAAATGTACATATAAGGAACAGCTGGAGGACCAATTTGCAACTTATAAGGTCAATTGGCAACATGATTGGGTATAAAAAGAGCCTCTCGGAGTGGCAGTGTCTCTCAGAAGTCAAGATGGGCAGAGGATCACCAATTTCCCCAATGCTGTGGCAAAAAATAGTGGAGCAATATCAGAAAGGAGTTTCTCAGAGAATAATTGCAAAGAGTTTGAAGTTATCATCATCTACAGTTCATAATATCATCCAAAGATTCAGAGAATATGGAACAATCTCTGTGCGTAAGGGTCAAGGCCGGAAAACCATACTGGATGCCCGTGATCTTCGGGCCCTTAGACGGCACTGCATCACATATAGGAATGCTACTGTAATGGAAATCACAACATGGGCTCAGGAATACTTCCAGAAAATATTGTCGGTGAACACAATCCACCGTGCCATTCGCTGTTGCCAGCTAAAACTCTATAGGCCAAAAAAGAAGCCATATCCAATCATGATCCAGAAACGCAGGCATTTTCATTGGGCCAAGGCTCATTTAAAATGGACTGTGGAAAACTGTTCTGTGGTGAGACGAATCAAAATTTGAAGTTCTTTTTGGAAAACTGGGACATCATGTCATCCGGACTAAAGAGGACAAGGACAACCCAAGTTCTTATCAGTGCTCAGTTCAGAAGCCTGCATCTCTGATGGTATGGGGTTGCATGAGTGCGTGTGGCATGGGCAGCTTACACATCTGGAAAGACACCATCGATGCTGAAAGGTATATCCAAGTTCCAGGGCTGGCCCAAAACATTGTGCTGCCTGGGTCCAAGAATGAAATGCTGCCCCCCCCCCCAAAAAAAAAAAAAAAACATGCCCACCAAAAGGAACCCACATGCATTATTTTAGATCAAAATAATTAAAATTTAACAGGAAGTCAGATTTACATGCAACAGGCTAGGTAGGGTAGTATACGGACAGGCTAGATAGTGTAGTATACGGACAGGCTAGATAGTGTAGTATACGGACAGGCTAGGTAGGGTAGTATACGGACATGCTAGGTAGGGTAGTATAAAGGACAGGCTAGGGTAGTATATGACAGTGGGATCAGTGGCAGTGCTGGTGGGGGATAGGGAAGGGACTTCTTTTCTATGTTGCTCATGGGTAGGGCAGCCCATTGAAATGAATGGGCAGCCCTACATGTGATGCATAAAAACCACACCTGCGCTTGTGTGCAAAAAAAAAAAGCGAAACTGTAAATTCAAAATAACAGATTTTCTGCAAATATGTAGTGTTCATAGAATTGCACTACCATGTAAATGGCCGTGAACACTGTGCTTTGCTCTGTTTATTGGGGACAGTTAAATTGTATGGAGTGGTTAGGTAATGTGGGGAATTTAGACTTTTATAACAGAGGGTTAATGGAATGGTCATAAAGTTTCTTCACATTATCTGGACATACACAGAGTGTGGGGGGTGTGTATGTAGTGATAGTATTAGCTTAATCATTCTCATCTCCCTGCAATCAAATCCTCCTGATAAGTGCTATGTAAAATGGCCGGCTTATCTCCTTAAATTTACTTTTCTTAGAACATCAGCTCACCCCCTCCTTGCACAGTGTCAGCAGAACCCGCCTCCAGGTTCTCTGAGCAGACACTGGAGATGAGGGGGGATCTAAGAAAATCAGGGCACAGATGGAATGTACAGGAGATTTCTGGGGGAATTTAGAAAAAAAAGAGTTTGGGAGCAGTAGTGGGACAATCACTGCTGTGGGCAAGTATGTAACATGCATGAGATGATAAGGGTCAGCACGCCTATGAGTTGTACTCACTTTGGCTCCGTGGTGTCTGACACTACCAGCAGTGACACCTCTGCCGAGATCAGCTCCAGCCCTCACGAGTTAGCTGACCTTTAGTCTCCGCCCCCCGGCCAGGCTCCAGAGACAGCCCAGCTGCTGATGCTGCTTTGTGTCCCGGCTCACTGGGATGCACCATCTGCCCGCCTTGATGGGGGGGGGGAGACATGGAGCTTGTCGGTCCAGAAGTCCCCTTTCCTTCTGCTCTCCCTAACCCGGACAATGAGGAGGGGGCACCTCCGGCGCCCCTGACTTATGTGCACTATAATAGAAGCGGCCCTGCACACAAAACTGCTAGAAAAAAATGTGGGTGTCAAATTGCCGCCCCCCAACTGCCGCCTGGGACCAATGGACCCAGCAGGACCCGTGGTCGGGCCGGCCCTGCCAAGTTCTAGAACAACATATGCTCCCATCCAGACGTCGTGTCTTTCACGGAAGAACTTGCATTTTCCAACATGACAATGCCAAACCACATACTGCATCAATTATGACATCATGGCTGCGTAGAAGAAGGATCCAGGTACTGAAATGGCCAGTCTGCAGTCCAGATCTTTCACCCATAGAAAACATTTGGTGCATCATAAAGAGGAAGATGCGACAAAGAAGACCTAAGACAGTTGAGCAACTAGAAGCCTGTATTAGACAAGAATGAGACAACATTTCTATTCCTAAACTTGAGCAACTTGTCTCAGTCCCCAGACATTTGCAGACTGTTATAAAAAGAAGAGGTGATGCCACACAGTGGTAAATATGGCCTCGTCCCAACTTTTTTGAGATGTGTTGATGCCATGAAATTTAAAATCAACTTATTTTTCCCTTTAAAATGATAAATTTTCTCAGTTTAAACATTTGATATGTCACCTATGTTGTATTCTGAATAAAATATTGAAATTTGAAAATTCCACATCATTGCATTCTGTTTTTTATTCACAATTTGTTCCAACTTTTTTGGAATCGGGTTTGTAGTTCATCCGGAATTTTGAAGTAGAATCTCAAACACTTAAATTTTATTTGTAATCCGCGACCCCGGCCCGATGGCCCAAAGGGTCTCTTGAACAGCAATAAGGATCTGTTCCCACAAAAAAAAAAACTCTGGAAAGGGACGGCCCTCTAATTTGAGTCCAAATGATGGTGTCTCTTTGTTCCCCAACCTCTTCTGCAAGGATAGAAGGGGAAGAGGGTAATGGAAAGGGGACATATGCCCCAACAGCATCAGAATAATTTGCCTGGTTCAGTCCCGAACATAGGCTAGCCAGCCACTTTCTGTTAAATTTCTTCTCTTGAGAATCCTCCTCAAATGTAGTAATCTGGATGAGGGATTCTTACTAGTTTCCCGTTTTCATCTTTGATGCGAATTGACCAGGCTTGGCCCGATCCATCTCCACTCGGTCCAAGTAGATGGACCGCCCATGGTTCCACTGGGTCTTGACTGATAAGAATTTCTTCCAGAGATCTATCCTGGTGGAATTTCTGTGAGGCTTTGGGACAAACAGGAAGTCCCATATGACTTCATCACACCAGGACTCTCTTCTTGTCACAATCTCTAACATGACCTCCCGTGGAGCATAAGGGTAATCGTACCCATATTCCAAAGCAGCTTTTCTTTGCAGCCACTGCTGCATTCTTGTAACCCTGGGAAGGGCTTTGCGGTTCCCTCTCCCAGCTGGAGAAAATGGGATCTCTTCACACCTGATAAGAGAGTCGTAGGCCTCATTTTGATCCTGTGCCTGGGCATAGTTCTTGGGTGGGGTTAAATCTGGGACCCGACTAGCATAGGCCCCCGCAGAACCCCAGACTCTGGGCAAGCTCTTCCTTCACCACAGAGTCCCTGGTCTCTTCATCTGGCATTTCTAACTCATCAGGACAAGGTGGACTGTTCCATTCCTCAGATCCCCAGTCCCACTCAGTTTCATCTTCTGATTTCCAGACATCAATCCCCTCTTCTAGGGACCCAAACCGATTCTGGAAACTAGGAGACCCCACATCAATGACCCCAGCTTCTTCCTCACTGCTTGCACTCACTTTAGCAGCCCTGGTCACCGCTGGCCATCTCTTCTCAATTTTAGTGGGAGCAGACTTTACTTCTGCTGCTGCAGCTTTCAATGCATCAGGTGGCCGTTCCCTGGCCCGCACTATCTGCTGCGTCCTTGCTCTGACATTTGGATCTTCTTCAATGAGCATACTGGACCACTGCCAGGTTGTATGGCCTCCAGCTGCATTATTACTCTGAACACCCCTCTCCCACGACCCTGGAGAGACTCCGATTCCAAAGCTGACAAGGCCTGAGTGACTCCGGTCTACTACGACACACATAACTTCTCCTGCGGCCCGAGTGACTCCACACCTTAACTCCTCTCCGCCCACACTGGCTTCACGCTTTCACCCGCATAGTCACACTCAAACACTGGGGACATACCAGGCCTAAGTGCTCTATGCCTCCGGTGCACAATGCCTGTCTTCCACCGGGCACTATCCGCACTCCTGTATCCCACAGGATGGATGTCTTTGGCTCTCCGGTCTGCTCCCGGGTCTGCCCAACAGATTATCTGCCAACAGGTGGAACGATAGCTGATGTGCTCTGACTCTCTCTGGCACTCTCCATGTTGCTTCTCCGCACACATGTCTCCATCTCAGCCACACCCAAAGGCGGAAGTAATTTATGGACTTCCCTTTTCACTCCTGATTGGCTGGACGTGAGAAATGTCTCCACCCACATTTTCTTTCTGGTGGTGGCTCCTACTGCTAGGCAGAACTTTTAAGCGCATGCTTTCCCGCGTGGTGCAGTAACCCCTCCAATGCCGCTCTCTCTCAACTCATCCGACATGGAAATTACTGCAAAGTGGACCATGCCCCTCACCAGATATTCATCCACTCTTCTTGCTTGTAGCAGGGCTCCAGCTGCACCTCCATCACCTTGAGCCAGCTGACCCTCTTTGCCAGTCCAGAGAATTGTCCTGCTGTCATATGCACGGTCAACAGTTCTCTTCCCAGCACATGTACAAGTAAGGCCTGTCACCATACTGTCTCTGAAAAATGTCCCACTGTCATTAACTGCATGGCCAACAGATTTCTTCACAGTATCCACACTGCCACTATATAGAATGAATGTCCCGATGTCATTTGCACTGTCAACATTTTTCCGTGTAGTCTTGGCACACATGCGGCCCCCAGCACACCGATCCATGTGCCCCTGGCCCATTTTCTCTGTCCACACTTTCACCTTTTACTGTAAAGCAGACACAGTCCATATTCACAAAAAGATGCCTGCCTTTCTCCTGCCTCACGGTATTTCACAGGAGTGAAGTGGAGCAGAGGAGCAGAGCGCGGGATCAGAGGCTGACAAGGCGTGCAAGAGAGAGGAGTGTGTGTGTGTGTGACCGACCGCGTGTGAGTAACCCCCCAGAAGAGTAGCGGCGGGGAGCGGCGCCAGGACCCCCCCCCAGAAGCAAAAGCGAGCAGCGAGCGGGCGGCGAGCGGGTCGGTAACCCCCCCTCTCTTGTTGCGGGTTGTGAGCGATGAAGTAAATCCCCCCTTTTTGCGGCGGGCGGTGCAGTAAACCCCCCCTTTTTGCAGCGGGCGGCGAGTGGTGTGGAACCCCCCTAGCCCCCCCCAGACAGAGAGGGAGCAGAGGAGACTAGCGGAGCAAAGGCTGACCGGGAAGTGACAGAGGGAGGCGGGTGCAGAGCGGAGACTGACCGTCTGAGGGAGGAATCACCGCCAGGAACTGCAAGTGTCAGGTTTAAAGGGACACACACTAGGTAAGTAAGACTGGTGACTGAGATTGTACACTGACTGAGGGTGTAGTGTAGTACCTGAGTATCTCTGAGTACCTATTACTACCTGAGTGTCTGGGAGTACTTAATACTACCTGAGTGTCTGGGAGTACTTAATACTACCTGAGTGTCTGGGAGTACTTAATACTACCTGAGTGTCTGGGAGTACTTAATACTACCTGAGTGTCTGGGAGTACTTAATACTACCTGAGTGTCTGGGAGTACTTAATACTACCTGAGAGTCTGGGAGTACTTAATACTACCTGAGTGTCTGGGAGTACCTATTGCTACCTGAGTGAACTGAGTGTTGTGCGTCTGACAGGGCTGTGCGACTTAGTGTTGTGCGTCTGACCGGGCGGTGCCACTGAGTGTTGTGCGTCTGATCGGGCGGTGCCACTGGGTGTTGTGCGTCTGACCGGGCTGTGCGGCTGAGTGTTGTGCGTCTGACCGGGCTGTGCGACTTAGTGTTGTGCGTCTGACCGGGCTGTGCGACTTAGTGTTGTGCGTCTGATCGGGCGGTGCCACTGAGTGTTGTGCGTCTGACCGGGCGGTGCCACTGAGTGTTGTGCGTCTGACCGGGCTGTACGGCTGAGTGTTGTGCGTCTGACCGGGCTGTGCGACTTAGTGTTGTGCGTCTGACCGGGCGGTGCCACTGAGTGTTGTGCGTCTGATCGGGCGGTGCCACTGAGTGTTGTGCGTCTGACCGGGCTGTGCGGCTGAGTGTTGTGCGTCTGACCGGGCTGTGCGACTGAGTGTTGTGCGTCTGACCGGGCGGTGCCACTGAGTGTTGTGCGTCTGACCGGGCTGTGCGACTGATTGTTGTGCGTCTGACCGGGCTGTGCGGCTGAGTGTTGTGCGTCTGACCGGGCTGTGCGACTGAGTGTTGTGCGTCTGACCGGGCTGTGCGACTGTGTTGTGCGTCTGATCGGGCGGTGCCACTGAGTGTTGTGCGTCTGACCGGGCTGTGCGACTGATTGTTGTGCGTCTGACCGGGCTGTGCGGCTGAGTGTTGTGCGTCTGACCGGGCTGTGCGACTGAGTGTTGTGCGTCTGACCGGGCTGTGCGACTGTGTTGTGCGTCTGACCGGGCTGTGCGACTGAGTGTTGTGCGTCTGACCGGGCTGTGCGACTGAGTGTTGTGCGTCTGACCGGGCTGTGCGACTTAGTGTTGTGCGTCTGACCGGGCTGTGCGACTTAGTGTTGTGCGTCTGACCGGGCGGTGCCACTGAGAGTTGTGCGTCTGATCGGGCGGTGCCACTGAGTGTTGTGCGTCTGACCGGGCGGTGCCACTGAGTTTTGTGCGTCTGACCGGGCTGTGCGGCTGAGTGTTGTGCGTCTGACCGGGCTGTGCGACTTAGTGTTGTGCGTCTGACCGGGCTGTGCGACTTAGTGTTGTGCGTCTGACCGGACTGTGCGACTTAGTGTTGTGCGTCTGACCGGACTGTGCGACTTAGTGTTGTGCGTCTGATCGGGCGGTGCCACTGAGTGTTGTGCGTCTGACCGGGCGGTGCCACTGAGTGTTGTGCGTCTGACCGGGCTGTGCGGCTGAGTGTTGTGCGTCTGACCGGGCTGTGCGACTTAGTGTTGTGCGTCTGACCGGGCTGTGTGACTTAGTGTTGTGCGTCTGACCGGGCGGTGCCACTGAGTGTTGTGCGTCTGATCGGGCGGTGCCACTGAGTGTTGTGCGTCTGGCCGGGCTGTGCGGCTGAGTGTTGTGCGTCTGACCGGGCTGTGCGACTGAGTGTTGTGCGTCTGACCGGGCTGTGCGACTGAGTGTTGTGCGTCTGACCGGGCTGTGCGACTGAGTGTTGTGCGTCTGACCGGGCTGTGCGACTGAGTGTTGTGCGTCTGACCGGGCTGTGCGACTGAGTGTTGTGCGTCTGACCGGGCTGTGCGACTGGGAGTGTTGTGCGACTGACCGGGCTGTGCGACTGGGAGTGTTGTGTGACTGACCGGGCTGTGAGATTGTGAGTGTTGTGCAACTGAGTGTCAAGTGAGTGAAGCGGAGTACCAGAGGGTGAGAAGGTAGAGTTAGGAAGCCAGGTAATAGCCACATAGGATAGACTTAAATTACTGAATCCCCATTAGATTAGATTAGTAGGTACAATGCCCGGCGGGTGTGGAGATGCGACTCAGTGTACATCTTGTGATATGTATGCGTTCCTCAGACATGTGATCGAGGGCGAATACATATGCGCAAAATGTAAGCACGTTGCTTCCCTGGAAGCTCAGGTCCTGAATCTAGGGAAGCAGCTGGCAACACTGGGACGAATGTCCATACCAGAGGAGAGCCAGGATCGTACCAGTCAGGTGCAGGCAGGGGTCTGCACAGAGGTGGGCGGAGTATTGGAGGTGCAGGCATCAGAGCAGAGTAGAGGGGTGAAAGTTAGGAGGGATAGAAGGGGACAAGGCAAGGAGGCTGATCCTGGGCTGGAGCACCCCAATAGATACGCCCCGTTGTGTGATGTTGGGGAAACCAGTCAGGGACCAGCATTGCTGGAGCAGAGTGACGCCCCTAGCTGCCAGGGGAAGAACTCCTCCAGTGAGGCCGGGAGAAAGGGAAAGGAAAGACAGGTGCTGGTGGTAGGGGACTCAATTATTAGAAGGACAGATAGTGTAATCTGTGACAAAGACCGTGTGTGCCGAACAGTCTGTTGTTTGCCGGGCGCTCGGGTTCGGCACATCGCGGATCGGGTGGACAGATTATTGGGTGGGGCTGGGGAAGACCCAGCTGTCATGGTACACGTGGATACCAATGACATAGGCAGAGGAAGATGGAGAGTCCTAAACGATTTCAGCGACTTAGGCGCTAAGTTGAGGACTAGGACCTCCAAGGTAGTATTTTCCGAAATACTACCTGTACCTCGAGCCACACCAGAGAGGCAGCGGGAGATTAGGGAAGTTAACGAGTGGCTGAGGAGCTGGTGTAGTAAGGAGGGTTTCAGGTTCCTGGAGAACTGGGCCGACTTCTCAGTCGGCCACCGGCTCTTTGGTAGGGACGGACTGCACCTAAATGGGGTGGGTGCAGCCGTACTGGGTGCGAGGATGGCCAAAAAGTTAGAGGGGCTTTTAAACTAGGGAATGGGGGGGGAGGGTACAGATGTAGAATTAGCCAGTGGAAAGCAAGTTTCAAATGAGGATATATGTAACCAATCAAAATTAAGAGGTTTGTATACCAATGCCAGAAGCCTGGCCAACAAGATGGGAGAGCTGGAGCTGCTGATGTTTGAAGAGGACTTAGATTTTGTGGGGATAACTGAGACTTGGTTTGACAGCTCTCATGACTGGATGGCGACCATTCAGAGGTACTCCCTTTATCGCAGGGATAGAGAAGGTAAAAAAGGGGGAGGGGTATGTCTGTATATTAAGAACAGTATACAGGTAAATATGAGGGATGATATTAATAATGGAGCTAAGGACGAGGCAGAATCCCTATGGGTAGAGCTTCAAAGGGAAGGCACGGTGGGGAAGGTAATATTGGGCGTATGCTATAGGCCCCCCAACCAGAGGGAGGAGGGTGAGGTGGACCTCATGTTGCAGATAGGATTGGCAGCAAGGATGGGAAATGTCATTATAATGGGGGACTTTAATTATCCAGATATAGACTGGGCAGAAGGAACTGCGCACTCAGCCAAGGCTAGGCAGTTCCTAAATGTTTTGCAGGACAATTTCATGGGTCAGATGGTGAATGCACCGACAAGAAACAATGCGGTACTTGACCTACTGATTACCAACAATACAGACCTGCTCATGGATATAGAAATACGGGACAACTTAGGAAACAGTTACCATAGGTCAATAAGTTTCAGTATTAATTACAGTAATAGGAAACACAAGGGTAATATAAGGACACTGAATTTCAAAAGAGCCAATTTCCCAAAACTGCGCTCTCTGCTAGAAAATATCAATTGGGATAGAACCCTGGGAACAAAGAACACGGAGGAAAAATGGGAGTGCTTCAAGAGCATACTTAACAGGGGGATTGGCCAGTGCATTCCAAAGGGAAATAAATTTAAAAGAGCAAAACTAAACCCTGGGTGGCTAAACTCCAACATAAAAATGTATATTAGTGCTAAAGAAAAGGCCTTCAAAAAATACAAGACTGAGGGGTCATTGGCAGCATTTAAGCATTACAAGGAGTGTAATAAGAAATGTAAAAATGAAATCAGGGCGGCTAAAATAGAACACGAGAGACATATAGCGGAGGAGAGTAAAAAGAACCCCAAGAAGTTCTTTTAGTATATAAACAGTAAGAAAGTGAGGCCAGAACACATTGGCCCCATAAAAGATGATAAAGGAAATATGGCCACTGAGGACAGAGAAAAGGCGGAAGTGTTAAATAATTTCTTCTCTTCAGTCTTCACAAAAGAATCGGGGGGCTACACTAACCCAGCTTGTAAGGCCGAACTAAATAATACACCCCAGGAAGTGCCGCCATGGCTAACAGAAGATAGACTTAGAGCTAAACTAGAGAAACTTAACATAAATAAATCCCCGGGACCGGATGGCTTGCACCCAAGGGTTCTTAAAGAGCTCAGCCAGGTGATTGCCAGACCATTATTCTTGATCTTTAAGGACAGTTTACAGACGGGTATGGTGCCAGCTGATTGGAAAAAAGCCAACGTGGTACCAATATTTAAAAAGGGGCCGAGATATATCCCGGGTAACTATAGGCCGGTCAGCCTAACTTCGGTAGTATGCAAAATTTTGGAGGGGATGTTAAGGGACCACATACAAGACTTTAGTAATGAAAATGATATTATAAGTAGTAATCAGCATGGATTCATGAAAAATCGTTCGTGCCTGTGGATGTGATGTATCTGGACTTTGCAAAGGCCTTTGACACCGTTCCCCACAAACGCTTACTGTACAAACTAAGGAAGGTAGGTATGGACCATAAGGTGAGTACCTGGATAGAGAACTGGCTCCAGGGGAGAGTACAGAGGGTGGTGATTAATGGGGAGTACTCGGATTGGGCGGGGGTGGAAAGTGGGGTCCCCCAGGGTTCTGTCCTGGGACCAATCCTGTTTAATTTATTCATAAATGATCTAGAGGAGGGGATATCTAGTACAATCTCAGTATTTTCAGACGATACTAAACTAAGCATGCCAATATCTTCTATGCAGGATGTGGAAACCTTACAAGTGGACCTGAACAAAATAATGGGGTGGGCAACTACATGGCAGATGAGATTTAATGTTGAAAAATGTAAAGTAATGCACTTGGGGGCCAGAAACCAGAAAGAAAGCTACTCACTAGGGGGGGAACCTCTAGGTGAGTCTAGGATGGAAAAGGACCTGGGGGTACTGGTAGACAACAAGCTTGGCAGTGGCATGCAATGCCAAGCCGCTGCAAGCAAAGCCCACAGAATACTGGGATGTATAAAAAAGGGGATTCACTCCAGAAATAAAGAGATTATTCTCCCACTCTGCAAGACTTTGGTCCGGCCACATCTGGAGTATGCTGTCCAGTTCTGGGCACCGGTCCTCAGGAAGGATGTGCTGGAACTGGAGAAAGTCCAGAGAAGGGCAACAAAAATAATTAGGGGAATGGAGGACATCAGCTATGAGGAAAGACTACAAGCACTGAACTTATTCTCTCTGGAGAAGAGACGATTGAGGGGGGATATGATATCAATGTACAAATACTGTACTGGCGACCCTAGCATAAGGAACAAACTATTCAGAGAAAGGAGATACAATAAGACACGTGGCCACTCAATAAAACTAGAGGAAAGGCGGTTTAACCTTAAAGTGCGTAAGGGGTTCTTCACTGTAAGAGCGGTAAGGATGTGGAATTCTCTTCCACAAGCAGTCGTATCAGCAGGGAGCATTGATAGTTTTAAAAAACTATTAGATGGACACCTTAAAGACCACAACATACAGGGGTATACAATGTACGGTTAAAAGCGGACACACACACACATCATAGGTTGAACTGGATGGACTGATGTCTTTTTTCAACCTCACTAACTATGTAACTATGTAACTATGTAATAATTTATAACTCAGACGGAAGGTTTCCAGCATTTGTAGGTACAGATTGCAATACTGACTGGAATCTATCCATTGCCACAGGCAACCTGTGCAATTTTCTCTTTGTCGCACTCTCCCTATCTCCTATAGAGCAGGCCGCACACTTGTATTGAGCATTAGAGCATAGTCTCTGAAGCAAAATTTATGTTTTTGAAAATTTTCTTCGGCCGTTACCATTAGCAACAGGGTCGGTAACCCAGGGCGACATCCCAGACGAGCCACCAAATGTAGCACTACTCCCTTGGGAGCTGCTGACTATGGATTCCCCTGAGATACACTTAGCAACAACAGGACAGTTTAGCATTTTCAAAGTGCTTTGGCTCAGTCAGGAAACAGTCTATAGGTTTTGTTTTTTTTTTGTTTTATTGAGAACTTGGATAGGAGAAGGGATGAGTGGGATACTCTAACTTGTATAACTATGCACAATTTGCTGGGACGACTAGATATTGCTGAGTGCGGCAAGGCCACTGCTTCATCTTGTCACTGGCAGTGAAGAAGAAATTAATGAACTGAGTCAGATAAGTTGTACTGTACTGTATTGCAGAACACTCTTCAGGGCCTTTCCTGGCACCCCCTTTGTCCCTATTCTTCTCTACACAGCACCCCCTTTACTGTAACACTCTCTGTGTGAGCTAGCTCCTTGATCCCCTGACTTCATTGGAGTGGTCCCCCTTCCTGGGCAGACCCTTTGGCAAATCTCCCGGTACTCACGGACACTGTTTTTCCCAAGAGACTCTGCCAGCAGCTCCACTGGATCCTCTGCAGCTCAGCTCCACACCTGGTTCACTATGCCGACTGCCTAAGACCACCTTCCTCATACAGCAGGAGGAGAGACAGCCCTCAGCCTCCTCCTGGGACTCTGCTTCCCGCCAAAGACGCCCTGTCACATGTCCCCTCAGTATTTATGGTCAATTCCAGGATGAACTGCGGTGGTGCCCTCCCACTGGGACTGCCATAAAACCTGATGTGTCCCTGGCTGGGTTTCCTCCACTGTTCAGCAAGCTCCCCCATTGGATGCAGTGGGGACACTCCCTCAGACCCAGTGAATCACACCTGGAAACATGCAACCTAACAGATCAGGCTCCCCTGATCAGAAGGAGCATTAGATGCATTTACCTAGCACCTACCTACCTAGGAGGGTGCTACACTGGTCTCCCACAGTACACAAAACATTGTAATGTAATTATTTTAGTAATTTTTTAATATCAAATACTAAATACTTTTTCTTACCAGCAGTATATAGCAGTCTTGTGACTTCTATCAATGTCTGGTTAAAGCTTGTAGGGGGAGTTTTCATTCTACTTCTGACTGTTCTATGAGACTGCAGGACCCTTGACCCTCTGTTTGGACAGTACTGATTGGCCCTGTGCTGATCACATGCACCCTCCCAAGAAAATATAAAATCTGTAGCAAAACACACCAAACTGAGCAAATGCAGAGTGACTCCAAAGGCTCTGTACTATCAGGAGATAGATTAGGGGCAGTGGAAGAAGGAGAGGATCAGAAAAGACAGGATCAAACAGCCTTTTTACATAATGTGGAAGATTAACCCTTTAGGTTCCACAGTGAGTATAACAAGAATGCTTTACTGAATATACAGACTGATTTTACTGTTGTGGGTTTAGTAACACTTTAAAAACATTTCCTTCCTCCTTATCCTATCTATCCTGCATACCCTGTGTAAAAAAAATCTGTATAATTAGCTTTTTTTTTTAATACAGTCTGATCCAGTCACATGATCCAACAGCTTTGGCTTCCCTGTGTGAGGCAACTCTCAACAACAACTGTGAATTCCGGGAGACTTGACATCACCCATAGGCTCCCATGTCCCAGCTGTTGTTGGCGCTCTCTCCTTTCCCCTGCAGCTGCTGCTTACTGACAAAGGGGAGCTAAAGCTTAAGACTGCATTGTCTACTGTTAACTCTTTCCTGTGAATTTGAGAGAAACAGCACAGAAAGAGCAGGAGCCATCAGCATTGAAAGCTGTAAACTGCAAGTACTGGGGTAAGAAGTACTTTAACAAATAATTTATTGGGGAATGTTTATTTTATTGGTGCCCAATGTGTAAAGCTTTCAATACTGAGGGTTTAATATTTCTTTAACTACATTTCGCCTGGCCTATAGTCAAATGACAGCTGAATGGGTGCTTTATAATCCTGGGTGGGCATTATATGACATCCTTACAGTCACACACCTCACATGCACCCTAGGTTCTACACTGTGGCACAATCTGTCACTCACTGTGTGCACCAAACAGAGTAAAAGACTTGTACTGGGCCTGACTAATCACATCAATCGCTTGACAGTTGTATACAATGAATGGCTTTCATTCAAAGACATTCATTGTGTACTATTGTGATGATTTCTGTGATTGGTCACAGTGATCACATGGCATAGACAGGGCCAATCACAGCTATCACAATAATACACAATGGCAATGAATGGATACCATTCATAAAAGTGATTGCTTATAACAGTGATCATCACTGTTATAAACATCTATGGTGGAAAAAAAATAATCCTGATTACCTGCCCAGAATAGTACAGTGTCACAGTGAGAAAACTGCACTTCTCTGCTCACAGTATGTAAAAAATATATTAAAAAAAAAAAGATCCCTGATCACCACCACACCAGTCATATGATGATGCCATACTGCTTTGGTGACAGTATGTAAAAAGAAAAGTGAATATAAACACCAAATTTAATTTGATTTCTTCATTTGCCAAAAAAATTTACAAAAAATTACAACTTAAAAAAACCCGCCATGCCTCTTACTAAATACCTTGGACTGTTTACTTCCAAAAATGGGTCACGTGGGGGGTATTTGTACTGTCCAAGCATTTTAGAGTCTCAAGAAATGACATAGGCTGTCAGTACATCAGGATTGATCAACTTTAAAATATACAGTATATCCCATAATTTGCAGACTCTATCACTTTCACACAGAATAAATAATATACACTGATTTGGATTATTTTTACCAAAGAAATGTAGTATAATACATTTATGCAAAATGTTATTACAGAAATGAAGAATTTTTTTTTTTTTTTTTTAATTCTCAGTATTTTTTGTTTATATACCAAAAAAAAAACCACACACAGTGGTAATTAACCGGTTGCCGACTGCGCACAGTATATTTACTGCGGCAGTCAGCCCCGGCCTAGATCTACGTCGCTCGCCTGTCACTGGGATTTGAGCCAATAGCGGGCGAGTGCGCGCCCGCTGAGGCGCGCCCGCTGAGGCTCGTTCAGGGAGGAGTGCGGGCATGTGATCGGCGGACCCGATGTCCGCCGGTCACACTACGATCGTCGGTACAGCGGGAGAAAGGCAGAGCGGCTTATGTAAACAAGCCGCCTGTCATTCTCCCCTGTGTAAAAATGGAGATCAGACGGTTCTACTATGTAGAACCGTTGATCTCTGTTTTTACACTAGTAGCCATGTCCCACTACAGTTAGAATCACGCCCCTAGGACACACTTAACCCCTCCCTGTCCAATACAGTTAACCCCTTCCCTGCCAGTGTCATTTTTACAGTAACAGTGCATATTTATAGCACTGATTACTGAAGTAATGTCACTGGTAACCCCAAAAGTGTCAAAAATGTCAGTCAAGGGTCCGATCTGTCCGCCGCAATGTCGCAGTACCGCAAAAAAATCTTAGATCGCCGCCATTACTCGTTAAAAAAAAACACCAAAAATGACAAAAATCTTTCCCTTTGTTAGTAAACGCGATAACTTTTGCGCAAACCAATCAAAATATGCTTTTTGCAATTTTTTTTAACAAACATATGTAGCATAAAACAATTTGGCCGAAAATGTTAACATTTTTTTGGGGGGAATTTCATATAAAAAAAAGTGAAAAATAGTGTTATTTTTGCGAAAATTAAGCTCTTTTTTTTGTTTATAGCGCATGATCAAAAAATTGCACAGGTGATCAAATACCACCAAAAGAAAGCTCTGTTTGTGGGAAAAAAAGGACGTGAAATTTGTTTAGGTACAGTGTCGCACGACCGCGCAATTGTCCGTTAAAGTCACGCAGTAAAAAATCGCAAAAAACCCCCTGGTCAGGAAGGGGGTAAAATCTTCCGGGGCTTAAGTGGTTAAATACCACCAAAAGAAACCACTAATTGTCTCAAAACATTTATGAAATTAAATTTGGTTGTGCAGAAAGGGGGTGAAAGTGTCTGATATTGAAATGGTTAAAATCTTGTACATACCCAAATTATTACCAATGCTATTGCCAATAATATGATTTCTTGCTGTAAACATAATATTTACTGTCATGATAAAATAACGTTTGTCTGTGGATTAAAGACTGTGTTAGGGTTTATGTTTGGGTTAAAGTGCAACTGCCTTTGGAAGACTTCCCCCCACTTTCTTCTCTGGTAATGCTAGTTTCTGAGACAGAAAGTAAGGGAAAATCTCTTTAACAGCAACAGGTTATTTTGTGAGTTCTGCTTTAAGAGCCAGTCACCTTTTGCCCCAGCCTAGACTTGACAGTGACATAAACAGATAAAGAAACAATCACCTTGCATGTTAAACATTAATGTTATTATTTAGAATGCAAAAAAAACATAACTATATAGTATAACCATAGAAATCACAAGATTTCTCCTTACCTTTTTTTTCTTTCTGAACTGCAATGGTCTGGCTGATAAACAAGAAGAATAGGATTAGACAAGTCCACAGAAGCCACAGGGTCGGTCTAGTTTCTTTCATGGTGGTTTTGAAGCTGTCCTGTATATATGGAAGTATAAAGTACTCTAGTCTTCACTGTATTAAAGACTTAGTCTACCCAAACGTGATACTTCAGTTATAGGTGAAATGTTATTTGTTGATCTACCTCCGGGGTGTTTTATACCTCCTGGAGCCTGCAGTCATGAGATTGCCCTGAGTTCAAGGCTCTGGGATCCATCCACATTGTGCATGTGGGTGTTCCACCCACCTAAGTGTGTAGCCACACCTCCACATTCATAGAAATACAAAATAAATTCAATAGTAAAAAGATGATACCCATGTCATTTCTGCAGCAAGGAAGCAGGCTTAGCAACGCTAGATATCTTTGGAACCTCAGAGAATGATCAAAATCCTTTAGGTAGGTTAACACTGCAGCATCCATAACGATCTTGAAATATCAGATTGGTGCAGATTGGCCCTTCAAAGATTTTTTTTTTTTAATGAAATCTGTGTTCAGACCAATGATCTTATTTTGGTAAAGAGTGAGCAGCCTTTCCATTGATCTCAAGCCTTTCTGATCTCTGAAATGAAAAGTGGTTTCTACTGCTGCCAGTTCAAAGTCCAGAAGTTGCAAAACTTCCCATAGTTTCAGCCTGGTCTGTGTTCTCCAGTCTAATCACAGTACACAGATGTAGCCAAGCTGGGACTACTATATGCGTATATACGCCATGAATATATATATATATAACACTGAATCACCCAAGGGGTTAAGTTCTAGCTTGCACAACATTTGTATTAGATCATTATGTGGAACTTTATTCAATGCTTTGCTAAAATCAAAATAGGCTATGTTCACAGAACCACCCTGATTCCAAAAAATTTGTGATATAGTCAAAAATTCAATCAGATGAGTCTGACGTGATCTGCCCTCAGTAAAGCCATGCTGCTTTGGGTCCATTAAATTGTGTGTTTTTAAGTGATCAAGTATCCTTCTTTTTAGGAGTGATTCCCATTAAGTTCTCCACAACAGATGTTAAACTGACCGGCCTGTAATTGTCAGCTTCGACCTTGCTATGTTTAACCAAGTCAGTTCCTCTGCTACCTGTGTCTCTAGAAATCCTGAAAATGAACCGTCATTACTAGAACCAATATGATTACCCAAACTTGTTATTGTTAGTGCAATTTATTTCTTAGAAGACTGAACAAAAGTAATTAATTGCTACATCCAGGTCTCCTTCAATGTTGTGCCCAGCTTTCATTTTAGCGGTCTAATAATGTTTAAATCAAACCAAAAAAATAAATAAATAAATAATTACCAGATCAAAACATGGGCAGTGAAAATTGTAGTGTCCAATTGGAGGAAAATGGAGACATGTCTCCTTTACATTGGTGGTTAGTGGAATAGGTCTTCCGTACATTGATGTTTAGTGTAGTGTTCCCTTACATTGGTGGTCAGTAGAAAAAAATTATCTGTTACACTGACAGTCATTTATATTTGTAGTCGGTGTAGTTCCCCCTTACAGAATGGTCAGTGGGAAGACTATTCCACTACATTTGAGGGCAGTGAGATGAATGTCCTCTACTTTGATAATCAGAGGGAAGCAAAAAAGATCATTGGTTGCTTACCTGACACACTTCACTGTTGGCATGCCGCTGGCTCTGCCAAGTGATGTTGACTCAGCCAAGTTACTTTGTAATGCTTAAGTGACTTAGTAATGCTCAAGGAACACCTAACAATCTCTGGAGGAACCCTGGAATTGAAAGGCTGCTGGAGATGTTGAAGTGGGCTCCCCTATGTAGACCAGAAACTGTGGAATGCAATGCATTAAAAGTGACCCAAGTACAGCTGGCCCCAGATGGAATGTGCAATTAGACTATGAATGTGGTATGGCATAGTCAGGAAAACCAGCATAACATTTTTACAACAGCAATTTTCCATACCTCACAAATGGCCCTCATACGGAGGGACTGTTCTGCATTTAGAACCACATCCCTCTATCCCTCTTTCCTTCCCAATTGTCCCTTCTTGGACAATCATGTAGACCTCTATAATAGATGCAATATTTAACTACCTAAAGTGTTACACTACACTAAACTGTTCACAAATTTTTTTTTTTAACACAGCTGAAACTGTATGATTGCACTGTTCTTCAAATATAACAAAGCCTTAAAGCAGTAATAAATGCCATTATGGTTATGCTGGGAAAACTTTTGCATGAAAAGTGATAAACAAGCTTCAATGTAATGCAGGATAAATATAAGGTTGCTTGCATGAAATTAAGAACACATTTTAGGTAAAAAATTAAATTATCAATATTTACAATAAAATATAAATTAGCAAAAATAGCTAATTTATGCTATATATATATATATATATATATATATATATATATATATACCATTATTATTATAATACAGGATTTTCTATAGCGGCAACAGTTTGCACAGCACTTTACAATATAAAGGGAGAAAACAGCAACAATACAATTCATCTATACCAGCCCTATTTCACATTTCTACCAAGCCTATACTTCACCCATACCAACCCTATACTGCAGTTATACCAAACTGTCACAGCATTTGACCCGCATCTACACTGCACCTGTACCACACTTATACGCACCTTGACTGCATCTTTTCTGTATCCTTACTGCATCTTTACTGCATGTTGGTTTACTAAAACTGTCATTAAGCGCACCACCACTTCTCAAGGGCCCCAACAATAACCGACAAAAGAACATCAAAGACTGCGCCTCCAGCAAATCCATCCTGCAAGTCCCTTTTGATCCCTTCTTCCCTTTCTTTCATTTTATGGATAGTGCACATCACATCAGTCTAGGCCTTACCATTAATGCACTTCAGCGGTATAGTCTCCTGTATCCGGTAAATCAAGCTTTATTACTGCCCACTGTTGCACTTTAGGTTACCTTGCTACTGTTAATGCTGATCTGGACACCAAGAGGGTTATTTACTAAAACTGTATTCTGCATAATCTGGTGCAGCTCTACATAGAAACCTATCAGTTTCTTTCTTTTTTTTTTTTTGTCAAAGCTTAATTGAACAAGCTGAAGTTAGAAGCTAATTGGCTACCATGCACAGCTGCACCAGATTCTGATTACACCAGCTTTAGTAAATCTCCCTCCAAGTGTCATAATATTACAATATATGAAATCTGCCTTTACTAACTGCTTCAGTGCCTGTTATCCTGGACAAAGAATTGTTACTGGTTGCCAGGTATTACAGTACTTTTAGTGATTTTCTGTGATATTGCATGCTCAACGCAGTGTGTCAGAGGGGCCGCTGTTCTTATGGAGGTTGAGGCAAAGAACAGACCCGTCTTAACCAGCGGCTTCCACAGGGGTAGCACTACACCATTATCACAGAGTATTTGTACATCAAATAAATATTGGTGTTATACCTCATTAAAACAATAGGTTATCAGGTTGAATCTTCCTGTTGCCTTGAAAAAAATCCCCACAGGCAATCTTGAAAAATAATCAAATCTTGAAACTGAAATTCCAGAAGGAAACCTGCCATTAATATGAAAGCAAGTAAACTGCAAACATTAACATAAAAAAGTGAATGTAAAGCCTAAACCTTTATTTTAGTTTTAGAAAGGGGTTTTAACTTTTTCCCACTCTATCAGGTTATTTTTTGTTGTCTGCATCCCAGAGATTTATTTTCAGACACAACAGGAAATAAAAGGAAAGCTCTCCAAAGTTAACAGAATACCCATCTAACAGACCTATCACAGAAAAATGCATCCTAAAAGAGGTCACCAAAAAAATAAATTATTCTACGCCGTGGGACACCAGACAGCAATAAAGCCTTCCCTACCTTACTCTATCCAAAACAAATGTAGGCAGGTGCTGGACTACAATAAAATGGAGAAAGAGCCAGTGTCCTTATTCTGCTCTCCCTCTACTGAGTTACTGAATTTATGCTGCGTCATTTTCCACTGGCCAGTAGGGATGATCGAACTTTTGAAAAGTTCGGTTCGACCAGAACACCCGAACTTCACGAAAGTTCGGCCCGGATTTCAGAACCCCATTGAAATCAATGGGACCCGAACTTCTGTAATCAAAAAACACCATTTTTAAGCCCTAAAACCCAATAAATGCCCCTAAAAAGTGCCTAGGGTTCTGGGTCATGCCCCATTAACTATTAATCACACAAAAAAAAGTTCTTAAAAATTGTCATTTTTGATAAAAAAGCCAATTATTGAAAAATTAAAAAAAAAAAAAAAAAAGAGATTTTTTTTGATTTTTACTTTGGATTTAGTATCTGGGGGGTCTAAAAGGTGTGCATGGGAAGTTTCAGCTCTGTAGCATGTCCAGAACCATGAAAAAAAAAAAAGATAATTTTTCAGTAGAACAGGGATGTGGGTCGGGACCCTCCTTTAACTTTAACACCTATATGATCTTTTTTTCTGGTTCTGGACATGCTACAGAGCTGAAACTTCACAGGTACACCTTTTAGACCCCCCAGACACAAAATCACACAAAAAAAGTTCTTAAAAATTGTCATTTTTGATAAAAAAAGCGAATTATTGAAAAATTAAAAAAAAAAAAAAAAAGAGATTTTTTGATTTTTACTTTGGATTTAGTATCTGGGGGGTCTAAAAAGTGTACATGTGAAGTTTCAGGTCTGTAGCATGTCCAGAACCAGAAAAAAAAGATTGTTTGTATTAGAAAACTTTAAGCACAGGAATATGGCTTCTCTGCTGTAACACCTTGCCGGTTTAATAGCAGGCATTTTTTTGGGTTCTTTGCAGTCAGGAAAAACATCTGAACTTGTGTATAGTGGTACTGTGCACAAGTTCTGATGTTTTGCCTGCCTCCAAAACCCTCCAAAAAATGCCAGCAAAAACACACCTGGGCATTCACATGTACACTTTTTAGACCCCCCAGATACTAAATCCAAAGTAAAAATCAAAAAATCTCTTTTTTTTTTTTTTTTTTTTTAATTTTTCAATAATTGGCTTTTTTATCAAAAATGACAATTTTTAAGAACTTTTTTTTGTGTGATTTTGTGTCTGGGGGGTCTAAAAGGTGTACCTGTGAAGTTTCAGCTCTGTAGCATGTCCAGAACCCCAAAAAAAGATCATATAAGTGTAAAAGAGGGGTCCCACCATCCCTGCTCTACTGAAAAATTATCTTTTTTCTGGTTCTGGACATGCTACAGAGCTGAAACTTCACAGGTACACTTTTTAGACCCCCCAGACACTAAATCCAAAAAAAGTCATGCCTGCCTCCAAAAATGCCCGATAAATGCAAGCAAAAGCGCCGTAGAGAAGCCGTATTCCTGTTCTAATAAAAATTATAAGAAAATGCTAATTTTTGGGGGGTTCTGGACATGCTACAGAGCTGAAACTTCACATGTACACTTTTTAGACCCCCCAGATACTAAATCCAAAGTAAAAATCAAAAAATCTCTTTTTTTTTTTTTTTTTTAAATTTTTCAATAATTGGCTTTTTTATCAAAAATGACAATTTTTAAGAACTTTTTTTGTGTGATTTTGTGTCTGGGGGGTCTAAAAGGTGTACCTGTGAAGTTTCAGCTCTGTAGCATGTCCAGAACCATAAAAAAAAAGATTGTTTGTATTAGAAAACTTTAAGCACAGGAATATGGCTTCTCTGCTGTAACACCTTGCCGGTTTAATAGCAGGCATTTTTTTGGGTTCTTTGCAGTCAGGAAAAACATCTGAACTTGTATATAGTGGTACTGTGCACAAGTTCTGATGTTTTGCCTGCCTCCAAAACCCCCCAAAAAATGCCAGCAAAAACACACCTGGGCATTTTTTTTTTTGACGCTAGCGTTTTTTTTTGGCATTTTTTGGGGTTCTTTTGAGGCAGGCAAAACATCTGAACTTGTGTATAGTGGTACTGTGCACAAGTTCTGATGTTTTGCCTGCCTCCAAAACCCCCCAAAAAATGCCAGCAAAAACACACCTGGGCATTTTTTTTTTTTTGACGCTAGCGTTTTTTTGGCATTTTTTGGGGTTCTTTTGAGGCAGGCAAAACATCTGAACTTGTGTATAGTGGTACTGTGCACAAGTTCTGATGTTTTGCCTGCCTCCAAAACCCCCCAAAAAATGCCAGCAAAAACACACCTGGGCATTTTTTTTTTTTTGACGCTAGCGTTTTTTTGGCATTTTTTGGGGTTCTTTTGAGGCAGGCAAAACATCTGAACATGTGTATAGGGGGTATATATAGGCATATATGTCTGAATATATACCCCTAGACATATATAGGTGTGATAGTAGCAGAAATATATTACTGTAAATGATTTCATTAGCGCAAGCATTTATTTCTGCTACTATCACACCTATATATGTCTAGGGGTATATATTCAGACATATATGTCTATATATTCCCCCTATACACATATTCAGATGTCATGTCTGACATCAAACATGTCCTCAAAAAAGCACTGGCAGTGGCAGCCCCTGCAGCATTAAAAAATGCTAGGCTGGTGAGAAGCCACATGCCTGTCCCGAAGCAACACAGAGAAATGATCATTTCTCTATAGCGGTCACCCTGCTATGGAAGGGTTTTGTCACCCTGCCATAGCAGTCACTTTCAGTTAACCCTACACTACACTACGGTCCCCTGACACTTAACACTTTCCCTACAGAAACTAAATTTTTGAAGCTAACTAAAGTGTAAAGGAGCACTCTAACTACACTAGATATCCCTTTCCTCACACTAATAAATGCTAAATGACACTTTTAAAGTAAAATTAACAGAACTGCTTCCACTCTCTTCCATGTCCAGTATAACAATGCTGGGAATATGGCGGGGGCGATCTTATATACTGGGGGGCGTATTCACTAATGATTGGTCTAGGGACCCCCTAGTCACTCCAATCACATTCCTAGCATTCTCCTGCCCCCTCAATTGGCTTTTGCTAATGGTTCTGGTCCAATCACGGGCTTTTAAAGCCCATTTCCTGAAGCATTGCATTTTGGGCGGTTCTGGTTGCCGAATTCCGAACTTTTTGGGCAAAAAGTTCTAAATTCGGCCGAACCTCGAACACCCAATGTTCGGGCCGAACCGATGGTGGACCCGAACCGTTCGATCATCCCTACTGGCCAGCAGGGAGAAAGCTAAAGTCAAGCAAGCCTATAGACTGCTATGCAGAGCGCTGGGAATCTTGGGCCATGTAGTCCAAAACAACAGCCATTTAAAGGGAGAACTGACTTTTGGAACTACAGATTGCTAAATGCTTTAGGGTGCAGGAGGGGGCCAGGGGGGACAGAAGCCTAGTACCATGATTTGAATACGGTTCCTTCTGAACTGGTGGACATTCGGACCATGTGTACAGCTGTCCTTCTGACAGAAGCCAGTCTAAGTACTGGCATTTGTCTAGGGGGAAATGCTGGAAAACCAGCAGCTAATCAGCCCTTGCAGCCTCATCAGTGCAGCCTATCAGTGCCCATCAGGGCAGCCTCATCAGTGCAAAAAATAACAACAATTTTCATATGGGTACAGTGTCACTGAAAGCTGAAAATTGGCCTGGGCAGGAAGGGGGTGAAAGTGCCTAGTATTGAAGTGGTTAATCACTTACCCTGGAAATTAGATCTATTTTGGCATAAAGGGCTCCCACAACCAGAACTTACAACTTTTTTGAGCACGTCTTGAGCACTGAAGATGGAAAACAGCCGTCGGCGTGTAGGCGTCAATTGACGTCACACGTCGGCGCAGGACGTGATGCCGATGGGCGGTGGAACCGCCCACCCAATCGCCCGCTGGAGATGGGGAGGGGTAGGGCATACAGTACACATCGCAGCTCCTGGGAGAAAAACGGGAGAAAGCCCAACCAGCCAGCTAGCAACGCCAGAGCAACCATGCCAATTAGCCAAGGCGCCGACGTTTGATGTCAATTGACGCCTACACGCCGATGGCTGTTTTCCATCTTCAGTGTTTAGGAGGGAGCCTGCCGGACGGGTTGGCTTTTGCCGGCTGTTCCCGCGGTTTCTCCCACAGATGCACTGACGTGACGCTGGACACTACAGGACAGACAGTTTCTGGCGGAAACCTTGCACACCTCTTACAAATTTCTACTTGGTATCTACTTTTTCATTTCCCTTCTATTTTCATTATACCTTTTAGCTCTTGCACATTGCTCTTCACCATATTGACCCCATCCGTTTTCTCTTCAGGCACAGTGCTCGATTGGGGGCATACTACCCCACTTATCTTTCTCTTCTTTTACGTACCTACTGTACTTCCTTCCTATGACTTCACTTCACTCACCCATGCATTCTCCACACCTTGTCCCTTATTCAATTCTCCCACCTCACTTTCAACTTTTCCCTTTTTTATTTCACTTCACTTCTACCTATCATTCAATATATCCATTCTACACTATGCAAGTTATATGACATTTTCTCACATAGTACATATATTACTATTACTGTGTTTTTTACTCATTTGACATAGTTATATGCCATTCATCACCTTATCGCTACACCCCCCATTCTATTTCTTTTATGTTCTACTTACTACATGCAAGTCATACATTATTACATACATACATACATACATACATACATACATATTTATAACTTGTTACTTATTTGATACAGACTACTACTGACAATACGGCAACTTCCTCAACTTCTTTGCTCTTGTGTGTGGTGTTTCTTGCCTATGCCGCTGACCTCATGCGCCCTCAGCTCCCATGGGAGGCATCTGGGTTAATGCCTTCACCTCCACTACCAGCCTGCGCCAGGGCTGCCATGTAAGTTTTTGGAATTGTGGGGACATTCCTCCCTCTTCCTCCCCTCCCTTTTCAGCTTCCATCGGCTATCATTTCATGCAATGTTCTTATACGCATTTTTTGTTATAGATATGGATCATACATCTACTCTTGAAGAAGTGGCATACTCAGTCCACGAAACGCGTCAGTTCACGGATGTTATGATTGTACCTTACTACTCATTATGATTGTCCATTGTTATGCTGGTTTGTTTGTAGCTGTCTTGGGAATCAATTTATATTTTTTTATTTTTACCATTCCAGTCTTATGGATACCATACATCATGTCTTACCATGTATACTATGTCTATACTTTTTTGCATACTATTAAATGTGACCTTTCAACCGTGCAAGCCTTGTCATTGCCATGTCTCTCATCTAAAGTCTGAACCTTTTTCTTTTTTGTAATTGAATTTAGGGATGAAGACTAGGGATGATCGAACGGTTCGGGTCGACCATCGGTTCGGCCCGAACATTGGGTGTTCGAGGTTCGGCCGAATTTAGAACTTTTTGCCCAAAAAGTTCAGAATTCGGCAACCAGAACCGACCAAAATGCAATGGGACAGGAAATGGGCTTTAAAAGCCTGTGATTGGACCAGAACCATTAGCAAAAGCCAATTGAGGGGGCAGGAGAATGCTAGGAATGTGATTGGAGTGACTAGGGGGTCCATAGTCCAATCATTAGTGAATACGCCCCCCAGTATATAAGATAGCCCCCGCCAAATTCCTAGCATTCTTATATGGGACATGGAAGAGAGTGGAATGCTGTTCTTTTACTTCTGTTGCAAAGTGTTACAAAGGGTCATTTAGCATTTAGACCCCCCAGACACAAAATCACACAAAGTTCTTAAAAATTTTAATTTTTGATAAAAAAGCCAATTATTGAAAAAAATAAAAAAAAATAAAAAAGATTTTGGTTTAGTATCTGGGGGGTCTAAAAGGTGTACCTTTGAAGTTTCAGCTCTGTAGCATGTCCAGAACCATAAAAAAAAGATCGTTTGTATTAGTGCAATTATAGAACAGGATAGTGGCTTCTGGCTTTTCACAGCACCTTGCCGGTTTAATAGCAGGCATTTTTTTGGGTTTTTTGGAGTCAGAAAAAACATCTGAACTTGTGTATAGTGGTACTGTGCACAAGTTCAGATGTTTTGCCTGCCTCCAAAAACCCCCAAAAAATGCCTGCAACAACACACCTGGGCGTTTTTTTTTTTTTTTGACGCTAGCGTTTTTTTGGGCATTTTTTGGGGTTCTTTTGAGGCAGGCAAAACATCTGAACTTGTGTATAGCGGTGTATATACACACATACTTATATGTATATACACACCTAGCCATATATAGGTGTGATAGTAGCAGAAATATATTAGTGTAAATGATTTCATTAGCGCAAATTTTTTCAATAATTGGCTTTTTTATCAAAAATTACAATTTTTAAGAACTTTTTTTGTGTGATTAATAGTAAATGGGGCATGACCCAGAACCCTAGGCACTTTTTAGGGGCATTTATTGGGTTTTAGGGCTTAAAAATTGTGTTTTTTGATTACCGAAGTTTGGGTCCCATTGATTTCAATGGGGTTCTGAAATCCGGGCCGAACTTTCGGGAAGTTCGGATGTTCTGGCCGAACCGAACTTTTCAAAAGCTCGATCATCCCTAATGAAGACGCACGGCAATCCCACCGTGCACCTCATTTAAAGTCCCGCCCTTCCCCCCTCTCTTAATTTTTCAGAACTACCAAGAGCCTTCTTTCTGGTGCTAGGAAAGCACCTTAAAATGTAAGCACCCATTTTATTATTTTTGCTTGTGATTTTATGTCATTAAAATGGTATTACACTATCCCTGGCTTCCTGTCTCCTGCATCCCTCCATTGAGAATTCTTTTTAGAGGTTCCATACTGGTTGCTGGATCAATATTGCTGAGAGATAAGTGGAGCATTTTATCCTTTGAAGCCTGGTGAACCCTTTACCGTACCATCTATTTAAAGGGATTGATGGAGGAGGATTAAAGATCGATGTATATAATATCCAAATGCTTGCAGGGTCTGTGAGACCCAAATTTTTCTGGTGAGCGCATTATATTATCCACTCCTTGCTCACTTGATCACTGGATCACGGATTGAGTACACCGGACAAATTTAGTTCACCTTACAAGATATCTCTTGTCCACCTCCATTACCACTATATGGACTTTACCATTGTTCATAAGAGCACATTTTTTGCACTATAAATCACCACATTTGAGTGGTTCACTTTTTGTCACACTACCGCACTATATTAGTTACATTTATTCTTTATTCAGCATATTTATTTAAATGCGTTATTTGCACATATTGCACCATTGCACATGAATTAATTATGTGGTATTTATGTATCTGATTCATGGAAATACTTTCTAGCTGAAGCTGTGCAAAAGTCTTAGGCTCGATACATAGGGGACCCCATTCTGGATCATTTAAAACTATGAAAGGATGCCCAACTTTGAAGGAAGAATATAAAAGTTTATATACTGCAACATAAGAGGCTCTTACACTCTTCCATTGTCACTGAATTGACCAAATTGCGGAGTCAAGTCGCAGACCTGCTGAGGTACCGCGTGAAGGCGGCCCTTCATCGATGCAAACGTATACACTATGAATCCGATGACAAATGTGGGCGAGTTCTAGCCAAGGCCCTAAGAGACCAGCAAGACTCTTCTTATATTCCCTTTATCACCGGGGGGCGGCGGCCGTAAACTTCCTCTCCCCAGAGAGATCTCCCGATGTTTTGGGGATTTTTATTCTGGCCTCTACCACTTGCCTCAGGATCCTTCTCACGCTGTGGACGTTGCATCCTACCTTGATTCGGTCCCACTCCCGAGATTCCCATCTCCAACGCGGAAGGCTCTGGAGGAGGCATTTACTTCAGATGAGCTATCTCTGGCCATCAAAACGGCAAAAAGGGGTATAGCTCCTGGCCCAGATGGTTTCACTGTGATGTATTACCAGCAATTGCAGTCCCAGCTTCTCCCCTCTATGTTGAAGATGTTTAATGAGATTGAGCAGTCCACTTAGTTTCATGCAGACTCATTACTGGCACACATCTTGGTTATCCATAAAGAAGAGAAGGATCCTTCGGCGTGTGGGAGCTACCGCCCAATCTCATTGCTAAACGCAGACTTAAAGCTCTTTACTAAAATGCTTGCGTCTAGATTACAACCCCTCTTACCGGATCTGGTCCACCTTAATCAGGTGGGCTTCCAGGATCAATGTCACCAAGGCCCTTAACCTAATTCACCTGGCCAGGACCACGCGCCGACCGACAGTCTTCTTGAGCACTGATGCCAAGAAGGCTTTCGATCGGGCCAGTTGAGAATACATGTTTGAGGTGCTGAGATGTTTCGGAATTGGCCCACGGATGCTTAGCTGGATAACCAATATATATTCATGCCCTCACGCAGTGGTGAATGCAAATGGGGTGTTCTCCAAGCCTTTTCAAATATTTAATGGCACGAGGCAAGGCTGCCCCCTTTCCCCTCTCCTCTTTGCCCTAACCCTGGAACCCTTCCTAACTAAGGTCCTTCTGAACCCTGATGTATCCGGAGTGCAGGTGGGTCCTGCTTCTTATAAGATCTCGGCGTACGCAGACGACCTTCTCTTTTCCCTCAAAAATCCTTTGGTGTCCATACCGAACCTCCTTCGCGAATTTGAACTTTATGGGGCGGTATCTCACCTAAAATTGGACTGCAATAAATCAGAGGCCATGGGAGTGTCTCTGCCTGCTCAGCTCCAAGACTCCCTTCGCCACAACTTTCCCTTTAAATGGGCTCTGGTGGCCTTAAAATATCTAGGGACGCTACTTCCGCCAAAACCCACTGATGTCTACCGCCTGAACTTTCCGCCTCTTCTGTCCTCCACTCGTGCCGTACTGGATAAATGGTCAGCAGGACTCCATTCCTGGTTTGGCCGCTGCAACATACTCAAGATGTCTATACTCCCGAAGTTTCTCTTCTTATTTCAAACCCTGCCGGTGTCTATCCCTGCTATCTTTTTTAAGCAAGTGGACGCTGCCTTTACCAGGTTTATCTGGGCTGGAAGACGTCCCAGGCTGAGTAGACGTATACTCACACTGCCCAAGGCTCATGGTGGAGTGGCAGTCCCAGATGTCAGGTGCTACTACCAAGCAGCTCACTTAAACAGGTTGGTGGACTGGTGTAGACACACGGGGTTGAAGCTGTGGACGAATTTGGAAAAGTCCCTCTATCCAATTCATCTCCCGGGGCCCCGTGGTGTGCTCGGTCAGTGCCGGAGATGGTTAACCACTTACCGCAAACTGACGTAGATCTACGTCGGGTAACTTTGCGGGGTTATACCGGGATGATGCCTCTAGCTAGAGGCATCATCCCGGTACCGTGGTTTGAAGCCGACGGTCGGCTTTCCGTCGGTAACGACCGATGCGGCTCGGGAGCCGCTCGATCGTTACCCGGGTGAACGGGAGGGGATGTCCCCCCCCCCTCCCGCCGCCTTCCGTGGCTTTGCTCGGGGCTCCCGTCCCACCGGCACATCCGCCGGCTGGATGGAGTCCCGATGAATGCCGGAAACGGCATCGATCGGGTCTCCGATGACGTAACCCGGAGGCGGCGTCCATGACGTCACTTCCGGGTTACTGTGCTGCAAAAGGTGGCAGATTTGAAAAACGGCTGTATGCAAAAATGCCGTTTTCTGCGTTTTGCATACAGGGAAGTGTAGTGGAGGGGTCTAGGGTCTTTTAGACCCTCGATCCCTCCATAAAGTGTACCTGTCACGACATATTGGTGTCACAAGGGATGTTTACATTGCTTGTGACAGCAATAAAAGTGATCAGATTTTTTTTAAAAAAAACCTGTAATAAAGTTAAAAAAAAAGAAAAAATAAATAGGAAAAAAAAAAAAATTTAGCGGCCCCCGTCACCGTTAGCTCGCGCACAAAAAAAAACTTATACTCAAGTCGAGCCGCGAATGAAATTGCTGTTCAAACCACACATGTGAGGTATCGCCGCGATCGTCAGAGCGTGGGCAATAATTAAAAAAAAAGGGCTGCACTCTAACTCTAAACTGGTAACCGTTAAATAAATTTAAAGCGTCGCAGATTGAGATTTCTATTGACCGTAGTTTGTCGCCATCCCACGGGGGGCGCAATTTTAAACCGTAACATGTTGGGTATATATTTACTCGGCGTGACATCATCTTTCACAATATACAAAAAAAATGGGCTAACTTTACTGTTTAGTATTTTTTAAATGCAGTGAAATGTGATTTTTCAAATTTTTTCCCAAAAAATTGCGTTTTAAAGACTGCTGCGCAAATACCGCGTGACAAAAAATTTTGCAATGACCGAAATTTTATTCTTTGCTAAAAAAATATATATAATGTTTGGGGGTTCTAGGTAGTTTTCTAGGAAAAAATACTGGTTTTAACTTGTAAACAAAAAGTGTCCGAAATAGGGCTGGGGCTTAAGTGGTTAAGCGACACCCCCTTATTGGCCCGACCCTCCGAGTTTTCCCATCAATTATATCCTCCATTGACACTGGAGCCTCACACTCACCTATGTTCCTGATAGTGGGGAACCCAGCCTTCCCAGTGGGTTGTGACAGGGGCAGATTCCGGGCTCTCTTGGAGGCGGGAAATTTTCGGGTGTTCCACTTCAGAACAGCTGGAACACGGCCTTCCCTTCTGAAATTGACGGCGACGTGTGGCCCGTTTGCACTATCCCGATGGCAGGCTTTGCAGCTGCTTCACTTCTTGCGCAAACTCGCTTTTCGAGAGGCCGCTGACTCCCCTTGAGGTTCTCCTCTCGGGTACTACCACCTTACCTCACGTGCTATCCCAGCTCTATTCTTTACTTTTGGAGCCCCCGCGATATTTTGTCCTCCCGGGGATCCTGAAGTGGGAAAGGGAGCTGCAGAAGACCTTCACCGCGACCCAACGCAGAAACATCATTAGAGTCTCCCTACGTTCCTCAATCTGTACCCGTCTCCAGGAGACTAATTACAAGTTGTTAACCCATTGGTACTACACCCCGATGCGGATCACCGGATTCTTCCCTGAGGCATCTGACAGATGCGGGAGGTGTCTAAGAAACCGGGGATCCATGCTCTATATGTTTTGAGCTGTCCAAAGCTGGGAGATTTCTGGAGGGAGGTGAAGAGAATCTCCCAAAAGATGACAGATTATGCTATTCAGGATGATCCCACTTTTTTCCTCTTACACTGCTCATCTATCCCCCCTGCTCGATACAAGAAATCCATCCTACGCCACCTCTTGAATGCAGCCAAGGTGTGTATTGGCCTTTGCTGGAAAATTACAACCCCTCCCTCTATCTCACTCTGGTTATCCAGGGTCAAACTTATTAAAGACTTTGAGGACCTGGTGCTGACTTTGCAGGGCAGAAGGGAACACTACACTAAGATTTGGGGCTGCTGGAATATGTTTGTTTTCTCGGATGAAGGTAGGGTGCTGCACGGTGTTACTTGAGATGTCTGGGCTTTGGGGCTGGATGCCCGCACAGGGTCCATCCCATTCTGTCTTTCCCTCCCTCTGGACTTTCCTACCGCTTTCCTACTCTCAGTGGATACAGATGTAGTCACTGATTCTTTCTTTCTTATTTCCGCCTTCTTCCACCTCTTTTTCCTCCTTTCCTGGTCCCCCCACCCCTAGATCCCTCATTACCTTACCCCCTCTTTCCTTATGTAATGTCCCCATTCGATGCTGTCTTTTTCACTCACTACATTTGTGAGGAATAGACCTACTGTATATCATCTTCACACTCTGGTGTATAAAGCATTATATTTCTAATGACAATCAATATGTGACTTTGACAAACCTTAGTTATAACCTTGCTATGGCTGGAAATGTCATCTGACACTGAACTCATGTTGGTACTTTACATTACTCTCTCAAAAAACGGATTGTGAGCATTTCCTGTTCGATTTTATTTTTTCTCCATACTTGCTATATATCTGTTTATGTTGAACCACATCAAAGTTCTATTGAGTGTGAAACTTGTTTGTATTATGTTTGATTAAATAAAGAATTTGAAAAAAAAAAAAATTATATACTAAGTGCAGGTTCACACTGAAGCGGCACGACTTCGGGGGCGACCTGTGAAGTCGCGCGCACCGCGACTTCAGCGCGACTTGCATGGACTTCACAGAATGAATGTCTATGCAAGTCGCTCCAGGTCGCCCCGAAGTAGTACAGGAACCTTTTTTCCAAGTCAGAGCGACTTGTGTCGCTCCTATTAGAATGGTTCCTGTAGCACACAATGGGCCGCGACGGACCGCGACTTGCCAGGCTGACAAGTCGCCTGACAAGTCGTACTAGTGTGAACCGACACTAAGAGTCATTTTGTTTTTTTAACGAAGGGGAAAATATAGGACATTTACAGTATTGGCAGTATAAGCTATACTACCTATGCATATTGGAGCTGTGTATACTCGTGACGGTAATATTTCACATAATTCAGGAAAAATGAGTCCAAGGTAGACCCCCATCAGTTTAATCTTCCCACCTATTTACAGAACATGCAACATCTCTATTTATCTAAGGCAGATAAAACCACCTTTAATGCTCCATTAACACTGTAAGAACTTGCTACAGCGGTGGCGGAATTATCCAGTAATAAAATTAAAGGTATGGATGGGCTTCCTTTGGAGATTTATGAAATGTATGGGGACGTACTGCTACCTGAACTGTTGCAAATGTTTAATGAATCGTTTAAACTGCATGAGCGGAGTGGTTTCGAATTTTGAGCGTACACATTAACAAAGTTGTACGGCACCTGCTTAATCTCACAGACCAGGATGTGAAATCGGCTTAAAGGGGTCGGCCGATTCCTTACTGAGTTTGAACTGTAGGGTGTCTTTGATCGCTGTAAAGACTACATTCTGTTTTTTAGCATTGGTAGCATGGAAAATCGCGGAGAAGTGCTTGAGTTTAAATTTTGGGATGTTTGCTGTGGTGAAATGCTTTTCCTGAGCGAAAATTATATCTCCATGTGAGGTAAGAACTTTTCTTTTGAAGTGCTGACCTTTTGTAAGGACTGTTAAGCCCTCTAACACTTAGAGACATTATTTTAACCACCATCGTTTGGATAGAATCTGAAGATAGTAAGTTGCTTGGTTTTTTGAGATACTAGTAAAGGTAGGGTTACAGAGTCTACAAATGTAGATAGCTTGTCGAAAAAGTGCTGTGCTATGGGTCGGAGGAGACAGTGGTCAATGGGCAAAGGCAAGAGGGACTGAGCACGGGCTGACATTGCATTATGAAGTAATCCAGGAATTAGTGGAGTAGCTAGGATTGATTGTGCAAGGGATAGAAGACCTTCAGGGGAAAAAATAAGAAAATCTCGTTATAAACATGAGGAGAATGGGCAGTCTACACTGCTATAAACAACAGGGGGGGGGGGGGGGATTCCTTACTTGCTGTACAAAGCTTCCTTGAAACTGTGTTTTCTGCCTTACCGAATAAACATACAATCAAGCTTGTTTGGACTGTTCCTGAATGTCTCTGTCTTGTCTATGGTTTACCATTAGGCTTCAATCACACTTGTGCGACTTGTCATCTGACTTTGGACATCAACATGACAAGTCGCACCCCATGTTTTCCAATGAGTACTGTTCATATTTATGTGGCCTAAAGTCGCATCGACTTCAAAGCAGTTCATGCACTATTTTGGTCCACTTGATGGCCATAGACTTCAATGTTAACCCTCAAAAGTCACATGAAAGCTGCACCTGAATGTTTTACATGTGACAGTTGTGCAACAGTTGTCCATTATCACTGGTCAAAGCCAAAGTCACATCCAAGTCTCACCCAGCCAAAGTTACGTCAACGTAGAATCAAAGTTGTGTTAAAGTTGCGTCAAAGTTGAACTCCAAAAACGCCCAACTTTGGGGTTGTACAAGCATGATTGGAGCTTTACTAATACCAGTTGAGCTCGTCCTCTTTACGACTTGGTATTCAGATGCAGCACCTTAAGGAGACAGACACCTATTGTTCAGTAAAATCAAGGAGCTTGTAAAATGGCTTTTGTTGGCAAATGCTAACCAAATGTGGACTAATCAGTTACTGCAAGAGATGAATGGCTTAAATATCTGACAAATGCAACAGCTGACTGAAATCCACCAGGCCTTACAATGAAAACAACAACAACAGCAAGTGGACCTGTCTCTACAGTAGTAGATACAGAACACTTAGTGGAAAGTGATGCAGAAGCCTACCTTGGCATCTCTCAGAGAGTTTTGAACATAAGCTACCCAAGGAACAATAGGTTGAGGTACTAGCACTCTTTTAATGATGGAGCCCTAATTAACCTAAATGATTTGCGACCTCAGGCTTGGGGTTAGCATGGTTATTCGAGCCCAGCATATATTCACAAGGAAATACCCCAGAAAACCAGAGGTGTTCAGCCCTCTTCAGATTGTGAAGCAAGTGGTCTGTGACCATTATATCATAGCCTTCCTATTTAAGATACAGCAGTGCATTCGGTATACAGCTGCTAAGAATGAGCTGGTGTCTCTTGTGAAATGAAATACTACTATTGAGGACTATCTCCAGGATCTGCCCTCCAAGCCAGTAACCCCTGGAAACAGAAAAACATCAACCTCAAATAAGACTGTTCTGTTTTTTATCCAAAAGGTAATAAACAGGCACTTGTGACAGACCCAACCAAGACTGGAGGGAATTGCAGGGTAGCCTCTTGCCTGCTGACTATAGGGCCTGGCTTTTGAGAGGGCTCTATTCTTGGGAGGTGTGTGCCTGGGGACGCTTGGAGTAGAATTGCTTCAGATTCTGGTCCATTTCTCCCCCCGAAAACACACAGGATCTGGGAATCTAGGTCTTGGATACAGATTTGGCTTTTGTGCCCAAACCAGCAATGACTGCTTTAGACTGTGAGACTCAAAGCAGATGTTAATATAATCAGCTCAAAACAACCTGATGCTGGGGCCTCCTGCTATAATCTGTTTATTAAGTTGTTTTGTGTTTATTGTTAAGTGTATCTCTACCACTGTGTGCCTCCTAGGAACAAAATGAACAAAGGGTCTAGGCAGTTTTAGATTCCATTCCAAATGTTGGGTTAACAGCCAATCCAAAATGCACAATAAGCCCGGAAGAAGTCTAGTATCGGGGCTACAGCAGTAGACTGGGCATCATAAAGCCTCTAATGGACAAAACTGAAGCAATTAAAAAATGGCCCAGCCAGTGTTAAAAAGCAAGCTAGAGCATTTCTAAGAATTGTAGTTGTGTGCCTAAATTAGCTACTGTAGCAGCTGCACTTAATGGTCTCACCAAAGTGAGCAGGTCCACTTTGCTGAAATAGAATGGAGAGGCAGTGAGAGCTTTTCAGAATCTAAAGGCAATGTTGTGCAAGGGACCACTGTCTACCACCCACAACTACAGTCAATAACTTCTTGTACAAATAGTTGCCTCTGGTGTTGGCCTGAAAGTAGTCTTTTCCCAGGAAATGAATGGGGAAGAACACTCAATAGCATACCTCAATCGGAATCGAGTTGGCCTGGGAGCAGTCTTGTCAAGGAAATTAAAGCGGTAATAAAATCCGCTTTGTGATTTTTATCTACTGGTAAGCCTATAATAAGGCTAACCTGAGGTAAAATGAATATCTCCTAAATGTGCACCATTAAGGAAATATTCACCCTGTGTGCACCCAGTGACATCACCGGCACATGTGCTCTGAAGGTCCGGCATACTGTGCCAGATCTTCAGAGTTTTGTGCCAGACAAGGGCCTGTGACGTCATCTCAGCTTTGGCCACTGCTACAGCCAGAGGCCGTGAACCCCAAAGGAAAGAGTATGTCTGGCTATACAGTATAGTGGGCAAGAGAGTTCTGATTACCCATTCCTTTTAGAGTGGCTAGCTCAGAACAAGGGGAACAATGCAAGGGTTGCAAGATGGTTTCTGGCTCTGCACGAGTTTACATTTTATGTAGAACACATGCCAGGGATCCAGCAGGTGAATGTTGATTGACTGTTACACATCCACTGTATATTGCAAATTGTGCTCCTTCCCACAGGTCTGAACAGAGGGGGAGGGCGTGAAAGACATTGGCTGGCAAAACTGTGGACCCAGGCAGCTAAAGCACATATATGTTAAAGGCAAGAGGAATTGCTAAGTATGAGAGATACATCAGAATCATATTCCAATACCTCTGAGTTTTATTCCACCGGAGATGGACTCAGTGGAGCCCACTGGATTTATTATCCTCTCACCAGAGAAGCAACAAAGGCAGCATAAGTATAAAGAAAAAGTGTGGTAAGAAAGCCAACCTGCAAATTAGGCTAAAACTTTCTCTGCAAAGACCTTCTTCGCTGAGTCTATTTCTCAGCAACTCTCAACCACTAACAAACAAGATCAACAAACTCGGTGTGACTGTGAGGATTACCTCACACAAAATTAACAGCGATACGATGGTTATTATGGAGACTTACTTGGATGGCTCTATTCCCAATTCTGCAATCCAGTGAGCAGGCCTATCTGTCTACTGAGGAGATAGGACTGCAGGCTCCAGTAAGTCTAAGGCTGCATTCACACTTGAGTGTAGCGTTTTCGCGCGATTTTTACCGCAATTTTAAGGCTCCGTCCACATGTAGGCATTTTGGGGAGTTTTTGGGGAGTTTTTCTTCTCTAGGATCAGCTCTCAAAACGCCCAACAAGACAAATCCTATTCATTTCAATGGTCCCTGTTCACATCTGAACGTTTTGACGCTGTGAGCAAAATGCCCAACGCTCAAAAAAGTACATGACCTTCTTTTTGGGCAGATTACAGGTGTTTTCCATTGGTCTCTATTCAATCTAAAAATGCCTGAACAAACAACGCCTGTAAAAAGGCCTGTAAAACGCCTGCAAAAACGCCCAAAAAACGCCTGAAAAACGCCCATAAAAACGCCTGTAATAGCAACGCCAAGATGTGAACGTAGCCTTACTGCGATTTTACCGTGATTTTCAGGCATTTTTTCCAGGCGTTTTTGGAGGCAGGCATTGATATCTATCAAAAACGCTGGTAATCAGCCCAAAAAGAAGCTCATGTACTTTTTTCAGCTACAGGCATTTTGCTTGAGGCGTTAAAATGCTCAGATGTGAACAGGGGCCATTTAAATGAATGGGGTTTTACTTGTTGGGCGTTTTGGAACGTTTTTTTTTAGTGTTTTTGGAGCTGAAAAACGCTCAAAAACGCCCAGGTGTGAATGGAGCCTTAGAGCCAGGCCATGCCATGAAAGGTATGTTCGTGCGTGCCCATTTTTCCATGTTCCTATGCAGCATGTTTCAGAAATCCCATTCATTTCAGTGGGCTGCCAAACGCAAAGGAAAGCACAAAAAGTAAGGCAGGCATGACTTTTAAAATCGTGCCACACCAAATCACATGGTACTGCAGTAATGTGTGTTTTGGTGGCCATTAATGCACCCACGTTTGCCAGATGCTTGGGGTACCATTAGGAATTACTGAAAACTGCACACGTCAGCGCATTTTAATGTGGTTGGGACTGCAATTAGTGTAAACCAGCCCTAAAGGTGGAGGAGTTTGTATGTACAGTAACAGTATATGTAAACAATGACTGTCGCACAGCTACTGATATTGTTGAGACTCGTTGATTGAAGGACTTGGAATACCTTGTAGTGAAATGTCTACTTTCTTCTTGTTGTGGAATTTTTCCTCAGGTACAAAATACCTGTTACCTGTTAGTCAGTGATACCAAATCAGACAATATATAGCTATATATATAATGAGATCAGACAAGACTCAAGATGGCTGAATCATAGTGACCTGATTTATTACAACATTTCTGGAGTTTAAATATACTCAGAAATGGGTTTGTCATTACAATCTGACGTACAAGAAATGGGTTGTTATTAACATCTTTTGTCCAATCAAAGTTAACAACTAATTATAGTAAGCATTATGTCAATCTAGATCGTGATTCTCTGTCATCAGGGAAAATTTCTTGGTGACGCACAATAAAAGTTCCAAAGGGGCTTTTTAGAAGATATTATTGGCTTTGTGGTCAGCTGTCCAGACAGAGTTGATATTCTGAGAGATAGGGAATTTCCACTGTTTCGGTCATCTGATATATTCTTAGCCTTTGCAAGCTCAGTGACACATGTAAAGAAATCAAAGTAAAATGAGATTAACTCAAAAGACATTTTGTTTAAGATAACCATTCTAAATGCCAGTCAATGCATCCTGTAAAGGCCAATAAGGTATCCAGAAAATGCGAGATAGGTATGCCACGACATCTCCCCCCCTCTTGAGAATTTATTGATCAGGCTAACTAACTACCTATTCCGCTTATCAGATCCCTCCAAGGGAGCAGCCCCTTACGCTTGGAACACTGGCCCAGAGGGCAAACCTCAGTGGGGGGTGTCCGAGTCTTGGTAAGGTTCTGAGGCGGAGATTACTTCATACATGGGGGGTTTGAGGTGACAGATGTCTCATTACAGCATACTCAGCATCATCAATCACTTCTCATTTCCGTATAGAGTTGAAATAGGTTGTCTCCTTGGCCTTGGTAACCTTATCAACCAAGCACATAATTATTTTAATTCAACAGATAACTAGAGATCATAATTATCATAAACATCAATATAAATACACCACTTTCATTATTTTAGGAGATGAGGCAAAACCTCCAAAAGACTGTGTTCATTAGGATGGGTGGACACCATTGGAAATAAAGAGGCTATAGTACCTGTTCCTGTGACACACTGAGAAAGTCAACTATGGGCCTTATTGACACAGACACAATAGATTCCCAACCCTGAATGTGACCACCCTGGGGTGAAAATGGGTATTAATAACTTTTCTGCATAATACCCCAGTTTCTGTCTGAACAACAGAAACCTGAGGGCTTCTCCTAGGTGAGAAATGTCCATATTGTCATTTAATATGGCTCATATTTTATGTTTAACAGTTTCATTTCTGTAATGCATGCAAGTTTCATTTCATGGGCTGTTCACAGTCAGCTGTGGGCAGGATATGTTTATCAGTGCTTGTCCACCCTCCCTACATCAGTTTTATTTCCATAGAACACTATACACACTGTAGGATTCTTGGAACCTGCGACTTTTGGGGGAATTAACATGTCCTTTTGTGCACTGGTAATGTTTCTATAGCATTTTGAAAACTCTGTCTGATTTAGATCCTCTAATGCAAGTGGGTTTACTAGCACAGGTACAGTCTGGGACTCTGGGTGTAATTGTGGACATATCTAGCACCCTGAGTACCCTGACTTCCTGGCTACCTGGTATTTAAACTTAACAGTACATTAGGCCTTAGGTTGTCTGTCTCTTTTATACCCAACATTCCCATACATATTAAAAAATAAAAGAAAATCATTGTACCACCTTTTTACAATGACTGGCGTGAATCCATGTATCCCTTCTACCTTGAGGGATGTTGGTGTAACCAATTTCACTCTTAGTAGCCTTACTTTATGACTTAGTATCCTCATTTGGATCTGGTAGGGATGAAAACACACTATTATGCATTTTTGTCAATTGCTTTTAAAGCGCTGCAACACATCTAGTGAGATCTGAGTGTGTGGCTTGCAATTGCTGTGGTAAATAGAGACCTGCTTCAGGTACCCACACCTCTCTTGGGAGTGTTCCTGACAAAGGAAAAAAAACGTAAAACAATCTACTTGTTTCTGCTATTATTTTACTCAACTTGTGTTTTTTTTTTTTTTTTTTTTACCATACAACCTTTTGTACCTTTCCGCTACTCTGTGAGTGATATGGAGTGTGAAAGGCTTTCTCAATATTTAGTGCGGATAGGATCTCTTGTAGAACCCTTCCTGTAAAGTGAGTACCCCTGTCACTTTCCATAGGTTCTGGGATTCTATACCTGCACATTACCTGGGGCAAAAGCCTTTTTCCTGTGGTTTGTACTGTACCCCTAGAGACTGGCCAGGCCTTAGGCCATCCTAAAAAATGTCTATACAAACTAAAACATGTGCATCGGGACCAGACTGTGGGAAATCAATGTAATCTATTTGAACTCCTTGGAAAGGACAGTCTGACTTAGGCGGTGCTTTTATGGGGTGCTTATAGCTCTACCAACATTGTACCTAGCACAGGTAAGACAAGAAGCAGTATATTTTGCAGCTACTCCAGGAAAACCTGGTGCTAACCAGTGTTGTATTACCAAGGTGGTCATTAGAGTCTTTCAGATATGACACGATCCGTGAGCTGCGGCTGCCACCCTCGGGTATAGGGCCTGAGATCAGACAGAAATGCTCCTCCATCCTCCAGCAACCAGTTACATCCTGTGCTGCACTGTTCTTCCGCCACTTTTCACGCTCCTGTGAGGGGGCTTTTTCTGCAATGATATCAAGATTGCCATACTTACAGGAGTTGGTTGCTTTCCTACGAGTGTCAGTACCCGGATAGGGACCTGTTCCAGTGCAGCCTTCTTTGCTGCTCTGTCGGCCCTTGCGTTTCCTGCAGCTTCTTCTGTGTCCTCTCTTGCATGTGCCTTGGGTTTTTTAATAAATGGCCACCTTGGTGGAACACTGGAAGACTAAGAACAGTCTCTATTATATGTGGATGCTTTATTGACTTACCGGCTGAGGTCAAAAAGCTACAAGCTTTCAAAAATATGACCAAAATCATGTCAATGTGAATGTTAACTCTTTAAAATTCACAGGCCTTTGCCAAAACCATCAGCTGCTTGTGCTTAGAACTTTAGATTTAATGCCTCTGCATTCCTTTTGTTTATTTATTGCTGTTACTACTGCATACCCAGTTACAGGCTTACCCTCCTCTGTTTATAAACATGATCCATCTACATAAAGGGTCTCATCAGGGCTCCAGAAAGGAGCCTTTTTGGCAGGGCTCAACAATTCAGATTCTGCCATCATCAGCTCAAAAACAGTCATGGGGGATATTTAACAAACATTTTTTCCCCTCCCCCTCTAATGCCTGCTCCTGTACTGGAAGTAAACTGGCTTAAAAACATTGCACCTGTTTTATCCAGCAGCTCTTTTGCAGGCTTTGGCCCGCACCTTTTATCACTGGGTCAAGCTGACAAGAGACATATGCTACATACTGGATTAATGGGCACTTCATCTGAAACTGAACACTGAAATTTTAACTCAACACAAACATTTTTTTTTTTTTCATGACTTCCCCTTTTCCTTTGAAGCCAGGCAGGAAACCACTCTCACCCCTGTTACTGTTATTCCTACTGTAAACCTTTCGGACGCTTCTGATGGGGACATGCGGACACAGGTTAGCTGAATACCTTATCTACTGTCCATCTTCTGGGGTAGAGGGGGTGGTTGCAATTCTTTGCTCTAATGTCCTGTCTTTACACTATTTGTAGTAGGTCACTTTTTATACACCCATAATGACAGGAAGTAATGTACTTTTTATCTTTCAAACAAATAACCTCTAAAACTTTGTTCCGAATTTCAAAAATCTTATCAGAGGTTCCTCTTTGGTTACGGAGGGTGCCCCTGAAATACCACTTAATATACCATAATTATATAAAAAGTTATTCTATTTTAAAACTTTTGGCTCAGTGCCAATAGGGTTCAATGGTCATGTTAATTGCGGTAACCCTTAATGTCTAAACAAAGATTCCTGGTTTAAAGGGCAACCTATTATTTTTCATCTTAGTTTAATTTAATACAAAATAACCCCAAAAATATCATATGCCGTTCATTTATCATATAAAGAAACAATCTTTTTCTCCGTGCTACAAACTCCCAGCTTATAAACTACTTCCCCTTTTTATATCAAAGACACAGCCTGCTATTATTTTCTGTCTTAAAGAAACCAAAACAGGCTTATGAATTAAAGGGCAACGATCATCCTTACTTTCTTCTTATGAATACAAGATTTGCTGTGTTTTCTCATGAAACAATTCAACACACACCAACTCATTTATAATATATCAATACTCATTCAACTTCATACTCTCCTGCTTCCATATTTCTGCAACTGATTTTAAGTTTGTTCTTGCCAAATCTGTTTCATACACTTTACAAAAATCTGTCATATCCTATCTTATCTTATCCTACAACTAGGATTATTAGCTGTCCAACTACAGAACACTTTAATTGGCTGTGTAGCCCAAAGACTATGCTCCCAGAGCATTTAATCTTCGAATGCAAACTCCCTGGTCTGCCCCATTTATCTGGTAACCCTGTTACCCATACACTCTAAGGCCATGGTCCTAATGACCTTTCTCATCGACCCCTGGTCGGTATCTACGGAAACCCAGTTTCCCATTTCACTGTTATCCAAAAAAATGGAATAACTACCTCTAACTTCCGAGTTCTCTGTGACTTGGAATTACCTCTAACTTCCGAGTTCTCTGTGACTTGGAATTACCTCTAACTTCCGATTTCTCTGTGACTTGGAATTAACTCTAACTTCCGAGTTCTCTGTGACTTGGAATTACCTCTAACTTCCGAGTTCTCTGTGACTTGGAATTACCTCTAACTTCCGAGTTCTCTGTGACTTGGAATTAAAAACAGCCTATTACCATATGCATATGTTTACATATATACTATAACATAGAGATAGAAACCTTTACATGTATATGAAATGTCAGGCTAAAACAGTCATATACATTCAATGCTTGCTACGTCTCAAATGGACACTCCGAAATGAGACCGCTTTACCAGAACACAACTGGGGGTCACGTTCCTGCGTGTCCAAGACACCCACAGTGGTGAGGGTTGACCCAACCTCACCTTTCGCAACAAACAACAAATGTTAGTAGCAATATATACGCCGACTAAGGGTTTAGGTTCTTTAAGAGGGTATTACGTCAAAAATAAAACAGAGTTACCTGGACGTCATTGGATGGACTGAAAAACATTGTAAGCAGACAATGGGCTTACCTGGCCAGATATTTTCAGTGTATCCAATGCAGTCCAGATGTCTCACTCCGTCCGCAGATGACGTCACCTCTCCTGGGCTCAAGCTCGCCAAATTGTTGTGGAATTTTTCCTCAGGTACAAAATACCTGTTACCTGTTAGTCAGTGATACTAAATCAGACAATATATAGCTATATATATAATGAGATCAGACAAGACTCAAGATGGCTGAATCATAGTGACCTGATTTATTACAACATTTCTGGAGTTTAAATATACTCAGAAATGGGTTTGTCATTACAATCTGACGTACAAGAAATGGGTTGTTATTAACATCTTTTGTCCAATCAAAGTTAACAACTAATTATAGTAAGCATTATGTCAATCTAGATCGTGATTCTCTGTCATCAGGGAAAATTTCTTGGTGACGCACAATAAAAGTTCCAAAGGGGCTTTTTAGAAGATATTATTGGCTTTGTGGTCAGCTGTCCAGACAGAGTTGATATTCTGAGAGATAGGGAATTTCCACTGTTTCGGTCATCTGATATATTCTTAGCCTTTGCAAGCTCAGTGACACATGTAAAGAAATCAAAGTAAAATGAGATTAACTCAAAAGACATTTTGTTTAAGATAACCATTCTAAATGCCAGTCAATGCATCCTGTAAAGGCCAATAAGGTATCCAGAAAATGCGAGATAGGTATGCCACGACATTCTGTACCAAGAGAATTGACTGTGGTCATCATAATCACTGCCTTATATGTACTCCCAAATTCAAATGTTAAGCTAGCTCTGAAAAAATTATATGATGCCTTTAACACCCAGCCAAGTACATATCCGAGGGTTGTTATTGCAGCTGGAGACTTTAATCACACAGAACTCAAGACAGTATTTTGTAAATTCTATAATCCTAATGAGTGAAAATAACATCTTGGACCAAGTATACAATATTTAAACCCTATATTTCGTATTCCTGATATGTGCCAGCTGTATGATGTACTTGTATAAAACAGTATCCTGTTATCTTTGTTTGGCTTCCTTTGTGTTAAATACCTGGCATTCCTGCCAGTCCCTCTGCTTTCCTATTAAAAACCAACCACACTAGGCATGAGAGCACAGTGCGGTCAGTTTTCTAGCTGTGCTGGAACTCAGCCTGCTCTACTCCATTGATCCATTGATCAGACTTGTGATGACCCCTCCCCCCCGCCCTCCCAAACACACAGCCATTCACTGGGAAGACCAGTGTCCTGCTGTTTCTCCTCCCTGAGCTCCTTTTGCAGCTGCTGAGAACAGAGGGCATATAAATCACTTATAAAAAAAAAAATGTATTTATAATGTTTTCTTTATATGTGTTCACAACTGTTTTGCCTTTCTTTTATATTCTAAATGGAATGGGTTAGTTTTCAAGGTGAGAGTCCCCATATACTTTAATTAGTTTACTCTCGCATTCTACAGCACTGGTAAAAAAAAAAAGGTATACTCAGTGTTTCACAGGTTGCTGCTCTGTTGTCTTCTAGAGAATTCTAGAATATAGTCGGAGGAAGGACAGGGTCTGCAGCCTGAACATTTCCCTGGGGGAGGTGTGCCCAGAAAGTGGTGAGAGAGCCCATAAATAGTCCAAGGCCTGAGCAGCAGGGTGCAGTGTTCCTGGGTCCAGTTCTGCAGGAAGAGACCCTTCTGCAGGGGATCTGCCCCCTCAGGCAGAAGTCTGGGGAGGAAGCCAGCTGGAAGACATTGAGGTCCCAGCTATGCTTAGCTGAGGGGGGGGGGGCATATTTGAAAGTCCAGGTCCAGGGATCTAATCGGGTCAGGAGAAGCTTGCTGGAGAGAGCCAGGAGGAAGTGAGGAAGTTGGTGAGGAAGAGTCCAGCTGTCCCATGGTGGTGTGAGTCTACATTTTCCTCACTAGGAAGAGCCTGGTGGATATCGGCCAGAAACCACCAAAGATCCTGTGGCTAAGTGAGTACATGACCCCAATGCTGTGGAGCAGTGACTGTGTGTAGCTTTAAATTCTATAAGGAGTACAGGTCACTATCAGCCTATAGATCCAGTGGGACATTTCTTTTTGTGCAGTGCAGCCAGAAGTGGAGCAGCCCTCAAGTTATATAGTTCTACAGTTTTTGGTTTATCCCATGTTCCTTATCCCAATCTACGTTCATTGTTTCCCAATAAAAAAAAATCAAAAAAGTAATGCCTAGACTGTTCTTTGTATGGAAGAGTGCTGGGAATGCTGTGTATCTGGCTGTGTGTGTTCTAAGGGGGAAAAAGTCCCAAATTCACCAGCTGCTCTTTCAGGAGTGTGCTAAATATGTATTACTTTGCTATCCTTTGAATTTGAGCACCAAAAAAAACAGGCTTATATTGGAAATGTACAAATTGCACTGGGAAATAAGGGGCATAAAGGTACAGGGGTTGATTTTAAAGGCTGAAGTTTTTTACCTTCATGCATTCTATGCATGAAGGTGAAAACCTTTTGTGTGTAGTGGCCCTCTCAGCACCCCCTAATACTCACCTGAGCTCCCTCTCGAGCCAGCGATATGCATGAGAGCTGAGCTTCTCCTTCGTCTCTCATTCCTCATTGGCTGAAACAACAGCTGGAGCCATTGGCTCCTGTTACTGATAATCTGGGCCAGTGAGCCAATGAGGAGAGGGCGGGGGCAGAGCCAAGCCGCAGCTCTCTGTGTCTTATGGATGCATTGAGGGGGTCTCAGGAGCGAGCATGCACCAGTGCCCCAAGAGCAAGCAGCTTGCTATTCGGGGCACTGGCTGAATAGGAGGAGCCAGGAGTTCCGGCTTGGGATCCCAAAAGAGGAGGATTGGGGCTGCTCTGTTCAAAAGCACTGCACAGAGTCGGTAAGTAAGACAGGTTTGTTATTATTTTTTTTATTTTATTTTTTATGAACCTTTAATGTCACTTTAACCGGTTGCCGACCGCCGCACGACTATATACGGCGGTGGTCAGCCCCGGCCAGGCAAAGTGACGTATATATATGTCACTAGCCTGGGAGCCAATAGCGGGCGAGCGCGCGCCCCCGAAGGGGCGCTCCCGCCCGGCTCGTTCACGTGCGTGTGACCGGCAGACCCGATGTCCACCGGTCACTCGCGATCGTCCGCCGTGAAGGGAGAAAGGCAGGCGGCTAATGTAAACAAGCCGCCTGTCATTCTACCTGGTGTATGAATGGTGATCATACGGTTCTACTATGTAGGACCATTGATCACTGTTCCTACACCTCAAGCCACAGCCAATCACAGTTAGAATCACGCCCCTAGGGACACACATAACCCCTCCCTCTCAAAAAAAAGTTAACCCCTTCACTGCCAGTGTAATTTTACAGTAACAGTGCATATGTATAGCACTGATTACTGTAGAAATTTCACTGGTAACCCCAAAAGTGTCAAAAAATGTCAGTCAAGGGTCTGATCTGTCCGCCGCAATGTCGCAGTCCCGCAAAAAAAATCACAGATAGCCGCCATTACGCGTTAAAAAAAAACAACAAAAATGACAAAAATCTTTCCCTTAGTTAGTAAACGCAATAACTTTTGCGCAAACCAATCAAAATACGCTTTTTACGATTTTTTTTTACCAAACATATGGTAAAAAAAAATTGGCCCAAAATGTTAAAAAATTTTAATTTTTACTTTTTTTGGGGGGGGGGGATTTCATATAAAAAAATGTGAAAAATATTGTTATTTTTGCAAAATTGACGCTCTTTTTTTATTTATAGCGCAAAAAGTAAAAAACGCACAGGTGATCAAATACCACCAAAAGAAAGCTGTTTGTGGGAAAAAAAGGACGTCAAATTAGTTTTGGTACAGCGTCGCATGACCGCGCAATTGTCCGTTAAAGTCACGCAGTGCCGAATCGCAAAATAGGCCCTGGTCAGGAAAGGGGTAAAATCTTCCGGGGCTTAAGTGGTTAAGGACAAGGAAAATCCAAAAGTGTAATAGCTACTTTAGATCAAGTTGTTCAAAGATGAATGTGTCCACACTCCCGTAACTGATAAGATACTGAAAAACTCAAAAACAAGCACTACATGATCATCAAAATGAGTCACATAACACACATTTCATTGCCCTTGGTTTCTAAACAAAAATGTCAAAGTACAATATAATCAAGCCAAATTAGGAAATTGTGAAACTACCTGAATGACAGGCAAACATTTGTACAGGTTGATGTGTCCTGAGATGTCCCAAGCATGTTATTTAAAGGGTAGCTCCACTTTCCTGGTGAAAAAAAAAGCAAATAAAGAAAAAATAATATAGTGTATACAATTGCGACACAAATCATATTGTAGTGGAATCTTATTAAAATGACCTTTGCTTTTCAATCTGTAGTGCTGTCATTTTCTGAAAATGCAATGCAATATGGCTACCTGGAGGTGTTCTGTACACAGAATGTGTACTGACCACACCCCATAAACATCACTTGCTGCTTGTGTGATTGGCTGCTAATTTTCTGCCTAAGATACAAGTCAGATTTCAGGCATCCCCGACAACGAAAATTTTATTTTTGGTGAGATACTCCCAATAGGAAATCACGGCTAAAGGAAAGCAGAGCCAGCAGCTTTCCTCATTAAAACCCTGCAGGTGCACAGATGATTGATAATTATGAAACCACTCCCATTAGACTCACTTTCCCACATGAATACAGACAAACACACAGCGATTTCTTCAGAATAACAAAAGGTAGGAATCTGCAACAAAGTTAGTTAAAATACTTGTAACGTAAATATATTACACAGATGGGAGTTATGCTTTAAAGGATTTACATTTTTTAATGTTGCCCTAAAGCTGTTTAACCACTTCAGCCTCGGATGGTTTTACTCCCTTCACAACCAGGCCATTTTTTGCGATACGGCACTGCGTTGTTTTAACTGACAATTGCGCAGGCATGCAACGCTGTACCCTTTTCCCACAAGTAGAACTTTCTTTTGGTGGTATTTGATCACCTTTGCAAGACAGACAATTTTGGAAAAAAAAAAAAATATTTTTTTCTTTCTGATATAAAAAATCCAATTAAAAAAATGTAAAAAAATCGAATTTCTTTATCAGTTTAGGCCAATTTGTATTCTGCTAAATATTTTTAGTGGAAAACCCCCCCCCAAAAAGCGTATATTGATTGGTTTGTGCAAAAGTTATGGCGTCTACCAACTGTGGGATTGATTTATGGACTTTTTTTAGCAATGACGGTGATCAGCGATTTTTAGCAGGACTGAGACATTGCGGCAGACAAATCTGACACTAAATGACACTTTTTAGGGACCAGTGACACTAATACAGTGATCAGTACTTAAAAAATGCACTGTCACTGTATAAATGACACTGACAGGGAAGGGGTTAACAGGGGCGATCAAGGGGTTACGTGTGTTCCTACGGAGTGCTTTCTAACTGTGTGGAGGATGGACTGACTGCAGGAAGAGAGAGATCTGTGTTCCTGATTAGTAGGAACACAAGATCTCTCTCTTCCTGTCTGACAGAACGATGGTCTGCCTTGTTTACATAGGCAGACTGCAGTGCTGTCATTCCTCAAAATGATGGTGGGTGGCTGGTGGCCATTGCGGCCGCCAGACCCGCTAATTGGCTCCCACTGTGTCCAATCACAGCGGCAGTGCAGCTCCAGCACCGTGTGCGCGCGCCCCAGAGCCGATGGAAGACATCATGTACAGGTACGTGAATTTGCGCTTAAGGGCCGGCCTGCCGCAGTAAATGTATGTGGGGCGGTTCTTAAGTGGCCTTAAAGTGGAGTTCCACCCTAAAATACAACTTTTCGCCATCTTCTTCCTCTCTGTCACCTGTAAAACAATTGGATAATCGAACATTTTTTTTTTCTTTACTTACCTTGTTTTAGAAGAAAATATACTCACCTTACTTCCTGTTCCTCTCTCTTTGGCCGTGGCCCACGCCATCACTTCCTGCTTGCATTAATTCCTGGGAGCTGAGCGTCATCGCTCCCAGGAATCAATGCGCCTGCACCGGCCCCGCTCGTCAGTTCCGGTGCAGGCACGTCATTCACTGCTAAACTGCTTCTAGGCATGCCCAGAAGCTGTGCAGGAATGACGTGCCTGCACCGGACATGACGAGCGGGGCCGGTGCAGGGCATTCTGGGATGAAGAGGACACAGAAGAGGGCGACGAAGAGGACGCGCTGGCTTCAGCTGCCCACACCTGAGATGGCAGCGCTGGACAAGACATTTTCAAGGTAAGTATTTCTTCTTACAGGTAAGTGCGACCTGGGACAGTTCAGAGGCTATCCATTGTGGAATGCACTTGTCCTGACTGTCCCGGGGGTATTTTTATTATAAAAAAACTTTCCGAGGGTGGAACTCCGCTTTAAGTTCTGTCTTAACTTGTGCTTTACAATGATATGAATGGGCCGTAACACAGTTTTGCCAACCATCAGTATTTTTACTTGCAGGCAGTAAAAAACTGGCACTTTTCTCCTGTCAGTAAGTGCCAGTGAGAGGAAAAGGTTGTCAGTTAAAAATATGCCTGTGATGCTCGGCTCACGCATGCGCAGTTCCGGCTACGTTCAACCAAGTGCCTGCTACAGTGTGTTGGGGCGGCGCTGTCGGGGGCAGGTCTGGCGGATGCAGTGCCTGAGTGTGTCGGGTGATGTCTTGAGGCAAAGGAGCTAAGCAGAGAGGCTGAAGTGTGTGGGTCTGGGGACAGGAGCAAGGCAAGCAGGGAGCTGGACTGTCAGTGCTATTTGGACTTGAGTGAACTGAAGGGGCCACCTGGCATGGAGAGAGATTGTCACTGTGACTCAGCAGTGGACGTGTCGTGTCATTGAGGTATCATCATCATCTGTGCTGCTGCACGCTGCTATCAGTGTCACTGTAAAAGTAAATGCTGCGGCTGCTGGTGCTGCAGTGTGTGTGTCAGAGCCGGAAGTTTGAATGAGGAGGAAGCCATGAATGTAGGCCTGAGGAGGAGTGCAGCCCGTTAGATCCGCTGCACCTCCTCATCTGATGTAAAGGGGATTCTGCAAACCACTTGAGGGCCTCTCATCTGCTGGTTGGGAGCCAATAAAACAACTACAAAACTGGGAGTAGGGATGAGCCTATTGGGATGATGCTGGGATGATCATTACTGTCCAAACATCTGCCTCTGAGGAGATCCTTTACAAATGCTCCTGGAAGATCCTGGTCGGGTTGTTTGGCCACATGCTCTGCTGAAATTTCTTTAAACACCTGACCTCTGGAAGATTTACCCCCCTTCATGGCCAGACCATTTTTTTGCCAAACGGCACTATGTTACTTTAGCCACCTGTGAAATGGAAATAATAACCGCGCTAATGGAAAAATAAAATAAATAAGCTGCAACTTCAAGTGTGACCACACCCCAGTGAAACAAATTATTAATCAAGTTGCGCTAAAGCAATGAAAAATGGAACAACTAAAGTCCATATAAAATCCATAAAAATGGTGCAATCCGTGATTCTCAAACCAGGCTCCTCATGGATATATGCTTACCAGAAAGGTAAAATTTGAATGCAGGTTCTCTATAACAGAATCTTTATCCACTTGATGGAAAACTCGAACCAGTAGGTTCGTAATGAATAAGTGGTCGTTGAGTCATGAAAAAATTGAAAAAACGCAATAGCATAAAACCCAACAAAAAGTGATATGTTGTGACGTTGACACCAATGTGGTTTTCAGTGGTTAACACAGAAAAAGTGCTCAAAAATAGTGGAAATGGTGTAACCACCACCAATTTTACTGCTTACAAAACAAAAAATATTTTTAAAAGATGTGTATAAATAAGGTGTGCACTAAAAATTAATAAAGGAATGTGAATCCCATATAGAAAGGCACCTTAAGGTACTCCTTACCAAAGTAAATCAAGGGAATCACATATAACACCCAAATGACAGTGCTATCCTTCACCAGATGGACTCGCCTCCTACCTAACAAAGGTAATAAAAACGCCTGCAGGTAGATCAAACTCCAAAGATGGGAACAATTGTGTCCAATACTTCTAGTTAAGGCAGGTTCCGACCCAGATTTCTCCAAGAAATGACCCCAAGATGATCACCGCCATAAAGAAATGAGAGGTTCCATAGTGTAAAACCGCATATACTTTATTTATTTTATTTATTTATTTATTTTTTTATACTTTATTTTAAAAGAAAGGGAATAAAACTCACAATTTTCAGGAAGTACAATGCATTGGTAGTAAAAGCCGCCGGCCGGACGGCTCCGCACATCCGCACTTCCTTGTCGCAGTAAGATGACGTCAGTACGCCATGTCCTTACGATGTTTCGTCACAGATGACGTTTTCAAAGGTGACTTTAGCCACCTGCCGACCGCCGCCGGCATATATACTGCGGCAGGCTGGCTCGGCTGCGCGAATCGACGTATGGGAACGTCAGTTTGCGGGAGCGGTGCTGGAGGGCAAGCGCACACTGCTGCTGGCGCTTCCGCCCCCACTAGGCAGCGGGGATGCTGATGCATGGGACCGGTGGCCGCAATTGCTGTCCGACACCCCCAATCGCTCCCTGCTGAGAGAGAAGGACAGTCAGCTGTTGTAAACACAGCTGACTGTTGTTCTCTCTGAAATTATCACAGAGCACCTGTGATCATTCTATATAGGATCTCAGGTTTCTGTGGTCATTTCACAAGTCCTTCCCCCCTAGGCTCACACTTAACCCTTTGATCACCACTGTGTTAACCCCTTCTCTGCCAATGTCATTATTACAGTAAGAGTGCATTTTTTAGCACTGATTATTGTAGTAATGTCACTGGTCCCCCCAAAAGTGTCAGAAATGTCAGTTAGGGGTCTGATCTGTCCGCCGCAGTGTTGCAGTCCAGCTAAAAATTGCAGATCGCCGCCATTACTAGTAAAAAACAAATAAATAAATAAAAATCACATAAATCTATCCCTTAGTTTGTAGACGCGATAACTTTTCCGCAACCCAATCAAAATACGCTTAATTTCGATTTTCTTTTTAACCAAAAATATGTAGCAGAATAAAAATTGGCCTAAAAGGATGAAAAAAATTATTTTTTTTTTGGGTAAGGTTATATAGCAGAATGTGAAAAATATACACCATCATTTTTCTTTGGGTACAGCGGCGAAATTGTCTGTTAAAATAATGCAGTGCCGAATAGCTAAAAATGGCCTGGTCCTTGAGGGGGTAAAACCCTCCGGGGCTGAAGTAGCTAAAGCATCACCTATGGACAATTTTAGGTATTGTAGTTTGCTGCCATTTCATGGGTTTGTGCAATTTTAAATCTTGACATATAAAATGGGAATTGTATTGTGTTTGTGCCCACTAAAATTAATTTACTTTTTTCAGAAAATGTATGTATGCTTATTGGCTACACAAATATTGCATAAATGGTAATAGAATAGAAAGCCTCCTGCTTCTCTTGTCTCCTCCAATGATTGGATCAATTGCAATTTTTTTTGAAGATGGCTGCCAGTCTCGGAAATTCAGCAGCAAGATGTCAGCACGTAGCTCCGCTACTGTCCCCTAAAGATGTGCTATTGCAAGAAAAGCATAATAATAGCCCAATCTGTGCGTCTCAGTTCGTTATATCATACATTCAGCGGCGCTTCAGCACACACAATGTATGTGTGCAAGTATATTAGTCAGTTCCTGCAGTGCTTCAGAGCCTGCAATTGCAAACTAGTCCCAACTCCACAGGATGTGCAGTCACAGCCAGCAAAAAGATTTCTACTCTGATGTTCAGCACCAGTGATTGTACACACAGTATCACTAATCCTTCACCACACCGACTGTGCACCCCTATGAAGTGGCCACTCACCAAATTGCCCTTGAAATATCGCCTTTATGCATAAGCTGCATGAGCCGTTGCTTCTAGTCGGTCTGTCGTCTCTTAGGCACGTCCAGATCCTATCCGTGCACCAGGGGTCACTATCAGGCTGTATATCTCCTCAGTGCAATTTGTAAGCAAACGACATGAAGCAAGAGAGTAGTGTAATACTGTTTCGACTTTATTAATTAAATAAAACTTCCCTCCCCTTCAGCGTATATGCTTACATTTCAATCACCCTTTGCACGCATATCATAAACACAGAGGCTTTGAAAGGTACCGCCGCTCGCCGACCGCGAGCTAGTCCCTGCTGTGGATTACAGCGCTCCTGCGGCTAACAGGCGAGATCCAGAACAACAGCGGTATCCTCCCTTCGTCTCCTCAGCAGCAGCGTACGTGCATCCTGACCGGTTTCGTCTGGTAGACTTCAACAGTTGAAGCGCCGCTGAATGTATGATATAACGAACTGAGACGCACAGATTGGGCTATTATTATACATTTGATTTTGCAAGTTTTACGTTTACAGTGGCAGCTAGTGCATTAAAAGGATGCACAGAGTGACATGTTTTACATGATTTTATCTACATGATTTTATTTACTATTTATTCATGATTTGAGTAGATATATTTATTTCTTTATACCTTACACCGATTTATATATATATTTTAGCGCCGGGCGGGTGGTTGACGTTTTTTAGCATCAGTTGCCTTTTACAATATTGCAAGAAAAGCGTTGGAGCAGAGCTGATGTCTTGCTGCTGCTTCCATTTCCGGGACCGGTGGCAATCTTAAAAAAATTCCAACTGATCTAATCATTGGAAGAGGCAAGAGAAGCAAGAGGCTATCTATCCCATGCCAGGATATTGACACAGTCATGCTATCTTGACTCGGAGAGTTTGTGAGTGGGGACTGCAGGCGGGGAGCACAACTGGGTGGAATTTGCACCTTAAGAAATACAGAATTTCTGCACAAGCACTTTAATCTGCTCAATGGACTTTATTAATTAAGTTTGTCTGTAGAGATATTTATTTTGCACTAGTCACTTTTTTTGTAAAAAGAATTAGGAATTTTATGTAAAGAGAATTTTTGAACTGTTTATATGCATTTATTTGAACACATTGCATTTGGAGTTTATGCAAGAGCAGCGCTTGGTCCTTTGCTATTTAATAAAGGAGGATTGGCTGAAATAGAAAAATTGCACAGGCAGGTTTTTCATTACAAGAAGTTTACAAAGTAACAGACACTATAACACACTGGCTTTTCTGTGCCCCTTCATCCATAAGACCCCTTATTGGCCCTTCTAAGTCTATGATTTTCAAAAAATTATCCCAGAAGAATCTGCAGATAATTGCCTGATATTTCTAATCTTGATAAACCCATTGTAGTAAATAGCCCAAAGCTAGTGGAGACTGCATTTACAATGATCAGGATTAAGTGGTTTTGTATAGCAGGATTTAGCAAACTTCTACAAAAAAAAAAAAAAACAAGCAAAATGCACTAGATAAGATAATAATTTTTTGTTTGATATAAAGAAAAAAACAAGAGAATAGCACTCACAAGAGATGAGAGTTGTTATCACAGAGCAAAATATACAGAATGGATCGATTTATGTAGACTTGGCTCACTCCCTGTATAGAAGCTGGTATCCAAGGAAGAGGAAAAGTGCTGACAGACTGGAAAAACACTGGTTGACAACACCAATGCTGCTAGAATGTAAAACCTGAATCAGCTGAACTGTGTCCTCAATTCGACAACCTCAACTCACAGACGCCATCCCTGTTTTAAGGCTCCACCTTTTCCTCAGAGTGACAGCGCCATCTCAAGGTTCTGAGTATATTCTAAAGAAAAATGGCAACCGCTGCAATTTATAATTCGCTTTTAGAGCAAGCTCTAAATGGAAGGGCTTTCCACAGCAAACAAAACATATACAGTATATCCCAGTATACTTACCTAGTAGACAAAAAAAATAAAAAAATTACACTTTGGGTTAAATACAGAGTTTTAGGTTGCACAACATGTGCAAATATATTTGAATGGCCCATTATTTATGGTTAACTCTAAACTGATGGCCTGTACAGGATTTTAAAGGATCACTTATGGAAAATTGAAATTGGTTGAAAACCCTTATGTATAACCAGTGAAGTGACTAGCTTCAAATGATATACAGAGATGAAACAAATCCTTCTACATAAATTGTACCTGACAATCTGCAGCCATTTGTCCTGAATGGCCTTCCACAACACAGAGATTAACAGAGAATCTGTTCTGAAGAGGCGTGACATTGACATATGTTCTTCCATTTTGTATGTTCTTAAAGTCTGTTCTATTACTGCATCCATTTTGCATACACACTTTGTCTAAGATAGTTCTAACTCAGTTTCAGACAGATAATATCACACATATTGTACATTTAACATATTTTCTAAATATACACATGCGCTTCCTGTAGACATTGTACCCCTAGTTCCTCTTTTAGAACTTGAAATCAGTATTGCTTAACTTTCATGTTTAACCATTTACCCCCCCCCCCCCCCTTTACTGTGCATCCTGCATTCTTTGTGTAAGATCTCTGGATATGTATTAAACAGACGAGAATTCCTTTGACCTGCACACAGACTACTTGTGTTTATTCCAGTGGCAAAGGACTCTTTTGGAGGCTCCGCCCTTACACAGAACCGATTAGACTTGACTATAGCCAGGGACTATTAAGAGGTGGGATTGACCAAATCACCAACAGTTTGGGGGCTCGTCCCAGGACGGAAGAGGCCAAGGTCCAAATCACCGGTACTGGGTAAGAAGATATTTTATTTTATCTGTTACCTCTCCGGGAGACCTGGACTCTGGCCCTAGTTCTGATCTCTGAACCATACACCAAACGCTCAGGGAGCGTGTTGGATATAGAGCGGCTCTGAGAGACGCTCTGGGTTTTTTTGTTTGCTTGCATGTTTATATATATATATATATATATATATATATATTGTGACAGGAAGTCAGGTAAATCTGGGAGTGTAGTCACAGAGAGGAGACACATTCCCACCTGATTTACAAAGTTCACTAATTACTATAGGGTGTCGGCTGCAGAGGAAGCCAGAACTGTCTAAGGAAGTTGAAAGCCCTTCAGCTGTTCGGAATGAGGAAGTTAAGGCCTCTATAATTTGTCCAAAGGAAGTCTATGGATTGCTGCCTCCTGTCGCCGTGTGGGCTGGGAGAGGAAGGCAGACAAACGTGTGCCTCCCGACGCCGTGTGGGCATGGGAGAAGGACTGCTGCCTCCGGAAGCTGTATCCTGAAGCCATGTGGGCTGGGAGAAGGAGGACAGTCAGATGAGTGCCTCCCGACAAGCTGGTGAGCATGGGAGAAGACCCCCTGAAGTGATGTGCGCTAAAGGAGGGTAACCAAGTGTGAAGACGTCTCAAAGGTGAGAAGATGAACTGTGTTCAATGTGAAAGAAATAAAGGAATGTTTGCCATGTGAAGAGGCAAGCCAAGAGACATTCTAATTGAGATGAGTTAAGGGCATGTTCAATGGACATTTGTGCTGTGTGAAGAGATTATAAATGGACTATTGAGAGTCCGCTGTAGGACAAGAAAGTCTGCCCAACAGTAGGTTGGGGACAGACTCTTAGGTAGGTTCCAGTGTGTGAGAAGGTAGCCGCCCACAGAGGCAAGGATTTATTTTCTGTTTTATTTTATTTTGGATGTTTTTGCTGCATGCAGTCTGGTGAAGAAAACACCATTAATAAACCAAACTGTTGTTTGCAAGCACTTGTCGGCTATCTCTCTGGGAAAACGCACCCCCCAAGGGGTCATCTATGCCTACCACCGAGCTAATCCCTTACAATATATAGATATATATATCTATATATATACATACACATGTATAAATAGAGGCTTCAGAGAAGCCAGAATAGTATTTTTCAGGGAAAGATATTATATGTTAGTCTGTTGAACCTGAATACGTTCTGGGAACCTATCGGGACAGTGTCTCTGGGAGACACAGGAATTTTCTTAGAGAAATACAATATCCGGGGCTTCTGGGAAGCCCAGGGGATTTTTTATCAGGAAAAGCCCCGTTCCTCTGGGAGGGACAAATAAAACGTCTCCGGGAGGCGTTGAAGCTGTCTTCAAGAAAGACAGTTTTTTCTTTGGGTTTCAGCGAAGCCCAGGGGGTTTTAGAAAAACCCCGTTCCTTTAGTGAATAATAAATAGATATCAGTCTGTTCTGTGTAAGGGAAAAAAATCTTCTTTTGCTTATATCTTCCTATCGCATAACTATAATAATCTGTTTGTATGACCCAGAGTTTCAGTTGGTAAGTTAAATTAACTGGTTTGTCACTTATGTGTAAAGATTTAAGTTCATTTACTTTATGTCTAATAAGAGGAAATTATTTGTCACGATTACTGGTTTGACATATGGAAACTGTGTATCTATAATTATATATGACTTGTAAAAATTGCGCCTGCGGACTGTTAATATAACACACTGTTCCTGATAGCGACAGTCTCATTATTACTGTAAAAATTGACTGACCGATCGTAGGTTATCAGACAAATCAAGATAAATGTTTATTATGTGTATTGTTTGTTTGTCTATAATGGTAGGAAAACCTTCTTGATAGCCACTATACCTGGGAGTATCAGTCAAGACTCTGAAAGGGTTTTTTTTTTGGTTGTTCCAAGAGGGGTCATTCAGAGTCAAAAAAAGTATAAGGTTTAATATACATACACCATATACATATAGAATTAGTTCTAATAATGCTCCAGCTTTCATATCAAAAATATGCAAGGAACTAGGTAAAATCTTGAAAATAGATTATTATCCGCAGAGTTCAGGTATAATGGAAAGAATGAATAAGCAAAAATAAAGACAAATTGAGAAAAGAGTAATTGAAACTTTGAATCAAGTGGAACTGAACGAAAAGTTGCTCGCACCTTTCTTTTCTCTTTACAGGAAAATCCCCTTCCTTTCAGAGAAGGAGACGTAGTGGTGATGAAGCTGCTGCCCAAAGGAAAGAAACAACAGGATTTCGCCTATGGCCCCGAGACCACCGTGGTAGCAGTTACCAGGACCGCTGTTTTGACTGAACACAGCCCTACTTGGATCCATGCCACTAGAGTGAAGCTGGTGCGGAGAGGACCTGAGCCGGAGGATCCAGAAGCAAGAAAGGAGGTACTAACGGGGACAGACCGCCCTGACCTTGAACAGGACAGTCAAGAAAAGGGGGTACTGACGGGGGGGCAGACCGCCCTGACCCTGTAGAAAATGACTTTTCCAATTTCACCGGACTCAGGCAAACTATGGCTGCTGATACTCCTGACTTCATTTTCAGTGTTTTCCCTTGTATGGACTGTTACTAACTGTATCTACCACCCTGAGGTATCATGAGAAGTATATGCGGACCATACCCTTCATATGAAATATATAACAAAACAAAAAGAGGATTGAGTATGGAGAATGGTGTAGATGAGAATCCACCCACTTTTCATAGTGATATGCTATTAACAAAATTTAAATATGCTTATGCAAGGAAGTCAGGTTTTGAGAAATGTTGGATATGTAGTAAACTCCATCCTGAAACAGCCCGCATCCCTCTTATTGCTGTCCCTTTGAATATTACCCAGTTTCTTAAAGAAGCCTCTGCTACTTTAACCAATGTATCAAGTAATAATAATAATATCACCTTCCCAATACATGGTAGGAGCCATTTCCCAGACTGGTGTTTCAGCCTGGGAAATAATACGCGTGTTAACCCTTCCATATGCAAAAAGTCAATTTTTAATATTACTTCCTGCATAGTTCCATTGGGAAAATCATGTTCTATGCTTGACATATCAAGTCCTAGTTTAAATAAGACTATAATGAGTAATTACCAGAATTTCTCCCGAGACATACAAAGAATATTTGACCAGCTGGTGGTCGCAACACAGAGTAAATTCCTACAAGAATATATTGCCCAAAGACCATTTTCACTGGGACAAAATATATATGTATGTTGTGGGAAGGAATGTTACCCCTGGGTCCCCCTCCGTGTCTCAGGGTGGTGCTACTTAGCTTCGATGGTCCCAATTATGGGAGTTGTGGATAATGACAAAAATGGACACATGCTTGAAGCAAGTACACATCCAAGATATCCCTTAAGACATAAAATCAAACGGGATCTGTTCAGCAAGGGAGAACAGGCTTGGGCCTGGCTCCCTTCCTGGACAGGATGGCCAATAGATATGATGAAAAAATTAAATAATTATTCTAGGATCATTGATGAGATCATGGAAAAGAATTCAGATGATATTAAATTGCTAAATCTTTAACAAAGGGCCATTAGGAAAAAGTTAGAATTACATGATCTAGCTATAGAGAGTATGAGTGCAGCACTGACTGGTCTCTGTGAGCATACTGAAGACTATGAGTGTTGCACTTGGATACACAATACCACTTTGGAAGTGCCAAATTACTATGATATAATTGCCAAACACAGAAAGGAGGTTAATAAATTACAAGAAGAGGCCCGCAACATCGCCCAAAACTGGGACCCCTTTGCAAGTATGGGGGGCTTTGGGTTTAGAGGGATGTTTTCCTGGTTAAAGAACATTGCTATGATGATTGTGATGATTTTACTTTTTCTATTATTTTTATATGCATGCTTTAATAGCAAGGGAGGATCTTATGTAAGCTTGTATTTTAAGAGAAATACTGAGAATGTTGACACATTTTTAACAACTGAACAAGGTGTGTTGTACAACAGACTCAAACCCCTCTTGATTATCAGGAGTATGTAAAGTTCTATAAAGACAAGCCCCTTTCCAGGGAGACCATGTGTCCTCTGATGACACCATAAAGATGATAGGAAAAAATCATGTAAATAAGATTATGATTTTTTAGAGGGGATTGTAGGAGCGTGGGGCATGCTCCTCCATCTTTAGTAGCCATTTAGTATCCATTTTGTATATCTATGTGTCTAAACTCCATTCTGCACGTATCTCGCAATTGACACATTATAGCATGTTCTAATTATACTATCACGTTTCCTGTAGAATACCGTCACCTTATAGTTTAGTTCCTCTTTATGAGGATGAGATCAGAAATGTCTAAGGTTTCTTTATTAACCAATAGAATCTACTGAATAAGTTAATGCCTGTAAATGGAGCATGTTTCCTATAGCTTGAAATTGATTAGTTTATACCCCCTTATAAGGAATGTACCCTAGACACCCCCCCCCTTTTCTGTACATCCTGTATTCTTTGTATAAGATCTCTGGATATGTATTAAACAGACGAGAATTCCTTTGACCTGCACACAGACAACTTGTGTTTATTCCAGTGGCAAAGGACTCTTCCGGAGGCTCCGCCCTTACACAGAACCGATTAGACTTGACTATAGCCAGGGACTATTAAGAGGTGGGATTGACAAAATCACCAACAATGCTGGTCATATAAAAAAGGAAAATATGGAAGTGGTCATATAAGTGATTATATAAAGAAGAAGAGAAAATATAATTTAGTTAGACACCAACTACACCTATATTACAAGGTCCAGAAGGCTAATAAGACACTTAGAAGAAACATATGTTAAAATATCGAAAGTTTAATACCTAACACATTGAATTTTAATTCTACTAAATAATTTGTTGCTTTTTGTATTGTGAAAAATTGTGAAATGGGAATATAGATGTGTTTAGGATAGTTGGTGTTAAGGGTATGTCCTCTGGAGCATAATAATGTAAAGAGGCAATAGTGTTGAAGTTTCCAGATGTAATGAGAGAGCTGGGACCACTAACAATTTGATCTGGCGTCTCCAACATATGATGAGTATTTTTTATTGCACTTTTGTGAGTGTTTTTTTTAAATGATTCAATATTGAAAAATATTCTTGGTTTACTGTACCAATGGAAGCTGTTTCTTCTTTCTACCCTCTCTAATGTGGTGACTTTTGAGTTGGATGGAGGGACCTAGTGACGCTTCTTCCAGGAATAGATGTTATATACAAGTGTGTTTATCAGACATGAGAATGGGTGGTAAATCGTTTTGGTGTCTTCCTGATGAGAGAGGGAGCACACTTGCACAGTGATGATCTATGAAACTCTCTGCTGGATGCTTTATATGAACTTTTCCCTATTTGCATGTTAATGATTATTACTGATGTAAATCACAGTTCTACTTTGAAGTTGGAGTAAAAATTTGATTGCACTCTTAAAGTGATATATATATATATATATATATATATATATATATATATATATATATTGTGACAGGAAGTCAGGTAAATCTGTGGATGTAGTCACAGACAGGAGATACATTTCCACCTGGTTTAGAAAATTCACCAATTACTATAGGGTGTCGGCTGCAGAGGTAGCCAGAACTGTCTAAGTACGTTGAACAGACTTCAGCTGTTCAGAATGAGGAAATTAATGCCTCTATAATTGGTCCAGAGGAAGTCGATTGATTGCTGCCTCCTGACGCTGTGTGAGCTGGGGAGAGGAGGACAGTCAGATGTGTGCCTCCCGACGCTGTGTGAGCATGGGAGAAGACCTCCTGGAGCGATGTGCGCTGAGGAGGGTAAAAAAGGGGAAGACTTCTCAAGGTGAGAAAATGAACTATTTCTATGTGGAAGAAATAAATGAACTGTTTGCTATGTGAAGAGACAAGCAAAGGGACATGTTCAATGTGAAGAGGAAAAGGGACATGTTCAATGTGAAGAGGAAAAGGGACATGTTCAATGGACATTTGTTGTGTGAAGAAAAAACATGGACTATGGAGTGTCTGCTGTAGGATCAGCAAAGTTTGCCCAACAGTAGGTTGGAGACAGACTCCGTAGGTAGGTTCCTGTATGTGAGAAGGTAGCCGCCCACCGTGGCAAGGATTTATTTTGTGTTTTATTTTATTTTGGATGTTTTTGACGCTTGCAGTCTGGTGAAGAAAATTGCATGAATAAACCAAACTGTTGTTTGCAACCACTTCTCGGCTATCTCCCTGTGTAACGAATCCCCCCAAGGGGTCATCCACACCCGCCACCGAGCTAATCCCCACAATATATATACAAAGTATTTTAAGGTGACAGAAGTAACAATATTTTTTTTTGGTTGTTTTTTTATATATATATATATATATATATATATATATGTATATATGTATATACACTATATTACCAAAAGTATTGGGATGCCTACCTGTACACACACATGAATTTTAATGGCATCTCAGTCTTTGTCCGTAGGGTTCAATATTGAGTTGGCCCACCCTCTACAGCTATAACAGCTTCAACTCTTCTGGGAAGGCTGTCAACAAGGCTTAGGAGTGTGTCTATGGGAATGTTTGACCATTCTTCCAGAAGCCCATTTCTGAGGTCAGGCACTGATGTGGACGAAAAGGCCTGACTCGCAGTCTCCACTCTAGATCATCCCAAAGGTGTTCTATCCAGTTGAGATCAGGACTCTGTGCAGGCCAATCAAGTTCCTCCACCCCAAACTCGCTCAGGCTGGAATGCCATTAAAGTTAATGTTCGTGTATAGTGTATAGCAGTGATGGCGAACCTTGGCACCCCAGAAGTTTTTGAACTACATTTCCCATGATGCTTATGCACTCTGCACTGTAGTTCAGCATCATGGGAAATGTAGTTCCAAAACATCTGGGGTGCCAAGGTTTACCATCACTGGTGTATAGTATAGGGTTCACGGCAGCCAATCAATGGACTTACTATTTGGCCAGCCTGAGTAAAATCAGATTGAAGCTCTGCTACATAGTAAATTTTTAGCAAAGGGGCTGATGGACATGTATGTTTAGGCTGTTTTCTTCAAAGGTTAGTTCTATTGAGAATTTGTTGACCTTTAACCACTTGCCGACTGCGCACATTATATTTACTGCGGCAGTCAGCCCCTCACAGGCAGAGCGATGTAGGTCTACATCGCTAGCCGGTGAGGCTCTGGGGAGCGAGCGCACGCCGCCGGAGGCGCGCTCCTGCATGGTCACGGCCCCCCCCCCCGCGCGTGTGACCGGCGGACCCGATGTCCACCGGTCACTCGGCGATCATCGGGGGAGAGGGAGAAAGGCAGGCGGCTAGTGTAAACAAGCCGCCTGTCATTCTCCCGTGTGTAGAAACAATGATCATACGGTTCTACTATGTAGGACCATTGATCATTGTTCCTACACCTCAAGCCACAGCCAATCACAGTTAGAATCACGCCCCTAGGGACACACACAGCCCCTCTCTCAAATAAAGTTAACCCCTTCACTGCCAGTGTAATTTTACAGTAACAGTGCATATGTATAGCACTGATTACTGTAGAAATGTCACTGGTAACCCCAAAAGTGTCAAAAATGTCAGTCAAGGGTCCGATCTGTCTGCCGCAATGTCGCAGTACCGCAAAAAAAATCGCAGATCGCCGCCATTACGCGTTAAAAAGAAAACAACAAAAATGACAAAAATCTTTCCCTTTGTTAGTAAACGCGATAACTTTTGCGCAAACCAATCAAAAGAAAATTTTTGCAATTTTTTTTACCAAACATATGTAGCATAAAACAAATTGGCCGAAAATGTTAAAAAAATTAGATTTTTACATTTTTTTGGGGGGGAATTTCATATAAAAAAATGTGAAAAATATTGTTATTTTTTCAACATTGACGCTATTTTTTTGTTTATAGCGCATGATCAAAAAATTGCACAGGTGATCAAATACCACCAAAAGAAAGCTCTGTTTGTGGGAAAAAAAGGATGTCAAATTCGTTTAGGTACAGCGTCGCACGACTGCGCAATTTTTCGTTAAAGTCAAGCAGTGCCGAATTTCAAAATACCCCCTGGTCATGAAGGGGGTAAAATCTTCCGGGGCTTAAGTGGTTAAAGCACGGCGCGAATCCGTCCCGCATCCCCTCTTTACAGGATTTGACTGCCAATGGCTTCGGCTGCTCTCAGTGAAGCCTGTGAGATCAGGAAGAGGGGAGAGAAGACCTACACATTTGCATCCCTAAACAGGGGCGGTCATCTGCCAATTATTGGCAGACATGGGAGTAAGTCACACATGTGCAAGTCATAAGCAAGTCTCAAGTCTTAACCTTCAAGTCTCAAGCAAGTCCCACGTTACTGTGGCGAAAAGCAAGCAAGTCAAGTCGAGTCCCTGCTAGAAGTCAAGCAAGTCAAGTCAAGTCATTTATTTTGGTCAAGTCACAAATCAAGTCAAAATATTGATCTACCCCAATTTTCACCTTTAAATCAGGTAAAAGTCAGTGGTCAGGAAAGGTTTTGTTTTATTTTAAACATTAACAAAACTGCTTAGTGCTTTTTTCTTGGCATATTAAAGAAACACTTTGAATGCCCAAACAGCTCAAAATCCTTCGTCCGGTCATGTTTCAACACCACAGTGACTAAAAACATGTTAAGTATTTCCATTGTTAAACAGCCAGTGTCCTAAAAATCAGAACACACTGAGGTGTTTTAAGTGACTGTGGTGTCAGAAACATAACAGGCACATTAATTTTGCTTTAACACATCTTGAGAAAATGCAAATATTTAATAACTTAAAAAAGTAAAGTCATTTTGAGTCATAAGTCTCAAGTCATGAATAACAAGACAAAGTTAAGTCGAGTGTTTTTTTAATTTTAGTCAAGCAAGTCTCAAGTCCTCAAACTGGTGACTTAAGTCTGACTTAAGTCAAGTCATGTGACTCAAGTCCCCCACCTCTGATTATTGGCAGCCGCAAACCAATTGTTTCATGCAGATTGTTCCAATCGCAAGTAATTGTTGCATTTTTGTGTATATATATATATATATATCTTTAGTAGACATTTGTATGTGAGCTATGACTAAGTGCTAAGGGAGCATGAAACGCATTAGCTGGTAATGCTGTTCCCCTCTATTTGTGTTTTTGGACATGTTTTTATGGACTTGCTGAAATGCAGGTGATTTTACTGGATGTGCGGCCAACCAGAATTATTTTTTGCTCGTTCAGCCACCTCAACTTGTTATAAGTGCATGTCATTTTCTCACCAAGCTTGGTTCCTTCTTCACAGCTGATTCTGTTTGCTGTAATGATTGTATTTTAACCTACATATGACCATTAACACCTGTTTGTTATAATTTTATAATCATAGGTTGACAATGTTCCTACATGATACACCCTAGAACTAAGGGCCAATCTTTTTTTTTTTTTTTTTTTCATTTTGGATGGAGCAAGGGAGGGTTTTAACCCCTGTTATCTCCCCCAGCTATCTGTGCCCCAATGGGGAGATTTCCCATCAATTCCTATCCCTTAGCCAAAACATGAAGCAAGAAGAAATTCCCCAAAGTGAGGGAGCCGTGCCCCTTGGTTGTTACCAAGGTCACCAAAATGAGTGTCTCTCCTGGAAGATTTCCCCTCTGTTTCTATACTTAGTGATCCTGAAATTAGTAATTTTATTGCACTTTCACTCTCTGTAATAAAGGATAACAGGACAAATACAGATGGGGCGCAGACAGCAATAAAAGCCTGGGAGGTGCTCTAATTCCTCTCCACTCTATCCAGAATATATTTTGTTTTACGTTTTTCCTTTAGGTATACTTTAAGACCTCATGCACACGAGCAAATGAGGCCATACAATGTAAAGTATTGGTGTATTTCCAAGCCAATGAGACACAGGTACAGCATACAGCGGCTCATAGTAATGAATGGCAATATGCTAGGTATACATGGGTATACACTGTGCTTATGTAAACTCATGCAAATGCCCAGGCATAACTCCCTTGGCGTACCCAAGCTGGAGTTCTGAGATTTACGTTAGTTTACACAAATTCAGCATATATCTAAATACAGTAAGCCCACAGCTATTTGTTGCTATGAGCAGCCATACTGTGCAGATGTGTCTCCCAGGGGCAGATAATGCCCAAAGTTAGCAGACCCCACAAGCACCCCCTTGATCAATTATTAACAAAAACACCTTAAAATGTTATTAAATGAAACAACAAGAGACAAGAGTATATAAGAAGAATCATTAAACTTTCTTTATCCTTTATAACCATACTCAAGCTGAAAATAACAGTCCATTAAAGTCTTTAATCACACTGTCCACCCACAATAGTGGGCGACAATACCCCCGAAAAAAGGACAGCTGCGACAAAGGGAAGGGAGGACATGACAGCTTGTTTTGATTGAAGGTCTAAATGCTGACATTCACCTCAGGGAGAAATTATTTAAAAGTGAATATGAATCCCGATTGGATGACAAGTCACTCAGGTACTATAAAGTAAAGGAAAGGGTCACCTTAAAAGTTAGCGCTAAGCGATAAGGTTGTCAATGACCTGTGGATTTTCTCACTTAGCCCTACTGTTTGCCAAAAATATTCCTTGTAAAATAAAAATATGCTGCTCTTCCACTTCCCCTTTCCCAAAATTGGAAAGCCTTTCTCCGACAGTCAGTGACACTCTTACGGTTACCGACATAATCAATACAGGACCTAATGCCAGATGTGAAAACCTCTAGCTTAGGTCTGTGATGAACCATAAGAGAAAGGTCTGAAGGTTGTCCAAAGTTAATCCAAATCCTGCAGATTTATGTATAAAAACACTGAGCATAGAGGCATCCATTCTTTCTATTTAAACTATAAATACTAAGTTAATATGCAATTACTAAATGTTCTTGTCTATAAAACAGGATTACATTAGAAAATGCTAACACTCATGGTTCCAGAGAAGATAAATGCATTACAAAAGGAAAGTGATGTCCCGATGTTGGCTCTGGGAGGTGATAAGCCTGCATCCCTAAGTCAAACTCTACTTTTTTTTATTAGAATGACACTCATCATCATGTTTTCTATAATACAGTATATTATACCACATATCCCAATCTGCTCCTATACATATTGAAGCAGACCATGAATGTGAATGTCATTTGGGAAAGCTATACTTGATTGGTCCCAGTGTTGTAATAAATAATATTTGTTTTCTCCCCAGGCTGGATGTTCTTCATTCATAAGAACAGCATGGATCAGAAAAATACTGCCTTATGGCCACTAGATGGAGCTAATGATCATAATAAATATTTATTTACTATGATGCAGTATTTTCCTGATCCCCACTATTCTTATGAATGAAGAACATTGAGCCTGCAGAGAAAATAGCCTAGTAACATTTAATTTTGCCTGCATTTGTGCAAAACAAATGTACATAAGGTTTTGCAGGACAAATAGCTCTGACACATTTTTTTAATACACCCCTGTGTATTTATTTGTTCCAATTCATTGCCATATTACCATTTTAACACTTAGTTAACCCAAATAAGCCTAAGGGCTCTTTCACACGGGCGATCCGATCAGATCCGCCTGTCAGTTTTTTAGGCGGATCTGATCGGATCCTCCATGCAGCTCTATGGGGCAGCGGATGTCACCTCCACTGACACCCCCGCTGCCATCCGTATCCGATCCTGTCCGTGAAATCTGGACGGATGCAAACCCTATTTTTCCATCCGTTCAGGGATCGGATCGGATCGGATCGGACCGGATGTGAGCGGACAGGCGGTCCGCTCTCATCCAATCCCCCATAGAGAGCAGCGGGAGCTGTGACACCTTCCTCTCCACACTGCAAGACGGAGCTGTCATCCGCCGGCTCAACGGGGATCGCGGATCGATCCCGCTGAGCAGCACGGATCCGCCTACGGAGGCGGACCGTGTGAAAGAGCCCTAACTGTTTCCTCCCTAATTCTCTTTTTAGCTACTTTTTTTTTGCTGTTATTTTTTTTAACCGTTAATATGCAAACTTAATTTTTGCAGCAGCACAAAAAAAATACAGATTACAAAATGCCGGTATTTGATTTGTAAATACCATCATTATAATTGAAACCATAAACGTAATTGTAGTTTTGTTATATAGGGGCCTTTTTTCTAAATGAATAGGCCCATATCAAAAATGTAAAATATGCACTAGTCCAAAATAATATAAAATTGTGAGATTTGAGTTGTTGAATGGCAAACATATCTAAAAGTATTTACCAACTTTAGAAGTTTACTAATACTGAACAGGTTACTGGTGCTCCCCACATCCCAACACAGTGACATTAGGGAAGTCACTTTGAGATCAAATATACTCAAAATGCTCTTAATATAAATACATATAATATAGACAAATCAGTCCGCAAGAAAAACATATAATTTTTCACCTGGTTTAGAGAAAAAAAGAGAAAACCGATAAATTAGATCAACAAAGTTAGTTTGACAGTTCTGTATAGGGTTGAGCAAACACGGACTGTATTATTCGTGTTCGTACCGAATAATTGGATTTTTGTTACCCGAACACGGACCCGAAAACTTTACTTTATGTTCGGGTAAAAATCCGTGTTCGGTCGTTTTAATTCCGGGTTTTGCATGCATTGGCGCGCTTTTCATGGCGGGCTTTCAACAGCCAATCAACAAGCGTTTAACTGGTGTGCCTTAAGCCATCCCAGCCATGCCTACAAATGTATTAGTAGCTGTGATTGGCCATCTGAAGCATGTGACCAAGTCTTTATAAGTCCGAGGCAGCGCCGCTGCGTCATTCTGCTGTGTTAGTTCAGGGACAGAGCACACATCATACGTGCTGGCTGCTGATTAGGGACAGACAGGAAAAAAAAAACATTTGTGTCCGGATAGAATTGAGGGACAGGTCGGAATGTGTTAGGCAGGGCGAGTTGTAGGCATTTTAGGGCGAGGCTGCTGATTTTTAGGGTCAGTTTTCTACGATCGATTTTGCTGTGTGGCAGGGGTTTTCAGTGACCGATCTACGATCATATCAATCCATTTAGGGAGAGGCTGCTGCTGATTTTTAGGGTCAGTTCTCTACGATCGATTTTGCTGTGTGGGAGGGGTTTTCAGTGACCGATCTACGATCTTATCAATCCTTTTAGGGAGAGGCTGCTGCTGATTTTTAGGGTCAGTTTTCTACGATCGATTTTGCTGTGTGGGAGGGGTTTTCAGTGACCGATCTACGATCTTATCAATCCATTTAGGGAGAGGCTGGAGATAGGCAGGTGTCAGTGGTCCACATCGATTTTGCTGTGTGGGGTGCAGTGAACACAATTTTTTTTGTCCACTGAGGAGGAGGGAGAAAAGTCTTTTTCTATCAGTCACTGTGTGCAGCATTTTTCCTTCAGCTGTGCTGTGCTGACTGATCATACACTGCTGTGTTCAGTTCACATGTGCTATTATTGAGTGGTTTCAAAAATCATACACTTTTTTCTATTCCACTATTCAATATACAGCCTTGGGTTAAAAAAAATAATAAATTGTGGCCTGCAGCAGAGCTGAATGATATTTGGGGTTTTTGGGGTTCATCTCATACTTCTGAAGATTTGAGGGTGCTGCCTGTTCCAAACTCCATCTACTCCTCATCCAGCCTTTTAGGGGTACAAACAATAGTAATTGGGGCCTAGTGTGGTTTTGTACATGTGAGATACATACACTTTTTTTGATCATATTTTCTATTCCGCTATTCAATAAAAACCTTTGGGTATCAATTAAATTGCGGGATAGTCTGTGTTGGTACGTGTGAGATCCACCTTTCCAAGTTTTTGGGGTTCATCTCATACTTCTGAAGATTTAAGGGTGCTGCCTATTCCAAACTCCTCCTACTCCTCATCCAGCCTTTTAGGGGTACAAACAATAGTAATTGGGGCCTAGTGTGGTTTTGTACGTGTGAGATACATACACTTTTTTTGATCATATTTTCTAATCCGCTATTCAATAAAAACCTTTGGGGAACAGTTAAATTGCGGGCTAGTCTCTGTTGGTAGGTGTGAGATCCACCTTTCCAAGATTTTGGGGTTCATCTCATACTTCTGAAGATTTGAGGGTGCTGCCTGTTCCAAACTCCTCCTACTCCTCATCCAGCCTTTTAGGGGTACAAACAATAGTAATTGGGGCCTAGTGTGGTTTTGTACGTGTGAGATACATACACTTTTTTTGATCATATTTTCTATTCTGCTATTCAATAAAAACCTTTGGGGAACAGTTAAATTGCGGGATAGTCTTTGTTGGTAGGTGTGAGATCCACCTTTCCAAGTTTTTGGGGTTCATCTCATACTTCTGAAGATTTGAGGGTGCTGCCTTTTCCAAACTCCTCCTACTCCTCATCCAGCCTTTTAGGGGTACAAACAATAGTAATTGGGGCCTAGTGTGGTTTTGTACGTGTGAGATACATACACTTTTTTTGATCATATTTTCTATTCCGCTATTCAATAAAAACCTTTGAGGAACAGTTAAATTGCGGGATAGTCTGTGTTGGTAGGTGTGAGATCCACCTTTCCAAGTTTTTGGGGCTAATCTCATACTTCTGAAGATTTGAGGGTGCTGCCTTTTCCAAACTCCTCCTACTCCTCATCCAGCCTTTTAGGGGTACAAACAATAGTAATTGGGGCCTAGTGTGGTTTTGTACGTGTGAGATACATACACTTTTTTTGATCATATTTTCTATTCCGCTATTCAATAAAAACCTTTGGGTATCAATTAAATTGCGGGATAGTCTGTGTTGGTACGTGTGCGATACACCTTTCCAAGTTTTTGGGGTTCATCTCATACTTCTGAAGATTTGAGGGTGCTGCCTGTTCCAAACTCCTACTCCTCATCCTGCCTTTAGGGGTACAAACAATAGTTATTGGGGCCTAGTGTGGTTCTGTACGTGTGAGATACATACACTTTTTTTGATCATATTTTCTATTCCGCTATTCAATAAAAACCTTTGGATATCAATTAAATTGCGGGATAGTCTGTGTTGGTACGTGTGAGATCCACCTTTCCAAGTTTTTGGGGTTCATCTCATACTTCTGAAGATTTGAGGGTGCTGCCTGTTCCAAACTCCTCCTACTCCTCATCCAGCCTTTTAGGGGTACAAACAATAGTAATTGGGGCCTAGTGTGGTTCCGTACATGTGAGATACATACACTTTTTTTGATCATATTTTCTATTTCGCTATTCAATAAAAACCTTTGGGTATCAATTAAATTGCGGGATAGTCTGTGTTGGTACGTGTGCGATACACCTTTCCAAGTTTTTGGGGTTCATTTCATACTTCAGAAGATTTAAAGGGGGGTGCCTGTTCCAAACTCCTCCTACTCCTCATCCTGCCTTTAGGGGTACAAACAATAGTAATTGGGGCCTAGTGTGGTTCTGTACATGTGAGATACATACACTTTTTTTGATCATATTTTCTATTCCGCTATTTGATTAAAAACCTTTGGGTATCAATTAAATTGCGGGATAGTCTGTGTTGGCACGTGTGAGATCCACCTTTCCAAGTTTTTGGGGTTCATCTCATACTTCTGAAGATTTGAGGGTGCTGCCTGTTCCAAACTCCTCCTACTCCTCATCCAGCCTTTTAGGGGTACAAACAATAGTAATTGGGGCCTAGTGTGGTTTTGTACGTGTGAGATACATACACTTTTTTTGATCATATTTTCTATTCCGCTATTCAATAAAAACCTTTGGGGAACAGTTAAATTGCGGGATAGTCTGTGTTGGTAGGTGTGAGATCCACCTTTCCAAGTTTTTGGGGTTCATCTCATACTTCTGAAGATTTGAGGGTGCTGCCTATTCCAAACTCCTCCTACTCCTCATCCAGCCTTTTAGGGGTACAAACAATAGTAATTGGGGCCTATTGTGGTTTTGTACGTGTGAGATACATACACTTTTTTTGATCATATTTTCTATTCCGCTATTTAATAAAAACCTTTGGGGAACAGTTAAATTGCGGGATAGTCTGTGTTGGTAGGTGTGAGATCCACCTTTCCAAGTTTTTGGGGTTCATCTCATACTTCTGAAGATTTGAGGGTGCTGCCTGTTCCAAACTCCTCCTACTCCTCATCCAGCCTTTTAGGGGTACAAACAATAGTAATTGGGGCCTAGTGTGGTTTTGTACGTGTGAGATACATACACTTTTTTTGATCATATTTTCTATTCCGCTATTCAATAAAAACCTTTGGGGAACAGGTTAATTGCGGGATAGTCTGTGTTGGTAGGTGTGAGATCCACCTTTCCAAGTTTTTGGGGTTCATCTCATACTTCTGAAGATTTGAGGGTGCTGCCTGTTCCAAACTCCTCCTACTCCTCATCCAGCCTTTTAGGGGTACAAACAATAGTAATTGGGGCCTAGTGTGGTTTTGTACGTGTGAGATACATACACTTTTTTTGATCATATTTTCTATTCCGCTATTCAATAAAAACCTTTGGGGAACAGTTAAATTGCGGGATAGTCTGTGTTGGTAGGTGTGAGATCCACCTTTCCAAGTTTTTGGGGTTCATCTCATACTTCTGAAGATATGAGGGTGCTGCCTATTCCAAACTCCTCCTACTCCTCATCCAGCCTTTTAGGGGTACAAACAATAGTAATTGGGGCCTATTGTGGTTTTGTACGTGTGAGATACATACACTTTTTTTGATCATATTTTCTATTCCGCTATTTAATAAAAACCTTTGGGGAACAGTTAAATTGCGGGATAGTCTGTGTTGGTAGGTGTGAGATCCACCTTTCCAAGTTTTTGGGGTTCATCTCATACTTCTGAAGATTTGAGGGTGCTGCCTGTTCCAAACTCCTCCTACTCCTCATCCAGCCTTTTAGGGGTACAAACAATAGTAATTGGGGCCTAGTGTGGTTTTGTACGTGTGAGATACATACACTTTTTTTGATCATATTTTCTATTCCGCTATTCAATAAAAACCTTTGGGGAACAGTTAAATTGCGGGATAGTCTGTGTTGGTAGGTGTGAGATCCACCTTTCCAAGTTTTTGGGGCTCATCTCATACTTCTGAAGATTTGAGGGTGCTACCTGTTCCAAACTCCTCCTACTCCTCATCCAGCCCTTTAGGGGTACAAACAATAGTAATTGGGGCCTAGTGTGGTTTTGTACGTGTGAGATACATACACTTTTTTTGATCATATTTTCTATTCCGCTATTCAATAATAACCTTTGGGGAACAGTTAAATTGCGGGATAGTCTGTGTTGGTACGTGTGAGATCCACCTTTCCAAGTTAATGGGGTTCATCTCATACTTCTGAAGATTTGAGGGTGCTGCCTGTTCCAAACTCCTCCTACTCCTCATCCTGCCTTTAGGGGTACAAACAATAGTAATTGGGGCCTAGTGTGGTTCTGTACGTGTGAGATACATACACTTTTTTTGATCATATTTTCTATTCCGCTATTCAATAAAAACCTTTGGGTATCAATTAAATTGCGGGATAGTCTGTGTTGGTACGTGTGAGATCCACCTTTCCAAGTTTTTGGGGTTCATCTCATACTTCTGAAGATTTGAGGGTGCTGCCTGTTCCAAACTTCTCCTACTCCTCATCCAGCCTTTTAGGGATACAAACAATAGTAATTGGGGCCTAGTGTGGTTCTGTACGTGTGAGATACATACACTTTTTTGATCATATTTTCTATTCCGCTATTCAATAAAAAACCTTTGGATATCAATTAAATTGCGGGATAGTCTGTGTTGGTACGTGTGCGATACACCTTTCCAAGTTTTTGGGGTTCATCTCATACTTCTGAAGATTTGAGGGTGCTGCCTGTTCCAAACTCCTCCTACTCCTCATCCTGCCTTTAGGGGTACAAACAATAGTTATTGGGGCCTAGTGTGGTTCTGTACGTGTGAGATACATACACTTTTTTTGATCATATTTTCTATTCCGCTATTCAATAAAAACCTTTGGATATCAATTAAATTGCGGGATAGTCTGTGTTGGTACGTGTGAGATCCACCTTTCCAAGTTTTTGGGGTTCATCTCATACTTCTGAAGATTTGAGGGTGCTGCCTGTTCCAAACTCCTCCTACTCCTCATCCAGCCTTTTAGGGGTACAAACAATAGTAATTGGGGCCTAGTGTGGTTCCGTACGTGTGAGATACATACACTTTTTTTGATCATATTTTCTATTTCGCTATTCAATAAAAACCTTTGGGTATCAATTAAATTGCGGGATAGTCTGTGTTGGTACGTGTGCGATACACCTTTCCAAGTTTTTGGGGTTCATTTCATACTTCAGAAGATTTAAAGGGGGGTGCCTGTTCCAAACTCCTCCTACTCCTCATCCTGCCTTTAGGGGTACAAACAATAGTAATTGGGGCCTAGTGTGGTTCTGTACATGTGAGATACATACACTTTTTTTGATCATATTTTCTATTCCGCTATTTGATTAAAAACCTTTGGGTATCAATTAAATTGCGGGATAGTCTGTGTTGGCACGTGTGAGATCCACCTTTCCAAGTTTTTGGGGTTCATCTCATACTTCTGAAGATTTGAAGGTGCTGCCTGTTCCAAACTCCTCCTACTCCTCATCCAGCCTTTTAGGGGTACAAACAATAGTAATTGGGGCCTAGTGTGGTTTTGTACGTGTGAGATACATACACTTTTTTTTATCATATTTTCTATTCCGCTAATCAATAAAAACCTTTGGGGAACAGTTAAATTGCGGGATAGTCTGTGTTGGTAGGTGTGAGATCCACCTTTCCAAGTTTTTGGGGTTCATCTCATACTTCTGAAGATTTGAGGGTGCTGCCTGTTCCAAACTCCTCCTACTCCTCATCCAGCCTTTTAGGGGTACAAACAATAGTAATTGGGGCCTAGTGTGGTTTTGTACGTGTGAGATACATACACTTTTTTTGATCATATTTTCTATTCCGCTATTCAATAAAAACCTTTGGGGAACAGGTTAATTGCGGGATAGTCTGTGTTGGTAGGTGTGAGATTCACCTTTCCAAGTTTTTGGGGTTCATCTCATACTTCTGAAGATTTGAGGGTGCTGCCTGTTCCAAACTCCTCCTACTCCTCATCCAGCCTTTTAGGGGTACAAACAATAGTAATTGGGGCCTAGTGTGGTTCTGTACGTGTGAGATACATACACTTTTTTTGATCATATTTTCTATTCCGCTATTCAATAAAAACCTTTGGGGAACAGTTAAATTGCGGGATAGTCTGTGTTGGTAGGTGTGAGATCCACCTTTCCAAGTTTTTGGGGTTCATCTCATACTTCTGAAGATTTGAGGGTGCTGCCTATTCCAAACTCCTCCTACTCCTCATCCAGCCTTTTAGGGGTACAAACAATAGTAATTGGGGCCTATTGTGGTTTTGTACGTGTGAGATACATACACTTTTTTTGATCATATTTTCTATTCCGCTATTTAATAAAAACCTTTGGGGAACAGTTAAATTGCGGGATAGTCTGTGTTGGTAGGTGTGAGATCCACCTTTCCAAGTTTTTGGGGTTCATCTCATACTTCTGAAGATTTGAGGGTGCTGCCTGTTCCAAACTCCTCCTACTCCTCATCCAGCCTTTTAGGGGTACAAACAATAGTAATTGGGGCCTAGTGTGGTTTTGTACGTGTGAGATACATACACTTTTTTTGATCATATTTTCTATTCCGCTATTCAATAAAAACCTTTGGGGAACAGGTTAATTGCGGGATAGTCTGTGTTGGTAGGTGTGAGATCCACCTTTCCAAGTTTTTGGGGTTCATCTCATACTTCTGAAGATTTGAGGGTGCTGCCTGTTCCAAACTCCTCCTACTCCTCATCCAGCCTTTTAGGGGTACAAACAATAGTAATTGGGGCCTAGTGTGGTTTTGTACGTGTGAGATACATACACTTTTTTTGATCATATTTTCTATTCCGCTATTCAATAAAAACCTTTGGGGAACAGTTAAATTGCGGGATAGTCTGTGTTGGTAGGTGTGAGATCCACCTTTCCAAGTTTTTGGGGTTCATCTCATACTTCTGAAGATTTGAGGGTGCTGCCTATTCCAAACTCCTCCTACTCCTCATCCAGCCTTTTAGGGGTACAAACAATAGTAATTGGGGCCTATTGTGGTTTTGTACGTGTGAGATACATACACTTTTTTTGATCATATTTTCTATTCCGCTATTTAATAAAAACCTTTGGGGAACAGTTAAATTGCGGGATAGTCTGTGTTGGTAGGTGTGAGATCCACCTTTCCAAGTTTTTGGGGTTCATCTCATACTTCTGAAGATTTGAGGGTGCTGCCTGTTCCAAACTCCTCCTACTCCTCATCCAGCCTTTTAGGGGTACAAACAATAGTAATTGGGGCCTAGTGTGGTTTTGTACGTGTGAGATACATACACTTTTTTTGATCATATTTTCTATTCCGCTATTCAATAAAAACCTTTGGGGAACAGTTAAATTGCGGGATAGTCTGTGTTGGTAGGTGTGAGATCCACCTTTCCAAGTTTTTGGGGCTCATCTCATACTTCTGAAGATTTGAGGGTGCTACCTGTTCCAAACTCCTCCTACTCCTCATCCAGCCCTTTAGGGGTACAAACAATAGTAATTGGGGCCTAGTGTGGTTTTGTACGTGTGAGATACATACACTTTTTTTGATCATATTTTCTATTCCGCTATTCAATAATAACCTTTGGGGAACAGTTAAATTGCGGGATAGTCTGTGTTGGTACGTGTGAGATCCACCTTTCCAAGTTAATGGGGTTCATCTCATACTTCTGAAGATTTGAGGGTGCTGCCTGTTCCAAACTCCTCCTACTCCTCATCCTGCCTTTAGGGGTACAAACAATAGTAATTGGGGCCTAGTGTGGTTCTGTACGTGTGAGATACATACACTTTTTTTGATCATATTTTCTATTCCGCTATTAAATAAAAACCTTTGGGTATCAATTAAATTGCGGGATAGTCTGTGTTGGTAGGTGTGAGATCCACCTTTCCAAGTTTTTGGGGTTCATCTCATACTTCTGAAGATTTGAGGGTGCTGCCTGTTCCAAACTCCTCCTACTCCTCATCCAGCCTTTTAGGGGTACAAACAATAGTAATTGGGGCCTAGTGTGGTTCTGTACGTGTGAGATACATACACTTTTTTTGATCATATTTTCTATTCCGCTATTCAATAAAAACCTTTGGGTATCAATTAAATTGCGGGATAGTCTGTGTTGGTACGTGTGTGATACACCTTTCCAAGTTTTTGGGGTTCATTTCCTACTTCTGAAGATTTGAGGGTGCTGCCTGTTCCAAACTCCTCCTACTCCTCATCCTGCCTTTAGGGGTACAAACAATAGTAATTGGGGCCTAGTGTGGTTCTGTACGTGTGAGATACATACACTTTTTTTGATCATATTTTCTATTCCGCTATTCAATAAAAACATTTGGGGAACAGTTAAATTGCGGGATAGTCTGTGTTGGTAGGTGTGAGATCCACCTTTCCAAGTTTTTGGGGTTCATCTCATACTTCTGAAGATTTGAGGGTGCTGCCTGTTCCAAACTCTTCCTACTCCTCATCCAGCCTTTTAGGGGTACAAACAATAGTAATTGGGGCCTAGTGTGGTTCTGTACGTGTGAGATACATACACTTTTTTTGATCATATTTTCTATTCCGCTATTCGATTAAAAACCTTTGGGTATCAATTAAATTGCGGGATAGTCTGTGTTGGTAGGTGTGAGATCCACCTTTCCAAGTTTTTGGGGTTCATCTCATACTGCTGAAGATTTGAGGGTGCTGCCTTTTCCAAACTCCTCCTACTCCTCATCCAGCCTTTTAGGGGTACAAACAATAGTAATTGGGGCCTAGTGTGGTTGTGTACGTGTGAGATACATACACTTTTTTTGATCATATTTTCTATTCCGCTATTCAATAAAAACCTTTGGGGAACAGTTAAATTGCGGGACAGTCTGTGTTGGTACGTGTTAGATACACCTTTCCAAGTTTTTGGGGTTCATCTCACACTGCTGAAGATTTGAGGGTGCTGCCTTTTCCAAACTCCTTCTACTCCTCATCCAGCCTTTTAGGGGTACAAACAATAGTAATTGGGGCCTAGTGTGGTTGTGTACGTGTGAGATACATACACTTTTTTTGATCATATTTTCTATTCTGCTATTCAATAAAAACCTTTTAGGAACAGTTAAATTGCGGGACAGTCTGTGTTGGTACGTGTTAGATACACCTTTCCAAGTTTTTGGGGTTCATCTCATACTTCTGAAGATTTGAGGGTGCTGCCTGTTCCAAACTCCTCCTACTCCTCATCCTGCCTTTAGGGGTACAAACAATAGTAATTGGGGACTAGTGTGGTTCTGTACGTGGGAGATACATACACTTTTTTTGATCATATTTTCTATTCCGCTATTCAATAAAAACCTTTGGGTATCAATTAAATTGCGGGACAGTCTGTGTTGGTACGTGTGAGATACACCTTTCCAAGTTTTTGGGGTTCATCTCATACTTCTGAAGATTTGAGGGTGCTGCCTGTTCCAAACTCCTCCTACTCCTCATCCTGCCTTTAGGGGTACAAACAATAGTAATTGGGGCCTAGTGTGGTTCTGTACGTGTGAGATACATACACTTTTTTTGATCATATTTTCTATTCCGCTATTTAATCAAAACCTTTGGGTATAAACAATTAAATTGCGGGATAGTCTGTGTCGGTACGTGTGAGATACACCTTTCCAATTTTTGGGGTGCATCTCATACTGCCGAGGATTTGAGGGTGCTTCAGTCTGCCTCCTGCCTGTTCCGAACTCCTCCTACTCCTCATCCTGCCTTTAGGGTACAAAAAATTGTAATCGGGGGCCTAGATTGTGTTTGTTCGTGTGAGATACACCGTTTTGTAAAATTTTTCCTATTCCGCTATTCAATATACACCCTGTTTGAGTGTAAAAAATTAAATTGCGGGATAGTCTGTATCGCTACATGTGAGATACACCTTTTTAAATTTGTTTGGCGCATCTCCTTCTACCGCCGAGGATTGCAGGGCGCTTCAGTTTGCCTCCTGTTCCCAACTCCTCCTACTCCTCTGCCTCATCCTGCCTTTCGGGTACAAAAAATTGTAATCGGGGCCTAGTTGGTGTTTGTACGTGTGAGATACACCGTTTTGTAAAAATTGTCCTATTCCGCTATTCAATATACACCCTGTTTGAGTGTAAAAAATTAAATTGCGGGATAGTCTGTATCGGTACATGTGAGATACACCTTTTTAAATTTTTTGGCGCATCTCCTTCTACCGCCGAGGATTGCAGGGCGCTTCAGTTTGCCTCCTGTTCCCAACTCCTCCTACTCCTCTTCCTCATTCTGCCTTTAGGGTACAAAAAATTGTAATCGGGGTCTAGTCTGTGTTTGTACGTGTGAGATACACCGTATTATAACATTTTTCCTATTCCGCTATTCAATATACACCCTTTTGGAGTGTAAGAAAATTAAATTACGGCATAGTCTGTATCGGTACGTGTGAGATACACCTTTTAAATTTGTTTGGCGCATTTCCTTCCACCGCCAAGGTTTGCAGGGCGCTTCAGTTTGCCTCCTGTTCCCAACTCCTCCTACTCCTCTTCCTCATCCTCCCTTTAGGGTACACAAAATTTTAATCGGGGCCTAGTCTGAGTTTGTACGTGTGAGATACACCGTTTTTTTATCCTTTTTCCTATTCCGCTATTCAATATACACCCTTTTGGGGTAAAAAAACATTAAATTGCGGCATAGTTTGTATATTTGACTGTCAGATACACCCGTGCGATACTGTTGTTGTTTTGTTCCGCTATTCAATAAACACCTTTCTAGGGCAAGATCATAAATTACAGAAATATGAGGAGATCGTCAAATAGGGGCCGTGGCCGGGGTCGTGGTGCTGCTGGTAGAGCTCCTGTTGCAAGGAGAGGACGTGGTCGATCTGTGCCAGCTACACGCACAAGTGAAACACCTTCCTCAAGTGTGAGTAGGCGACAGAACCTGCAGCAGTATTTGGTAGGGCATAATGCGCCTCTAGACGTGATGAGGCCTGAAGAAGTACAGGCGATAGTAGATTGGGTTGCTGACAGTGCCTCCAGTTACTTCACATTGTCTCCCACCCAGTCTACTGCAGAAAGGTCAGAGTTGGCACCTGCAGCCAATGTCCAACCGTCTTTCACCTCACCCCCTTGGAAATCAGGCAAGCAGTCTGAGCCCCAAGCCATACAGCAGTCTCTTCTTCTTTTTGAGGACTCTGTTAGCAGGGTTTCCCAGGGCCATCCACCTAGCCCTGCCCCAGAAGTGGAAGAGATTGAGTGCAGCGATGCCCAACCACTTATTTCTCAAGATGAGTACATGGAAGGACCATCGCAGCACGTCTCCGATGATGACGAAACGCAGGTGCCAACTGCTGCGGCGTTCAGAATTGTGGAGACCGAAAAGGAGGGCAGGGGTGAAGACTGGGTGGAAGATGATGTGGAGGACGATGAGTTCCTCGACCCCACATGGAATGAACGTCATGCAGGTGACCTGAGTAGTTTGGAGGAAGAGGCGGTGGTCGCACAGAGCCACCAGCACAGCAGAAGAGGGAGCAGGGTGCAGAAGCGGAGCGGCCGTGCCCTAGACACTACGCCCGCTACTGCCCAACGCAGCAAGGGAACGAGCGCACCAAAGTCAGCTCAAAGGAGTTCTCTAGCGTGGAAGTTCTTTAGAAAATGTGCTGATGACAGGACACGAGTGGTTTGCACCCTGTGCAATCAGAGCCTGAAGCGAGGCATAAACTTTCTCAACCTGAGCACAACCTGCATGAACAGGCATCTAAGTGCAAAGCACGAGCTGCAGTGGAGTAGACACCTTCAAAACCAAGAAACGTCTCTGGCTCATCCTGCTTCCTCTTCTGCTGCAGTCTCGGCCGCTCCAGCCACATCTGTAGTGATACCGGCACCTGCCACCCCGCAAACAGAGGATCTGTCAGCAACACCACCACCTGGGTCACCAACCATCTCCACAATGTCCCGTGGAAGCGTTCAGCTTTCCATCTCCCAAACACTTGAGAGGAAGAGGAAGTACCCCCCTACCCACCCGCGATCCCTGGCCCTGAATGCCAGCATTTCAAAATTCTTGGCCTTTGAAATGCTGTCATTCCGTCTGGTGGAGACGCACAGTTTTAAAAACCTTATGTCGGTGGCTGTCCCACAGTACATCGTGCCCAGCCGCCACTACTTTTCCAGGCAAGCCATCCCTTCCCTGCACAACCAAGTGGGGGAAAAAATCAGGTGTGCACTGTGCAACGCCATCTGTGCCAAGGTCCACCTAACTACCGATACGTGGACCAGTAAGCACGGTCAGGGGCGGATAGCAATTTGGTGCATGTCCTTCCACCACCGAGGATTGCAGGGCGCTTCAGTTTGCCTCCTGTTCCTAACTCCTCCTACTCCGCTTCCTCATCCTCTACCGCCTCCTCATCCGGACAGCGTTACACCTTCACCACCAACTTCAGCACGGCCAGGGGAAAACGACAGCAGGCAGTTTTAAAACTTGCCTGTTTGGGGGAAAAACCACACACCGCGCAGGAGTTGTGGAGGAGCATGGAACAGCAGACAAATGAGTGGTTGCTGCCAGCAAACCTCAAGCCCGGCCTGGTGGTGTGCGATAACGGGCAAAATCTCATAGCAGCTCTGGGCCTAGCCGGTTTGAGGCACATCCCTTGCCTGGCGCATGTGCTGAATTTGGTGGTGCAGAGGTTCCTTAAAAACTACCCCGATATGTCAGAGCTGCTGCAGAAAGTGCGGGCCGTCTGTGCGCACTTTCGGCGTTCTCACCCTGCTGCTGCTTGCCTGTCAGCGCTGCAGCGTAACTTCGGCCTTCCGCTCACCGCCTCATATGTGACGTGCCCACAAGGTGGAACTCCACCTTGCACATGCTGCAAAGACTGTGCGAGCAGCAGCAGGCCATAGTGGAGTTTCAGCTGCAGCACGCACACGTGAGTCGCTCTGCGGAACCGCACCACTTCACCACCAATAACTGGGCCTCCATGCGAGACCTGTGTGCCTTGTTGCGCTGTTTTGAGTACTCCACCAACATGGCCAGTGCCGATGACGCCGTTGTCAGCTTAACTATCCCACTTCTATGCCTCCTTCAAAAAACAATTCGGGCGATGATGGAAGAGAATGTGGCACAGGATGAGGAGGAGGAGGAGGATGAAGAGGTAACATTTCCAAGGCTTTCAGGGCAGTCATTCACAAGGGGCTCCGAGGGTGGGTTCCTGTACACACAAACGCCAGGGACACAATTGTCCAGCAGGGGCAAAGTTCTGGAGGATGAGGAGGAGGAGATGGAGGAGGAGATGGAACCATGTTCACAGCAGGGTGGCACCCAGGCCAGCTCATGGCCATCACTGGTGCGTGGCTGGGGGGATACAGAGGACACGGACGATACACCTCCCACAGAGGACAGCCTTTCGTTGCCTCTGGGCAGCCTGGCACACATGAGCGATTACATGCTGCAGTGTCTCCACAATGACCGCTGAGTTGCCCACATTCTAACTTTTGCTGATTACTGGGTGGCCACGCTGCTGGATCCCCGTTACAAGGGCAACGTACCATCCTTAATTCACTCACTGGAGCGCGATCGCAAGATGCGCGAGTACAAGCGCACGCTGGTAGACGCGATGCTGCTGGCATTCCCACCTGACAGCGGGGCCACAGTGGAAGCACAAGGCAGAGGAGGAGGAGGAGGAAGAGGTCGCTAACGCAACCAGGGCACCGCCAGCACCTCAGAAGGCAGGGTTAGCATGGCCGAAATGTGGAAAAGCTTTGTCAGCACGCCACAACAAACAGCAGCACCAGCAGCTCATATGGAACGTCTTAGCAGGAGGCAGCATTTCACCAACATGGTGGAGCAGTATGTGTGCACACGCCTAGACGTACTGAATGAGGGGTCTGCCCCCTTCAACTTCTGGGTCTCCAAGTTGGGCACATGGCCTGAGCTTGCCCTTTACGCCTTGGAGGTGCTGGTGTGCCCTGCAGCCAGTGTATTATCTGAACGGGTATTTAGCACGACTGGGGGCGTTATCACAGACAAGCGCAGCCGCCTGTCCAGAGACAATGTGGACAAGCTCACATTCATTAAAATGAACCAGGCATGGATCCCACGGGACTTTTCCGTACCTTGTGCAGAATAGAGATGGATACCGACCTTACCCAGCCATTGTTCTATTTTTGCTCTTTCTCACTCTTTTGGGGTGTACCCACATTTAAAATTTGTGAAAAGAAGCAGTGTTGGCTACCTCGTCCTCCTCAGGGCCAGATTAAGGTAGGGGCTATTGGAGCTGCAGCTCCAGGCCCCTACCTTTATATAGGCCCCGGGTTGGCCATATTCACTGTTACCGCTCTTCTGTCACTTGTAAACACAGAAGTCTGGCTTCTATGCTCGCTTCCCCAGGCAGCTCCCTCAGAACCTCCCCACACAGCACGAAGGCCGGACAAGGAGGGACAGTTGCCAATGCATGGATGTGTTTATGGGCTTCAGAGACAGCATCCCATGTTGAATTAGGCATGCATGGCTGCACCCTTCCTCCTCTGGGTGCATGCCAAGGCACGGCCCTTAAGGCCCTTCAAAATCCTCAGCACCAAGCCCATGATGCTCTTAATCCGCCCCTGTCCTCCTCCACCGCCGCTTCCACCTACACCGCCCATAGGTGTGCGCAGGCTATTGCATTAGGGTGTGCACCCCAAAGTTGAAATACACATGCATGTGTTTGCCTACATGTACATGGCCCGATACATTACTCTCCCTGCTGGCAAAGAGAAATAGAGCAGAGCAGGTCCGAGGGAGATCTTTCCCATCTCCTCACTGGCAAACAGAGCGATAATGCTATGTGCCCTAGGTGATTAGGGTGTGCCCAGGCACATCCAGCACACCCTGTGCGCATGCCTATGAGACCGCCACATCCACCACCACCTCAACCTCCCTCCTACTCCATATGGGCCTCGTCCTTCAGAGATGAAGAACATTGTTTTATTTTTCTGTTTTTTTGTTGTTTTAAGTTATTTCCCTATCCACATTTGTTTGCAGAGTACTTGCCATGCTCTTAACTACGTTTTGCTGCCATTTGCAGCACTCTAGCCCTTTCCATTGGTGTTTTAGAGCCATTTTAGTGCCTGAAAGTTCGGGTCCCCATTGACTTCAATGGGGTTCGGTGTCCGGGAAAAGTTCGGCAAAAGTCCGGGACACGGACACGGACTTTTTTTAAAGTTCGGCCGAACCCGCCGAACATGGACATCCAGGTGTCCGCTCAACTCTAGTTCTGTAATAATTTTTGAAACAATATTGCCATCTAGTGCTGAAAATAAATACTGTAACTTCTTTAGTGGTTATTATAAGGCTAGGAGACAGAAAGCTAATGACATCACCCCCTCCCTCACATGACAGTATACATTGGCCACTTCAATGGAGCAACAGGCAGTGGGGGAGCATGGGGAGTAGAGTGTAAATGTGTTTGGGGGGGAGGGAGGCTTGTAAGATATTAATGGCACAATTCACAACGTTTTCCACAAGGCTAAGTATTTTTTTATGTCACGTGACTATATATTTAAAATCGAATTGGACTGGAATACCTGTCCCCTTTTTAAAAATATTTTTTTGTCCTGGTATTTTACCTGCATGAAACAAGTCTTCCTTCACTTTGCCCCAAATGTGCAAAGTGACACAATCTCTTTAAAACTGGCCATCTATTTAACCATTTAGTGAAATATAAATTGGTGAATAATATAATCAATCAGATAATCTTTGTTAAACCTTTCTTTTTCTTTTCTCTGTTACTCAACACATACACACAATTAAATTTGACATCCTTTCGTCTCCAGTTATCTTAAAGCGATAGTAAAGTCCGCTATTTGATTTTTACCTACAGGTAAGCCTATTATAAGGCTTACCCGTAGGTAAAATGAATATCTCCATGTTTAGGAGATATTTACACTGGATGCAGCCAGCACGCGTGGGAGTGATGTCATCGCGGCTCCGGCCAGTCACACAGCCGGAGCCCGTGAACCTGGAAGGAAGAGCGGGGTAAGATGTAAGCCCTGTCAGCGGTAATAGCATGCCGCTGGAGGGCTTCATTCTAATGTAAGTATTTCATAATGTGCTAATATGCGATGCATTCTAGTACATTATGCAATTGCCTTACAGGGGATTTATTTTATTCTTTTTAGCTGCTGCGGTGTACTACCACTTTAATAGGTAAATATTAAAAGTGGTAAAAAGTAACACTCACATTTTATGCAGAAAAAACAGGCCGTTTAAATATAGGAAGCTGTGCTGGTGTCTTTTCCTGGTTACAGTGTGCGCTCGGGAAGTCTTCTGGCACTTGAGCACTTTTTGGATATATGTGGACACATGCTGATACCACTTTTTTATATATATCTTTATCACCTTTTTATATTTATATATTTATTGGATTATCACCATCTTTATCTTTACATTTTATACTTATATTCGTTGGATTAACACTATATATATATATTGATTGAACTATCTTTTGATATTATTGGGTAATGTATATGCTCAGTTTTTTGCACGTTTTGCACGTTGCACTTTATGATCAATCATTTGGTGTGAACATTTATTAGTATTTATTGTGGGTTCAAAAAACCTTTTTGCGCTGTATATTGGCACTTTACACCGTATATGTAGTACTCTCTAAATGCCTGAGAGATTCTCCACCCATTTCCCATGATTCCAAATAATAATAAATAATTATAAAAACTTCTTGTGTATTTAGTCCTATCCCCCTTCTGATATCTGTGATAACCTTATAAATTCCTATTTCCATAATACTTAAACTATCAACTACTAATATATTGTGTTAATTGTTATCTAGTACCTAGCATAGCACCAACATCTCTCCCATTTACTCTAAAAAAAAAAAAAAAAAAATGTGCCCTATCAAGCTATCTCTGAATAATTGTATAGGAGCCAAACCTATAGTGTCCAACATTTTAACCCCATAGTTTTGTTAATTTATCTGTGCATTCCCTATGCTGATATACCATATATTCTCTTTGTAAGATTAAATTTACTGGTTTTACCCATAGAGATTCCAATCCCCAGAAATTCCATCACTGATCACTGTATTAGCATCACTGGTGATGTCATCGTCCCCTAATTTACCTTCCACTCAGTGTCAGTTATTGTCAGATTGTCCGCTGCACTAACACAGTCCCACTATAAGTACATAAGTATAAGAAATACTCTATCAGGGACATGCAGTCAAGGGAAGCAGAGCCTCCCCTGCCAATAACATAGATAAAAATAAATAAATAAACAAAACAAAAAAAACAATTGAGCTTTGAGGGTCATAGCTCCATGATCTGGGGTCATAGAGACCCCAGATTTGGGGGGTAGGTACCTGAAGTGGTAGGTACCCCACCACTTGGGTCTCCTAGCATCTATTGTTTCATAGAAAAATTGATTTTTTTTGTACAATCTTACCGTAAAATCCTTTTCTCTTAAGCTCATTAACAGACGTAGTCCTCGTTGATTCAACACAACTCGGTTATGCTGCCCTCTACAGGAGTAGGACTAGACAGGAAAGAAAACATTCTGGCCACACCTTAGGGGCAGTCCCAGAGGGTATATCCTCTCTCTCTCTGCTACAGCAAATCAGTTATGTCACAAAGCAGTGTTTAGAGAATTTAACCCAACCCAACTCAAAAACAGAGGGGCGGGTACTACGTCTGTCAATGAGTTTAAGAGAAAAGGATTTTAAGGTAAGATTTTACAAAAATCCATTTTTCTCTGTCGCTCATTGACAGACGTAGTTCTCGTTGATTCAACACAACTCAGGACGTCCCAAAGCAGTACCACAAATGAGGGGTGGGAAAATGGAAATCAAATCCAATCTAGAAGGCCCAACCGGTGCCAACTAGAAGTTTTCAACAGAAAAAAACCCTCGAGGTAGACCACCGGTCTCCTCAAATTGCGGCCTGTAAAACCTTGCGGCCAAATGAGGCATCCGCCGATGCCATCACATCAATCTTATAAAATTTTGTAAAGGTATGTACCGACGACCAGGTGGCCGCCTTACATACCTGGACCACTGAAGCCTGATGGCGGAAGGCCCAGGAAGTACTGAGCGCTCAAGTGGAGTGCGCCTTAACAGGGAACGGAGGATTCCGACCCTTAATAGAATAAGCCTGTATCACTGTCTGTCTAATCCATTTGGAGATAGTCGTGGCAGATGCAGGCAACCCCTTTCTGGGGCCATCCGTGATCACAAACAGTGAATCCGTCTTACGGAACGATTCCGTAGCCTTCAGGTATACCCTGATTGCCCGAACCACATCCAAGGAATGCAACGCATGTTCCCGAGGATAATTGGGCTGAGGACACAAGGAAGGTAGTACAATATCTTCATTCAGATGAAAGTCTGAAACCACCTTTGGAAGAAAGGATGGCTTAGGATGAAGAGCTACCTTATCCCTATGAATCACTAAATATGGGGACTGGCATGACAATGCAGCCAGTTCTGACACCCTGCGTGCAGAAGTGATAGCCACCAAGAAGGCCACCTTCTGGGATAAAGTAAGCAAGGGAATCTCCCTGATGTTTTCAAAGGGAGGTTTCTGCAGAACCGACAAAACCAAATTAAGATCCCAGGGCGGTAAGGGCGCGCGGACTGGTGGAGCCAGGTGCCGCACCCCCTGGATGAAATTCCGCACCAAGGAATGAGTAGCCAAGGGCTTCTGAAAGAAGATTGCTAACGCTGAAACCTGACCCTTGATGGTGCTCAAGGCTAGTTTCTGCTCAACCCCCTTTTGCAGAAAGGTCAATATTCGGGTCACCGAATAGGTACGTGGAGGAAATCCTAAAGATTCGCACCACGCGATATACGTCTTCCATGTGCGATAATAGACCTTGCTGGAAGTCGCTTTCCTTGCCTTAATTAGCGTAGGAATAACTAAAGCTGACAACCCTCTGTCCTTCAGTACCTGGGTCTCAATGGCCAGGCCATTGAACCCAGCGACTGTAAAGCACAATGGAAGATCGGTCCTTGAGACCGCAGACACTCCCTGAGAAGAAGTTCCCAAGGAGCGTTCGCGACTAGCATGTCCAAGTCGGCCAGACCGGCTTGACGAGGCTAGCCTAGAATTTCCAGGACAAATGGAGCTGACTGGATCCGAACCAGGCTGCCCTAGAGCTATCTGGCCCCGGCAATCCAACAAAGTCTGATCGTTCTCTGTTCCCACACATTTATCAGACACCTGATTCCTATCAGGAGTGGTGATTTCTCCTGGTTGAACATTAGAGACCGAAGTCACCCGGCTAGAGGCTCCTTGGTCTGTCTGTTCAACCGGATCCGATTCTTGTGGGGAACTGAGGCTAATCTTTGGAAAAGGTAAAGAAAATGATCTGTTCAGGGAACGGTAACTACCGCTCCCTGTAGTACTTAAATGTTGGAAGGGAAGAATCGCACCGGTAGCAGTGGTCGATGCTCGATCTAATGCTCTGAATACCGGTGAAGACATCCCCCCACCCTCAAGCCGGGTGGGGGCGCACCTTCAGGCTGTGTAATCCTTTGCTTCAGGTTTGGCTGAGTCGGTCTTTTGTTTGTCCGACCAGCCCTTCTTGAACCCTCCTGGAGGAGTTTTGCCCTTCCCGCTTGCTCCAGCAGAGCAAACGAACCCTTTATGGGCGGTAAAGAAAGGTCCCCGCTTGTTACGAGGTCCTTTAGCTTTAGCAGCCTGTGGCAAAAAAGTGCTTTTGCCCCCAGTGGCATCCTAAATGATCTCATCTAGGGTGGCCCCAAATAGGCGATTCCCTTGAAAGGGGAGATTCGCCAAGGTCTTTTTGGAACCTAGGTCCGCTGACCAGCATTTTAACCACAGCACACGTCTGAGGATTACCGCTGACATAGATGCATGCCCTAATAGGGGGGTAGCATCCAAGGCTGCGTCACAGACAAACTGTAGTCCTTGTATAATCTGTTCCATCAAATCAGATGTTGCCTGGGGGATATCTTTCCCCTTCAGGTCCTGGCGCACCAATCTCGCCCATTCCGTTAATGTCTGAGAAACTAGACCAATGACAATTACTGGTCTAAAGGCTGACCCTATCAGGGAAAAGATAGTGCGGGACTCCGCTTCTACCTTTCGATCCACCGGATCCTTAAAGGACGAAGCGTCCTCCACTGGAATAACCGTGGCTTTATTCAGTCTGGAAATAGGTGGGTCCACCACTGGTGGTACCGTCCATTTCTTAATGAGGGATTCCTCAAACAGATAGCGTCTAGCAATGCGCTTGGAAATAGTAAAGGTACGCTTAGAATGCTCCCATTCCTCTTTAATCTTATTACCAAAACACTTGGGTAAAGGAAAAACCTTCACCGTCTTGGTGGGTTTGCTAGTACCAAAGGGAATCTCTATTTCAGTTGCCTCTGCCGGTAAAACCTCAAGTCTTAAGGTTTCCCGAACCGCCACAACTAGTGCGTCCACCAATGCTTCTTCCTGAATTATGGCGGAAGCATGAACGTCTTCCTCACTGTCTGAGGGAACTTTACCTGAGACAACAGCCCCTGCAGAGGGACCTGCAGCTGCAATGACCATCTCAGAATCTGAATCTGAAGTATCAGATGATATAGGGGTAGGCGGGGGTCGCTTTCTTGACCCCCGTTCCTGACAGGCCGTCTCCACCCGAGCCACCAAAGACTCCAAAACTGCTGTAAATGCATCCATACTCTGTGCACTGGCGGGTCCCGCGGCCCCCTCGAGGGAAACAGGTGGGGGTACCTGTGTGGCAGGGTCCATAATAATTCCAGATACTACCCGGAAAAAATCAATTTGCCAAAAAATAAAACTTTTTTTTTTTTTTTTTCAGACCCCCAGCGCCACAAAGCCCCTCAGTGCTACCTTCTTAGGGACCCCTACAAAGCGAGAGAGATAGACCCCAGGGCTCACCACTTGATGCTCAGAGTTTTCAAATGCACTTTGTCTCAGCGCTGTCTAGAACAGACAGGAAGTCTTTTGGCTGGCTTCCCGGGAAAAAAGGAGGCGACTCCGCCCCTCTGTACACCTTCCGGCGCCTCCCCTAGCTCCACGAGGTGTTTGGGTCACCTCAAACATGGCCGCCCCCATGCTGGAGACACGAGGCTACACCAAAATGGCGGCCTCGTACGATCTACCAGATAATGGCGGCGGCCTGTACAGAATAACGGCATGTCTGCGGGAGTAACTCGGCCTCACAAACCTTCACCCTCATGGTGATCAGTGTGGCCGGCGGTACCGGACCCTCCGTCGGGAGGCACCTGCTTAGCTGGAGGAATAGGATCCGGAATGCAGTATCATGTATAGACATCGCCCTGTGGCTTCTGACAGGTAGGATACCTTATACTATCACAGTCATGTTCTAATACTGCCACTGACTACAATCATTCAAACATTTTTGCAATTAGATTGTCAGCTCCCAAACCAAGCCTCCTGGTTTCTTGTTCACAAAAATCACACTCCAATAGGGGGATCTGTGACATGTTATAGGATAGAGGGGAGACCCATCCTTACCATTACAGAGAGGGGCCCGTGTTCACCACAAGACCCGTCAGGGGAAAAGGGGGAACATACTACTCACCATACCGGAACCAGGCGGGCGCCAACTCCTGACAGTACCCCTCTCCACTGGGGTGGGAGGGCTGTCGACCAATACGGACGCCGTGACTCATGGTCATTGGCGTTTAAGCGAGACGTTCAACTCGCAGAGTCAGTCCCCGTCCAGTGGGACTATGTCGCTGCCGACCCAGCGCGGAGCTATGGCCTGCACGCGCTCGTAGGCTGAACTGGGGTGACCACTGGATCTCAACATCCAGCCCGTCGCCCAGTTCCAGCTTTCTTGCTTGAAGATCTCACAGGAACACTGGAGAAAAAAGCTGTCTAAAAAATCTTTCTAAGAAAAAAATCCTGCCAGGACCGAAGATCCTAGCAAGGCATCTAGGTCCTTACTCCTAACTAGACTGATTTGCTGTAGCAGAGAGAGAGGATATACCCTCTGGGACTGCCCCTAAGGTGTGGCCAGAATGTTTTCTTTCCTGTCAAGTCCTACTCCTGTAGAGGGCAGCATAACCCGAGTTGTGTTGAATCAACGAGGACTACGTCTGTCAATGAGCGACAGAGAAATGGGACTCCTTGCACAGCCTGTCAGAATCTTTTTTCAGCAGACTGAGAGAATGAGCTCACAGTGCCTCTGAGTTCTTGTCAGAGGTACTGAACTCAATAAACAGCTTGGAGCCTTACACCAATGGTAAAGCACCATGGTTCCAAGCTGTCCAATAAAAATGCTGCAGTGGAGGCTCTCCTCTCATTTCAGTGTCATAGAAAGGGGAATGTGTCTAAAAGACACATACTCCCCTCTAGCCCTGCCCTCTTAACTACAAGGAAGAAACATGGGTTTATGGGTATAAGGTTTACCCATAATCCCATGTTTTTCTCACACAGTTAAGCGGGAGAATCTGCTGCTGCTGAAAAGGTATTTTTTTTAATCAAGCAAAATAATATATTATGCTATATGTTATAACATAAAAATGTATTATTTATCTATTTACTGTGAAATTACTGGTTTGAAGTTATAACTTCAAACTTCAGTAATTTGTCCGCTAAGCCACCTGCTTGAGTACAGTTTTTTCAAATATAGTAAATAACCTTAAAAACAATATATAACAATTATTTGTATATTACTTACTTATGGTAATTAACCACTTGCCACCCAGGTCAATTCTGACACTTCTCTCCTACATGTAAAAATCCTCATTATTTTGCTAGAAAATTATTCATAACCCCCAAACATTATATATATTTTTTTAGGCAGACACCCCAGTGAATAAAATGGTGGTCATTGCAACTTTTTATGTCACACGGTATTTGCGCAACAATTTTTCAAACACAATTTCTATTAAAAAAAAAAAAACTGTTTCATGAATAAAAAAAAAAAAGGTTAGCCTCATTTTTTTATATAATGTGAAAGATGATGTTACGCTGAGTAAAAAGATACCTAACATGTCACAATTTAAAATTGTGCACACTTGCTGCACCACCTATTCCCCTGTTTAAATCTCACTTGTGGAATGGCGCCCAACTTCAGTACTTAAACAGTGTAATTTTTATTTTTTATTTCTGCATTCTGTAACAGCCCTGTACTTAACCAATGAAATCTCAGCATTTACAGGGCTGTTACAGAATGCAGAAATAAAAAAAAAAAAATCTGCTGTCAAAAATATTCCTTTCACCAGACACATATTTATCTGGGGGAATCTGATTGACTGCTTGCGACCTGACACGCCGATTTTTAAGCGTAAGCCAATTGGCTGAAGATTAACTTTTTCATGTCACGGTGCTCAGCTACGCTGTGGGAGTTTGTTCACTAAATAATGTGGGGGTTGTGTCTGGCTCTGATACTAGCCAGTGCCTCACCAGCCACTGACCTCACGTCCCTGTACTCTATATACTATAGTTTGTAGATGCTATAACTTTCACACAAACCAATCAATATACACCTACTGGAATTTATTTTACCAGAGACTTGTAGCAGAATACATTTGGGCCTAAATTTATGAGGATTTTTTTATTTTTTTATTAGATATGTTTTAATAGCAGAAAGCAAAAAAAAAAATAGCTTTTTTTGTTAATATGATAAAAAATAAAAAAACACAGTAGTGATCAAAAGCCACCAAATGAAAGCCCTATTTGTGTGAAAAAAATTATATAGATGTAATTTGGGTACAGCATTTAATGAACGCGCAATTACCAGTTAAAGTTGCACGTGCTAAATAGCATAAAATGGCCTGGTCATGGGGTGGGCGGGTAAAACCTTCCCGTGGTCAAGTGATTAAAGTCTATGCGAGCTAAGTCTTTTCATTTTTTTCTGGCTTTTTATCAGGGCCAAGCTTTCGGTAAAAAGAGACATGGCATCCGCTCTACCCACTGAATGGTATAAAAAAAAAAAATACTGTTCAGCAGGCATCAGGAATTTTACTGTGGCTTAGCAGGCTATATAGTATTAAAAATACATAATTCCTTTAAATACCAGACTTGAGGGAAGTCTTAATTAATTAGTCTTAAAGTCTTGGAGCATGAAAAAATTAAAACTATCGCTTCTACAAGACAGTTCTTTCCTTGCTGGCTTCTGTTTGTAAGCAATGAGACTGGAGGATCCCAGATGACGCAATTTCCCACATAGGGTCATGATCATGTGTGGTCAAGACATCAAACATCCCTGGCTGGTTTGTTGACATTCAGGGAGCTGTCATTTGCAGAGGGAGCGCAATCAGAGAGGTTTGTCATGACACAGGCCATTGTGTACATGCGTTGTTGCAATATCACCTTTTTCCTTGGCGTCTGTGTGTTTATTTACTGTGTCAACTTTTAGTTTGAATGAGTGCCAAGTGGTAGTATGTATCCCTTACTCATTCATATGGGGGTGGGGGCAGATATCTAGGAGATCCTTATTATAAAAGGTTCCAATAAGTTCCTTATTATAAAAGGTTCCAATAAGTCCCCCCTGGAGACTCCTGATCCCTTTTTTACAATCTGAATCAAGCCAGGCGGCAGGTGACTGGAAGCTGTCATTTAGTGGTGGTAGTAATACTACCACTATATGAATAACTTCCAGCTACTGCAGCCAGAGGTTCAGGGTAGACAGACGAACATTTGGCCATTTAGTTCACCTATTCGGCAAACTGCGAACTGCATGGATTCAGATTTGCCTCTCCATGCAAGGTACTTTCCCAATCTTGAAAGGCATGTGGCCTGGTATATTAAAAATTTTCCAGCGCCGCTACAAGCATGGGTACAGCCTCTCCCCCCCCCCCCCCCCCCAGTCCTTTAGGTGTCGTTTAGATTCACACATCCAGAAGTGGTAATGACAGGTATCCAAGAAGCTGCTTTCCCAACAGACTCGTATGAGATGTGTTATATGACCTCAGCCAGGTCTACTCCATTGACCACCCACCCCCCCCCCCCTTCTCCTTTTCCTCTTCTCTCCTCTAGTATGGATCTTACTCTTTCTTTCCTGTTCTCGCTCCCCATCTCTTCCACTTCTATCTGCCTTCTCTTCCTACATTCCCCCCCACTTACTTTTCTTTCTTCTTTCTTGGTTGACTGTCTCAGTCTACTTGCTCCACATGTATAATGTTACTTTTGACATCAAGAGTCATTGTACTGATTTATTATTCTTCGCATTGGTCCAGAAACAACATCACATCTTTAGCCTTCGCTCTACAGTGCTTATTGGATACCAGTTTGACATAATGTTGATCCATGTATTTGGCTTATTCTATTTGTACCCACAATGCAGAATGTTTGATCTGTACCACATGCTCAAATTAATAAATATATTGAAATAGAAAACCATGTAAATATATAACTGCTTAAATTAATTTTATACACATAAAATACAGCTAGATGTTAGGCTATCAGCGTGACGTAATAAAATGACAAAGTTGCCTAATGTACAGCAAAACTTTACCATTATAATGACTATGTCATCACATAAACCATGATTTTATAACTGGATGCCATTGTGTCTGCTAAACACTGTGAATCATAAACAACTGACATGCTTTTAACTCATACAATACTGTTTTTACTTTTATTTTATCTTTTTTTTGCATCTCGGTGCTGCTGATTTCCTCCAAGCTGTTTATTTCACTTCCTGTCCGCATGCACATACTCCAGTGTCATCTGCACATCGTTGCTCTGGACCAGCTTCCTGCTAGTGACAATGGTGGAGCGTGCCTATGCTATGAGCATGGCAGCTTGTAGGCTTCCCCAGGGACACGTGACAGGGTGACACTACAGGAGAACACTTGGAAGACAGGAACAGTAGTATTGTCACCCCATAAGTGCCTGATCAATGACCTTTATGTCAGGATTCACTGGTATAATTTTTAATAAAAGAGTGCTCAGGTACCCCAGAAGCCCTGGCCACCCTAACAATTAAGCTTCAACACCTTACAGTTGCTTGACCACCACCCTGATGCCACTTACATCTTCTATTGCAGAGTTACTTCTGTCTATTGTAGAGTTTCTTTTACAGGAGCGCATAGTGGATCTGTAGATAAAACTTCATACTTGCAAAAAGGAACCCTTAAAGCTTAGTTTCCCTTAAAGCCCCACTCCAGGATAATTTTTAGTCCAATAAAAAAATATATGTATGCACTCTAAATAAACGTCAATCTTAATCACAATTGTTTTTATTGGATTACATAAAGTAAATACAGCAAAAAGACATATGATTCTATTGCAATTTTTAAGCATTCAGACATTGCTATGAATACTTTTCATGTATATATTAAAAGCTAAATCAGTCTAAACTAAACTCATTTATGAGATTTAACATCATAATACATTAATGCTCCATTCTCATATTGGTGATCTTGAATCACAGCAAAATGCAGGACGCCCATGCGATTTCCATCACTTCCAATGGCACATCACGGTGCGATTTTGCCGGTACTGTAAAATCACGCAAACAGAACCACAGAATGCCTGTCGTCTAAAAGAAGTTCCCAGATACCAATATGTGAACAGAGCCTAATGCAGAATCAAGAACTTTCTGTCACAATGGACTATAACTTGTTAGTCAACAAATTTGTACAGTGAGTTGAGAAATAGAAGATAAGGAAAGGGTTAATAAAGAGAACTACAATTCTTCAGCAAGGATAAGTGCCTTGGGCGCAGATCAAGAATAGAAAGAGGGCGAGTAATTAGGGGTAAAATAAAAAGTATAGCGGTAGAATGGAAGCATGGCTGGGCACCACATTTATTGAGATCTTTATCACATATTCAAATAGAATCTGATTTGTCACGTTAAAATATATACTAAACGTTTTCCAAGATTAGTTAGACTGATTTTATTATTTATATTGCTTGTTAAGTGAACCAAAAATATTTTTGGAAATCATTTAAAACTAACATTTTTGCAATGATGATTAGGATAATGAGGAAAAGCAGAATGAGCAGGTCTGATATCCAACCTGTTGCTGATGTGCCACCTACAAATGAAATGAAAGAAAATACGTCAGTCAAAATTTCAGAATTCTGGCCTGCACATCAACAATATGATATTAATACTAATTTGTGGGCATAATGTTTTCCAAAATGATTCCATAATGTAAATAATAACTGAATCAAATTTTAACAAAATAATTGAAAATTTCAAAACATTTTAATTTTGACATAAAAATGAACATTAATATATTTAGTATTTTGTCATTTTAACACTTTCTACATAGATTTTTTTTGTTTTACTTTTATAAATACAATTATCATTTAACCTCTTGCCAATTGGCCAGTAGTAATTTTCCTGCTGGCAGATGGCTCTCCTGGGCACCGCAACATACCCAAACATCACACCAAATGTCCTGGTTTACGGGTGCGCACGCTCCCCAGCCTCTCGGGCTATGGTTCGAAACAGCACAAGTTCGTAAGTAGGCTCGCAGGCTGTACATGCTAGTGCCGGTATTCATGCACCCTGCCACGTGAGTGTAATTCCATATATTGTTTTTATACCAATTTTTAAATAAACAATATCATGCTATGATACCCTTTAATATGTCTACTAATGGGTCACTTCATCACTGATGGAATTCTGCTAGAGAAGTGGTTTGGAGTATCGGACCATGAGACACGAGCCTTAAAGGGGCAAACTGCACATCTTGACTTACCAGTTAAAAGGGGGTCAAAACGTTTACCGAGTTCTTAATCACATCTTTCGGCACAAGAGGTGTAGAAGTTTTTCATATGTTTGAAGATTTCACAGTGTTGAGAATTCTATCTCAATGGACATTTTATTAAATTTTTATTGTATTTGTTTTTTATGTATATGATTCACTTATTCGTCTATTATGTGTATGATTTACAATTTTTTATGAGTTAGCGCCTTCTTTGATATTTTTTACGTCCTTATGGAAACCAATGTTTTCAACCCAAGGGGCAGCAACTCCTAGTTTTATATTAGTGGTTTTCTGTGTGTTTTGAGGGTGCCATACATTGGGTATTATTTTATTTATTTTTTGATTTATTCACACATCTGGCTGTTTTTTTCTCCCTGTAAACATAAACTTGTTAGGCACACAGTTAACCCTTTGATTGTCCTCCTAATTACTTCTGTAACCCAGCCAGTGTCATCAGTACAGTGACAGTTTACCGTATTTTTACTGATCACTTTATTAGTGTCAGTTAGAGTCAGTCTGTGTCCCTCCTAATCAGTGTCTTTTAGTGCCAGTCCTTGACACCATCACAGTCATACTATAAGTCGCTGATCTCTGCCAGTGTAGTGTCCGTCCGGGTCCGTATTCTGGTCACCGTCAGAACCATACTAGTGTCCCCAAAAATGCAGTGTTAACAGAACCCCCCCCCCAATCACTGCCAGCACTTGCGACATGGAGCAGAATACATTTTGGCCTAAATGTATTAAGAAATGTAATTTTATTGGATATGTTTAATAACAAAAAGTAGAATATATATATATATATATATATATATATATATATATATATATATATATAAATATATATATATATATATATATATATATATTTTTTTTTTTTTTTAATTCTGTCTTTTTTCATTCATATAATAAAAAATAAAAAACTCAGTAGTGATCAAATACCACCAAAAAAGCTATATTTGTGTGAAAAAAAATGTATTTACATTTCATTTGCATACAGTGTTGCGTGACCAAGCAATTGCCAATTAAAGTAGCACAGTGCTGAATAGCAAAAAAATGGTCTGGTGATGAAGGGGGTAAAACCTTCCGGAGGTAAAGTGGTTAAACAAATCTAAACAAAATAATACAACCCCACATTCCCCCAAGCCCCCACCCATCCCTGTATCCCCAATTATTCCCCAAATTTTTATTCTTAAAATATAGACTCCAGGTATGTGTTTGCTAGAAACTGACTAGCGTCAGGACAGTACCCAAGCACCTGAGTAGGCAGCAAATAGAAAGAAACAAGCCAGGTTTTATCATGCAATACAAATAACCTTGTATCATGTGAAAGACAATAGGCACAAGTATATTACAGTGACTGGACAGTGGGTAAGCAGCTTGCATAGGCTGCAAAATAAAAAGAAGAGACAAAACAAAAATTAGAATGTTTTATTTGAGGGGCAATAGCCACAAATATTGTGCAGTGGATGCACAGTGCAATCAGGTGGCAGCAGGCATCACACCTGAGTCGTGCAGTCTGAGCCCCACTTTTTCCTAGCTTTTTGTACTGCAACCACTCACTTCTATAATTTAATGGAAACTTTCTGGCCTGGGTTAACCCAGACTGGCAGATTGCCACCAGCATTTTTTTTATCTTTATTATTTTTTTTTTTCTGTAATTTTTGGTATTGATGCTGTGGTTGGGCTGTGTACAGCAGAGGCCAGGCATGTCTGAAATTTCTCTGCTTTGCCACCATATTCTTTATCCTCCAGGCACTCAGCGACCAGTTGTATTTATTTATATTTTTTTCATTATAGTCAGGACCCTGGAGGCATGGCTGCAGGGGGAAAATACACAGCCATAGGCTGCCTGCTATTCCACAACACGGGGAGAAGAGCAGCCAGCAGAACATGGAGGGGGTAATTTCTATGGCCAACAGAAAAAATAAAATTGTACAATCCTGCAGCCATAGGCTGCGTACCCTTCCTCAAACAAGTATCACCCCCCTCAGAAAAATGCCAGACAAGCTTAAAAAAGAGGGGTATAAGTGCTATGGCGGTAGTAGTTGGCAAATCTTGCTAACATGATCTCTCCCTCTTACTTCCCCATTTCCCCCCCTCTACTCCTCCGCCTCTTTCTTCTCTCCGATTCACACGCTGATGGACAGCCCTGACACATATGGGAAACTAGAGCTCTCACACACTCTCAAGGCGGAGGGGGAGAGTTGCACAGACAAGATCTTAGCACTGTTGTCCAGGGACTGAAAGAGGCTGCTACCAAGTCAAATTCAAATTCAGGTACCCTCATGCCTTGTAATTACAAAACATTTCCTAATATTACTTAGTACAGTAATAATTTTCTTATTTGGGTCTTCGGATTAAAACATTTAAGAAACATAGAGACCTTTATTCCAAATAACATATAGCTGTTTCAGACTCACTGGCCACCAGCAATACAATGTATGGAAATGATGGCTTCTTAGCTGTAAGGCTTTGGAAGAAACACAAAACTATAACCTGACAGGTTATGGAGGGATTCTCCTGTCTTATTGGGTTGAAAAGGCTTTACGGAATTCTCTGAGAGTGCTAAAGGTTTGCAAATGCTCTTAAAAAAATGTTGTAAATTCTGTTCCTCTACAAGCTTATGAAGAGCGTCTGCAATCGCTTGATTTATTCTCCCTGGAGAAGAGACGCCTGAGAGGGGACATGATTTCAATTCATAAATATCTCAATGGTGATCTCAGCATAGAAAAAAAGCTATTCAGTCGAAAGGATTGCATGAGGACTCGAGGGCATACAATGCGATTAGAGAAGCGTTTTAACCTCAGGCAACGTGGGGGGTTCTTTACTGTTAGGGCTACAAGATTGTGGAATTCTCTACCGCAAGAGGTAGTTTCTGCGGGAAGTATGGTGGCTTTCAAAAGACTCTTAGGTGTACATCTCAAGGATCGGAACATTCAGGGGTATGAGAGATGATTACGGCCACACACACCTACACAGGTTGAACTGGATGGACTATTGTCTTTATTCAACCTCACCTATTATGTAACTATATAAAAGCTTAGGACAATGTGTAAAAGGCCTTAAATAGTTGTAAAGGCTGAAGGTTTTTTACCTGAATGCATTAGTAATGCATTCTCTGAATTGTCAGCTCCTTCTTCTCCCAGGCCCCGCAAATACTTACCTGGGCCAAATCTCAATCCAGTGATGTGGCCAAGAGCAGCATCTGTCTCCATTCTCTCTATCCTCACTGGATCAGTGAGAGCTGTGGAAGCCATTGGCTCCTGCTGCTGTCAATCAAACCCAGTGATGAGGGAGCAGGGGGTGGCACCGAGACACACTGTATGTGTGTCAATAGACACATACAGCACAGCTCAGGATCGACACTGCATGTGTGCCACTATAGGAGGTGGGTTTTTTTGGTGGCACACGGAGAAGAGGAGGAGCTCAGAGGTATGAATGAACCCTCAGCTATCTTGGCTACAGTGCATGCTTCTTCTGGGAGCTTTAATATACGTATAGAATGAATGCCTCTAGACCTTAAGGAAAGGGAGCCATGGCTGCTGGAAAAAGGAGGAGGAGGAGTTAAGATTTGACAAGGTCAGAAGGGGTTGTGGTAGTTCAAGAGACCTTAAATAGGGAGCAAAGGGAGGGTTCAGTAACCTCTTTGGAGACACCCAGCCTTCAAGCAGCTTCAACTCCAAAGTAACAATCATGTGAGCTGGTGAGTCCTGCAGCAGGCCCACAGTTTCAACAACTGACCTGATGGACCCTAGGAGAGCTTTCTAAGTAGATTTGGAACACAGACAAAAAAAATAGGTGGACTGTGCAGTGACTCTGCTTAGAGGGTTACTTGCTGCTGCTCTATCTGAACCAATGGCTCTGCCTACCAACATCCCAGCTCCAGCATCAGGCAATATATAGTGTATACCCTGCAGATCTCAGTTTCCATCCTACTTGAGCCTTAGCTCTGAGGAGACTTCTGGCACCAGTGCTACAGCAAAGCATTACATGCACAGCTTCACCCCCTCCCCTCACTACAATCAGGGCTGGATATCAGCTAGGCAAAGAGCAACGAGAGTGGATCCTCCTGCAGAAATGGTGCCCACATAAGTGAGTCACTTGAGGAGCCTGTGGGTTCAACCTCAGTGACAGCAAGAATCTACTCCCTGGAGCCACCCCTCAACAATAAGCTGCCTTCTCATTTGCTGCAGTGCCTCTACCTGTGAAATCAATCACCAGTCAACAGTTAACTGATCCACACTCACTGCTGCCATTAAGTGATTATGATTCTAATTACATTTCAGACAGAAGGGCTGAATAGCCAGAAGAGAAGAGGAAGACAGGATAATTTGAGGTGGTTAAGACTGTCTTGCAGCATATGCTGCCCAAAACATTTGGAAATTGGCTCTTGGGCTTTTGTGCATATGATAGATATATTTGTGTTTCCCACATATGAGCCCTTTGCTACTTTAGTTATATAGATCTTAGCTCTGAGGCCTATAAGGTATATGGAGGGCAGTGTTGGCATAATTATGACACAATTTTTCTAATAAAATGTCCCTTCATAATGAGCTTCGGTTTGACTGCCATGCTATTAAGGTGTTGACATAAGCCATCACCCTTTCAGTTTGTTGTCAGTGCTGATCCTGGAGCATCAGCGACATCCAAGAGAGGAGTCTGCTGGTTGTTCAATAAAAGCTGCTGCAAATGGTGTACCTCCTGTCATTTTAAGCACAATTGTAACCTTATAACCTTAACAAACATTATCTTATCAAGCATATTAACTTTAATCTCTACTTTTTCTTTTTCAGACGTTCAAAACCTTGCTCTTCTGAGTTGCATTTCCATGCCATTTTTCAGAGCTTTTCTGGATCAACAAATCAATTCCAAAGAGTAACACATTCCCAGGTATAATGTCATTATAGAGGATGTGGTCATAACTGACTTCAGTGTTTCGATTCTTTTATTCAGTCTAAAATGGATCAGAAGGATTTGGGAAAATAAAGTGTGCTTGTTTGCCTGTGGCAGCCAGTTTTTCCCCAAGAGCTTTAACAAAGGAGCATTCTGCGATACACCCACAATTACATTAGGATTCACTTTAGCAGATTCCAGCTCTGGATAGTTCTTGGCTTGTGTCTAAACAAATGGGGTATTATTCCATCTTAATTTTCTACCCATTCATTTAGGATAGGAACTGCTACCATGGCATCTTTAATGGGCTTTTCAGATAATGACCTTAAGTACTTGGGTAGGTGGGAACTGATCTGTTTATTGTTATAAGTTAGACCTCATCTTTTGTTTTAATTTTAGGCCTGGCCCCTATCTTGACATGGATTATCAGGGATTCATACTTAGATGGTTGGAGAGAAGCTGGCTGGTACTGCAGGAAAGCACTCATGGCACAGTGAGTAAAGGCCTGAGAGTGAAAGATCCTAGTGACTGTCTTTGTTAACCCACTGAGTCCACTGAGCTGTAGTTCACCTATGTCTAGTCTCAAGAGGGGTTTCATCAGGTACTGCAGGAACGCATGGGAACGGCGTTCCTTTACTTTTTCCACAGCAGGAACCTTGTTCCTATTAGAAGCTGCATCCTGCAGGACTGGCCTTTGAAGTGGCTGTGGCAGGCACTAACTGCGCATGCTCCGTCTGAAGCCTGCCGGACTCGGCAAAGCTTATACACGCTCGCCAAATTTTCGGGCGGGCGCATGCGCATTAATGCAATGGTGCCATCTGGCTCCATTTTTAAATGGAAGGCAGAGGAACTCAGTCTCGGCGGCAGTGCCTCACCACAGCAGAGAGGAGAACACTGTGAGGGGTAATATAAAAGGGGACCGCTGCAGAGGGAGGCACTACTGTAGGGGGGTTGAACTTGGGGGGCAGAGGAGGACTACTGTGGGGGGGGGGGTTGTGGGGGGCGGAGGAGGATACTACTGTGGGGGGGGGTGAAGGGGCAGAGGAGGACACTACTGTAGGGGGGTGAAGGGGGCAGAGGAGGACATTACTGTGGGGGGGGGTTGAAGGGGGAAGGGGAGGACATTACTGTGGGGGGGGGGTGAAGGAGGCAGAGGACACTGATGTGGAGAGGTGAAAGGGGCACAGCATCACACTGCAGTGGAGGTTCATGATATGAAGGGGGGCAGAAAAGGACACAAATTGAGGGGGGCAGAGGAGGACACTACTGTGGGGGAAGGTGAAGGAAGGAGGCAGAGGAGGACACTACTGTGTGGGGAAGTATTGCCAACCACCCATTATTTATGGGCTGCCCGTAAATGTCTGTGGCCCCCCTCCACCAAATGATTTGGACCAGTGCACTAAGGTCCATAAAGACATGGATGAGCAAGTTTGGGGAGAAGGAACTTGACTGGCCTGCACAGAGTCCTGACCTCAACCCGATAGAACACCTTTGGGATGAATTAGAGCAGAGACTGCGAGCCAGGCCTTCTCATCCAACAACAGTGCCTGACCTCACTACTGTACTGCGCTTCTGGAAGAATGGTCAAACATTCCCATAAACACACGTCTAAACCTTGTGGACAGCTTTCCCGGAAGAGTTGAAGCTGTTATAGCTGCAAAGGCGGGGGGGGGGGGCAATTCAATATTGAACCCTATGGACTAAGCAGTGGCGGTTCTACATTAAATTGCTCCCCGGGCGAGACTCCCTCCCGGCGCCCCCCCCCAAAAAAAATAACATGACAAAACTTCACATCTTGTATCCACCATTATATATTATATATACCCTTGATTGGTTTAGTATTATATTGCACTTATACACTTTATTTTATATTTCTCCACAATTAATGCACCATTTCACGCAATATATAATTTCCTATTATATAGTTTTCACAGCAACTTATTTCATATATAGGTCCACATCTATTTTCGTTGGTTCACTGGCCAGACCCTCCAACTGGCTATTTTCACTATAATTATATTTTTTATATATACAACCAATATATACATAATTTTTGGGGGTGAGCGCACTGTTTTTGCACTATCTTGCACTGTATATGTTTATATAAGTTATAGCCTATAACTTATATAAACATATACAGTGCAAGATAGTGCAAAATCAGTGCGCGCACCCCCAAAAATTGTGTATATATTGGTTGTATATATAAAAAATATAATTATAGTGAAAATAGCCAGTTGGAAGGTCTGGCCAGTGAACCAACGAAAATATATGTGGACCTATCTATGAAATAAGTTGCTGTGAAAACTATATAATAGGAAATTATATATTGCGTGAAATGGTGCATTATAGGTGTATATATATTGATTTGTGATTATATTGATTTGCATTTTTGCACTTTACATTCATTCATTCATATCTATTTTATATCTGAGAAAATCTCCTGTACACCAGTCACTGGTTTAAGTCAACCTTCCACACATTTCTCAGGCAGCGCCAAAAATCTCCTGTACACCAGTCACTGGTTTTAGTCAAGTTCAACCTTCCACCACACATTTCTCAGGCAGCGCCAACTACCTCATTTCTTTTTATGAGAGCAACTTACCTGCAACCAACTGCAAGTGTGTGTAGTAGTGACTACTACAGTCCAGTGTGTACACTACCCTCCTCTCCTCGCCTTCCGCGCCGCCGCTGCTGTGTGTGTAGTGAGTGTACAGTACGAGTCCTCGGCTCCTCCTCGCCTTCCCCCCACTAGTTCTGAGCGCGCCGCCGCCACTGCTGTGTGTCTGTGTAGACAGTGTACTCTCGGCTCCTCCTCCTCCCCCCCGCTAGTTCTGAGCGCGGCTGCACAATCCCCGCTCCACTGGAGCGGCTCCAGGCAAACTCCAGCCGCCGGCACGTCTCCTTCAGCAGCAGGGGCGGCAGCGGCGCCACCCGCAGCAAAGATGATTTTCTTTTTATCCACCACAGGTTCGTACCGAGTGCCGCCCCCCAACGTGATGCCGCCCCGGGCGGCTGCCCTGTTCGCCCGTGCCCGAAACCGCCACTGGGACTAAGACTGGGATGCCATTAAAGTCCATGTGCGTGTAAAGGCAAACGTCCCAATACTTTTGGTAATATAGTGTAGTTTATTGATTGGTAAAAAAAAAAGTGAATGCAGCAGTGGAGCTATACAAAGAATAGTAGCTCACAGCAACTGCATTTTAGCTTATTGGTCGAAGTTTAATGACTTTAATGAAAATTGTGTAGATTTTTGGGACTTTTTTTTTTTTTTACACACTTTTTTTCCTCTTTTAATTTTTTAACATTTTAAAAACAGGTACTTAAAGTATAGGTTACCTGGTTTGTTACAGTGTATTGCAGAACTCCCCACATCCTTCTCCACCTTGATATTCATGATAAGAAAGACACTGCTTAGTACCAGGTCCCCAACATCCATGGTGAGAGCATAAAGGATGGCAAACATTTCCATTAAGAACTACAAAGAAAGTAAAAAAAAAAAATAAATCTGATAACACATAGATTACGAGTGTTCAATAATAATCATTATCAGCAAGAAAGGCTAGCCATCAGATATAAACAAAAAGAAAGCTCACACCAGTATAACTGTGTATGTAAATCAGGCAGACTAAGGTTTCTGAGATACCCGTATATATGAAAATGCATGCTATGCTAGCATACATAATAAATAGTCAGTAAACATACAGAAATAAATTACTGACTGTCCATTTACCCACTGCGTGATTAAAAAAAGTTTCTCAAGAGCACATATTATTCTTTGGGGGTAATAAAGCTATACATTACATTTTTTAAAAAAGCTTCAGACCTGGTGGGCATTCATGCATTTGCATTCATGTGATCCAGAGTGATTAGATGCATTGATGAAATACAGAAATTAAAACAGGTTTTAAGAGAAAGAAGCAGAAACTATAAACATTTGGAAACGACAGTATTTCATCTGAAATTCCTAAAAATTTAGTCTGCTTAACAGGTATCAGAAGGGGGATAGATTCTTCATGCATACAGCTTTGTCAAGAGCTTAAGGCATAAAAGGCATAATCATTAGATATTATAATCTAATTGGTGGTGGTTGGATCATGCATGTATAATCTCCGGTCTGAATAATGTATCTTTTATCCAAGTAGTTTATCAACACATATGCCATAAGTAATATTTACAATTTTGTAAACACTCCAGGGGAAGCAACAGTAATTGGCCAATTAAATTCCCTATAGTAAATGGCTGAGGGTTGCCAACCCTTATCCTGAATTTTGCCCAGCCCTGTAAAAAAAAAAAAGAAAAAAAAATGGACTGGGCTATGATCATTGCTGTTGATTTAACCAAGGTAATTTCTGAAGTAATCATTAGCATGGGACCCAGTCAATCATTAAGGTTATCTATGGGCTATGCATTATCCTGCTTTGGGCTGCTGCTAATTCTTTTGCTCTAGCTGTATTCCCTGGGCCATTTTGTTTGGAGATGGTCAAGTAAATCAAAACTGGTTTCATTCAAAATTTTAAAAATTCTAATCCATAACTGGTAATCTTAAAAACTGGTAAATCAGCAAAAGTCACTGTGACAGCTTTAGAGTAAAGTTACACCTCGTATAAGGTGCATGCATTTTTCATTAAAGTCAATCAAAAAGCCCGAAATGCATTATTACGCAATAAAATGCACAACTATGTGCATTTCTATTGATGTCAAAAGAGGAGCATGTGGGTTAAAACGGCAAGGTGTGAATGCAACATAAATGCTTTACTTTGGGGAAGCATGCTCCCTAATATTCCCTTCCTACAATTTGCATTGTATAAAGTACAGTATATACAGTAGGTGCCAAGGCAAGACTAAAGAATAAAAATGACAGGAGAAAAAAAAACAGTACAAGTGCTATCGAAGCATTGATTTGATTTTTTTTTATTTTTTTAATTATGGAAAATGAAAAGACTGGACAGAAAGAGCAAGTCCACTTTGGGTTGTTAAAGGGTAAAAAGCTAAATGTTCTTAACAGTGGCAAAAAATGCCAAACAGTGAACAGGTGATGATATTAAATATATAATACAACCATGTTCTAACCCTTCAAGCTCCATTCAAATTGTAAAAAAGGTTTGGCTTTGTCCATCAAACGTTACAAAAATTCTCTTCTAAAACATCTACTTAACACAGCTGCCACAAAGCTGCCATGTGGAAGAAATCTCCTACACCTACTATTGCACAGTGGTTGGATCGGGTAGCTGACATACAGTTGATGGAGCAGCTGATGGCCGATCTCAGAAAACAAACGGAAAACAAATTTGAAATCTGGATCCTGTGATTTCTTTACAGGAACTCCAAAACTGCAGAAGCTATCCCTAATCCTCACTTTTTTTTCTCTCTCTCTTTTCCTGACCCTTTAACAATCCATTCTCCTCTACTGTCCATACCCTAGTCCCCCCCCCCCCCCCCCATCCCACATAAAACAGGAAAAAAGGGAGTCAGAGCAACAACTGAACTTGAATAGAGCCTGTTCTCTTTTATACATATATTTTACATTTTCGATAAGTGGTAATGTTTTAGAGCCTTTGAACTGCCTTTTCATTTGCATTGAAAGATATTTGACCTGCGTGCCATTTCGTAATATTTGTTTCTGTACCCATTTGCTGTGCTCTTTTGAAGTTTGAAAAAAAAGAATTTATGAAAAAACAGGTTTTAAAATAGTTGTTTTAAAGTTTAGTTTACTGAATTAAATGTTCAGGTGGAGAAGGATTATTTTAGTGGTAGTATTGGGTTATACTTATATTTAGAGTTGAGCAGACACCTGGATGTCCGTGTTCGGCGGGTTCGGCCGAACTTGAAAAAAAAGTCCGGGTCCGTGTCCCGGACTTTTTCCGAACTTTACCAGGACACCGAACCCCATTGAAGTCAATGGGGACCCGAACTTTCAGGCACTAAAATGGCTCTAAAACACCAATGGAAAGGGCTAGAGTGCTGCAAATGGCAGCAAAACGTAGTTAAGAGCATGGCAAGTACTCTGCAAACAAATGTGGATAGGGAAATAACTTAAAACAACAAAAAAAAACAGAAAAATAAAACAATTTTCTTCATCTGTGAAGGACAAGGCCCATATGGAGTAGGAGGGAGGTTGAGGTGGTGGTGGATGTGGCGGTGTAGGTGGAAGCGGCGGTGGAGGAGGAGGAGGTAGCCAACACTGCTTTTTTTCAGTCATTTTAAATGAGGGTACACCCCAAAAGAGTGAGAAAGATCAAAAATATAACAATGGCTGGGTAAGGTCGGTATCCATCTCTATTCTGCAAAAGGTACAGAAAAGTCCTGTGGGATCCATGCCTGGTTCATTTTAATGAACGTGAGCTTGTCCACATTGTCTCTGGACAGGCGGCTGCACTTGTCTGTGATAACGCCCCCAGCTGCACTAAATACACGTTCAGATAATACACTGGCTGCAGGGCACGCCAGCACCTCCAAGGCGTAAAGGGCAAGCTCAGGCCATGTGCCCGATTTGGAGACCCAGAAGTTGAAGGGGGCAGACCCGTCATTCACTACATGTTGGCGTGTGCACACATACTGCTCCACCATGTTGGTGAAATGCTGCCTCCTGCTAAGACGTTCCATATAAGCTGCTGGTGCTGCTGTTTGTTGTGGCGTGCTGACAAAGCTTTTCCACATTTCGGCCATGCTAACCCTGCCTTCTGAGGTGCTGGCGGTGCCCTGGTTGCGTTGGCGACCTCTTCCTCCTCCTCCTCTGCCTTGGCCTTGTGCTTCCACTGTGGCCCCGCTGTCAGGTGGGAATGCCAGCAGCATCGCGTCTACCAGCGCACGCTTGTACTCGCGCATCTTGCGATCACGCTCCAGTGAGTGAATTAAGGACGGTACGTTGTCCTTGTAACGGGGATCCAGCAGCGTGGCCACCCAGTAATCAGCACAAGTTAGAATGTGGGCAACTCGGCGGTCGTTGTGGAGACACTGCAGCATGTAATCGCTCATGTGTGCCAGGCTGCCCAGAGGCAACGAAAGGCTGTGGGAGGTGTATCGTCTGTGTCCTCTGTATCCCCACAGCCACGCACCAGTGATGGCCATGAGCTGGCCTGGGTGCCACCCTGCTGTGAACATGGTTCCATCTCCTCCTCCATCTCCTCCTCCTCATCCTCCAGAACTGTGCCCCTGCTGGACAATTGTGTCCCTGGCGTTTGTGTGTGCAGGAATCCACCCTCGGAGCCACTTGCGAATGACTGCCCTGAAAGCCTTGGAAATTTTACCTCTTCATCCTCCTCCTCCTCATCCTGTGCCACATCCTCTTCCATCATCGCCCGAATCGTTTTTTGAAGGAGGCATAGAAGTGGGATAGTTAAGCTGACAACGGCGTCATCGGCACTGGCCATGTTGGTGGAGTACTCAAAACAGCGCAACAAGGCTCACAGGTCTCGCATGGAGGCCCAGTTACTGGTGGTGAAGTGGTGCTGTTCCGCAGAGCGACTCACGTGTGCGTGCTGCAGCTGAAACTCCACTATGGCCTGCTGCTGCTCGCACAGTCTTTCCAGCATGTGCAAGGTGGAGTTCCACCTTGTGGGCACATCACATATGAGGCGGTGAGCAGGAAGGCCGAAGTTGCGCTGCAGCGCTGACAGGCGAGCAGCAGCAGGGTGAGAACACTGAAAGTGCGCACAGGCGGCCCGCACTTTCTGCAGCAGCTCTGACATATCGGGGTAATTTTTAAAGGAACCTCTGCACCACCAAATTCAGCACATGCGCCAGGCAAGGGATGTGCGGCAAACCGGCTAGGCCCAGAGCTGCTATGAGATTTTGCCCGTTATCGCACACCACCAGGCCGGGCTTGAGGCTCGCTGGCAGCAAACACTCATTTGTCTGCTGTACCATGCTCCTCCACAACTCCTGCGCGGTGTGTGGTTTTTCCCCCAAACAGGCAAGTTTTAAAACTGCCTGCTGTCGTTTACCCCTGGCTGTGCTGAAGTTGGTGTTGAAGGTGTTACGCTGACCGGATGAGGAGGCGGTAGAGGATGAGGAAGCAGAGTAGGAGGAGTTAGGAACAGGAGGTAAACTGAAGCGCCATGCAATCCTCGGTGGTGGAAGGACATGCGCCAAATTGCTATCCGCCTCAGGCCCATCCGCCACTGCATTTACCCAGTGTGCCATTAGGGAGATATAACGCCCCTGACCATGCTTACTGGTCCACGTATCAGTAGTTAGGTGGACCTTGGCACAGATGGCGTTGCGCAGTGCACACCTGATTTTTTCCCCCACTTGGTTGTGCAGGGAAGGGATGGCTTGCCTGGAAAAGTAGTGGCGGCTGGGCACGACGTACTGTGGGACAGCCACCGACATAAGGCTTTTAAAACTGTGCGTCTCCACCAGACGGAATGACAGCATTTCAAACGCCAAGAATTTTGAAATGCTGGCATTCAGGGCCAGGGATCGCGGGTGGGTAGGGGGGTACTTCCTCTTCCTCTGAAGTGTTTGGGAGATGGAAAGCTGAACGCTTCCACGGGGCATTGTGGAGATGGTTGGTGACCCAGGTGGTGGTGTTGCTGACAGATCGTCTGTGGCAGGTGCCGGTATTACTACAGAGGTGGAAGAAGAGGCCGAAACTGCAGCAGAAGAGGAAGCAGGAGGAGCCAGACACCTTTCTTGGTTTTGAAGGTGTCTACTCCACTGCAGCTCGTGCTTTGCACTTAGATGCCTGATCATGCAGGTTGTGCTCAGGTTGAGAAGGTTTATGCCTCGCTTCAGGCTCTCATTGCACAGGGTGCAAACCACTCCTGTCCTGTCATCAGCACATTTTCTGAAGAACTTCCACGCTAGAGAACTCCTTTGAGCTGGCTTTGGTGCGCTTGGTCCCTTGCTGCGTTGGGCAGTAGCAGGCATAGTGTCTAGGGCACAGCCGCTCCGCTTCTGCACCCTGCTCCCTCTTCTACTGTGCTGGTGGCTCTGTGCGACCACCGCCTCTTCCTCCAAACTACTCAGGTCACCTGCATGACCTTCATTACATGTGGGGTCGAGGACCTCATCGTCCTCCAAATCATCTTCCACCCAGTCTTCACCCCTGCCCGCCTTGTCGGTCTTCTCAATTCTGAGTGCCGCAGCAGTTGGCACCTGCGTTTCGTCATCATCGGAGACGTGCTGCGATGGTCCTTCCATGTACTCATCTTGAGAAATAAGTGGTTGGGCATCGCTGCACTCAATCTCTTCCACTTCTGGGGCAGGACTAGGTGGATGGCCCTGGGAAACCCTGCTGACAGAGTCATCAAAAAGAAGAAGAGACTGCTGCATGACTTGGGGCTCAGACTGCTTGCCTGATTTGCAAGGGGGTGAGGTGAAATACGGTTGAACATCGGCTGCAGGTGCCAACTCTGACCTTTCTGCAGTAGACTGGGTGGGAGACAATGTGAGGGAACTGGAGGCACTGTCAGCAGCAAACCAATCTACTATCGTCTCTACTTGTTCTGGCCTCAACACTTGTAGAGGCGCATGATGCCCTACCAAATACTGCTGCAGGTTCTGTCGCCTACTCACACTTGAGGAAGGTGTTTCACTTGTGCGTGTAGCTGGCACAGATCGACCACGTCCTCTCCTTGCAACAGGAGCTCTACCAGCAGCACCACGACCCAGGCCACGGCCCCTATTTGACGGTCTCCTCATATTTCTGTAATTTATGATCTTGCTCTAGAAAGGTGTTTATTGAATAGCGGAACAAAACAACAACAGTATCGCACGGGTGTATCTCACAGTCAAATATGCAAACTATGCCACAATTTAATTTTTTTTACCCCAAAAGGGTGTTTATTAAATAGCGGAATAGAAAAACAGTATACAAATACAACGGGTGTATCTCACTTAAAATATGCAAAGTATGCCGCAATTTAATTTTTTTCACCCGAAAAGGGTATATATTGAATAGCGGAATAGAAAAAAGGGTATAAAACGGTGTATCTCACACGTACAAACACAGACTAGGCCCCGATTACAATTTTTTGTACCCTAAAGGGAGGATGAGGAAGAGGAGTAGGAGGAGTTCGGAACAGGAGGCAAACTGAAGCGCCCTGCAATCCTCACACGTACTGATACAGACTATGCCGTAATTTAATTTTTTACACTCCAAAAGGGTGTATATTAGCGGAATAGAAAACATTTTATAAAACGGTGTATCTCACACGTACAAACACAGACTAGGCCCCGATTACAATTTTTTGTACCCTAAAGGCAGGATGAGGATGAGGAGTAGGAGGAGTACGGAACATGAGGCAAACTGAAGCACCCTGCAATCCTCGGCGGTGGAAGATGCGTCCCAAAAATTTGGAAGGTGTATCTCACACGTACCGATACAGACTATGCCGCAATTTAATTATTTTTACCCCAAAGAGTGTAGATTGAATAGCGGAATAGTGATGTCGCGAACATAAAATTCGCTGTTCGCGAACGGTGAACGCGAACATCGGCGAATGTTCGTGAACCGGCGAACATTGCGAACCGCCATAGACTTTAATAGGCAGGCGAATTTTAAAACCCACAGGGACTCTTTCTGGCCACAATAGTAATGGAAAAGTTGTTTCAAGGGGACAAACACCTGGACTGTGGCATGCCGGAGAGGGATCACACAAAAAAAAGTTCTTAAAAATTGTAATTTTTTGATAGAGAGCCAATTATTGGAAAAATTAAAAAAAATAAAAATAAAAAATTTCTTTGGATTTAGCATCTGGGTCTAAAAAGTGTACCTGTGAAGTTTCAGCTCTGTAGCATGTCCGGAACCAGAAAAAAATACGAATTAGTGTTAGGGCTAGGGTTAGGGTTAGGGCTAGGGTTAGGGCTAGGGTTAGGGTTAGGGTTAGGGTTAGGGTTAGGTTTAGGGTTAGGGTTATTTTTATGGCTAGGCTTAGAGGGTTAGGGTTAAGGTTAGAGGGTTAGGGTTATGGTTAGAGGGTTAGGGTTAGGTTTAGTGTTAGGGGCTAGGGTTAGGGTTACGGTGAGATACTTAGGGTTAGAGTTAGTAGCCCTACCCCTACCCCTCTAACTCTAACCCTAAGCACTAAAAATAACCCTAACCTTAGCCCTGACCCTAACCCTAACCCTGATTCTATTTTTTTTTTTTCTGGTTCTGGACATGCTACAGAGCTGAAACTTCACAGGTACACTTTTTAGACCCCCCAGACAATAAATACAAAGAAATTTTTTTTTTTGTTAAGTTTTTTTTTTTTTTCCAATAATTGGCTCTCTATCAAAAATGACAATTTTTAAGAACTTTTTTTGTGTGATTTAGTGTCTATGGGGTCTAAAAAGTGTACCTGTGAAGTTTCAGCTCTGTAGCATGTCCAGAACCAGAAAAAAAGATAATTTTTCAGTAGAGCAGGGATGGTGGGAACCCCTTTTACACCTATATGATCTTTTTTTTCTGGTTCTGGACATGCTACATATATATATATATATATATATATATATATATATATATATATATATATATATATTAAAAAAATACTCAAATACCAGCCCTCAAAGGGGCTTTTGGGGACAATATATATATATATATATATCACAGAACAAAAAAAATTACACAAATACCAGCCCTCAAAAGGGCTTTTGGGGACAATATATATATATATATATATATATATATATATATATATATCACAGAACAAAAAAAATTACACAAATACCAGCCCTCAAAAGGGCTTTTGGGGACAATAGATATATATATATCCAAAAAAACCTCAAATACCAGCCCTAGGAAGGGCTTTTTGGGGTGCTGTCCTTACAGCAGGAGTGTACCAAGAACACTGGCTAACAAGACCGGGAACTGTCCCCAGCTATAACAGCAGCAGCAGCACCAGCACTTTCCCTGCTCTCAGTAACACAGAAATTATCTAAAATGGATGCTGCCCTTGCTTATTTATAGGAGGTGGGAGGGTGTGGGAGGGAGGTATGCTGATTGGCCTGGAATGTGTCTGCTGACTGTGATGTTCAGGGTCAAAGTTTGCCTCAATGATGATGTATAGGAGGCGGACCGAACATCGCATATGTTCGCCCGCAGCGGCGAACGCGAACGTTCGAAGTTCGCCGGGAACCGTTCGCCGGCGAACCGTTCGGTACATCTCTATAGCGGAATAGAAAATATGATATCAAAAGGTGTATCTCACACGTACAGACCCAGACTAGGCCCCGATTACTATTTTTTGTACCCTAAAGGCAGGATGAGGAGTAGGAGGAGTTCGGAACAGGCAGGAGGCAAACCGAAGCACCCTGAAATCCTCGGCGGTGTAAGATGTGCCCCAAAAAATTGGAAAGGTGTATCTCACACGTACCGATACAGACTATGCCGCAATTTAATTCTTTTTACCCCAAAGGGTGTAGATTGAATAGCGGAATAGAAAATATGATATCAAAAGGTGTATCTATCTCACACGTACAGACCCAGACTAGGCCCCGATTACTATTTTTTGTACCCTAAAGGCAGGATGAGGAGTAGGAGGAGTTCGGAACAGGCAGGAGGCAAACTGAAGCACCCTGCAATCCTCGGCGGTGTAAGATGCGCCCTAAAAATTGGAAAGGTTTATCTCACACGTACCGATACAGACTATGCCGCAATTTAATTCTTTTTACCCCAAAGGGTGTAGATTGAATAGCGGAATAGAAAATATGATATCAAAAGGTGTATCTATCTCACACGTATAGACTCAGACTAGGCCCCGATTACTATTTTTTGTACCCTAAAGGCAGGATGAGGAGTAGGAGGAGTTCGGAACAGGCAGGAGGCAAACTGAAGCACCCTGCAATCCTCAGCGGTGTAAGATGCGCCCCAAAAATTGGAAAGGTGTATCTCACACGTACCGATACAGACTATGCCGCAATTTAATTCTTTTTACCCCAAAGGGTGTAGATTGAATAGCGGAATAGAAAATATGATATAAAATTGGTGATTTTTCAATAGCACATGTGAACACAGCAGTGTCTTATGTTTTATGTCACAGTCAGCTCTGCAGCAGGCTATGAAGTGAAAAAAAAAAGAAAATTGCCCTTTAAGTTTGTAATTTTTAAATAGATTAGTACAGACTATGCCACAATTTAATTTTTTTTAACCCAAAAGGGTGTATATTGAGCAGTGGAATATAAAAAAGTGTATAAAATTGAAAATCACTCAATAGCACATGTGAACACAGCAGTGTCTTATGTCACAGTCAGCACTGCAGCAAACAGGCTATGAAGGGGGAAAAAAAAATCCCTTTTAACTTGTAGTAAAATATAGCTGATGAACGCTGCACACAACTGACTGATAAAAATAGATTTTTTTTTCTCCCTCCTCCTCCTCCTCCTCAGTAGGCTCAAGTGAGGGCAAAAAAAATCATTCACTGCACCACCCCCCACACAGCAAAATCGATGTAGACTGTCCCTGCCTAATCTCCAGCCTGGCCCTAATATGCTCAATAAGATCATTCACTGCACCACCCCCCACACAGCAAAATCGATGTAGGCTGACCCTGCCTAATCTCCAGCCTGGCCCTAAAATGCTCTAATAACTTTCCCTGCCTTCACTCCGACCTGTCCCTGCATTCTTTTCGGACACAATTTTTCACAGAATCACTGTCTGTCCCTAATCAGCAGCCAGCACGTATGATGTGTGCTCTGTCCCTAAACTACAGCAGAATGACGCGGCGCGCTGGGGCTCTCGAACTTATAAAGACATGGGTCACATGCTTCAGATGGCCAATCACAGCTACTAATACATTAGTAGGCATGGCTGGGATGGCTAAGGCACACCAGTTAAACGCTTGTTGATTGGCTGTTGTAAGCCCGCCATTAAAAGCGCGCCATTACATACAAAACAGGAAATAAAATGACCGAACACGGATTTTAAACCCGAACATACAGTAAAGTTTTCGGGTCCGTGTTCGGGTAACAAAAATCCAATTATTCGGTACGAACACGAATAATACAGTCCGTGTTCGCTCAACACTACTTATATTATAATACTGTCCTGGCAGTGGGGGTCCTACATTGAAAACTAGTAATGCCTGCTGCCAGAAACAAATATATCTCTCCCTCTTTCTCTCTTTCCCCTATTAGAACAGGTGTTCATCGAGATAGCACTCGGGGGCCCCCTGGCTGCTCCAGGATATTATTAGGCCACTTTGCCAGCACCAGCTCATCAATCCAACCCTAAAATGATTTACTGGGGGCTGGTGGTCCATTTCATATGAACAAATGCTTTCATGCATGACCCCTGTGGTAGGCCACAGTTCCAACAAGGTATACAGCAAGGGGCATTCCATTCCCTATTTCATATGGGCAGATATCATCTTCACTTCTTCCTTGCAGGCGGTAAATTGAAACCATTTGGTAATTGGTGAAACACATGGCCATCATTCGTAGTGTATACAAGTAGGAAAAAAACGGGGGAGAAAGATATCAGACTGTACAGGCCAGAGAAAGGAGCATACATTCAATTAGAAAAAAAGGGAATTTTTTTATTTAGGTTTTAAACTATTAAAAACATTCATTTACCTCTTAAAACACAAAAATAACATGAGACAGTTTCCTGCATGTGGTATTATAGCCAGAGAATGAACACTAGTGTATTAGGTCCTCACATATCGACGCATTTCGTCAATTGCTCATCTTAATTGACAACCACACCCGCACACAAGCTCCCTAAGTGGGCGCTGGGGCAACGAGAAAGCTTCAACTGGAGAGGAAACGTCTATGCAGCAACTCCCCCAAGATACAATCTACTCAGTCGGGATCCAAAGCAGTCCCACTTAGACAGTAGTGTGTGGATCAACATGAGAGAGAGAAAGCAGGATATAGTATATTTAAGGTACACACTAGGTCTTTAAGTCTGTCTGTATTCCCACCTATACAGTGGATTAAGAAGCCTCATATAGATGGCAAATTCTAATAGGTATCCCAAAGAACCATCCAGACGATAATAACGACCACCAGGCCACCATACAGGCCAGCAGATAACAGGCAAGGTAGTCCAGCACTTACATCTTTGCTGTCTCTCTCCCCGACTGAATGAACTCAATGAACACAGGGGGATTGAATTCAACCAGGGAGAGTGGCAAATGCACACAGAGACAGCACAGATGTAAGTGCCTGTCACTGCTGGCCTGTATGGTGCCCTGGTGGTCATTGCCATTGCCTGGATGGTCCTTTGGGATTCCTATTCGAAAATTCAGAATCATTTTACCATCTATATGAGGCTTTTTATATGAGGAATTTTTTACTAATCAAATGTATGCTCCTTTCTCTGTCTTGTACAGTCCGATATTGTTCTCCCCCATTTTTGGGTTTGAAACCACTGTCTAAGATACAAGGCATGTTTGATCCTCCACTCTCCCTATGCCAAGCAATGCAACTGCACCATTTTCTCTCCCAACTAATGAGAAAATCATGGTCCTTGCCCCACACTTACGCAATTTGAGGCACTGTGTTTGGAAACACCCCGGCATTGCCTGTTCCAATCTTACTGTAATCTTTCCCATATATTCAACATATATAAAGAAATAGGAAAACAATGTCATCTTTACAGTTCAAAAAAATGAAAGGATGCAGTTGACCCTATAAACCTCTATCACGTATGCTATACGGGAAATAGGTCACGATGATATAGGATTCTCAAGATATGACATAAACATGTCCCTCAATGCTGTGTGGAAGATCTCAAAAAGGTCAGCACTATGCTTCATATCTTCTGGTCTTACCCAGGAATCAGATGCTTTTGGAAACAGGTTGCGCATGTCATTCTAAAGTTGACAGTTGATGCCAGATGACCTAGCGGTGTTTTGTCTTCATCTGATCCCAATGTCAGTGAAATGCTACATATGATCATTTTTAATCACTTGCTTACTGGGTACTTATACCACCTTTCTGACCAGGCCAATTTTCAGCTTTCAGTGCTATCACACATTAAATGACTATTGCACAGTCATACAACACTTAACTGTTTTTTTTTAGACAGATAGAGCTTTCTTTTAGTGGTATTTAATCAATAAAACTGAAACTTTCGAAAAAAAAGTCCCCACCTCACATCGCAGTCCCCCTCCTCTTCACATTGGGTCCTCTGTCACCCTTTTACATCACAGTCCTCTTCCTTGCATCCCAGTCCCTTCACAACCCCTCCTTACCTGAATCCCAGTCCCCTTCACATCCTCCCTTCCTTGCACCCCAGTCTACTTTACAGCCCCACTTGCTTGAATATCAGTCCCCTTCACAACTCCCCCTTCTTTGCACCCCAGTCCCCTTAACAGCCCCCATTACATAAACCCCAATCCTGTTTACAGCCCTCTTTCCTTTTACCCCAGTCCCCTTAACAGCCCCCCCCTTACATACACCCCAATCCTGTTTACAGCACCCTTTCCTTTTACCCCAGTCCCCTTCACAGCCTCCTCTTACTTGCATCTTATTCCCCTTCACAGCTCCCTTTCATGTATACTGGTCTCCTTCACAGCCCGCCTTCCTTGTTTACTGGTTCCCTTCACAGCCCCCTTTGTTGTATACTGGTCCCCTTCAAAGCCCCCCTTCCTTCCTTGCAACCCAGTCCTCTTTATGTGAACCCCTACCTTGGTTCCCCCTGCCAATCACAACCCTCCTCCAACCAGAAGGCAGACGGCACAGCATGTCCCGGCCGTGCCTTCTGCCTTCTACCTGTTGAAAGGCTAAATGCTGTGGTGGCGGTGGGGGAAGAAGGATATCACCCGAGGGAGGACACCCAGGCTGCTAAGTGGCGGAGCCATTGTTCAGATAGGACTGTCATTTATTCCATGTCCAGACCACAGTCCACCATTTAGTGATGCCTGCTCTAGGCTACACTACCTCCTCCTTTATTTTTTCCCCTTGGTCTCTCTCGCGGTTTTTTGGGTTGCTGTTATGTTTGGTTTCATACTAGTCCCCTACGCAATCATCCAGATTTTACATATTCAGATGGCATTAGCTTAGCTCACTGTGGGTTTAATTCACAGCTATTTTACTCTAAAAATCTAAGACAAAACAACTCAGATTTTTTTTACACATTTTTTACAATTCACAAAAAAACACTACTAAAATAAAGAAAATAATTATTTAATCAAAATTTGAGGTATTTTACTCATGAAACCATGAGGTATTTTATCTCATAACATGATGGGATGGATACAGTGGAGAAGGATTGGAAAGCCTGTCATTTTTTTGGGCTAATAAGGAGGAAAAATGGTTTAAACTGTAGAAATATGCTCACTAAGACAGGGCCCTGCAGAATACGTATTAATACAAAAGAAAGAAGTTGACTAGAATACCAGTCAAAGGGAAGCTGCTTTCACAGGACACACATGGTGTATCAAAAAAGAAAAACAAGTTACATTTCAGTAAATACAAAATATCTTTATAAATGTCAAAAATTGAATAAAAATTGTTTCTGTCCCAAACAGGAAGTGAGAGAAAATCCCTACAAATTAAAAGAATACCATGGGGCCGCCCAGGTCACCAGAACTAGTGTCCCCATTGGAAGATTTCCCCTCTATTAATTTTCTGAGGACAATCCAAAATATGTGATTTTCTGTAACTTTCAATTATAATGGTAAACAGGACAAATAGAGAAGGTGAATCTCTCTACTTTATCCAAAATAAAAAAAATAAAAAAACGTTTTGCCTTTAGTAAATCAGCCCCGATGATTCTATGTTTTTCAATATTTAGGTTTCTATGCATTACTGTTGAGAAACTGATCCAAAATGGTAGAGACTACTCCAAATTGGCTATTATATTTTTACATTCCTTAACCACTTTACCACCGGAGGATTTTGCTGTCTTACGTCCAGGCCACTTTTTGCGATTCGGCACTGTGCGACTTTAACTGACAATTGCGCGGTCGTGCGACGCCATACCCAAACAAAATTTACGTCCTTTTTTTCCCACAAAAAGAGCTTTCTTTTGGTGGTATTTGATCACCTGTGCGATTTTTACTTTTTGAGCTATAAACAAAAAAAGAGCGTTTATTTTGAAAAAATAACAATATTTTTAAAAAATTTTTATATGAAATTCCCCCCAAAAAAATGTAAAAATCTAATTTTTTAAAAATGTTTGGCCAATTTGTTTTCTGCTACCTATGTTTGGTAAAAAAAAATCACGATAAGCGTATTTTGATTGGTTTGCGCAAAAGTTATTGCGTTTACTAACTAAGGGAAGGATTTCTGTCATTTTTGGTGTTTTTTTTTTAACGCGTAATGACGGTGATCTGCGATTTTTTTTTGCGGGACTGCGACATTGCGGCGGACAGATCGGACCCTTGACTGACATTTTTGACACTTTTGGGGGTACCAGTGACATTACTGCAGTAATCAGTGCTATACATATGCACTGTTACTGTAAAAATGACACTGGCAGTGAAGGGGTTAATTTTATTGGAGAGGGAGGGGTTAATGTATGCCTGGTGCTTACTGACGTGTGGGGGGGGGGAGGTGACTGAGTGACAGAAGGACAGATCGGATGTTCAGCTATGCTGAACACTCCGATCTGTCAGTCCCTGTCACTTAGGAGATCCGCCCGCTCTGTTTACACAGGCGGGCGGATCTCCACACTAGATTCCCCGATGATCGGGCAAGAGCAGCGGCGATCGCCGCCCCTCCTCCCCTGGCCCGACTCCCGCTGTGAATGAAAACAGCGGGAGCGCACCTCCGGCGGTGCGCGAGCGCCGCCTACAGGGGGAGGAGTCCAGCGACGTAGGTCTACGTCGCTGGACGGGAACCAGCCACTTTGCCGCAGTACGCTCCATGTGAGCGGTGGGCAAGTGGTTAAACACTTGCCAACCGCCGCATGACTACTTACTGTGGCAGTCAGTCCCCTACAGGCAAAGCGACGTAGACCTACGTCGCTCGCCGCCGCCGCCGCTCTGGCCCTGCTGATGATCTGATTGGGTTCAGAACCGATCAGTCATCAGGTCCAGGCCAATGATTTTTGGCCTGGACCTGTTGATCGGTCCTGCCCAATCAGATACGGACTTGTGCCTGTGTCATGTAAACACAGGCACAGAAAAGACCCGCTCTCTCCTCCCCAAATCCTTTTTGGATTCATTGAGAGGAGAGAGCAGATCTGAACTGTGAGTATTGCACCAAGCACCCGCACACACACCTAGGCTAGGCACATTTAACCCCCGATCACCCCCCAGTTAACACCTACACCCCCTGTCACAACACACACTGTATACAGTATATAGCATTTTCCTATATACCTGTTTCAGTGTGCCATTCCTTTTAGGGTTAAGATACCCGCCACCCCCCAATAAAAATTTAACCCCCTGATCCCCCCCTGATCACCCCCCAGTTAACCCCTTCCCCCCTGTCACATTGCACACTATACACAGGTAATATAGTGTTTTTTTGTATATCTGTTATAGTGTCACGGGGTAACGTGGCAGAGCCTGACGTAAGAGGAGTGGCTTACCGGGTAACTGGCGTGGCACAGGTTCACCAGAGGCACGGAGTCTAAGTGTTAGCCGGTTTTCACCAGGGCCCCAGATGGTGGGGATGGATTTGGCTGCTTGCTAACACCAGGTCGCGGCCCCCCGGATTCCCTGGGTGAGCCAGGAACGGGTCCAGGACCAATAGCCGGTAGTAGGTAAACAGATCAGGATGAGACAGGAGGATAGTCAGGACAAGCGAAGGTCAGGGCGGGCAGCAGGTAATCAGAATCCAAAGACAAGCCGGGTCAGGGAAACAGGAACAATCAGAATCCAAAGACAAGCCGGGTCAGGTAAACAGGAACAGCAGATATAACAGGCACAGGATACAGGAGAGCTGATGATCACACAGCAATGTCTCAGAGTGATCACTGGCTTTAAATAGGCAGTTTGGCGCCAAAGGCACATTGCGTGTACATGCGCGTTCGCGCCAACGCAAGATAGCCGCAAACTACTCAAGGTAGCCTCAGGGCATGCGCATGCGCATAGGCGTTCGCCGGTTAGCAACGCCAGTGCGCCTGCGCAGGGTATTGAGTCCCTGACAGATAGTGTGATTGTGACTTCAGTTAGCGCTAGCGAGTACATTTCTGTCCCAAGTAGGTTTAGGGTGCCTGCCATCCCCCCATAAAGATTTAACCCCCTGATCCCCCTTGATCGCCCCCTGATCACCCCAATTAACCCCTTCCCCCCATCACATTGCACACTAATATATAGGTAATATAGTGTTTTACTGTATTTTGTATTAGTGTGATTGTGACTTGAGTTAGCGCTAGCGAGTTAGTTTCTGTCCCAAGGAGGTTTAGGGTCCCCGCCACCCCCCATAAAGATTTAACCCCCTGATCACCCCCAGTTAACCCCTACACACCCTGTCACAACACACACTGCATACAGTATATAGCAGTTTTCTATATACCTGTATCAATGTGACTTGTGATCAGGTTTAGCACTTGCGGCTGTTCCTTTTAGGGTTAGGATACCAGACACCCCCCCAATAAACACACACAAACACACACACACTTCCATTACTAGTATAGTGTTTGAACAGATCAATATCTGATCTGATCAGAACTATACTAGCGTCCCCATAATTTAGGGTTCCCAAAACACGGTGTTTGCATGATCAGCACTGATTCCTGCCAGCACTTAACCCCTCCACCCCCTCCACAGGGACCCAGATGAATGGGTCCCTGTTAGAACCAGGCGTACCCGACCCCATTCTGGAGTTGCTGAGGTGCAGAGATTGCAGCGTGCTTGTATGGAGCAGAGTGTCGGTACTAGTGCCACTCAGCCTTCTGGTGACCTGGCAAGTACCAGCAGCCTAGTACACCCTGGACCTATTACAACCAGCACTGCAGTAACACTTGGTGACGTGGCGAGTCCCATAAGTGCAGTTGAAGCTGGTGCGGTGGCTAGCACAAGTAGTGGCCCGCAGCCACCGTATATTCGAAGACATTCCCATAGAGCCCATAGTGCCCTCCCTGATGCGCTGGCATATCCTGATTGGAAACCCACTGATACTACAGTGCCCGTACTTCCCCCATTCACTGGCCAACCTGAAATCCACATGGAAAAAGCCAATTTTACTCCCCTGAATTTTTATAAGCTGTTTTTCACGGAAGATCTTTTCAGATCTATTGTGGACCAAACACATTTATACGCTAGTCAATTCATCACCGCCAATCCAAATTCGCCCCTTGGCAGACAATTTGGCTGGAAACCTGTAACGGTTTCTGAGTTTCAGACGTTTCTGGGCCTTTCCCTCAACATGGGCATAACCAAAAAGAGTGAATTGTGGCTATATTGGTCCACTAGCCCAATTCACTATATGCGCGTGTACTCTGCCTCCATGTCCAGGGCAAGATACGAGCAAATTCTGCAATTTATGCATTTCAACGACAATGAAATCTGTCGTCCTCGGGGAGACCCTGAATATGATCGGCTACACAAAATTCGGCCCCTCGTAGACCACTTCAATCAGCGGTTTGCAGCCTTGTTTACCACCCAACAAGTTGTCTGCGTTGACAAGTCCCTGATTAAGTTTACTGGCCGCCTTGCTATGAAACAGTATCTCCCCAGCAAGCGTGCCAGATACGGGGTCAAACTGTATAAGCTGTGTGACAGGGCCACAGGCTATAGTTAGTTTCCGGGTCTACGAGGGAAAAGATAGCTCTGTGGAACCCCCCAACTGCCCAGACTACATAGGGAGCAGCGGCAAGATAGTTTGGGACTGGGTGTCACCCTTATCCGGAAAGGGGTACCATTTGTACGTGGATAATTTTTACACAAGCGTGCCACTATTTAGTCACCTGTTCGAATTAAAAATTGGCGCAATTGGCAGCCTGCCTTAGTCGGGGGGAGAGAGCCTGCTTGAAAACGGACAAATTGCTTGCAGTGAAGTGGAGGGATACATGGAATGTTTTCGTTCTGTCCTCCCTTCACGCAGACACGATGGTCCAAATTACTACAGCAACTGGTGTTATGGAGAAACCCCTCTGTGTCCACGACTATAACCTTAATATGGGAGGGGTGGACATTAACGACCAGCTTTTGGTGCCGTACTTAGTTACCCGTAAAGCCAGACGCTGGTACAAAAAAGCGTCTGTTTATTTATTTCAATTGGCTATGCTGAACGCCTTTGTACTATGCAGAGCGTCAGGATGAACCGGATTCTTCCAAAAATTCCAGGAAGAGATCATCAATGCCTACCTGTACCTAGGAGGTGTTTCTGCCCAACTTCCCCTTCCAGAAGCAGTGAGCTGGCTGCATGAGAGGCATTTTTCACATGTCCTCCCGAGTACCCCACCCAAAGATACCCCCAAAGAAGATGCTGTGTTTGTAGCAGGCACGGATTTAGGCATGACACCCGTTATTATTGTCCCACCTGTCCTGACCAACCTGGTCTCTGCATCGGGGAATGTTTTGAGCCTTATGCCCCATACACACGTGCAGATTATCTGCAGACTTTTGTCTGCAGACTTACCTTTTCTATGTAGTGCAAGGGCCTGCCGGATTGCATACAAATTGAAAGTGTTTAGGTTTGACCTCATATTATATGGTTTTGGTAAGTCTGCAGACAAAAGTCTGCAGATAATCTGCACGTGTGTATGGGGCATTACCACACACTAGTGGAGTATTAGTGTAGGGTACAGCACCACATAGTGTAGGGCACACTAACAAGGGTCTCGAAAGATGTTCGATGGCTATCGACATTTTGAGAGACCCTAAGCTGGAAAGTTGCAGTTCACAAAAAAAATTGTAAAAAAAAAAAAAAATACGAAAAAAATATAAAACAAAAAAGCCAAAAACAGCTGTCGTCTCAGTTATTTTTATGTTCTTCTACTCTTCCTACTGTACTTTTACTGTACTTTGTTTTTCATTCTTTTGTTAACCTGTTTCCCTTGCAGGTACTCATCGGCTGCCACACTGATTTTTTATATTCTGACACAAACAGCGTTTGCGCTCAGCATACATGGATACCTCTGATGGCAGCACTGTGGTAGGTTGATTTCACCACTGCAGTTAAAATACCTTTAGGTATACGTGGAATATTGTCATGTATACCCGCCCGCCATTAGGAAGTGGGTTTGGATGTTTGAGCGGTTATTGGTGTGTATACTACACAATTTTCCTGCGGAAATTTCTGTTAGGTTCTCTTTTTTTCATTCAGCCCACAGGCTGCATGAAAAAAAAAAACCTACACTATATGCCAAACAAGGACCAGCAATGTACTGGTACGCTGCTGGACTTTGAGTGGTTATACCAGTATGATGCCTGCAGATTTAGGCATCATCTTGGTATAATTTTTTACAGCTAGCGGTCGGCTTACATGTAAAAGCAATCCTAGCGGATAATTGGCCGCTAGACTGGTTTTACAAGCAGTGGGAAGGGACCCCCCCCCCTTCCCCCGCCTTCCGCGTTTTTTCTCGGGCTCTCCTGTCCCACCGAATTTGGAAGATCCCGCATACACCTCCATACTTGAAAAGGTAACTTACTAGCTAAAGGCTGTAAACAGCCTTTCACAATTTATATTTTATATTTTATACTTAATGGGACATTGTTTGAAAGAAACTTTTCCTGTGCACTTTATACAGGTCTTTCTAGCGCCATCCAATACCAGCAAATGTAAGTCATTTTCAACTATATACATAAAGTTCTCCAATTTCTGCTGACACCTCTTACGATTAGAGAAACATTGGTTTCCTCCATGTACGATCAATAATATGATTGTAGATATGGTGAATCCTTGATAAAGGCACAAGCCGAACAGGCAGAAGCCGAAACGCGTTGGCTTTTAGACGCCCCCTGAACATCCAGAAACGCATGGATGACAGGGAATATGTTTCTAAAGTCACCATAATCCCAATTGTCACACCTTTACATTCTTTCACTTACTCACCGATGGGCTTCTTGCCCAACGAAGCACAATGTACTTGTATTAAGTTGAAAATAAATATGTATTTATGAAAAACTTGAAAATCGCACAATTGCATGAATCGCATTGTTTAACATTTGCCTCAAAGTCCCACCCTTTACTGGCCTGAGGAACCAAATACTTTTAGACTGCAAACCAGGGATGTTGGCAAATTACATTTCATGATATACAGTACATATATCAAAACTTATAGCCTTACTAGAGTTCAAAACCAAAACACCCCCAACATATCCTGTCCCACGTATTAACCCAAGAGTGCAGCCAGTGGTTCAATTATCTAACCATAGAGCTGATTGGAGATGAGAATGGCTCCAATCATCTCTATGGCCTAAGATACCGGAAGCCACGAGCATTTCATGACTTCTGTTTCGCCAGAAATAAGCAGCGCCATTGGTAAATTGGGAAAGCATTTTATCACACAATTTTGGTGTGGTCAGATGCGTTAAGGTCAGAGGAGAGATCCAGAGTCTAAAAGACCCCAATTTTTTTAAAAAAGAGTACCGGTCACTACTGATTGCTATCATAGGGGATATTTAAATTCACTGTGATAACAATAAAAATGATTTAAAAAAAAAATGAAAGGAAGGTGTCAAAAAAACATAGAAAAGCAAAATAAAAAAAAAACAAAAAAAAAACAAGCTTCCCTGTCCTCCTGTGCTTGCGCGCAAAGGCGCACGCAAGTGTTGGTCTAGTGACATATGTAAACCACAATTGCAGCATGCAAGTAAGGTAATGCCGCAAATGCCAGGTTGAGGGCAGTAATTCTTGCAGTAGACCTCCTCTGTAAGTCTAAAGTGGTAACCTGTAAAGACTTTTAAAAATGTACGTAGTTTGTTGCCGCTGCACAGGCATGCACAATTTTTAAAGCATGTCATGTTTGGTATCTATGTACTTGGCATAAGATCATCTTTTAAATTCTACCAAACAATTTGGAATTATATAGTGTATTTGTGAATTAAATTTAAAAAAAATATATTTTTTTCACAGAAATTGCATTTGGAAAATCTGTGCGCAAATACAGTGTAAAGAAAAAAAAAATTTGCAACATCCACCATTTTGTTCTGTAGGGCCTCTGCTTTAAAGAAATATATAATGTTTGGGGGTTCAAAGTAATTTTCTAGTAAAAAAAATATATTTTTTCATGTAAACAAAAAGTCACAGAAAAGGCTTGGTTTTCAAGTGGTTAGAAGAGTGGGTGATGTGTGGCTAAGATTGAGCATAAAATGCCAGGACAGTTGAAACATCCCCCAAATGACACCCTTTTGAAAAGTAGACACCCAAAGCTATTTGCTGAGAGGCATATTAAGTCCATGGAGTATTTTATATTTTAAGTTTCGGGAAGGTGACAATTTGTTTTTTTTTTGTTTTTTTACACAAAGCTGTCACTAAATGATATATTGCTCACGCATGCCATGGGTATATGTGAAATGACACCCCAAAATACATTCTTCTGCTTCTCCTGAATACTTGGATACCACATGTGTGAGACTTTTTGGGAGTCTAGCTGTGTATGGGACCCCGAAAACCAATTACCGCCTTCAGGTTTTCTAATGGCCTAAATTGTACATTTTACTTCCGCACTACCTGTCACAGTTTCAGAGGCCCTGAAATTTCAAGATAGCACAAAACCCCCCCAAATGACCCCATTTTGAAAAGTAGACACTCCAAGCTATTAGCTGACAGGCATGGTGAGTCCATGGAATAGTTTATATTTTGCCACAAGTTTCGGGAAAATTATTATTATTTATTTATTTTTTTGTTACACAAAGTTGTCACTAAATGATATATTGCTCCCACATGCCATGGGTATATGTGGAATGACACCCCAAAATACATTCTGCTGCTTCTCCTGAGTACAGGGATACCCCATGTGTGAGACAGTTTTTGGCAGTCTAGCCACGTACAGGACCCCGAAAACCAATCACCACCTTCAGGCTTTGTAAGGGTGTAAATCGTTGATTTCACTCCTTACTACCTATCACAGTTTTGAAGGCCATTAAATGCTAAAATAGCACAAAACCCACCCAAATAACCCCATTTTGCAAAGTAGGCACTCCAAGCTATTTGCTGACAGGCATGGTGAGTATTTTGCAGCTCTCATTTATTTTGGAAAATTAAGAAAAAAAAAGGAAAATGCATTTTTTTCCTCTTTTTTTTCAATTTCCAAAACTTTGTGACAAAAAGTGAGATCTGCAAAACACTCAACATGCCTCTCTGCAAATAGCTTAGGGTGTCTACTTTCAGAATAGGGGTCATTGGGGGGGGGGGGCATTAGCTGTCTTGGCATTTCATGGCCTCCGAAAACTGTGATAGGTAGTCAGGAGTGAAATCAACAATTCACGCCCTTGGAGGGCCTGAAGGTGGTGATTGGTTACGGGGTCCTGTACTCGGCTACACTGCAAAAAAGTCTCACACATGGGGTATCCCCATACTCAGGAGAAGCAGCAGAATGTATTTTGGGGTGCCATTTCACATATACCCATGGCATGTGTGAGCAATATATAATTTAGTGACAACTTTGTGTAAAAAAACATAAAAAAAATAATAATGATAATTTTCCCGAAACTTGTGGCAAAATATAAAATATTCCATGGACTCACCATGCCTCTCAGCAAATAACGTGGAGTGTCTACTTTGCAAAATGGGATAATTTGGGGGGGTTTTGTGCTATCTTGAAATTTTAGGGCATCTGAAACTGTGACAGGTAGTGGAGGTGAAGTGCACAATTTACGCCATTAGAAAACCTAAAGGTGGTGATTGGATTTCGGGGTCCCGTACAAAGCTAGGCTCCCAAAAAATTTCACACATGTGGTATCCCTGTACCCAGGAGAAGCAGCAGAATGTACTTTGGGGTGTCTTTCCACATATACCCATGGCATGTGTGAGCAATTTATCTTTCAGTGAAAACTTTGTGTTAAAAGAAAATACATTTAGAAAAAAATGTAATTTTCCTGAAATTTGTGGCAAAATATAAAATATTCCATGGACTCGCCATGCCTCTCAGCAAACATCTTTGGGTGTCTATTTTTCAAAATGGGGTAATTTGGGGGGGGGGGGGGGTTGTGGTATCTTGACATTTCAGGGCCTCCTAAACCGTGATAGGTAGTGAGAAAATGCAATGAAAAATGTACGCCGTTTGAAATTCTGAAGGTGGTGATTGGTTTTCGGGGTCCCGTACACAGCTAGGCTCCCGAAAAGTCTCACATATGTGGTATCCCTGTACTCAGGAGAAGCAGCAGAATGTACTTTGGGGTGTCATTCCACATATACCCATGGCATGTGTGAGCAATTTATCTTTCAGTGAAAACTTTGTGTTAAAAGAAAATAAATTTAAAAAAAAATGTAATATTCTTGAAATTTGTGGCAAAATATAAAATATTCCATGGACTCGCCATGCCTCTCAGCAAATAGCTTGGGGTGTCTACTTTCCAACATGGGGTCATTTGGGGGGGTTTTGTGCCATCTTGAAATTTCAGGGCCTCCGAAACTGTGATAGGTAGTGAGGAGAAAAATCAAAAATTTACGCCATTAGAAAACCTGAAGATGGTGATTGGTTTTCGGGGTCCCGTACACAGCTAGGCTCCCAAAAAGTCTCACACATGGGGTATCTCCATACTCAGAAGAAGCAGCAGAATTTATTTTGGGGTGTCATTCCACATATACCCATGTCATGTGTGAGAAATGTATCTTTTAGTGACAACTTTGTGTAAAAAAAAAATGTAATTTTCCCCAAACTTGTGGCAAAATATAAAATATTCCACAGACTCCCCATGCCTCTCAGCAAACAGCTTTGGGTGTCTACTTTCCAAAATGGGGTAATTTGGGGGGGGGGGGGGTTGTGGTATCTTGACATTTCAGGGCCTCCTAAACCGTGATAGGTAGTGAGAAAATGCAATGAAAAATGTACGCCCTTTGAAATTCTGAAGGTGGTGATTGGATTTCGGGGTTCCGTACACAGCTAGGCTCCCGAAAAGTCTCACATATGTGGTATCCCTGTACTCAGGAGAAGCAGCAGAATATATTTTGGGGTGTAATTACACATATACCCATGGCATGCATGAGCAATATATAATTTCAATGACAACTTTGTGTAAAAAAAAAAAAAAAAAAGTTTTTGTAATTTTTCAAACACCTGTGACAAAGAAATTAAATATTCAATGAGCTCAACATGCCTCTCAGGACATTCCTTATGATGTCTTCTTTCCAGAAAGTGGTAATTTGGGGGGGTTATGTACTGCCCTGCCATTTTAGCACTTCATGAAATGAGAAAGGCAGTCAGAAAGTAAAAGCTGCATAAATTCCAGTATTTACACCATAGTTTGTAGATGCTATAACTTTTGCGCAAACCAATAAAAATACGCTCATTGAGATTTTTTTTGTCAAAACATGTAGCTAAATACATTTTGGCCAAAATATATGACATACATTGAGTATATTGGATATTTTTTAAAAGAAAGTTGAAAATGTTATTTTTTCTCAAAATTTTCGCTCTTTTTTATTAATATCGCAAAAAATAAAAAGGGCAGAGGTGATCAAATACAACCAAAAGAAAGCTCTGTTTGTGGAAAAAAAAGGACGAAAATTTTGTTTGGGTACAGCATTGCATGACCGCGCAATTTTCAGTTAAAGTCACGCAGTGCCAAGTTAAAAAAAGGGACCTGGTCTTTGAGCAGCCAAATCCTTCGGGGCTTAAGTGGTTAAATACCTCATGTCTGGACCAATACTTATTTAAAGTGATTGTAAACCCCCAAGTAGTGTTTGTACCTATTGGTAAGCCTATGATAATACTTACCTATAGGTACTGTAAATATCTCCTAAACTTACACCGTTTAAGGAGATATTTACATTGCATGCAGCCTAAGACATCATCGGCGCATGCGCTCTGAAGGAACAGCCACCCGTGCCGTTCCTTCAGAGCCCTGTTCTGTGAACAGCGGCTCCCGCACGCATGCCGGGAGTGACGCCATCGCGGCTCTGGCCAATCAGAAAGCCAGATGACACGAACCCGGAAGAAAGGCGGCTGAAGGTGTCAGCCATGTTACCGGTAAGTGGGCGGCACTGTTGGGGCTTCGTTCTAAGGTAAGTAAAGTATTTCATAATGAACTAGCTCTTTATGCCTTTGTCTTTCAGTTTTTATTTATTTATTTTTCTGAGGTTTACAACCTCTTTAACTCATGCATTTATTTATTTACTTAGTGAATTGACTTTAACGCTGTTTTTGAGTTATTTACCTCATGTTTTTAGTTTGTCAGGTAACTAACTCATGAGGTGATAGTAAATTGACATTTTCCGCCTCTCATGAGATAATTGGAAAAATGGGTCACATGATTTAATTATCTTGTGAGATATTCTTTGGTGAATTGAGCCCACTGTGTGTTTACAAACAATTAGGGCAAATTGCTTCTTCTAGTCCATTGTTCCATTGTTCCCCTCTGTTACATCTGACAGAACTTAGTGCCGGTTCACACTATTACAATGCGGGAACACTGCGAATCTACTGCGTGTTCCCACATCGCAATCGCAGCACAGGCAGTTCACACTGCCCTATGCGATACGCTGGGGGTGTCATTTCAAATTTAATGATACCCCCAGGTCAGATCGCATATCGCAGTGCGATCTGACAGTTCACACAGGGATCGGATCGCACTGGTGTGAACCACCATGCAATCTGATTCTGCTGCGGACCAAAAAAATGGGTCCTGTGCGAGTTCACTGCGATTGGGGTGCGAATTCAGCCATACAAACTGTATGGCTGAATTCGCATCGCACAGACATCGCATGTGATTTTAGGAGCAGTGCGCTCCGAATCACATGCAATGTCTGCCATCGCAATAGTGTGAACCGGCACTTACAGAGAATACCTAAAATTCAGTGATGTTCCATAATGGTTTTTTGTCAGTGAGTATATTGACATTGTTCTGTTCTGCATGGATGTATTTTTGAAAATTGAAAATAAATAATTTAAATAAATGTAAACCTACCACATTCTTCGGCAGGGTTATTGTTGTAAATTCTTGCCTGTTGGTTTGTTCTGAAGATAGGCTTCCAGTCGATGGAATCCGCAAAGCAAAGATTTTTATTATTTCTAATTAGAACATCACCATCACTCACTTCTTTTAGTGACCGCAATCCCAGAGATGTTATTTCTTGGTCCATTATCACAAGAGAGATATTTTGTCCACTAGAATATAAGAAAGAAAACAGTTGTTACATTGCAGTTTAATAATAAGACAAAAACTTTTTTTTTTTTTTTTGAAGGCGTAGGGAATTTTTAAACGCATCTTTATTAGAAAAAATTTCAGTATTTTAAACAGTCATGACAAAATAAAGCTTATCTTCAAAGACATGTTGAAGATATACAGTAAAACCCTGGATTGAATGCATAATTTGTTCCGGAAACATGCAGGTAATCCAAAGCACTCGTATATCAAAGCGAATTTCCCCATAAGAAATAATGGAAACTCAGATGATTCGTTCCACAACCATTTATTCATAAATCCTTCAGTTTATAGTCCATATAAAAAGATCATAGCAATGTGATAGGTTGTGTAACCATAAAATGTCCATCCACAAATGGCGCCTCCACAAGGGGATTAGAAGCAAAATCCAGCAGGAGCTACAGAGTATAAAAGAGAAGAGAGGCACCTCTGAGTGTAGCAATATGGTTACATTTAATGAAGGTAGAGTAAACAGTAATCCCAGCACCTAGTACCCAGTGCTAGTGGCCATCATCCCTAGTCAATGTATACAAAAGGAAATCCCCAATGGTGTGGGACTATGAATGCCACTAGACACTGTATATCAAAGTTAAAATAGTACATTTTATTAAACACTAGGTCAAGACAAAAACAATTGTACAGATAAAAATAAAGACATCAACATGGCGGCCCTTCCTCAGGGGTCAACCAGAGTTCCAAAAGGTGCTTTTGGAACTCTGGTTGACCCCTGAGGAAGGGCCGTTTGACGCCCGAAACGCGTGGGGTCTCTTTTCCGGTTCAAATCCACCATGTGCACCTGAACGTCTTCAATGTGGTCTGGTACATGTCAATTGCATGCGATTTTTATATGCCCCTCTCTCTATGTTATGTTGATGTCTTTATTTTTATCTGTACAATTGTTTTTGTCTTGACCTAGTGTTTAATAAAATTTACTATTTTAACTTTGATATACAGTGTCTAGTGGCATTCATAGTCCCACACCATTGGGGATTTCCTTTTGTATACATTTAATGAAGGTACAACATTTGAGCAACTCATATGGCACAACTAAGTATGCAGGCATCCAGGGTAAAGCTGTCCACATAGACCATCCTCCCACCGTCAGTCTACAGTTGTGACCGGGAAAACTACCCTGCAGTAGAGCGATCTGAAAACGAGGCTTGAAGCGCTCATGGAGTGCAGCGTGGAAGGGATGACATTGATTGGCGGATGGTCTATGTGGACAGCTTTACCCCGGATGGCTGCATACCTACATGTTCCTGTTTAATCATCAACCATGCGAGCTCCTAAATGTTATACCTTCACAAAATGTAACCATATTGCTACACTTAGAAGCGCCTCTCAAGCAAGGTTGTTTTTTGCCATCTGTGTTCCAATGGAAAGATTTCACCTCACTCCTGTAAACACAAGTGAGAAGAAATTCCTTTAAAGTGAGCAAAATCTCCTCTTAGATGGCTGTCGCTGGAACAAGTGTGATGTTGGAAGATATACCCTATTTTTGTTCTGATCACAACTACTTTTGGATTTTCTCTTACTTTCAGTCTCAGTGGTAATGTTAAGCAGGACAATTAAAGTGTCACAACAGTAAAATCAGTCTGTGTATGCAGTAAAGCTCGCTTGTTATACTCACTGTGGGTTAATCCTCTGCATTATGTAAAAAGGCTGTTTGATCCTGTATACTCTGATCCTTCCCTTCTTCCACTGTCCCCAATCCATCTTTTGATAGTACAGGGCATTTGGAATCACTCTGCATATGCTCAGTTTGATGTGTATTGCTAGAGAGTTTTTTTCTTCTCGGGAGAGTGCATATGATCAGCACAGGGCCAATCAGCACTGTACAGACAGAGGGTCAGGAGTTCTGCAGCCTCATAGGACAGTTAGAGTAGAATGAAAACTCATCCTACAAGCTTTAACCAGACCCCGAAAGAAGTCACAAGACTACTATATACTGCTGTTGAGAAAAGGTATTTAGCAGTTTATATTTACTAAAATATTTGTGTGTTCTGTGTACTGTGGGAGACCAGATATAGTGAATGCAGGGTCCTGGGTTTAGTAACACTTTAACCGGTTTAAGACCAGCCGTCGCACATATACTGCAGCAATCTGGCTCTCCTGCACAAACCGCCGTATCTGTACGGTGGTCTCGAGCAGGGCTAGGGGGGCGCGCCTGCCCCCGCCGGCCCCGCAATGGACTGATTTGGCTCAGAACCAATCAATCATCAGGTCCAGACCAGTGATTTTTGGCCTGGACCTGGTGATTGGTTCTGAACCAATGGCATCACGTCCTCTACCTGTGTCATGTAAACACAAACAGGGGAAGTGATGTAATCTTCTCTCCTGGCGTCCTTTTTGGATTCAGCCAGAGAAGAGAACGGTCACAGTGAGAACATCTAAGCACTACACTTGCACCAGCACAGAGAGGTACACATTTAACCCCTTGATCACCCTCTGATCACCCCCCCCAGTTAACCCTTTCACAGTGCACACTACATACGAGTATATCGATTTTTGACTGTATTGGTGTCACTTGTGAGTTTAGTGAGGTAGACAGTTTGTATCAGTTAGCGGCAGGCCCAGATAGGTTTAGGGTACCCGCCACCCCCCCTAATAAAGATTTAACCCCCTGATCACCCCCAGTTAACCCCTTCACAGTGCACACTAATACACAGTAAATAGTTTTTTTTTTACTGATTACTGTATTAGTGTCACTTGTGATTTTAGTGAGGTAGACAGTTTGTATTAGTTAGCGGCAGCCCCAGATTCATTTAGGCTACCCGCCCTCCCCCCAATAAAGATTTCTCTTTCAATATCTCTTTTATTGTAATTTTCCACAAAATAATAATACACATACGCTTCTTTCACACGGCCGCTCCGGATTTCTCCTCCGCTGCGGGACTTTTTTTTTTTAAGGTTTTTCTAAGGTCCGCCGTACCCAACCCCGTTCTTCTGTTGCTGAGGTGCAGCAATTGCAGGGTTCTCGCATGCAGCAGAGAGCCAGTATTAGTGCCGCTCAACCTTCTGGTGAACTGGCAAGCACCAGCAGCCTAGTACATCCTGGTCGTAGTCAAATCAGCACTGCAGTATCACTTGGTGTAGTGACGAGTCCCATAAGTGCAGTTCAAGCTGGTGTGGTGGCTAGCAAAGGTAGTGTCCCGCAGCCACCAAGAATTAGAAGACAGACCCGTAGAGCTCACAGTGTCCTCCCTGATGCGCTGGCAAATCCTGATTGGGAGCCCACCACTTCTGCAGCGCCCGTACTTCCCCCATTCACTGGCCAACCCAGAATTCAGGTGGAAACAGCCAATTTTAATTCCCTGGATTTTTACGAGCTGTTTTTCACGGAAGATCTATACAGAGCTATTGTGGACCAACGCAATTTATATGCTGATCAGTTCATCGCTGCAAACGCAAATTTGACCCTTGCCAGAGAATTCAGATGGAAACTGTTTCCGAATTTAAGACCTTTCTGGGCCTATCCCTCCTCATGGGCATTACTAAAAAAAGTGAGTTGCGGTCATATTGGTCCACTGACCCGATTCCCCATATGTCATTGTTCTCTGCTGCCATGGCCAGGCCTCGATATGAACAAATTCTGCGGTTTAGTGACAATTAACTCTGTCATCCTCAGGATGACCCTGGATATGACCGGCTCCACAAGATTCGGAACCTCGTAAATCACTTCAACCAGAAATTTGCAGCCTTGTATACACCCCAACAAGTTGTCTGCGTTGATGAGTCCCTGATTAAGTTTTCTGGCCGTCTTGCTTTCAAACAGTTTCTGCCCAGCAAGCGTGCCAGATATGGGGTCAAGATGTATAAGCTCTGTGACAGGGCAACAGGCTATACATGTTCTTTCTGGTTTTACGAGGGAAAAGATAGCACTATGGAGCCCCCCAACTGCCCAGACTAAATAGGGAGCAGCTGCAAGATCGTTTGGGACTTGGTGTCACCCTCATTCAGAAAGGGAAACAAAAAAGAGAGGTAGACCCGCAGGACTTTGAGTGAGGTAAATGTTAGGGGCTGGAAATAAAATACTGGGATGCAAGAATAAAAGACATACTTTATTACGCTAATATAAAAAGTATACAAGTGATGAGTGTTGTCATACACTAGTATGCATATTGAGAAAGCCCCATGGCTACATATAAACAATATACAGTAAAAATGGAATACATTGCATAAAGATGTACATCTTGCATTACAGCTTGGTTTCAGAATAACCTTAATGACATATAAATTCATATTAGTAGTACAGTAATCTTCATCCTAAACTTTTAATGACATGTTGATTCATGACGCGTTTCGCGAGCTATGCGCTCGCTTCCTCAGAGATAGATGCACTCAAAGTAAATCTGTGGGAGAACACATATCAGAGTAAGGAATGTGTAGTTTGATGAAAATGCCAAAAAGGTTGAATGTGATAGTGGACATTCAAAAAGGTAAAAAATACTCACAGGTCGATAAAAATTGGAATGGGGAGATATATGTTTGCTCTGTGTGACAACAGTGGCATTTGTCTGACCCGGGAGCTGAGGGGTCCCTGCTGAGTGTAAGCCAAGAACGGAGAGCCCATGGTGCATGGGTGACAAGAAATGGGATGAAGGAATGCACCATCCAGAATCTGCCATATGGGGGAAAAAATGTGAAATACAATGTGTGAGAAAAAATCAATAATAGATGGGAGTAACAGAGTGATATGGGCCTGTGTATGGCCAGAGTATGGAAATGGTATAAGTGACATGAACCGAAAAGAAGGGAAGGAAGATGTGAGGAAAAGAGAGGGATGGGAGTGAACTGAAGCACCATAGTGCAAAAGCCCAGAGTGAATGAGTGGTGAGCAAGTGCCATAGCTAACCACCAGGAATGTGGAATAGAAATGGTGAAGAAACTGAATGAGCAAAGTAGCACCAGGGAGACAGAGTGAGGGGAAAGGAAATGAAAGGAGGGAAAGGAAATGCCACAGTGTCCAGGCTTACCATGAGAGTCCGAGGTTAACAGCAAAGCATAGGACCCCAGCGTCATGTAGCGGGCGAGCGGCAGATCAGGCAGAGGCGAAGGCATCCGTGATCTCGTGGGGGAGAAGGACGCCAATCTGGCGGTCATCCCCAGTCCCGCAGGAGTAAATGCACTCAGCAGCGTAACAACGTCGGTGCGTATCACCGGCGTGTGACGCTGGGGGTGCGGCATGACGCCGGTGTATGGGTGGACCCGCCCATTCCAAAGGGGAATGGCGGGGACAGCCAGGGGGAGGAGCCACCCTGTTTATACATCGCAGCTCCCGGGACTCAAAAGGCCACCGCTGTGTGCACACAGGACCCCAAAGGGCCGTGATGGAAATCAACACCCAGTGTGACAGCATCACACACGGGGGGACCAGTTGATGTCGCAGTCTCCAAAACTGATAGGTAGTGAGGAGTAAAATCAACAATTTACGCCCTTAGAAAGCCTGAAGGACGTGATTGGTTTTCGGGGTCATGTACGTGGCTAGACTGCCAAAAAGTCTCACACATGGGGTATCCCCTACTCAAGAGAAGCAGCAAAATGTGTTTTGGGGTGTCATTCCACATATACCCATAGCAAGTATGAGCAATATATCATTTCATTGATAACTTTGTGTAAAAAAAAATATTATTTTTTTTATTTTTTTTTAGTCATTATTCAACACCTGTGACAAAAAAATTAAATATTTAATGGGATCAACATGCCTCTCAGGACATTCCTTGGGGTGTCTACTTTCCAATAAGGGGTAATTTGGGGGGGGGGGGGGTTACTGCCCTGCCATTTTAGCACCTCAAGAAATTAGATAGGCAGTCCAAAAGTAAAAGATGCGTAAATTCCTGTATATACACCATAGTTTGTAGACGCTATAACTTTTGCCCAAACCAATAAAAATACGTTTATTGAGATTTTTTTTTATCAAAGACATGTAGCTAAATACATTTTGGCCTAAATGTATGACCAAAATTGAGTTTTTTTTTAGTTTATAGCACAAAAAATAAAAACTGCATAGGCGATCAAATACCACAAAAAGAAAGCTCTATTTGTGGGAAAAAGAAGGACATAAATTTAATTTTTTCCATTTTTGGGTACAGCATTGCATGACTGCGCAATTACAAGTTCAAGTCACGCAGTGCCAAATTGAAAAAAGTGGCCTGGTCATTAAGGGAGCAAATCCTTCCGGTCTAGAAGTGGTTAAAGAGAGTGAATCTCCCTAGTGGTGACCTAGGCAGCAAATAAGCAGCAGTTCTAACCCCTCACCATTTTATCCAAAATTTTATAAAACATAGTTGTGGCTTTAGACAGCATTATTTTGAGCATTGCCATGGTTGTAAACCCTTACATATACCTAGTGAAGTAACTGGCATCAGGTGATACACAGAGATAAAACAAATCATCCTACATAAGTTGTACCTGTTTATCTGAAGCAATTTGTCCTGTGCATTCTTGTAAAACTCAGAGATATAAATAATTGTTCACAGAATGACAAAGCAGGGGGCGGGGAGCTGCACATACACACTGTACAAGAGCTCTGAGAGCTGATAGGAGGGAAGGGACACACTCCTCCTCACACAGCACACAGGAACAGCTGAGGCTGTCAGTTACAGGCTGTGAGCTGGGGATCCCTCCCCTGTCACCTTTTAGCCTTCTGATGTCAGGAAAACTTGCCAGAAGTGACTCATGCTGATAACAGAGGAACGAGACAGCATGACACTTAGGCCACTTTCACACTTGTGTGATTTGTCCTGCGACTTGGGACTGCAGTCGCATGACAAGTTGTACTCCATGATTTCCAAGGAGTGCCATTCATATCTACTTTTGTCCGACTTTGATGTGACTTGAGGTCCATAGACCTCAAGATTACACAGACATTACCTCAAGACCTCAAGAATACAACAGGCAAGGGTTGATATGCTGCTAGCTTGTATCAGCTAAAGTGTCAACAAATGACACCTTGCGGTGACTGGGGGTTTTTGATTTAGAAAGCCGAAAACTTGAGATTACTCAAAGAAGAAACTTAATATCGCATTTAAAAATGGTGAATTAGCAAGTAGTATAAGTGGTCACTTACTATCACAACAATCCAATTGAGAATTCTGCAAATAACATAATTCTCTCTACCAAATCAGATTTTTACAACGGCAGTAACCCAATCTGAGCCAAAAGGCTTTTATTAAGTAGTTTTAACAGTGACACATGCTTTTTACAAGTGGAATAGGCCAGGTCGACCAAACAATAAAAATTGGTTCACTGAGGCTGCCACTGTTCTCACTGATGTTCTGCCTCAGGTCAATTTCTATAAAAATTCTCATTAACCACTTTACCACCGGAGGATTTTGCTGTCTTACGTCCAGGCCACTTTTTGCGATTCGGCACTGTGCGACTTTAACTGACACTTGCGCGGTCGTGCAACGCCGTACCCAAATTAAATTTACGTCCTTTTTTTCCCACAACAGAGCTTTCTTTTGGTGGTATTTGATCACCTGTGCGATTTTTACTTTTTGCGCTATAAACAAAAAAATAGCGTTTATTTTGAAAAAACAACAATATTTTTAACATTTTTTTATATGAAATCCCCCCCCAAAAAATGTAAAAATCAAATTTTTTTAAAATTTTTGGCCAATTTGTTTTCTGCTACATATGTTTGGCAAAAAAAAATCACAATAAGCGTATTTTGATTGGTTTGCGCAAAAGTTATTGCGTTTACTAACTAAGGGAAAGATTTCAGTCATTTTTGGTGTTTTTTTTTTAACGAGTAATGGCGGCGATCTGCAATTTTTTTTGCGGAACTGCGACATTGCGGCGGACAGATCAGACCCCTGACTGACATTTTTGACACTTTTGGGGTTACCAGTGACATTACTACAGTAATCAGTGCTATATATATGCACTGTTACTGTAAAAATGACACTGGCAGGGAAGGGGTTAATTTTATTGGAGAGGGAGGGGTTAATGTATGCCTAGTGCTTACTGACGTGTGTGGGGGGAGGTGACTGAGTGAGTCAGGGACAGATCGGATGTTCAGCTATGCTGAACACTGCGATCTGTCACTCCATGTCACTGAGGAGATCCGCCCGCTGTGTTTACACAGGCGGGCGGATCTCCAAACTCGATTCCCCGACGATCGGGAAAGAGCAGCGGCGATCGCCGCCGCTCCTCCCCTGGCCTGACTCCCGCTGTGACAGAAAACAGCGGGAGCGGGCCTCCGGCGGCGCGCAAGCGCCGCCTACAGGGGGAGGAGTCCAGCGACGTAGGTCTACGTCACTGGACGGGATCGTGCCACATTGCCGCAGTAGCAGCAATGTGAGCGGTCCTAAAGTGGTTAAGAATTAGGACCCCTTTCACACGGGCACACAGATCCACCGGTCAGTTTTTTAGGTGGACCAGATCAGACCATTTATTGCCCTCTATGTAGCTGGAGATGTCCACTGACATGTGTCTGACATCCGATCCAATCCTGTCTGCTAAAAACAGACAGATCGGGGATTTATTCCCCATCCATCTGGCAGATCAGATCGGATAACAGCCGGATGGAAAGAAACAGGCGGTCTGTTTCCATCTGACCACCCACTGAAGAAAGTGGAATGTGTCTGTGTCAGCTCTGTATAAGCGGAGCAGACACGGGTCTGTCATCCACCTGCTCAGTGGGGATCAGTGGACAGATTCCCCACTGGGCAGGCAGATCCACTGCTGGAATCTGCCCGTCTGAAAGAGGCCTAAGAGAGAGAGCTGTCTGAAATATAATAAAGACACATAGTACAGGCAAATCTTTTACAAAAAGAATAAAGAGATGGCAGAAATTACAGCAGTGTAAAGTTGACCAGCAGCAGGACATATTTAACCACTAAACCCCCCACCCTCCCCCAGTGGTGTATTTTGGTTTTGTGCTGCCCTAGGCAAGACTAAAATTGGGCGCCCCCCCTCCCCCTCCTATTTAAATTTGCCCACCCCTTCCTGATGTACCTACCTCCTGCCTGTCCTAATCTTTTGGGCCCTTGGTCAGCCTGTTGATGTCCCAGCTGGGAGCAGAGAGTAGGTTTGAGGAGTGCAGGCTCTGGGAGGCGCCAGGGATGCTGCACTCACTGGTGCTTAGGACAGGGTGGCGCCGTGGCAGTTGAGGTCTTCTCCCTCGCAGGCTCTCAGTTCTAGCCAGCTTCCAGGGTTGGCCAGGTGCCCGCTTGCTGTATGAAGATGTCGCAGCTCAGCAGCAGCAGCTGCTGTCGGCGGTGGATTGGTGAATTTTTCTTTATTGCCCTGCACCCCACTGTCACCGGACCAATAGGACTCTTTGGGCCCCACAAGCACTAGGTGTGGAGGAGGAAGTTAAAACCTCCTCCACTTTGAATCATGGCCAGGGCCAGGGTGTCACGGCCATGACGTCACTGGTTGCTAGATGCCAGCCGGCTCTAGCAAATAGTGGCCAATAGACTCTCAGGTGGAGGTGGGGGCAGCTATTTTTCTGCCCCCCTGCAAAGTGCCGCCCTAGGCCTGGGCCTAGTTGGACTAGGCCAAAATACAGCACTGCCTCCCTCCCTCCCAGGCCATTTTTTGCGATAAAGCACTGCGTTATTTTAACTGACAACTACGTGGTCGTGCGACACTGTACCAAAATAAAGTTGCCTTTTATTCCCACAAACAGAGCTTTTTTTTTTGGTGGTATTTGATCACCTCTGTGGTTTTTATTTTTTGCGCTAGAAGCAAAGAACGACTGACAATTTAAAAAAACAAACATTAACAAAATATGTATTCTGCTACATGTTTTTGGTAAAAAATCCCAATAAGCGTATATTGATTGACTTGCGCAAAAGGCATCTACAAACTGGGGTATTTTTATATATTGTATTTGTTTCCTAGTAATGGCAGCAATCAGTGACTTATAGCAGGACTGCGATACTGCGGCAGATGAATTGGACACCAAACTGACACTAATACAGTAACCAGTGCTAAAAATATACACTGTCACTGTACTAATGACACTAGCAAAGAATAGGTTAACATCAGGGGCGATCAAGGGGTTAACTGTGTGCCTAGGTAAAGTTTCAGTGTAGTAGGGGAGGTGCTTTTACTAGTAGAAGACATGGATCCTGTGTTTCTGTGAAGCAGAAACACAGGATCCATGTCTTCTGTACTCACAGAATAAGGGTCCTTTCACACGGTCTGCCCCATGTGAAAGAACCTTTACAGTCTGCCTTGTTTACATAGGCAGATTGGCATTCTGTCAGTGTAACGAACGACCAGCAGGTCCCGAAGGACATCTGGTCTGAGGGACCCACTGATCAGCTCCCGCTGTGTGCAGAATTACGTATATATACATGATTCTGGACAGAACGGACGCCCTGTAGCAGTATATCGGGAAGTGGTTAAGAAGTAAAAATTGGTTGAAATGAGCTAGAGACACAATAGGTACAAGCAGGTAATTTACTACAGATAATATCCCTACTGTGTCTAAAAGTATGTTATACTTGCTTCTCAGCTGCCACTGAGAAATTGTCATATGCAGGTTTATGTTGATACCCTTGCTACAGTCTTAAATATAAAAAAAGAGACTGTAGATGGCACTGCACTGTGAATGTGACCAACACTGATACCTTTAATGAGCAAGGCTAGGCCTAAATGTACCAGAGCCAAAGAACAGAAGCTGAGATAAAAAGCTGAGATTTAAAAAATTAAGGTACGTACTGCAGTACTTTTTTTCACTGCAGCACAAGACCATAGTTGCCAACATTTGAAAAAAATTTCCAGGGACACTTTGCAGCACAGCTATCAATTACTTACCACAGCTGCTTCCCTGAAGCTCCGCCCACTCCACACAATTAATCTACGCCTATTTGTCATTATAGGGTAGATTATAGGGTCTACTCAATAAAGAGAGAATTACAGGAAATTGAAAAGGGAGGTGCACATATATTAAATTATATCATAAGTGACACATTCTCATTGAAAACACTTTGGTTACATTTGCCCTCCCTTAAGGCTGAAATTGTAATTTAAAATGGTTCTTTCAATATAAGCTTTTCCAAGTTTTAATGCATACCATTATTTTTGTAAGCAAAGCCTTGCACTCATAAATCCTATGTTTATTTTTGATGAAAGGTAGTAGGTACAGAATAAGTTTCCAATGGTCCTTGAAGTCCTGTTGTTTAATTCCAGGAAGTGCCTCTGCCTATCTCTTACATTTTCTCCTTTGAATGCTTCTACTTGTCAGAGATTGGCCCCCAAACCCATTCAAAATTAAAGGCTTTCACACCTTCCACAGAATATGTTCATCCCCTGCAAGGGGCAAGTAGTGTCCAGCAGCACTCCTGGGTGATGGTCCTTCTCTGCAGCTGACTGTGGCAGCCGGCGCTGCTGAGAACGAGTGCCTTTAATTTAAAAACGGCTCCAATACGTAACTGCGCATGCGCCCGCCCGGCCGAGCTTGTACGAGCTTTCCCAAGCCCGGCAGGCGTCGGAACGGCGCATGCGCAGTTACGATTTCGGCACGCAACCATTTTTTTTACGGGCACCGGCTGCCCGTAACGGGCATTTATGGACAGCCGGGACAAATTAAATTACCCGGGGCAGGGTCCCTGCAAAAATGAGACAGTTGGCAGATATGCAAGACAGCACAGTACATAGTGTGTTGTCTCAGCAGTGTAAACAGACTGCTAAAAGATTTTTATTAATCACACAAACTTCCTACTCTAACTCCTTCTACTATATCTTAAAGCTTTTAAAGCAAAAATGCAATAAAAATTTTCTTAAAATGAACAAATACATAACACACAGCATCACAACATGCTGCAGTGAATAGAACTGAATGAAAATCCACTTTGACATTTAACTACCTCAATACAGGGCACTTTCACCCCCTTCCTGCCCAGGCCAATTTTCAGCTTTTGGTGCTGTTGCACTGTAATTGACACTTGCGCGGTCATGCAAAACTGTACCCAAATGATTTTTTTATAATTTTCTTCATACAAATAGAGCTTTCTTTTGGTGGTATTTAATCACCGCTGGGTTTTTTATTTTTTGCTAAAAAAACGTAAAAAGACCAACAATATTGAAGAAAAAAGAAGGTTTTCTTAGCTGCTGTCAGAAAATTTGTAAATAAGTGATTTTTATCCTTCACTGATGTGCGCTGATGAAGCTGCACAGATGGGCAATGATAGGCTGCACTGATGGGCACTGAAGAGCTGGCACCGATGGCCATTGATGAGGCGGCACCGATGGGCACTAATGAGGTGGCACTGAAGGGCACTGATGGGTGACACTGATGAGCACTGATAGGCGACACTGATGGGCACTAAAAGGTGGTACTGTTGGTTACTGAAAGGTGGCACTGATGGGCACTAATAGGTGGCACTGATGGACAGGCACTGATGGGCACTGATGGGCACTGATGGGCACTGAAAGGCAGCACTGATAAGCATCACTGATGGGCACAGACTGGTGTCTCTGAAGGGTACAGGCTAGTGTCACTGATGGGCATAGAGTGGCATCACTGATGGGCACTGTTGGGGCTGCATTGTAATCAGGGCACTGATAATCAGTGCCCTGATTATCTTTACACATCTCCTCTGTGAGGAGATGCCGCTGATCGGCTCTTCTCACCTCACACTCTGTCAGTGTGAGGCGAAGAGAGCCAATAAACAGCATCTCCTCATTTACATGTGATTGACTGCGGCCGCGGCTTTTTGCTGAGATCGGGGTTGCGGCGTGTCCCAGTGACATGGCGTGCCAGCAAGCACCATGCTGCGCGTGCGCGATTGCGGGTAAACTGAGCCGACGTCATATGACGTTGTCCCAGAACAAGAGCCGACTGCTCTGCCGTCATCTGTCTATACGGCAGGCAAGAGGTGGTTAAATAAAGTTTGGAACAAAAGGTAAACAGTATTTAAGTATATTTAACCCACTGCCTATTATGCAACCCCCATCTCCATACGTATGTACACGAGTTAGTGAGTACTCACACTGTAAAAGTATTACCCTATTCTACAATCTATTACAGGACAAAACCGCCTTTAACAAACTATCTCCGATGCTGAAATGGTAAAGGGACATAGGCCAATCATTTGGCGATTCTCAATGGCGAGCTGCACTGACATCTAGCTTCCAAGCAACTCGCTCCGCCAACCTTTGGGAACTCATTTTTAAACACACTTTCTGCTGGTATATCATCCAATCCTAGATCCACACATTTACCCATTCTAATTCACCTTATTGCTGGAGGAACTATGGGCAATCAAGTAGTTCACTCCACATCTTTTGGGAATGTGACAAGTTATCTACTTTCTGGTCGGAAGTGTTCACACTTCTGTACAACGTCACTAAAATCTCTCTAAACCCAACTCCAGAATTTGCTTTGTTGAGTATTGGCATCAATAAAATTCTTCAGCAACTGCGCTGTGTAACGATCCATATTCTCTTAGCAGCAAGGCTGACCATTGCCCGCCACTGGAAAACATCTGATCCAGTCAATATAGACAAAGTAATCTCCTTGGTGCATACTTATGGCTCCTACCAATGCATGTTTTTTGCTTTGGAAGGGGGTTTGTTTGTTTTTTCGTTTTTTTTATTGGTGTGAGCTAGATGGACTTGTGTCTTTTTTCAACCTGACTAACTATGTAACTATATGTCTTTCTTCCATTAATCAACATTGGTTTTATTGGTTAGAATGGTACGACTAAGCTTTAGGCTGTATACCATAAGGATCTTCCTACTTTAGCTATACTCTTGCTATCTTACTTGTCAAGTCATATAGGACTGCTACGTGTACATTATTGTAACCCTTATTTCTTTCTCTTTTTATGTCATTATACTGAATTTATACTGCATTGTATACCCATGGCAACCAATGTTATATTCTTCCTTTGTTTGTCTTGTTGCTTAAATTCAATAAAAACCATTAAAACATAAAAGGTAAACAATGCAGTATGCTGAATACAGTGCATCACACTGTCCTGCATGGAGCACTCACAATTGCCTCCATGTTGTAGCATGGCTGCTGGTGTGAAGAAGACTTAAGCATAATAATTGGTTCTACATTCTCTTTTAAATTTTACTTGCTGGATTGGATTTGCAGCTGTATGGACAGAACTATTGTATTTAATGCTTGGCAATGATTCTGCCCAGAAAGCTCGGGTAGAGAAAGGGATCAGAGGATCATGGTAAGACCACTGTAAAGGAATCACTGTGATTTAAAAACAATCACCATTGGTTTTTTGAGAGAATATGAATCTCCATCCCGTATTTATCATAAATATACAGCTATACTAATAAAACCTTTTCAATTTGCTCCCTTACTTATCTTAACCTACTCTTGGAGTTTGAGTAGATTGGTCACCTGAAATGTAATAGTCCTTAATGGTTTTCAACTGTCCCTTATTTGGAGACTGTCCCTCTTTTGGATTCACATCCCTCTGTTTCCTCCTCAGTTATCCCTCTTTTTTGATCTGATGCACAGAACTCAAACAAAATACACTGTTTACCTACCAAACATGTTATACTGTGCTAAAACTGTAATCCAACCTCTATAGCACATGTGTCAAACACAAGGCCGGGGGGGGGGGGTGAATGAGGCCCTCCAGCCATTTCATGTGGCCCACACACCTCTCCTGCAGCTACAGCACCCCCCTCATCTCCGCCCCCACCTTGTCCCAGCAGTACCACAGAGAGGAGGAAAGTGCTCCTCCTACAGATCCTGCACTTCTTTTTGCAGCCATGGAGATGCTTGTTTCTGCTCCCCCCAAGGAGTGTGAGTGGGCTCCATGCCACTATGCACCTGTCTTTCACAGCTTAAGGCTTTAGTTAATAATGAGACCAGTAATAATTCAATACAGAGGCAATTACTTAATGATAACGAGTAAATATATTCATATAGTCTTATAGATACAACAGGTCCTTTGAGAGCAACCGTAATGCGGATGCGGCCCGCAATGAAATTGAGTTTGACACCCCTGCTCTATAGTATTGCATGTATTACTTTGCAAAGCCATAATATCCTATGAAGAAAAAGTAGGGGTTAAAAAGCACTTGTGGTTTTTTCCAATCAATTTTTGCACAATAGTTCATGATCTGCAAAATAGCGTCTGGCAGGGCTGTGTCTTTGCATACATACTGCAGAAAGATGTCCTTTCTCATCTCAGACAGTTAGGAGGTATGGTCCTTGCTCTGCTATCTGCCTGTCCTCATGCTTTTAGCAAACGATAAAATAGCACAAAAGGTCTCTACGCTGTGGTGAGATGGCTGCTGTCACAAACAAGTGGTATATCCAGCTTATAAAAATAGTGTAAAAAAAGTGTGTAGCGCCAAAAATAATAAACAGTCAATAATATAAAGTGAAGAAATCATCAATTAATATATGCAGTCCTCCATGATAGAAGCAAAAAAACATATTTGGAAAGTCCAGTGGAGTAGTAGAGTGAAACCACATCCAACAACTCATAAAGTGAACATGTCATTTCTAACAGAGTGCTCAGAGGCCAGCCACCGCGTCCCAGTAAACTGAACACTCACCAGAGATGATGGCTGCCATTACAACAGCATGAACACCTGGTTGTATGTGTCTGTCATCCAGCGAGGAACCCAGTAAGCCTATCCAGCGACACTCCTCAGCAAGGTCAAGCTAGGGTAAATAAAGCTCACCAGGAGCCAAAAATGCTCATCCTCAAAGTGTAGTAATTTTAATATGGATGCATGTACACATAAAAGACATAGTAACATAAAATCCTTACATAGGAAGCTGCTGCCAACCCTGAATCAAGCAGCTGCGTGACGTCAGCACTAGTGTCTCCTCTCTGACATGTTTCGTTCATTTTGCTTATTTGATTGCTAGGAAAGGGAGTGTTTTTGAGAAGCTACATAAAGATAGTAGACGTCGACACTTGAGGACCCCTTGATAACATCCCATTGGAAAAAAAGCGCCAGGGAGGAGACACTAGTGTGAACGTCACACTGCTGCTGTTTTCCGGGTCAGCTTCCTATGTTAGGATTTTATGTTACTATTTATCACTTTTATGTGTCCATACATCCATATTAAAATTACTGAACTATAAGGATCATTTTTGGTTCCTGGTGAGCTTTATTTACCCTAACTTGACCTTGCTGAGGAGTGCTGCTGGACAGGCTTACTGGGTTTATTCCTCACTGAATGACAGACACAAACATGCGTTCATGCTGTTGTAATTGCAGCCATCACCTCTGGTGAGTGTTTATCTCACTGGGACACAGTGGTCGGCCTCTGAGCACTCTGCTAGGAGGTGTTGAATGTGGATTTACTCTACTGCTTCACTGCACTTTCCAAATAGGTTTTTCTTTTTTCCGCTTCTATCATGGAGGATGTGACGGTGGCCGGTATCAGACCCCTGCCCTTCTCACTAACTCGTGACCGAGGACCAGGCAATCTCATACCCTGCCGTCACTTGCGTAACAATGCCTTGTGCAGCGGCACCTGGCACAAAGATTTTCCAGCTTGCGGGACCACAATCTAGATGCCAGCAGGCTGAGAGCGATTGTCACCGGGCTAATTAAGCAATTAACCCTTTCTCTGCCACCACCACTACCAGTGGCGGCTGGTGAAGTTTTAAGATGGTGGGGCGCAAGACCCCGCCCTTCCATTTTGACCCCTCCCATTTCTAAGAAGCCCTACCCCTTATAGACTCCACCCATTTTGTCCCCTATATTTTGCTTGCGTGAACAAATTCTCCCAATATATCACATATTAAGGGGTCCATCAGTACTAGTATATCCCATAATAGGGAGCAGGGGCCCTATTATGGGATATACTGTGAGAGACACCCTATTATGGCATACACTGACTGAGAGTGGCACAAACTCCACAGTACAGACCCCCCCAGCACAAACCCTGCACAAACCCCTCAAGCACAAACCCCCTAGCACAAACCCCACAGTACAGGCCCCCTAGCACAAACCCCACAGTACAGGCCCCCTTTCAATGTAGTGACCAGCGTACATGCCCCTTTTCAATGCAGTGACCAGAGTACATGCCCCCTTCAATGTAGTGACCAGCATACATGCCCCTTTCAATGTAGTGACCAGTATACATGCCCCCTTTCAATGTAGTGACCAGCATACATGCCCCCTTTAATGTAGTGACCAGTATACATGCCCCCTTCAATATGGTGACCAGTATACATGCCCCCTTCAATGTAGTGACCAGTATACATGCCCCCTTCAATGTAGTGACCAGTATACATGCCCCCTTTAATGTAGTGACCAGTATACATGCCCCCTTCAATGTAGTGACCAGCATACATGCCCCCTTCAATGTAGTGACCAGCATACATGCCCCCTTCAATGTATTGACCAACATACATGTCCCCTTCAATGTAGTGACCAGTATACATGCCCCCTTCAGTATAGTGACCAGTATACATGCCTCCTTCAATGCACAGTGACCAGTATACATGCCCCCTTCAATGCACAGTGACCAGTATACATGCCTCCTTCAATGCACAGTGACCAGTATACATGCCTCCTTCAATGCACAGTGACCAGTATACATGCCTCCTTCAATGCACAGTGACCAGTATACATGTCCCCTTCAATGCACAGTGACCAGTATACATGCCCCCTTCAATGCACAGTGACCAGTATACGTGCCCCCTTCAATGCACAGTGACCAGTATACATGCCCCCTTCAATGCACAGTGACCAGTATACATGCCCCCTTTAATGCACAGTGACCAGTATACATGCCCCCTTCAATGCACAGTGACCAGTATACATGCCCCCTTCAATGCACAGTGACCAGTATACATGCCCCCTTCAATGTACAGTGACCAGTATACATGCCCCCTTCAATGCACAGTGACCAGTATACATGCCTCCTTCAATGCACAGTGACCAGTATACATGCCCCCTTCAATGTAGTGACCAGTATACATGTCCCTTTCAATGCAGAGACCAGCGTGCGTGCGTGCCCTCCCCCCCCCCCCCCCCCGAGACTTTGCTTACCTCTGGTGCCACCGCCGTGGACGTCTTCTTCCTCCGAGTCCTCGTCCTCCATGCGCACCGCCCGTCACCGTCCCGACTCCCTGGCGTGCTGCCCAGGAGTCGACTTCTTCCTCCATGCGCTCCTCCGGACATCTTCTTCGATTCTTCCTCCATGCGCGCCGCCCTCTTCTCTGACGTTGGGACGGTGCGTGACTAACGCACGCACCGCCCCCACGCGACGTCACCCGGGATGTCCTCTATGATTGGTCCAGGCTGGAGACTGGACCAATCACAGCCAGGACATTCCGGAAAGTGGGGAGTGTCGGGGCGCATTGCTCTGCTCCCTGATGACCCCCAGAAGGCCGCCAATCGGCGGCTCTGCTTCAAGAACGTGGGGTGCAAAACCCCACCCCCCCATAGCCACCAGTTAGTTCGGCGCCCCTAGTGGGCTAAAAATTGTATTTTTTTTCTTCCTTTTTTTTTATTGGGCCAGGAGATTGGGGGGACGGTGCCCCTGCGCCCCCTATAGACCGGCCACAACTGACCGCTACGTTTAAGCCCAGCGGACGCTCGTAATTTTAGAAATACCAATTATGACTTTAGAATAATCATCTGTAACACGCGCTGTCACCGCAGACAGGAATGTCCAGAGAATTTATTCTAGACAGTAGCGCTCTCCAAGAGACAAGTTCGTTGGTAGCTTGCATTAAGAGCTTAGGGACAAGATTAACACTTTTTAAAATAAAGTTTAATAATAAAAAGGTTAAAATTGGTGCAAATGAAAATATTTACAGAAAAATGGGTTTAAAAGAAATAGAGACACAATTCAGCAATTTAGAACAATAAGATTAAGAATTGGAAATGAAATACTTGCATTCAATGTCCTGAGTAGTATCAGAGTTTCAGAAGCTGAGCCAGTTCTCAAACGTGATAGATGTTCCTTCTTTGATGATACAGGAGAATTGACTAACCCTATCTGCCTCTCTCCTTTTCTCTGAGACCGCAGGGGGTGTCACCAGAGGTCCCTGACCAATAAACACAGTAGCCATGGGTGGCCCTAAGGTGTAGACAATGCCAAGGAACCTCCCGTTTAGACAGATTTATAACATAATTCATATCTCGAAATATGTAATGGTTACATTCTTTAAACTGCTAGTTTATCATTCAGCCTGTGATTTGGCTTCAAACGATACTAAACATGAATATTTTATTGCACAGGAAATTATCTTATTGCTATCTCCTATTCTATATGTGACAGGGTGATCGTGCATGGTCTCGTTCCATTCAGTATTTTATTTTGCCTTTAACTATACACTTTCTAGAGACATATCTTGTTTGTGTTTAAAGTTATGAGTTTGTGTGTGAATGAGTTCATTTTCCTAATGAACAATTTGGCTGTGGAATTTACGACGTGGCTCTGGCCAGCCGTACTGGACATCTGGTAAGATTTCCGTCTGTGCTTGAGATAAGGGTCTTTGAAGTGCCAGCCCTTTGAAGCCTCTGCATTCCTACATTAATTAGCTCAAGTTGGGGACTGGGGTGAGTGAGTGGTCTTTAAAACTGTCATGGCTGAGCTCTGAAACAAAATGGTTGCTTGACAAAATGGTATATCCAGTGCAGGATACCATTACAGAGGACTGCATATATTAATTGATTATTTCTTTAGAGTCGTGGGACTGGTCGTGGGACTGCCGTATTTACTCTCTGTAGATTCCCAGGGATAGAGGTCAGCCACTGGGTATACCTCAGATCATAATCTCTCTTTTGTCTGATTATTTCTTTACTTTATAGCAAACAATGCCTCCTGAGTGCGCATAACAGCATCTTATAACAAAGCCCTTTTGTCAAGAGGAATGTAAAAACAACAGGGTCTGATGCTGTTAAGGTTACTTATGCCTAGTTTCCACTGAGTGGTACGGTATGGTACGGTTCGGTTCAGTTCGGTTCAGTACGGTTCGGAACGGTACACCTTGCGTTTCCACCGCCAATAGTACCCTTTCATGATAGGCGTGGTGTAGCCTGAAAGCAGTGATCGACGTCACTTGATAGGCGTGGTGTATGCCGGAAGCAGAGTAGAGAACTCTCGCACAAAGCAAAACAAACAACAATGAAGGAAGTAATGCAGATTGTGTTCCTGCTTCTTGGCATGTGGCTGTTTGTCACAAGAAGGAGACAGCGTTCGTTTGAGCAAAGGGTGCAAGGAAAAACACAGCTGAAAAATATATGAAAATACTACAGAGCTGGGACGAGACGGACAACCCAGAAAGAAAAGCAAGACAAAAACGACGGCACAGGAGGGTAAGCTGTTGTGACCTGTTAAGCAACCCTACAGTCTCAGAACCATGCACTGACTCTTGACATCATAAATCCCTCTAATTAATTACTGCCTGTTATTGCTAATATTTCCTGTACCTGGTAGATGCATTTAAGTACCTGAACACACCCTCATTCACTACTACAGTGTGTATGACATGTTTTCAATGTATTTTTTTTTTTTCAGATAATCAATCTGTTGCAAAATCGGCGCCGCAGACCAACCATTTGGACATTCAACCGATCAGATGAATGGTGGGATGTGATTGTTCCAGGATTCCCACACACACAGTGGGTGCACAACTTCAGGATGTCCCCTGAAGAAAAGAGTTGCAATTGCACTATGGAAGCCGGCAACCAGCAGCGACTACAGAAGTATTGGCCATCTTTTTGGTGTCAGCAAAATAACAGTGTGTCGGTGTGTGCAGGATTTCTGTGAGGCCGCCTGCTCTTTGTTAGTTTCCAAACAGATTTGTTTCCCTGACCAGCAAAAGCTTAAAGAAATGGCAGACTACTTTGAGAATCTATGGGGACTTCCTATGTGTGTTGGTGCCATTGATGGGTGTCACATAACCATTATTGCCCCAAAGGAGTACCACTGTGATTACTTTAATAGAAAAGGCTGGCATTCTATCATCCTGCAAGGAGTTGTAGATGGGAAAGGATTGTTTTGGAGTGTATATGCAGGAATGGCTGGGAGTTTGCATGATGCTTGTGTCCTAAGACTGTCCACATTGTGGGAGTTAGTGGAGCGAGGATGCCTTTACCCAGCTTGCACCAGGAACATCGGTGGCGTGAATGCTGGCTATTATGTGCTAGGAGACTCTGCCTATCCTTTGTTGAATTGGCTCCTAAAACCAATTCCCGACAATGGCCGACTGACAGAAGAACAACTGACCCACAACAAGAAAGTGTGCAGGGCTCGGGTGGTGGTAGAAAATGCTTTTGGGAGGCTTAAGGGCAGGTGGCGGTGCCTTATGAAGAGGAATGACAGCGACATTGAACTGGTGAAATCCATGGTGTTGACTTGTTGTGCTCTGCACAATATTTGTGAAAGTCATGGAGAGGATTACCAACAAGAATGGGATACACCTGTAGCAGCAGAGCCTGTTGTGCCACTGGCACAGGATGCAGAAGAGGAGGGCAGAGATATACGAGAGGGTCTGATGCATTATTTGAACAATTAATTTCTATTTGATAATTTTTTTATATTTATTTAATGATAATTTACTCAACCCCCATGTCATCAAAAATGTTCATGTCTGTCTTTCCTCATGCAATAAGAAATGATGGTTTTTGATGAAAACATTCCAGGATTATTCTCCATATGGTGTACTTCAACTGGCCCCAAATTGTTGAGGGTAAAAGTGTAGCTTCAAATTGCTTGAAATGATACCATACGAGGGTCTTATATAGTGAAGCCAACAAACAAAAAAAAACTATATTCTTTATAAACACAAATGATCGCCTTGCAAGTGCTTACACTTTCTGTATTCTTCAAAAAGTAATGTCCTACGCCTTCCCTATTCTACTTTTGAACAAATTGGAACTGTCACTGCGTTCAATTCTTAAGTAGAATAGAAAAGGCGTAGGACATACAGCGTAAACTTTTTAAAGAATACGTAAATACGTTTATCTGACAAAGGCGATCATTTGTTTATATGAAGCATATAACATTTTTGGAGAAAATGAACGATCATTTTACTAGATAAGATTATTCCTTGTCTGGGATAGTTTAAAGCCATTTGAAGCTGCACTAAACTGTACTTTTGATCTTCAACAATTTGGAGACCAGTGAAGTCCAGTGAAGTCCACCATATGGAGAGTAATCCTTTAACAGTTAAAAACAGTAATGTAAACAGAATGACATCAATTTGTAGAATAGGTACGTCCTGTTAGACAGCCATAGAACACATGATGCTTCTTAACCCTGCCAGGCAGAGTGACGTAGATCTACGTCGCTCCCCTGTCACTCCGTTTTGAGCCAATAGCGGGCGAGCGCGCGCCCGCCTCGGCTCGTTCACGGAGGAGTACGGGAGTGGGACCGGCGGACCCGATGTCCGCCGGTCACACTACAATCGTCGGTAGAGCGGGAGAAAGGCGGGCGGCTTATGTAAACAAGCCGCCTGTCATTCTCCCCTGTGTAAAAATGCAGATCAGACGGTTCTACTATGTATAACCGTTGATCTCTGTTTTTACACCAATAGCCATGTCCCACTACAGTTAGAATCACGCCCCTAGGACACACTTAACCCCTCCCTCTCCAATACAGTTAACCCCTTCCCTACCAGTGTCATTTTTGCAGTAACAGTGCATATAACTAGCACTGTGAGGAAAGGGGAGGTAATATGGCGCTGTCAGGCTAATAAATAGGAAAAAATTTTTTCCTATTTATTAGCCTGACAGCGCCATATTACCTCCCCTTTCCTCACATTTACCAAATATAGTTATCTATATTTTTGAGGTAGGCTGCAGTCATTTATTTATTTAATTTTCTCCAAAAGCGCGGAAACTTTCCCCCTACATATAACTAGCACTGATTACTGCAGTAATGTCACTGGTACCCTCAAAAGTGTCAAAAATGTCAATCAAGGGTCCGATCTGTCCGCCGCAATGTCGCAGTACCGCAAAAAAAATCGCAGATCGCCACCATTACTCGTTAAAAAAAACACCAAAAATGACAAAAATCTTTCCCTTTGTTAGTAAACACGATAACTTTTGCGCAAACCAATCAAAATACGCTTTTTGAGATTTTTTTTTACCAAAAATATGTAGCATAAAACAAATTGGCCGAAAATGTTAAAAAATTTAGATTTTTACATTTTTTGGGGGGGAATTTCATATAAAAAAAAGTGAAAAATATTGTTATTTTTGCAAAATTTACGCTCTTTTTTTGTTTATAGCGCATGATCAAAAAATCGCACAGGTGATCAAATACCACCAAAAGAAAGCTCTGTTTGTGGGAAAAAAAGGACGTGAAATTCGTTTAGGTACAGCATCGCACGACCGCGCAATTGTCCGTTAAAGTCACGCAGTAAAAAATCGCAAAAAAAACCCTGGTCAGGAAGGGGGTAAAATCTTCCGGGGCTTAAGTGGTTAATGGAAAAAATGATTTCATTTCATTTGAAAATAGTCAAACAAGTGCTTTATTGAACGAGTTGTGTAACAAAAGTAGTGCAAAAAATAGTGTTGAATGTCAAAAAAGTGTGCTGGGTGCAAAGCACTACTGGCTGGATGGAGGCAGAGGATCACGACAGTTGCTCAACACCTGCACCAGCTGACTGAGTGTGCCAAGGAAGGCTTGATTGAAGCTTGCAGTCTGCTCAATGTGTTGCCTAGTGATTTAACCCTTAATGCCACCTTGCCTCACGGGCATCCTCCAGCATTATCTCAAAGCGTCGCTCACGACGGTCCTCCATCCTCTCTAACCATTCCTGATGCCTCTCATCAGCTGCCTGCATCTCCACCAGGGCTGCAACAACATCCTGCTGCCCCCTTTTTCTCCTGCCTAGAATGCAAAACAGACATCAATGTTTGAAGAATTTCTGTTCTTGTGATTAAACGTATGCAGATATATGTAGGGGGGAGACATTAGAAGTACAATGCAATATCATGATTAGTGTATTACTATTAATCCAAAATAAAAAATCATTGTACAAAAAGGTGTGTGACTTTTCACTCTGGTTTTCATGTCTTACTGATGAGTGTACACCGTGATGCTCTCGCAGATGATGGCGCCGATTCTGGTGGTGTCGGTGTACATGCAGTTGAACTCGAACTTGCAGTTGAACTCGAACTTGCAGTTGACATCGCAGGTGCAGTTGAAATCGAACTTGCAGGTGAGTTCTCAAAGGTGAACAGTCCCTCTGTGGTTTCATCCTGACTGATAGGATCCTCAACTGAAAAGTTACAAGTCAGGTAAGTACACTGTAACAATAGGTTCAAGATATACCATACTATACATACAGCTATGAACATACCAGCAGACTCCATCATTGACTCCAGCAGAGAGGTGGCCGTATCCATGCCGCCCCCTCTTCCCAAATTGGCGGCTCTGTGTCCATAGATAGCGTCCAGCATATAAAACCATTTCCAGGTCTTTCTGTTTACGCCACTCTGGCTGTTGTGGTCTTTCACCTTACGGTATTCGCTCCACAGCTTCTTGCATTTAATGCGGCACTGCTCTGGTGTCCGCTGGAACCCCTCTTCAGTCATCCTCTCAGAAACATGCTGGAACACCTTCTCGTTTCTCACCATTCCATCGAGTTCTCTTTGCACCCTTTCCTCGCTGATGATACCCAGGAAGATCTGCACCTCCTGTGTTGACCAAGTTTCCCTGCGCGCCGACATTTCTGTTGCTTCCACAAACACATTATGAATGCCGCCCACGGAAGTGACGACTCTCTGTCAACCAATCAAAGTTCTGCAGAGTGTAGCTCCACCCAGTTGGTACGGTACTAATGTTCTTGGTACCCCAACGAAAGGGTACCAAAAAAGTGGTACGGTTCGGAATTAGGGTACCATTCATAATGGAAACGGCATAAATAGCGTACCGTACCGAACCGAACCGTACCAGAAAGCTCAGTGGAAACGAGCCATTAGGAACTAGAAGACATCAAATGTAAATATACAGTATGTTCAAACATTTGGCAGGGCAGTTACAGCAAGTTCTTAGAGGTCTTCTCCCTTCTGCTTGCATGAGTCATCCTCAGATAAACTCAGTACGTGGAATGCATCAATTATTAACAAATGTCTTCTATTAAATGAGTTTTCCTTCTTAAGATACCTTATTCTTTACATTTACTTACAATACTTTGGTTCTGCCCATGATTATTTCAAGGTTTTCAAAAATACTGAGGTCAGTGTAAATTTCTGGCCACCAAAATATTGCTAAGGATCCTGCAAAAGAAAGAGGGTCTAATTTAATAATTTTGGCAATAGAGAAGAGTGGTTATTTAATAGGTTTATCTTGCATAATATCCATCTAGCAATCAGTCAGCATCATATTAGTTCAAGCAAACAATGAGCAGCAGCAATTGCATCCCTTGCTGTGTCTATTTAATATAACTTTTTTTTTTTTTTTTACAAAGAGAACCGCAAAAATGAAGAGTCTACTGCAGAGACAGGAGCACAATACGATAAACTCTGCTATGAAGGAGCAAAATCACCCTCCATGTTGTTCCTTGTGGCAATCACTGGTAAATGCATGGACTTCTAATGTCAACCAGTTATTGCTATAAAGACAGATTCAAAATTTAAAAATTTGGTGTTATCAATCCGCTTTACTTCCCTAATATGTTCCTGTTTTGATAAAGTCTCTTTTTTAGTCACAATTTTTATTTTTAATATACAATACACCCCCTACCTGTTTTTCAGCCCCAAATCCCACTCCCAGTGCAAAATCCCACCCTCTTAGTGGTGTAGGATTAACTGAAGACACTGGAAATAGAACATGCAGGTCCTCTATTACTGCACTTTCATCTATGTCTAAAAAAGACAAAACAAGTTGAGTATAAGAACTACTAATGCAGAACTGTGTCCTTTCCTGTTAGACTTTGCTGTCAAATGCCAGGTCCAGGTCTCAAATGGTATCCAGGAACCAATCACTGTGGTTCATGATCTTGTGATAACCATAACAGCCAATCATGATTACATGTACTCAGTATTTAAACCTCTTAAGCCTGCAGATGTCACTGCAGCCTGAAGATGCCAGCGTCCCTCTGTAAGATACGGCCATCATCAGATACAATCACAGTATTAAAAATAATAATACATGATTTAATTGAAAAAAATATTTTTATGACTTTAGTTAAGCCTATAAAATAAAAATCTGTGAATAAATCGGCGTTAATTCCAAAATAAATAAATGTACTTCAACATGCTAAATTCATAACACTCCAACCAATAAATATAAAATGAATAATCATAAAACCAAATAAACTGGGTTGACCTCTGATAAAGTCACGTGTTTTAGTGACGCAACGCGTCGGGTGGAGTCGGGTGACGTCACTTCCGGTCTACGGCTGTGATCGGAAATTTGGATTCTTTACACTGCACATTGCAGGGACCGAGCGGTCCGTTTTTCACACACTATACCTGCAACTGAATTGTAAGTTACTACTGTTGTTTATAATAAAATGTATCCCTTATACTGCACCATGAAGCTCTCTATTCTTATATGAGGGAAATCTCAAGGAGACCTTTTTTCCATCTACTTTGGGCTGGTGATTCACTACATCTTGTCAGCTGTAATACTGCTATCATTGGAGCTACACGGAGAAGCCTTTCATTTATAAACAACGTTTTGATTTATTCATTATTGAGGTGAGCAGCTATTGCGCTCAATGTCGGATTCATTGTTTTGGGATTGTTCACATTGGTGACACTGTTGGATTGAAGTTTTATCACGTTTTTTGGATCACCATTGTTCTATATTTTCTTGCACTTGCACATGGACTTTTTATGAACTTACAGTTGTGTTCAAAATTATTCAACCCCCACTGAAATTGATTGTTTTGGCCAGTTTGACATTGATTTTGATCATTCAGTCATCCTGCTTACAATTAAATCAAAGAGGCACGTGTAGGTCCGACAAATATAACATAACATTTATAATGAAATAACAATGTCTTTTCTGTGCTCACATCATTATCAGTTTTATTCAACCCCCAAATGACATTCAATCTTAGTACTTAGTACATCCTTTTACAGTTATAACAGCTTTTAAATGTGAAGCATAGCTTGACATAAGTGTCTTGCAGCGATCTACGGGTATCTTCGCCCATTCGTCATGGGCAAAAGCCTCCAGTTCAGTCACATTCTTAGGCTTGTGCACTGCAACGGCTTTCTTTAAGTCCCACCAGAGGTTCTCAATCGGATTTAAGTCTGGTGACTGTGATGGCCACTCCAAAATGTTCCAGCCTTTAATCTGCAACCATGCTCTAGTGGACTTGGAGGTATGCTTGGGATCATTGTCCTGTTGAAAGGTCCAACGTCTCCCAAGCCTCAGGTTTGTGACGGACTGCATCACATTGTCATCCAATATCTCCTGGTACTGAAGAGAATTCATGGTACCTTGCACACGCTGAAGCTTCCCTGTACCTGCAGAAGCAAAACAGCCCCAAAGCATGATTGACCCCCCGCCATGCTTCACAGTAGGCAAGGTGTTCTTTTCTTCATAGGCCTTGTTCTTCCTCCTCCAAACATAGCGTTGATCCATGGGCCCAAACAGTTCTTATTTTGTTTCATCAGTCCACAGAACACTATCCCAAAACTTCTGTGGTTTGTCCACATGACTTTTGGCATACTGCAGTCGACTCTTCTTATTCTTTGGAGACAGCAAGGGGGTGCGCCTGGGAGTTCTGGCATGGAGGCCTTCATTACGCAGTGTGCGCCGTATTGTCTGAGCAGAAACTTCAGTACCCACATCTGACAAATCTTTTCTCAGTTCCTCAGCAGTCACATGGGGACTTTTCTCCACTCTATGCTTCAGGTAGCGCACATCAGTAAAAGTCAGCATCTTCTTTCTGCCACGACCAGGTAGCGTTTCAACAGTGCCCTTTGCCTTGAATTTGCGAGTGATGCTTCCTATGGTGTCTCTTGGTATGTTTAACATCTTTGCAATCTTCTTATAGCCATTGCCCTTCCTGTGAAGAGTAATCACCTCTTCTCTTGTCTTCCTGGACCATTCTCTTGACTTCACCATGTTTGTAACCACACCAGTAAATGTCTAGAATGAGCTGAGTTTCACATTCATTTTAAAGCTGCCTAATTGGTGCTTATTAGGCTTTATTGCTGCTCCCTGACATCCACAGGTGTTTTCAATACCTGATTGAAAACACTTCAATGAACCTCTGTTCTTCAGAGTGGTAGTCTTTAAGGGGTTGAATAATTGTGTCAATGAAGAATTCACAAAAGAAACATTTACTACTGTATTACAAAACCAATTGATGTCATTTTAGTTGCATATGGTTCTTTAAGAAGTCTTTGTAGGATTTCATTCTGAATACAATTACAAATGTACACTAAATTCCCTAAAACCCTTTACAGCATTGGGGGTTGAATAATTTTGAACACAACTGTATACATTGATTGCTTTCACGTTTTATATCATATAGATATATTTATTTTGTTGCACTTGCACAGGGACTTTTCATGAACTTCTATATTGACTGCTTTCACGTTTTTATATCAATTTTATATATATATATATATATATATATATATATATATATATATATATTTTTTTTTTTTTTTTACCGTTTTTCTGCACAGTTCATTTGGTCTTATGATTATTCATTTTATATATATTGATTGAAGTGTTATGAATTTAGCATGTTGAAGTACATTTATTTATTTTGGAATTAGGGCCGATTTATTCAAATAATTTTATCTTATTGGGTATGTGGTGACACTACAGAAATTGGCAGCGTATTCTCTTATTTACATTCATTGTGATCACTTTTACTTCACCATTATTTTTCATTTACTTCACTGGTTGCGCATTGGCCTTTATACCTTTATCTAGTTAAGCCTATAATTAATCAGCTGAACTGAATATATATTAAAACAGTGCACAAATTAAATATTGTATATGCTTTTAAAAACAATGTAACCATTATTTAGATAAGCAAATTAGTTATAGAATTATTATAAAGTAAACCAACAAATACTGACTGACTGGGCCCCTTTTGGTTGTTTTCCCTTTGGACTGTGTATTGTATGCCTTTTACTCCACAACCTTTTTTTTTATATTTTTCTATACATGTGTTGATTCCATTGTAGCCCCTTAAAGTCCCACAGAGGGTTTTTTCTCCTATTTTCAATTGTCTATATTGGGATTAGGAATGATCGAATGGTTCGGGTCGACCATCGGTTCGACCTGAACATTGGGTGTTCGAAATTCGGCCGAATTCCAAACTTTTTGCGGTAAAAGTTCGGAATTCGGGCACCATTACCGCCCAAAATGCAATGGGACAGGAAGTGGGCTTTAAAAGCCCGTGATTGGCCCAGAAACGTCAGTAAAAGCCAATGAGGGGGCAGGAGTCTGCTAGGAATGTGATTGGAGTGACTAATGGGACCAGAGGCCAATCAGGAGTGAATACGCCCCCCCCAGTATATAACATAGCCCCACCTAACCTCTAGCACTGTAATACAGAGGCTTTGGAAGAGAGTGGAAGCATTTGTGTTTCTCCTGCTGTGTTAAACAACGTTGCTGCATAGCCGATTGCTTGTAAAGCTCCATATCAGCAGAAGAGCAGTCAGCTTACAGAAAGATTGTCAGTGTAGTTAGAAATACAGCGATTCTGCTGTTTGAGTTAGAAAAAAAAAAAATAAAAGAATTTAAAGGGACAGTGTCAGTTAGAAATTATCTTCTGCTGTATGGAGCTGTTCTTTTAGTGTGAGGAAAGGGATATGCAGTGTAGTTAGGGTAGTATATACCACTATAGTTAGATTCAATAATCTAGTTTTTGTAGGGATACTTTTAAGTGTCAGGGTTCCGTCTAGTGAGCATGTTGCACTGCTGATATATCTACAGCAGGTATACGTGCTTGCTAGTCAGCTATTGTGCAAAATACATTTCAGCGATACACACATCTGCTGTATTTAGCGACAACTTTGGGTCGCATAGCAGTGTGCGTTTTGCAGGTGAATTTCACCGCGCAGAGTTGCCAAAGCCTCAGTGACAACTATACATAAATTAAAATTCATCAAAAAAAAAACAGATTATTTTTCTTAGAGTTTCAGTAGCGCAGGGATGGTGTTACCCTCCTTTCATAAAGTGCAAATAAATAAAGTGCATAAATTGCATAAATAATGCAAAACATCCAACTAAGCAAGAACAGAGTCCTTCAAAAGTATTTGTTTGTGTAGTGCCAGAGCAATACACAGTGCCTTTAATGCAGGGTCATTGGTGTCAGTTATAGGAACCACCGCACAATGTCACCACCACCAGCTCTGGTAAACAAAGACTTTTGAAGGACTCTGTTCTTGCTTAGTTGGATGTTTTGGATTATTTATGCATTTTTTGCACTTTATTTATTTGCACTTTATGAAAGGAGGGTAACACCATCCCTGCGCTACTGAAATTCTAAGAAAAATGATCAGTTTTTTTGTGATGAATTTTAATTTATGTATAGTTTTCACTGAGGCTTTATCAACTGTGCGATGTGATCATCACCTGCAAGACGCACACTGCTATGCGACCCAAAGTTGTCGCTAAATAAAGCAGATCTGTTTGACGCAGAGTAGCAAAGCCTTTTGCAGTGGACTTAAAGCCTCAGTGACAAGTTAACGCCTGTTCTTGTTGTAAGCGTTAAGTCCACTGCAAAAGGCGTCACACACATCTGCTTTATTAGGAGCAAAAGAAAGGCGTGGTTAAGCAAAAAAGTAATTTTTGAAGATTTGGCATGCTATAATTCTGGTTCTGGACATGCTACAGAGCTGAAACTTCACAGGTACACCTTTTAGTCCCCCCAGACACTAAATCCAAAGAAATCTAATTTTTTTTTAATAATTTTTTTAACCACTTTACCGCTGCTCACTAGAGCTCTACTGCGGCAAAGTGGCTCGATACCGTCTGACGACGTAGACCTACGTCGGGCGCGATCACAGCTCCCAGAGCACGCTCCCACGCGCCGCGGGTGCCGATTCCGATCGGATTCAGTACCGATCAGTCACCAGATACTGACCAATGATTTTTGGTCAGTATCTGGCGATCGGTCCCAGCCAATGGTTAACTCTCCCCTGCCTGTGTAATGTAAACACAGGCAGGTGAAGTGATGTCACTGTCCCTTCTGGAGTCCTTTCGGTTCCAGGAGAAGACAGAGACACATCCAAAAACGTGAGTTACACCAAACAGCACACTGATACACCTCACATAGGCACATTTAACCCCTTGATCACCTCTGATCACCCCCAAACCCTTCACAGTGAACACTATACACAGTGGTATACAGATCTTTTACTGATCACTGTATAAGTGTCACTTGTGAGCCTAGTTTGCGCTTGTGCTAGGCCCAGATAGGGTTAGGGCACCCGCCACCTATCCCCTAATAAAGTTTTAACCCCTTGATCACCCCCAGTTAACCCCTTTACTCCCTATTACTCTGTGCACTAAATACATAAATACAGTATATAGGTAAATACTGATCACTGTATTTAGTGTCACTAGTGACCCTAATTTGCGCTTGCGCTAAGCCCAAATAGGGTTAGGGAACCCGCCACCTATCCCCTTACAAACTTTTAACCCCTTGATCTCCACCAGTTAACCCCTTCACTCCCTATAACACAGTGCACTAATATATACAGTAAATCAGATAACTACTGATCACTGTATTTAGTGTCATTTGTGACCCTAATTTGCACTTGCGCTAAGCCCAAATAGGTTTAGGCCACCCGCCATCTATCTGCTATAAAGGTTTAACCCCTTGATCTCCCCCAGTTAACCCCTTCACTCCCTATCACACAGGGCACTAATATATACAGTATATCAGATAACTACTGATCACTGTATTTAGTGTCACTTGTGACCCTAATTTGCGCTTGCGCTAGGCCCAAATAGGTTTAGGCCACCCGCCATCTATCCCCTATAAAGGTTTAACCCCTTGATATCCCCCAGTTAACCCCTTCACTTCCCTGTCACAGTGTTCACTATATACAGTGATTACCGATCACTGTATTAGTGTCACGGGTGACACAACTTAGGCTAGTTAGCGTCAGGGTCCCACTATACCACCGTTACTTAGCGTCAGTTAGAGTCAAGTACACTAACACACATACACACACACCTCCATTACTAGAATAGTGTTTGAACAGATCAATATCTGATCTGATCAGAACTATACTAGCGTCCCCATAATTTTGTGTTCCCAAAACGCAGTGTTTGCACAATCAGCACTGATTCCTGCTAGCACCTGCATTTAGCCCCCCTGCCCAGGCCACCTTACCCAGGCAAGTGTAGTAATCAATAGATTACTGACACTTCCAAAAAACACAAATCACACAAAACCGCTGCGTTAGCAGAGTCAGGCCTGATCTCTGTTAGCACTAGCAGTTTTTTTTTTGTAGCGACCAAATAGTCCTCGACAACCAGGTGCTTTTATTACCTAGTAGTCACACTACTGTACCGGTAAATTTAGGTACTAAAATGACCAAACGTTGGTACAGTGGTGAAGAGGTCTACAGTATAATGGCCATGTCAGATGAGAGGGATGGGGAAGCCTCACTGGCAGAATCAGGGTCAATATACGAACCAGATGACAGCAGCGGCTCCCTGACAGATAGCTCCGACAGAGGGGTCCCTGCTAAGGTCGTACCCGACCCCATTCAGGAGTTGCTGAGATGCAAGAACCGGGAGTTTCTCGTATGTAGCAGAGTGCCAGTACTAGTGCCGCTCACACTTCTTGTGATCTGGCAAGCATGAGCGGCCTAGTACACCCTGGACCTTCAACCAGCACTGCAGTATCACCTGGTGACGTGGCGAGTCACCTAAGTGCAGTGGCTAGCACGAGTAGTGGCCCGCAGCCACCGCGTATCCGAAGACAGGCCCGTAGAGCCCATAGTGCCCTCCCTGAAGCGCTGGCATTTCCTAATTAGCAGCCCACAGATTCCACAGCGCCAGTACTTCCCCCATTCACAGCCCAACCTGGAATCCACGTGGAGACAGCTGGTTTTAATCCCATTCACTTTTTTTAGCTGTTCTTCACGGAAGATCTTTTCAGATCTATTGTGGACCAATCAAATTTATACGCTCAACAATTCATCGCCGCCAACCGAAATTCACCCCTTGCCAGACCATTCGGCTGGAATCCTATTACGATTCCCGATTTTAAAAAGTTTCTGGGCCTTTCCCTCAACACGGGCATTACAAAAAAGAATGAATTGCGGTTATATTGGTCCACTGACCCAATTCATCAAATGCACGTGTTCTCTGCTGTTATGTCCAGGATTCGATACAAACAAATATTTCGGTTCATGCATTTCAACGACAATGAACTCTGTCGTCCTCGGGGAGACCCTGAATATGATCGGCTCCACAAAATTCGGCCCCTCATAGACCACTTCAATCAGCGGTTCACAGCCTTGTTTACCCCCCAACAAGATGTCTGCATTGACGAGTCCCTGATAGTGTTGAGCGAACACGGACTGTATTATTCGTGTTCGTACCGAATAATTGGATTTTTTGTACCCGAACACGGACACGGACACTTTACTGTATGTTCGGGTAAAAATCCGTGTTCGGTCGTTTTATTTCCGGGTTTTGCATGCTTTGGCGCTCTTTTCATGGCGGGCTTTCAACAGCCAATCAACAATCGTTTAACTGGTGTGCCTTAAGCCATCCCAGCCATGCCTGCAAATGTCTCAGTAGCTGTGATTGGCCGTCTGAAGCATGTGACCAAGTCTTTATAAGTTCGAGGCAGCCGCAGCGGCGTCATTATGCTGCTTAGATTCAGGGACAGAGCACACATCAACGTGCTGGCTGCTGATTAGGGAAAGATAGGCAGGAAAAAACCATTTGTGTCCGGATAGAATTGAGGGACAGGTCGGAGTGTTTAGGCAGGGCGAGTTGTAGGCATTTTAGGTATAGAGTCTGCTGAATTATAGGGTCAGTGTCTTCTACAAACTACAATCGATATTGCTGTGTGGGGGGTGGGGTCTGCACTCAATCCTGATCTACGATCTCTTCTCAATCCTGTTAGGGACAGAGTCTGCTGAATTTTAGGGAAACTGTGTTCTACAAACTACAATCGATATTGCTGTGTGGTGTGGGATTGGAGATAGGCAGGTGTCAGTGATCCACATCCATTTTTCTGTGTGTGAGCTGCAGTGAACACAATCTTTTTGGGCTGCAGTGAACACAATCTTTTTGGGCTGCAGTGAACACAATCTTTTTGGGCTGCAGTGAACACAATCTTTTTGGGCTGCAGTGAACACAATCTTTTTGGGGTGCAGTGAACAAAATCTTTTTGGGGTGCAGTGAACACAATCCTTTTTGGTGTGCAGTGAACACAATCTTTGTGGGGTGCAGTGAACAAAATCCTTTGTGGGGTGCAGTGAACCCAATCTTTTTGGGGTGCAGTGAACAAAATCCTTTTTGGGGTGCAGTGAACAACATCCTTTTTGGGGTGCAGTGAACACAATCTTTTTGGGGTGCAGTGAACAAAATTCTTTGTGGGGTGCAGTGAACACAATCTTTTTGGGGTGCAGTGAACACAATCTTTTTGGGGTGGAGTGAACAACATCCTTTTTGGGGTGCAGTGAACAAAATCCTTTTTGGGGTGCAGTGAACAAAATCATTTTTGGGGTGCAGTGAACACAATCTTTTTGGGGTGCAGTGAACACAATCTTTGTGGGGTGCAGTGAACACAATCTTTTTGGGGTGGAGTGAACAACATCCTTTTTGGGGTGCAGTGAACAACATCCTTTTTGGGGTGCAGTGAACACAATCTTTTTGGGGTGCAGTGAACACAATCTTTGTGGGGTACAGTGAACAGAATCTTTGTGGGGTGCAGTGAACACAATCTTTGGGGGGTACAGTGAACACAATCTTTGTGAGGTGCAGTGAACACAATCTTTGTGGGGTGCAGTGAACACAATCATTGTGGGGTGCAGTGAACTCAATCTTTGTGGGGTACAGTGAACACAATCTCATACTTCTGAAGGTTTGAGGGTGCTGCCTGTTCCATACTCCCCCTACTCCTCATCTAGCCTTTTAGGGGTACAAACAATAGTAATTGGGGCCTAGTGTGGTTGTGTACGTGTGATATACATACACTTTTTTGGGATCATATTTTCTATTCCGCTATTTAATCAAAAACCTTTGGGGATCAGTTAAATTGGGGGATAGTCTGTGTTGGTACGTGTGAGAGAGATCCACCTTTCCAAGTTGTTGGGGTTCATCTCATACTTCTGAAGGTTTGAGGGTGCTGCCTGTTCCATACTCCCCCTACTCCTAGCCTTTTAGGGGTACAAACAATAGTAATTGGGGCCTAGTGTGGTTGTGTACGTGTGATATACATACACTTTTTTGGGATCATATTTTCTATTCCGCTATTTAATCAAAAACCTTTGGGGATCAGTTAAATTGGGGGATAGTCTGTGTTGGTACGTGTGAGAGAGATCCACCTTTCCAAGTTGTTGGGGTTCATCTCATACTTCTGAAGGTTTGAGGGTGCTGCCTGTTCCATACTCCCCCTACTCCTAGCCTTTTAGGGGTACAAACAATAGTAATTGGGGCCTAGTGTGGTTGTGTACGTGTGATATACATACACTTTTTTGGGATCATATTTTCTATTCCGCTATTTAATCAAAAACCTTTGGGGATCAGTTAAATTGGGGGATAGTCTGTGTTGGTACGTGTGAGAGAGATCCACCTTTCCAAGTTGTTGGGGTTCATCTCATACTTCTGAAGGTTTGAGGGTGCTGCCTGTTCCATACTCCCCCTACTCCTAGCCTTTTAGGGGTACAAACAATAGTAATTGGGGCCTAGTGTGGTTGTGTACGTGTGATATACATACACTTTTTTTGGATCATATTTTCTATTCCGCTATTTAATCAAAAACCTTTGGGGATCAGTTAAATTGGGGGATAGTCTGTGTTGGTACGTGTGAGAGAGATCCACCTTTCCAAGTTGTTGGGGTTCATCTCATACTTCTGAAGGTTTGAGGGTGCTGCCTGTTCCATACTCCCCCTACTCCTAGCCTTTTAGGGGTACAAACAATAGTAATTGGGGCCTAGTGTGGTTGTGTACGTGTGATATACATACACTTTTTTTGGATCATATTTTCTATTCCGCTATTTAATCAAAAACCTTTGGGGATCAGTTAAATTGGGGGATAGTCTGTGTTGGTACGTGTGAGAGAGATCCACCTTTCCAAGTTGTTGGGGTTCATCTCATACTTCTGAAGGTTTGAGGGTGCTGCCTGTTCCATACTCCCCCTACTCCTAGCCTTTTAGGGGTACAAACAATAGTAATTGGGGCCTAGTGTGGTTGTGTACGTGTGATATACATACACTTTTTTGGGATCATATTTTCTATTCCGCTATTTAATCAAAAACCTCTGGGGATCAGTTAAATTGGGGGATAGTCTGTGTTGGTACGTGTGAGAGAGATCCACCTTTCCAAGTTGTTGGGGTTCATCTCATACTTCTGAAGGTTTGAGGGTGCTGCCTGTTCCATACTCCCCCTACTCCTAGCCTTTTAGGGGTACAAACAATAGTAATTGGGGCCTAGTGTGGTTGTGTACGTGTGATATACATACACTTTTTTGGGATCATATTTTCTATTCCGCTATTTAATCAAAAACCTTTGGGGATCAGTTAAATTGGGGGATAGTCTGTGTTGGTACGTGTGAGAGAGATCCACCTTTCCAAGTTGTTGGGGTTCATCTCATACTTCTGAAGGTTTGAGGGTGCTGCCTGTTCCATACTCCCCCTACTCCTCATCTAGCCTTTTAGGGGTACAAACAATAGTAATTGGGGCCTAGTGTGGTTGTGTACGTGCGAGATACATACACTTTTTTTGATCATATTTCCTATTCCGCTATTCAATAAAAACCTTTGAGGATCAATTGAATTGCGGGATAGTCTGTGTCGGTACGTGTGAGAGAGATCCACCTTTCCAAGTTGTTGGGGTTCATCTCATACTTCTGAAGGTTTGAGGGTGCTGCCTGTTCCATACTCCCCCTACTCCTCATCTAGCCTTTTAGGGGTACAAACAATAGTAATTGGGGCCTAGTGTGGTTGTGTACGTGTGATATACATACACTTTTTTTGGATCATATTTTCTATTCCGCTATTTAATCAAAAACCTTTGGGGATCAGTTAAATTGGGGGATAGTCTGTGTTGGTACGTGTGAGAGAGATCCACCTTTCCAAGTTGTTGGGGTTCATCTCATACTTCTGAAGGTTTGAGGGTGCTGCCTGTTCCATACTCCCCCTACTCCTCATCTAGCCTTTTAGGGGTACAAACAATAGTAATTGGGGCCTAGTGTGGTTGTGTACGTGCGAGATACATACACTTTTTTTGATCATATTTCCTATTCCGCTATTCAATAAAAACCTTTGAGGATCAATTGAATTGCGGGATAGTCTGTGTCGGTACGTGTGAGAGAGATCCACCTTTCCAAGTTGTTGGGGTTCATCTCATACTTCTGAAGGTTTGAGGGTGCTGCCTGTTCCATACCCCCCCTACTCCTCATCTAGCCTTTTAGGGGTACAAACAATAGTAATTGGGGCCTAGTGTGGTTGTGTACGTGCGAGATACATACACTTTTTTTGATCATATTTCCTATTCCGCTATTCAATAAAAACCTTTGAGGATCAATTGAATTGCGGGATAGTCTGTGTCGGTACGTGTGAGAGAGATCCACCTTTCCAAGTTGTTGGGGTTCATCTCATACTTCTGAAGGTTTGAGGGTGCTGCCTGTTCCATACCCCCCCTACTCCTCATCTAGCCTTTTAGGGGTACAAACAATAGTAATTGGGGCCTAGTGTGGTTGTGTACGTGCGAGATACATACACTTTTTTTGATCATATTTCCTATTCCGCTATTCAATAAAAACCTTTGAGGATCAATTGAATTGCGGGATAGTCTGTGTCGGTACGTGTGAGAGAGATCCACCTTTCCAAGTTGTTGGGGTTCATCTCATACTTCTGAAGGTTTGAGGGTGCTGCCTGTTCCATACTCCCCCTACTCCTCATCTAGCCTTTTAGGGGTACAAACAATAGTAATTGGGGCCTAGTGTGGTTGTGTACGTGTGATATACATACACTTTTTTTGGATCATATTTTCTATTCCGCTATTTAATCAAAAACCTTTGGGGATCAGTTAAATTGGGGGATAGTCTGTGTTGGTACGTGCGAGAGAGATCCACCTTTCCAAGTTGTTGGGGTTCATCTCATACTTCTGAAGGTTTGAGGGTGCTGCCTGTTCCATACTCCCCCTACTCCTAGCCTTTTAGGGGTACAAACAATAGTAATTGGGGCCTAGTGTGGTTGTGTACGTGTGATATACATACACTTTTTTGGGATCATATTTTCTATTCCGCTATTTAATCAAAAACCTTTGGGGATCAGTTAAATTGGGGGATAGTCTGTGTTGGTACGTGTGAGAGAGATCCACCTTTCCAAGTTGTTGGGGTTCATCTCATACTTCTGAAGGTTTGAGGGTGCTGCCTGTTCCATACTCCCCCTACTCCTAGCCTTTTAGGGGTACAAACAATAGTAATTGGGGCCTAGTGTGGTTGTGTACGTGTGATATACATACACTTTTTTTGGATCATATTTTCTATTCCGCTATTTAATCAAAAACCTTTGGGGATCAGTTAAATTGGGGGATAGTCTGTGTTGGTACGTGTGAGAGAGATCCACCTTTCCAAGTTGTTGGGGTTCATCTCATACTTCTGAAGGTTTGAGGGTGCTGCCTGTTCCATACTCCCCCTACTCCTAGCCTTTTAGGGGTACAAACAATAGTAATTGGGGCCTAGTGTGGTTGTGTACGTGTGATATACATACACTTTTTTGGGATCATATTTTCTATTCCGCTATTTAATCAAAAACCTTTGGGGATCAGTTAAATTGGGGGATAGTCTGTGTTGGTACGTGTGAGAGAGATCCACCTTTCCAAGTTGTTGGGGTTCATCTCATACTTCTGAAGGTTTGAGGGTGCTGCCTGTTCCATACTCCCCCTACTCCTAGCCTTTTAGGGGTACAAACAATAGTAATTGGGGCCTAGTGTGGTTGTGTACGTGTGATATACATACACTTTTTTGGGATCATATTTTCTATTCCGCTATTTAATCAAAAACCTCTGGGGATCAGTTAAATTGGGGGATAGTCTGTGTTGGTACGTGTGAGAGAGATCCACCTTTCCAAGTTGTTGGGGTTCATCTCATACTTCTGAAGGTTTGAGGGTGCTGCCTGTTCCATACTCCCCCTACTCCTAGCCTTTTAGGGGTACAAACAATAGTAATTGGGGCCTAGTGTGGTTGTGTACGTGTGATATACATACACTTTTTTGGGATCATATTTTCTATTCCGCTATTTAATCAAAAACCTTTGGGGATCAGTTAAATTGGGGGATAGTCTGTGTTGGTACGTGTGAGAGAGATCCACCTTTCCAAGTTGTTGGGGTTCATCTCATACTTCTGAAGGTTTGAGGGTGCTGCCTGTTCCATACTCCCCCTACTCCTCATCTAGCCTTTTAGGGGTACAAACAATAGTAATTGGGGCCTAGTGTGGTTGTGTACGTGCGAGATACATACACTTTTTTTGATCATATTTCCTATTCCGCTATTCAATAAAAACCTTTGAGGATCAATTGAATTGCGGGATAGTCTGTGTCGGTACGTGTGAGAGAGATCCACCTTTCCAAGTTGTTGGGGTTCATCTCATACTTCTGAAGGTTTGAGGGTGCTGCCTGTTCCATACTCCCCCTACTCCTCATCTAGCCTTTTAGGGGTACAAACAATAGTAATTGGGGCCTAGTGTGGTTGTGTACGTGTGATATACATACACTTTTTTTGGATCATATTTTCTATTCCGCTATTTAATCAAAAACCTTTGGGGATCAGTTAAATTGGGGGATAGTCTGTGTTGGTACGTGTGAGAGAGATCCACCTTTCCAAGTTGTTGGGGTTCATCTCATACTTCTGAAGGTTTGAGGGTGCTGCCTGTTCCATACTCCCCCTACTCCTCATCTAGCCTTTTAGGGGTACAAACAATAGTAATTGGGGCCTAGTGTGGTTGTGTACGTGCGAGATACATACACTTTTTTTGATCATATTTCCTATTCCGCTATTCAATAAAAACCTTTGAGGATCAATTGAATTGCGGGATAGTCTGTGTCGGTACGTGTGAGAGAGATCCACCTTTCCAAGTTGTTGGGGTTCATCTCATACTTCTGAAGGTTTGAGGGTGCTGCCTGTTCCATACCCCCCCTACTCCTCATCTAGCCTTTTAGGGGTACAAACAATAGTAATTGGGGCCTAGTGTGGTTGTGTACGTGCGAGATACATACACTTTTTTTGATCATATTTCCTATTCCGCTATTCAATAAAAACCTTTGAGGATCAATTGAATTGCGGGATAGTCTGTGTCGGTACGTGTGAGAGAGATCCACCTTTCCAAGTTGTTGGGGTTCATCTCATACTTCTGAAGGTTTGAGGGTGCTGCCTGTTCCATACTCCCCCTACTCCTCATCTAGCCTTTTAGGGGTACAAACAATAGTAATTGGGGCCTAGTGTGGTTGTGTACGTGTGATATACATACACTTTTTTTGATCATATTTCCTATTCCGCTATTCAATAAAAACCTTTGAGGATCAATTGAATTGCGGGATAGTCTGTGTCGGTACGTGTGAGAGAGATCCACCTTTCCAAGTTGTTGGGGTTCATCTCATACTTCTGAAGGTTTGAGGGTGCTGCCTGTTCCATACCCCCCCTACTCCTCATCTAGCCTTTTAGGGGTACAAACAATAGTAATTGGGGCCTAGTGTGGTTGTGTACGTGCGAGATACATACACTTTTTTTGATCATATTTCCTATTCCGCTATTCAATAAAAACCTTTGAGGATCAATTGAATTGCGGGATAGTCTGTGTCGGTACGTGTGAGAGAGATCCACCTTTCCAAGTTGTTGGGGTTCATCTCATACTTCTGAAGGTTTGAGGGTGCTGCCTGTTCCATACCCCCCCTACTCCTCATCTAGCCTTTTAGGGGTACAAACAATAGTAATTGGGGCCTAGTGTGGTTGTGTACGTGCGAGATACATACACTTTTTTTGATCATATTTCCTATTCCGCTATTCAATAAAAACCTTTGAGGATCAATTGAATTGCGGGATAGTCTGTGTCGGTACGTGTGAGAGAGATCCACCTTTCCAAGTTGTTGGGGTTCATCTCATACTTCTGAAGGTTTGAGGGTGCTGCCTGTTCCATACTCCCCCTACTCCTCATCTAGCCTTTTAGGGGTACAAACAATAGTAATTGGGGCCTAGTGTGGTTGTGTACGTGTGATATACATACACTTTTTTTGGATCATATTTTCTATTCCGCTATTCAATAAAAACCTTTCTAGGGCAAGATCTTAAATTACAGAAATATGAGGAGACCGTCAAATAAGGGCCGAGGCCTGGGTCGTGGTGCTGCTGGTAGAGCTCCTGTTGCAAGGAGAGGACATGGTCGATCTGTGCCAGCTACACGCACAAGTGAAACACCTTCCTCAAGTGTGAGTAGGCGACAGAACCTGCATCAGTATTTGGTAGGGCATCAAACGCCCCTAGAAGTGATGAGGCCAGAACAAGTTGAGGCGATAGTAGATTGGTTTGCTGCTGACAGTGCCTCCAGTTCCTTCACATTGTCTCCCACCCAGTCTACTGCAGAAAGGTCAGAGTTGGCACCTGCAGCCAATGTCCAACCGTCTTTCACCTCACCCCCTTGCAAATCAGGCCAGCAGTCTGAGCCCCAAGCCATACAGCAGTCTCTTATTCTTTTTGAGGACTCTGTCAGCAGGGTTTCCCAGGGCCATCCACCTAGCCCTGCCCCAGAAGTGGAAGAGATTGAGTGCAGCGATGCCCAACCACTTATTTCTCAAGATGAGTACATGCAAGGATCATCGCAGCACGTCTCCGATGATGACGAAACGCAGGTGCCAACTGCTGCGGCGTTCAGCATTGTGGAGACCGACAAGGAGGGCAGGGGTGAAGACTGGGTGGAAGATGATGTGGAGGACGATGAGGTCCTCGACCCCACATGGAATGAACGTCATGCAGGTGACCTGAGTAGTTTGGAGGAAGAGGCGGTGGTCGCACAGAGCCACCAGCACAGCAGAAGAGGGAGCAGGGTGCAGAAGCGGAGCGGCCGTGCCCTAGACACTACGCCCGCTACTGCCCAACGCAGCAAGGGAACGAGCGCACCAAAGTCAGCTCAAAGGAGTTCTCTAGCGTGGAAGTTCTTTAGAAAATGTGCTGATGACAGGACACGAGTGGTTTGCACCCTGTGCAATCAGAGCTTGAAGCGAGGCATGAACCTTCTCAACCTGAGCACAACCTGCATGATCAGGCATCTAAGTGCAAAGCACGAGCTGCAGTGGAGTACACACCTTCAAAACCAAGAAACGTCTCTGGCTCATCCTGCTTCCTCTTCTGCTGCAGTCTCGGCCGCTCCAGCCACATCTGTAGTGATACCGGCACCTGCCACCCCGCAAACAGACGATCTGTCAGCAACACCACCACCTGGGTCACCAACAACCATCTCCACAATGTCCCGTGGAAGCGTTCAGCTTTCCATCTCCCAAACACTTGAGAGGAAGAGGAAGTACCCCCCTACCCACCCGCGATCCCTGGCCCTGAATGCCAGCATTTCAAAATTATTGGCCTTTGAAATGCTGTCATTCCGTCTGGTGGAGACGCACAGTTTTAAAAACCTTATGTCGGTGGCTGTCCCACAGTACGTCGTGCCCAGCCGCCACTACTTTTCCAGGCAAGCCATCCCTTCCCTGCACAACCAAGTGGGGGAAAATATCAGGTGTGCACTGCGCAACGCCATCTGTGCCAAGGTCCACCTAACTACGGATACGTGGACCAGTAAGCACGGTCAGGGGCGTTATATCTCCCTAACGGCACACTGGGTAAATGCAGTGGCGGATGGGCCTGAGGCGGATAGCAATTTGGCGCATGTCCTTCCACCACCGAGGATTGCAGGGCGCTTCAGTTTGCCTCCTGTTCGTAACTCCTCCTACTCCGCTTCCTCATCCTCTACCGCCTCCTCATCCGGACAGCGTAACACCTTCACCACCAACTTCAGCACGGCCAGGGGTAAACGACAGCAGGCAGTTTTACAACTTGCCTGTTTGGGGGACAAACCACACACCGCGCAGGAGTTGTGGAGGAGCATGGAACAGCAGACAAATGAGTGGTTGCTGCCAGCGAGCCTCAAGCCCGGCCTGGTGGTGTGTGATAACGGGCGAAATCTCATAGCAGCTCTGGGCCTAGCCGGTTTGACGCACATCCCTTGCCTGGCGCATGTGCTGAATTTGGTGGTGCAGAGGTTCCTTAAAAACTACCCCGATATGTCAGAGCTGCTGCAGAAAGTGCGGGCCGTTTGTGCGCACTTTCGGCGTTCTCACCCTGCTGCTGCTCGCCTGGCAGCGCTGCAGCGTAACTTCGGCCTTCCCGCTCACCGCCTCATATGTGACGTGCCCACAAGGTGGAACTCCACCTTGCACATGCTGGAAAGACTGTGCGAGCAGCAGCAGGCCATAGTGGAGTTTCAGCTGCAGCACGCACGCGTGAGTCGCTCTGCGGAACAGCACCACTTCACCACCAATAACTGGGCCTCCATGCGAGACCTGTGTGCCTTGTTGCGCTGTTTTGAGTACTCCACCAACATGGCCAGTGGCAATGACGCCGTTCTCAGCTTAACTATCCCACTTCTATGCCTCCTTGAAAAAACAATTCGGGCGATGATGGAAGAGGATGTGGCACAGGATGAGGAGGAGGAGGAGGATGAAGAGGTAACATTTCCAAGGCTTTCAGGGCAGTCATTCGCAAGGGGCTCCGAGGGTGGGTTCCTGCACACGCAAACGCCAGGGACGCAATTGTCCAGCAGGGGCACAGTTCTGGAGGATGAGGAGGATGAGGAGGAGGAGGAGCTGGAGGAGGAGATGGAACCATGTTCACAGCAGGGTGGCACCCAGGCCAGCTCATGGCCATCACTGGTGCGTGGCTGGGGGGATACAGAGGACACGGACGATACACCTCCCACAGAGGACAGCCTTTCGTCGCCTCTGGGCAGCCTGGCACACATGAGCGATTACATGCTGCAGTGTCTCCACAACGACCGCCGAGTTGCCCACATTCTAACTTGTGCTGATTACTGGGTGGCCACGCTGCTGGATCCCCGTTACAAGGACAACGTACCGTCCTTAATTCACTCACTGGAGCGCGATCGCAAGATGCGCGAGTACAAGCGCACGCTGGTAGACGCCATGCTGCTGGCATTCCCATCTGACAGCGGGGCCACAGTGGAAGCACAAGGCAGAGGAGGAGGAGGAGGAGGTCGCCAACGCAACCAGGGCACCGCCAGCACCTCAGAAGGCAGGGTTAGCATGGCCGAAATGTGGAAAAGCTTTGTCAGCACGCCACAACAAACAGCAGCACCAGCAGCTCAGATGGAACGTCTTAGCAGGAGGCAGCATTTTACCAACATGGTGGAGCAGTATGTGTGCACACGCCTACATGTAGTGAATGACGGGTCTGCCCCCTTCAACTTCTGGGTCTCCAAATTGGGCACATGGCCTGAGCTTGCCCTTTACGCCTTGGAGGTGCTGGCGTGCCCTGCAGCCAGTGTATTATCTGAACGGGTATTTAGCACGGCTGGGGGCGTTATAACAGACAAGCGCAGCCGCCTGTCCAGAGACAATGTGGACAAGCTCACGTTCATTAAAATGAACCAGGCATGGATCCCACGGGACTTTTCCATACCTTATGCAGAATAGCAATGGATACCGACCTTACCCACCCATTGTTCCATTTTTGCTCTTTCTCACTCTTTTGGGGTGTACCCTCATTTAAAATTTTTGAAAAGAAGCAGTGTTGGCTACCTCGTCCTCCTCCTCAGGGCCAGATTAATGTAGGGGCTATTGGAGCTGCAGCTCCAGGCCCCTACCTTTTATATAGGCCCCGGGTTGGCCATATTCACTGTTACCGCTCTTCTGTCACTTGTAAACACAGAAGTCTGGCTTCTATGCTCGCTTCCCCAGGCAGCACCCTCAGAACCTCCCCACACAGCGTGAAGGCCGGACAAGGAGGGACAGTTGGCGATGCATGGATGTGTTTATGGGCTTCAGAGACAGCATCCCATGTTGAATTAGGCATGCATGGCTGCACCCTTCCTCCTCTGGGTGCATGGCAAGGCACGGCCCTTAAGGCCCTTCAAAATCCTCAGCACCAAGCCCATGATGCTGTTAATCCGGCCCTGGTCCTCCTCCACCGCCGCTTCCACCTACACCGCCCATAGGTGTGCGCAGCCTATTGCATTAAGGTGTGCACCCCAAAGTTGAAATACACATGCATGTGTTTGCCAGCAGGGAGAGTAATGTATCGGGGCCATGTACCTGTAGGCAAGGAGAAATAGAGCAGAGCAGGTCCCAGGGAGATCTTTCCCATCTCCTCACTGGCAATGCTATGTGCCCTAGGTGATTAGGGTGTGCCCAGGCACACCCAGCACACCCTGTGCGCACGCCTATGTCACCGCCACATCCACCACCACCTCAACCTCCCTCCTACTCCATATGGGCCTCGTCCTTCAGAGATGAAGAAGAACATTGTTTTATTTTTCTGTTTTTTTTTTGTTGTTTTAAGTTATTTCCCTATCCACATTTGTTTGCAGAGCACTTGCCATGCTCTTAATTACGTTTTGCTGCCATTTGCAGCACTCTAGCCCTTTCCTTTGGTGTTTTAGAGCCATTTTAGTGCCTTAAAGTTCGGGTCCCCATTGACTTCAATGGGGTTCGGTGTCCGGGAAAAGTTCGGTAAAAGTCCGGGACACGGACCCGGACTTTTTTTTAAAGTTCGGCCGAACCCGTCGAACACGGACATCTAGGTGTTCGCTCAACCCTAGTCCCTGATTAAGTTTACTGGCTGCCTTGCTATCAAAGAGTACCTCCCCAGCAAGCGTGCCAGATACGGGGTCAAGTTGTATAAGCTGTTTGACAGGGCCACAGGCTATACAGTTAATTTCCGTGTCTATGAGGGAAAAGATAGCACTGTGGAGCCCCCCAATTGCCCAGACTACATAGGGAGCAGCGGCAAGATAGTTTGGGACTTGGTTTCACCCTTATTCGGAAAGGGGTACCACTTGTACGTGGACAATTTTTATTCAAGCGTGCCACTTTTTAGACACCTCATTCAATTGCAAATTGGCGCTTGTGGCACCGTGCGATCTAATCGCCGGGGCTTCCCCCAACGGCTAGTAAATGCCCCACTGAGATCGGGGGAGAGAGCCTGCTTGAGGTGCGATGAATTGCTTGCAGTGAAGTGGAGGGACAAACGGAACGTTTTCGTTCTGTCCTCCATTCACCCAGACACGGCAGTTCAAATTACTACGGTCGCCGATGTTGTTGTTGAGAATAGGGTTGAGCGGACACCTAGATGTCCGTGTTCGACGGGTTCGGCCGAACTTTAAAAAAAAGTCCGGGTCCGATTCCATGTCCCGGACTTTTACCAAACTTTTCCCGGACACCGAACCCCATTGAAGTCAATGGGGACCCGAACTTTAAGGCACTAAAATGGCTCTAAAACACCAAAGGAAAGGGCTAGAGTGCTGCAAATGGCAGCAAAACGTAATTAAGAGCATGGCAAGTGCTCTGCAAACAAATGTGGATAGGGAAATAACTTAAAACAACAAAAAAAAAACAGAAAAATAAAACAATGTTCTTCTTCATCTCTGAAGGACGAGGCCCATATGGAGTAGGAGGGAGGTTGAGGTGGTGGTGGATGTGGCGGTGACATAGGCATGCGCACAGGGTGTGCCGGGTGTGCCTGGGCACACCCTAATCACCTAGGGCACATAGCATTGCCAGTGAGGAGATGGGAAAGATCTCCCTGGGACCTGCTCTGCTCTATTTCTCTTTGCCTACAGGTACATGGCCCCGATACATTACTCTCCCTGCTGGCAAACACATGCATGTGTATTTCAACTTTGGGGTGCACACCTTAATGCAATAGGCTGCGCACACCTATGGGCGGTGTAGGTGGAAGCGGCGGTGGAGGAGGACCAGGGCCAGATTAAGAGCATCATGGGCTTGGTGCTGAGGATTTTGAAGGGCCTTAAGGGCCGTGCCTTGCCATGCACCCAGAGGAGGAAGGGTGCAGCCATGCATGCCTAATTCAACATGGGATGCTGTCTCTGAAGCCCATAAACACATCCATGCATCGGCAACTGTCCCTCCTTGTCCGGCCTTCGCGATGTGTGGGGAGGTTCTTAGGGTGCTGCCTGGGGAAGCGAGCATAGAAGCCAGACTTCTGTGTTTACAAGTGACAGAAGAGCGGTAACAGTGAATATGGCCAACCCGGGGCCTATATAAAAGGTAGGGGCCTGGAGCTGCAGCTCCAATAGCCCCTACGTTAATCTGGCCCTGAGGAGGAGGACGAGGTAGCCAACACTGCTTCTTTTCACAAATTTTAAATGAGGGTACACCCCAAAAGAGTGAGAAAGAGCAAAAATGGAACAATGGGTGGGTAAGGTCGGTATCCATTGCTATTCTGCATAAGGTACGGAAAAGTCCCGTGGGATCCATGCCTGGTTCATTTTAATGAACGTGAGCTTGTCCACATTGTCTCTGGACAGGCGGCTGCACTTGTCTGTTATAACGCCCCCAGCCGTGCTAAATACCCGTTCAGATAATACACTGGCTGCAGGGCACGCCAGCACCTCCAAGGCGTAAAGGGCAAGCTCAGGCCATGTGCCCAATTTGGAGACCCAGAAGTTGAAGGGGGCAGACCCCTCATTCACTACATGTAGGCGTGTGCACACATACTGCTCCACCATGTTGGTAAAATGCTGCCTCCTGCTAAGACGTTCCATCTGAGCTGCTGGTGCTGCTGTTTGTTGTGGCATGCTGACAAAGCTTTTCCACATTTCGGCCATGCTAACCCTGCCTTCTGAGGTGCTGGCGGTGCCCTGGTTGCGTTGGCGACCTCCTCCTCCTCCTCCTCCTCTGCCTTGTGCTTCCACTGCGGCCCCGCTGTCAGAAGGGAATGCCAGCAGCATGGCGTCTACCAGCGTGCGCTTGTACTCGCGCATCTTGCGATCGCGCTCCAGTGAGTGAATTAAGGACGGTACGTTGTCCTTGTAACGGGGATCCAGCAGCGTGGCCACCCAGTAATCAGCACAAGTTAGAATGTGGGCAACTCGGCGGTCGTTGTGGAGACACTGCAACATGTAATCGCTCATGTGTGCCAGGCTGCCCAGAGGCAACGAAAGGCTGTCCTCTGTGGGAGGTGTATCGTCCGTGTCCTCTGTATCCCCACAGCCACGCACCAGTGATGGCCATGAGCTGGCCTGGGTGCCACCCTGCTGTGAACATGGTTCCATCTCCTCCTCCAGCTCCTCCTCCTCCTCCTCCTCCTCATCCTCCAGAACTGTGCCCCTGCTGGACAATTGTGTCCCTGGCGTTTGTGTGTGCAGGAACCCACCCTCGGAGCCCCTTGCGAATGACTGCCCTGAAAGCCTTGGAAATGTTACCTCTTCATCCTCCTCCTCCTCCTCATCCTGTGCCACATCCTCTTCCATCATCGCCCGAATTGTTTTTTCAAGGAGGAATAGAAGTTGGATAGTTAAGCTGAGAACGGCGTCATTGCCACTGGCCATGTTGGTGGAGTACTCAAAACAGCGCAACAAGGCACACAGGTCTCGCATGGAGGCCCAGTTATTGGTGGTGAAGTGGTGCTGTTCCGCAGAGCGACTCACGCGTGCGTGCTGCAGCTGAAACTCCACTATGGCCTGCTGCTGCTCGCACAGTCTTTCCAGCATGTGCAAGGTGGAGTTCCACCTTGTGGGCACGTCACATATGTGGCGGTGAGCGGGAAGGCCGAAGTTACGCTGCAGCGCTGCCAGGCGAGCAGCAGCAGGGTGAGAACGCCGAAAGTGCGCACAAACGGCCCGCACTTTCTGCAGCAGCTCTGACATATCGGGGTAGTTTTTAAGGAACCTCTGCACCACCAAATTCAGCACATGCGCCAGGCAAGGGATGTGCGTCAAACCGGCTAGGCCCAGAGCTGCTATGAGATTTCGCCCAGGCCGGGCTTGAGGCTCGCTGGCAGCAACCACTCATTTGTCTGCTGTTCCATGCTCCTCCACAACTCCTGCGCGGTGTGTGGTTTGTCCCCCAAACAGGCAAGTTGTAAAACTGCCTGCTGTCGTTTACCCCTGGCCGTGCTGAAGTTGGTGGTGAAGGTGTTACGCTGTCCGGATGAGGAGGCGGTAGAGGATGAGGAAGCAGAGTAGGAGGAGTTAGGAACAGGAGGCAAACTGAAGAGCCCTGCAATCCTCGGTGGTGGAAGGACATGCGCCAAATTGCTATCCGCCTCAGGCCCATCCGCCACTGCATTTACCCAGTGTGCCGTTAGGGAGATATAACGCCCCTGACCATGCTTACTGGTCCACGTATCGGTAGTTAGGTGGACCTTGGCACAGATGGCGTTGCGCAGTGCACACCTGATTTTTTCCCCCACTTGGTTGTGCAGGGAAGGGATGGCTTGCCTGGAAAAGTAGTGGCGGCTGGGCACGACGTACTGTGGGACAGCCACCGACATAAGGTTTTTAAAACTGTGCGTCTCCACCAGACGGAATGACAGCATTTCAAAGGCCAATAATTTTGAAATGCTGGCATTCAGGGCCAGGGATCGCGGGTGGGTAGGGGGGTACTTCCTCTTCCTCTCAAGTGTTTGGGAGATGGAAAGCTGAACGCTTCCACGGGACATTGTGGAGATTGTTGTTGGTGACCCAGGTGGTGGTGTTGCTGACAGATCGTCTGTTTGCGGGGTGGCAGGTGCCGGTATCACTACAGATGTGGCTGGAGCGGCCGAGACTGCAGCAGAAGAGGAAGCAGGATGAGCCAGAGACGTTTCTTGGTTTTGAAGGTGTGTACTCCACTGCAGCTCGTGCTTTGCACTTAGATGCCTGATCATGCAGGTTGTGCTCAGGTTGAGAAGGTTTATGCCTCGCTTCAAGCTCTGATTGCACAGGGTGCAAACCACTCGTGTCCTGTCATCAGCACATTTTCTAAAGAACTTCCACGCTAGAGAACTCCTTTGAGCTGACTTTGGTGCGCTCGTTCCCTTGCTGCGTTGGGCAGTAGCGGGCGTAGTGTCTAGGGCACGGCCGCTCCGCTTCTGCACCCTGCTCCCTCTTCTGCTGTGCTGGTGGCTCTGTGCGACCACCGCCTCTTCCTCCAAACCACTCAGGTCACCTGCATGACGTTCATTCCATGTGGGGTCGAGGACCTCATCGTCCTCCACATCATCTTCCACCCAGTCTTCACCCCTGCCCTCCTTGTCGGTCTCCACAATGCTGAACGCCGCAGCAGTTGGCACCTGCGTTTCGTCATCATCGGAGACGTGCTGCGATGATCCTTGCATGTACTCATCTTGAGAAATAAGTGGTTGGGCATCGCTGCACTCAATCTCTTCCACTTCTGGGGCAGGGCTAGGTGGATGGCCCTGGGAAACCCTGCTGACAGAGTCATCAAAAAGAAGAAGAGACTGCTGTATGGCTTGGGGCTCAGCCTGCTTGCCTGATTTGCAAGGGGGTGAGGTGAAAGACGGTTGGACATCGGCTGCAGGTGCCAACTGTGACCTTTCTGCAGTAGACTGGGTGGAAGACAATGTGAAGGAACTGGAGGCACTGTCAGCAGCAAACCAATCTACTATCGCCTCCACTTGTTCTGGCCTCATCACTTCTAGGGGCGTATGATGCCCTACCAAATACTGATGCAGGTTCTGTTGCCTACTCACACTTGAGGAAGGTGTTTCACTTGTGCGTGTAGCTGGCACAGATCGACCACGTCCTCTCCTTGCAACAGGAGCTCTACCAGCAGCACCACGACCCAGGCCACGGCCCTTATTTGACGGTCTCCTCATATTTCTGTAATTTAAGATCTTGCCCTAGAAAGGTTTTTATTGAATAGCGGAATAGGAAATATGATCCAAAAAAGTGTATGTATCTCGCACGTACAAAACCACACTAGGCCCCAATTACTATTGTTTCTACCCCTAAAAGGATGGATGAGGAGTAGGAGGAGTATGGAACAGACAGCACCCTCAAATCTTCAGAAGTATGAGATGAACCTCAAAAACTTGGAAAGGTGGATCTCACACGTACCGACACAGACTATCACGCAATTTAATTGATCCCCAAAGGATTTAATTGAATAGCGGAATAGAAAATATGATCAAAAAGAAAGTGTATGTATCTCACACTTTTTCACCTATGTCACGGATATTTTTCCAAAACTTTACCTTCCTCTAAACACACTTTGGGTCTATAACCCAAACACTTATGCACTGGATATAAGTACAAATAATTGTATCCTAACATTGTATATAAATAAATATTTCTGATTACTTTTTATAAATTGTATGTAACTCACTTGCCCGTAAAAGTCCCACCCCACTTCTTGGCCCGAGGCACCAAGCAATTTCCCCCATTGTAGGAGGAGGAGTATGGAACAGGCAGCACCCTCAAATCTTCAGAAGTATGAGATGAACCCCAAAAACTTGGAAAGGTGGATCTCACACGTACCGACACAGACTATCACGCAATTTAATTGATCCCCAAAGGATTTAATTGAATAGCGGAATAGAAAATATGATCAAAAAGAAAGTGTATGTATCTCACACGTACACCACCACACTAGGCCCCAATTACTATTGTTTGTACCCCTAAAAGGATGGTTGAGCAGTAGGAGGAGGAGTATGGAACAGGCAGCACCCTCAAATCTTCAGAAGTATGAGATGAACCCCAAAAACTTGGAAAGGTGGATCTCACACGTACCGACACAGACTATCACGCAATTTAATTGATCCCCAAAGGTTTGTCGGTGGTTCAGTTATCTAACCATAGAGCTGATTGGAGATGAGAATGGCTCCAATCATCTCTATGGCCTAAGATATCGGAAGCTACGAGCATTTCATGACTTCTGTTTCGCCAGAAATAAACAGCGCCGTTGGGAAATTGGAAAGATCTAGAGTCTAAAAGACCCCAATTTTTTTAAAAAGAGTACCTGTCACTACAGATTGCTATCATAGGGGAAATTTAAATTCACTGTGGTAACAATAAAAATGATTAGAAAAAAAAATAAAAAATAAAGAATAAAGAATTCTTTATAAAGAATAAAGAAAATAAAAAATAAAGAAAAGGTGTCAAAATAACATCAAAAATAACATCAAAAAGCAAATAAAAAAAAAAAATCAAGCCCCCCTGTCCCCACGGAAATGCGCACACAAGCGTTGGTCTAGTGTCATATGTAAACCGCAATTGCACCATGCATGTGAGGTATTGCCGCGAACGCCAGGTCGAGGGCAGTAATTCTTGCAGTAGACCTCCTCTGTAAGTCCAAAGTGGTAACCTGTAAAGACTTTTAAAGGCTTTTAAAACTGTACATAGTTTGTTGCCGCTGCACCAAATGTTTGGTGTCTATGTACTCGGCATAAGATCATATTTTAAATCATACCAAACAATTAGGAATTATATTGTGTATTTCCGCATTAAATATAAAAAAAGTGTTTTTAACGCAAAAATTGCGTTTGGAAAATGTGTGCGCAAATACCGTGTGACAAAAAAAATTGCAACATCAACCATTTTGTTCTGTAGGGCCTCTGCTTTAATGCTTTAAAAAAATATATAATGTTTTAATGTTTGGGGGTTCAAAGTAATTTTCTTGTAAAAAAAAAAATATTTTTTCATGTAAACAAAAAGTCACAGAAAAATGCCAGGACTGTTCAAACACCCCTCAAATGACCCCTTTTTGGAAAGTAGACATCCAAAGCTATTTGCTGACAGGCACATTGAGTCCATGGAGTATTTTACATTTTGCCCTAAGTTTCACGAAAATTACAATTTGTTTTTTTTTTTACACAAAGTTGTCACTAAATAATATATTGCTCATGCATGCCATGGGTATATGTGAAATGAGACCCCCAAAATACATTCTGCTGCTTCCCCTGAGTACAGGGATACCCCATGTGTGAGACTTTTTGCAGTCTAGCCACGTACAGGACCCCCGAAAACCAATCCTCATCTTCAAGTTTTCTAATAGCGTAAATTGCTGATTTTACCACTGCGCTACCTGTCACAGTTTCAGAGGCCCTGACATTTCAAGATAGCACAAAACCCCCCCAAATGACCCCATTTTACAAAGTAGACACTCCAAGCTATTAGCTGAGAGGCATGATGAGTCCATGGAATAGTTTATATTTTGCCACAAGTTTCGGGAAAATTATTATTATTATTTTTTTTTTACACAAAGTTGTCAGTAAATGATATAATGCTCACACATGCCATGGGTATATGTGAAATGACACCCCAAAATACATTCCTCTGCTTCTCCTGAGTACAGGGATACCCCATGTGTGAGACTTTTTGGCAGTCTAGCCGCGTACAGGACCCGGAAAACCAATCCCCACCTTCAGATTTTCTAAGGGCGTAAATTGTTGATCTGACTCCTTACTACCTATCACAATTTTGAAGGCCATGAAATGCCAAGATGGTACAAAACCCCCCCAAATGACCCCATTTTGCAAAGTAGACACTCCAAGCTATTAGATGAGAGGCATGATGAGTCCATGGAATAGTTTATATTTTGCCACAAGTTTCGGGAATATTATTATTTATTTATTTTTTTGTTTTTTTACACAAAGTTGTCAGTAAATGATATAATGCTCACACATGCCATAAGTATATGTGAAATGACACACCAAAATACATTCTGCTGCTTCTCCTGAGTACAGGGATACCCCATGTGTGAGACTTTTTGGCAGTCTAGCCGCGTACAGGACCCGGAAAACCAATCCGCACCTTCTGGCTTTCTAAGGGCGTAAATTGTTGATCTCACTCCTTACTGCCTAAACCCCCCAAAATGACCCCATTTTGCAAAGTAGACACTCCAAGCTATTTGCTGAGAGGCATGGTGAGTATTTTGCAGCTCTCATTTTTTTGGGAAAATTAAGAAAAAACAGGAAAATGCATTTTTTTCCCTCTTTTTTCAATTTCCAAAACTTTTTGACAAAAAGTGAGATCTGCAAAACACTCAACATGCCTCTCTGCAAATAGCTTAGGATGTCTACTTTCCGAAAAGGGGTCATTTGGGTGGGGGTTGTGCTGTCTTGGCATTTCATGGCCTCCAAAACTGTGATAGGTAGTCAGGAGTAAAATCAACAATTTACACCGTTGGAAAGCTTGAAAGTGGTGATTGATTTTCAGGGTCTTGTACTCGGCTAGACTGCAAAAAAGTCTCACACATGGGGTATCCCTGTACTCAGGAGAAACAGTGTCATTTCACATATACCCATGGCATGTGTGAGAAATATATCATTTAGTGACAACTTTGTGTAAAGAAACAAAACAAAAAAAGTAATAAAATGAAATTTCAGGGCCTCCGAAACTGTGATGGGTAGTGAGGAGTAAAATCAAAAATTTACGCCATTAGAAAACCTGAAGATGGTGATTGATTTTCCGGGTCCCGTACACAGCTAGGCTCTCAAAAAGTCTCACACATGGGGTATCCTCATACTCAGGAGAAGCGCCAGAATGTATTTTGGGGTGTCATTCCACATATACCCATGTCATGTGTGAGAAATTGATCTTTTAGTGACAACTTTGTGTTAAAAAAAAATTTAAAAAAAAATTGTAATTTTCCCAAAACTTGTGGCAAAATATAAAATATTCCATGGACTCACCATGCCTCTCAGCAAACAGCTTGGGGTGTCTACTTTCCAAAATGGGGTCATTTGGGGGGGGGGGGTTTGCGGTATCTTGACATTTCAGGGCCTCCTAAACCGTTATATGTAGTGAGAAAGTGCAATGAAAAATGTACGCCCTTTGAAATTGTGATGGTGGGGATTTGTTTTCGAGGTCCCGTACACAGCTAGGCTCCCAACCACATATGTGGTATCCCTGTACTCAGGAGAAGCAGCAGAATATATTTTGGGGTGTTATTACACATATACCCATGGCATGTGTGAGCAATATATCATTTCAATGACAACTTTGTGTAAAAAAAAAAAAATAATAATCTTTTTAGTCATTTTTCAAACACCTGTGACAAAAAAATGAAATATTCAATGAGCTCAACATGCCTCTCAGGACATTCCCTAGGATGTCTACTTTCCAAAAAGTGGTAATTTGGGGGGGGGGGTTGTACTGCCCTGCCATTTTAGCACTTCATGAAATGAGATAGGCAGTCAGAAATTAAAGCTGCGTAAATTTCAGTATTTACACTCTAGTTTGTAGACGCTATAACTTTTGCGCAAACCAATAAAAATACGCTCATTGAGATTTTTTTTGTCAAAGACATGTAGCTAAAAATACATTTTGGCCAAAAAATATGACATAAATTGAGTATATTGCATATTTTTGAAAAGACAAATTTAAAAATGTAATTTTTTATTAATATCGCAAAAAATAAAAAGTGCAGAGGTGATCAAATACCACCAAAAGAAAGCTCTGTTTGTGGGAAAGAAAGGACCTAAATTTTGTTTGGGTACCACATTGCATGACCGCACAATTGTTAAGTGGTTAATAATTGGCTCTCTATCAAAAACGAGAATTTTTAAGAACTTTTTTTTTTGCCTGATTCATAGTCCCTGGGGCATGACCCAGAACCATAGGCACTTTTTAGGGGCATTTATTAGGTTTTAGGGGTTCAAAATGTTTTTTTTTTATTCCCGAAGTTCGGGTCCCATTGATTTCAATGGGGTTCGGGAATCCAAACCGAACCTTCGGGAAATTCGGGTGTTCTGGTCGAACCGAGCTGTTTTAGGTTTCCACCACCTGGCTTCCCATTAGACTCTGCAAAATTTGTTCTAGGCACCAAGGCTTTAACCCATGCTCGTGAAAGCATTAAAATCACCCTGCTGCATAGCTCGGTCATAGAGGTCTTCGACCATTCCGTTCGAGCTTGTAAAACACGGGCTCAATTGGATTATGGTAAATAAACGTCTGTCTGCTACTCTTTCCGACAGGCGGGCTCAATTTGACAGCATTTGGGAACCCTGGATCCAGTATCTGTCTGCTTCATTGTAGCCCAGCTGAGCCTGAGCCCTCTGGGCGTGACTCTGCCTACATGGGGGGCTTACTCCTGGGCTTCTCTTCTCTCCTCTTTTCTCTCTTCTTTCCCTTTCTTTTCTGCTCTGCTATTCTTTTCTCTTTGCTCTTCTAACTTATTTAATCTGTTATGATTATTGCACCATAGCCATGTTGGGGCTGGAGGTCGGGGACCCCCAGGTGGTTCAAGTTGTGCTGCCCATCTCTCCACCCTATGGCCCTGTGGTGATTGAGGTCGGGGGGGGGGGGGGTGACACAAGCCCACCGGGGTTCGGGAGTGGGGATCGCCATATTGGTGCCCAAAGCCCTGGTCTACTCCCCTAGATGGATGGTCTTATTGCTCACAGCTATGCTGTGGACTCTTTTGCCTGCTCCTCATGTACGCTTTCTGTCATATGTTCCATGTGTATGGAGTTCCACCTTATGGCTTATGTCTTTCATCTGATATTTGCTTTGTGTGATACTTTGTTATATTGTTCTTGTTTGACTTGCAAAACTTTAATAAAATCATTGAAACAGAAAATCACCCTGCTGCTATAAGAAAAAAATAATGTTCTTAATTTCTTGCGTTACTATACACATTTTTCTTGCAGCAGTCATATCAAACAAAAAACAAAATGCTATATTTAACAACGTGTAGAAAAAAAAAAATGTAACAGTTTTTTTTCATGTTGTATTATTATTCATGAACATACCTGTAATTTCTCGTATATTTTGAAAGAATTTCAGCTTTTCAGGATTTAGTTTTGGTGTCTTGGTATACTTGTCACTAAAAAAAAGTCAGAAGTAAATGAGACCATAAAATGCAAGTCTACCCAAAATGGCCTTGTAGTTTTTGCTGCATTCTGAGTTTTTGTAGAAAAAAAAGTTGGCACAAAAATCACACTGTTGGCATATAACTTGTAGTATTTTGCCATGGTGAAAGTTCATAGAGAAAAGCTAAGATAGTCCCTTGCCATGTAAATTAAAAAAGAAAAAACACAGAAGAGAAAGTGCCACTGTCTAAGTGTAGTATGTATAAAATTTTGTCAAAAAATGAAAACAATTGGGTAATGCACTCACATACAAGTACTTAGATACCGCATTTTGATAAGTACTCTGCCAGATGACCAACAGGAGAGAAATCTTTCAGGTAGGTAAATTCAACAAAAAAAGGGCTTGAGAAAGAAGACTCTGCCCCTAAATGTGTAGCTATGTCCCTTTCTGTATGACGTCATCGTGGCTACCGGTCGCTTCAATGTGGTTATTTGCGACCTCCTTTTGTGTTTATACAGTCTATCCGAGCTGGTTTCTGTCTCCCTGTTCTGTTTCCTGTGTCATCTGACAACTAGAGAAGTCCACACTAGCATTCCATACCCAAAGTGCTGTTGTCTATTGGGACGTAGGACCTCACCACCTGCTGGTACAATTTTATTACTGCAGCTTTCTATTTGATTATATAGTGCATTACTGTCTCCTTTTATATATGGTGATGTATTAAATGATACACCTGAGATTGGTGCGCTCTCTTTTTTTTGTGCTTTCTCTATCCATGCTCATCAGTAAACTTGGAGAGCCCTCAATGAATATTATTTTGAATTTACCTACCGGAAAGATTCTCCCCATCAGTCATCTTGCAGAGTATTTAGCGGTATTCAGGAACATCACCTTATTGTTTTATTTTTTTTCACAATATTCCATACATACTACACTTAGACAGTGGTGCTTGTATGTATCCCTATATGAACTTCCATGAACTCATATGGACTCAAAATATTCCACTTGGTCATTGGATGAGGTTTTTTTTTGCATTTTTATTGTGACCCCCCCCCCCCCTACTCCTGACCTACCAGCCTAGGGTATTGTTTTTGCCTTTGCACCAGGTTATCCTAGTATATCCCTTGGCAGGGTTATACTTTGTCTATTATCATACTATAGGTCCCTTACCATGCTGAGAGGCCAGCAATCTACTGAACTGCATCCACATATAACTGGCTTAAAATATATGTAAACCCTCACTTTGTAAAACAACTCTTTCAGTTAAAAATAGAAATGTAAGGCAAAACATTTGTGTACAGATATAAAAAAAACTATAAATACTTTTTCCTCCTGTTTTTTAAGTGGTCACATACCATCTAAGCTCCTTATGCAGTTAAGAACAGAGAGCTGGGGGTGGAGAAACCTCACTAAACTTCCCATGACTGTGCAAGGGGGCGTGTGAGCAGAAGTCTGATCATTGGAGGAGAGCACACTGGAGTTGATTTACGAATACTGGAGAGTGCGAAATCTGGAACAGAAATCAAACGGTTTCCAGTTTGTTTTGTCAAAGCTTAATTGAAGAAGCTGAAGTTGTGATTGGGCTAACTACTGCCTCAACTGTATGTTTTGTAATCCCTATCCTTCTCTATATTTTGGGGGAAACTTCCCTTCTTTGACTCTGTATTATATACCATTTGTTCTCCTTTACTATATTCTCTAATAAATCGTTTGAACAAGAAGCTGAAGTTAAAAGATAATTGGCTACCGTGCAGAGCTGCACCAGATTTTTTTGCTCTCATGCCTAGTGTAGTCAGTTTTTTTAAAAGGAAAGCAGAGGATAGGAACACCAGGGATTTCACACAAAGGAAGCAATACAAAGAGAACAGGATACTTTCTCATACAAGTACATGGTACAGCAGGCACATATCAGGAATATAAGATGTTGGATTTACATTCTCTTTTAATGTTTTCACAAGTAACTTCTATCTACGTTGTACATTTTCAAAACTACATAAATCGGAATGTGATATTACTGCCCCAGGTAATGGCTGAATAAAAAAATTAAAAATATGTTTTTTTTATCTTTATAATCGACAAAGTAAAAATGTTTGGATGTACCCAGTTTTCGCCAATGGTAGGATACGTATGCTTCCTTGTACAATTGTGCAGTTTTCAAAATCATCAATATTTGTAGCATTTATCGATAGTGCTGACTCTAATCTTCCATGTCCAATCCCATCACATATTACATCTAAAAAAAAAAAGTGGTTTAATAAGCTGATAAGAATTCATATGGTTCAGCCACAATACATTTTATACATTTTCTGTACTCATTATCCACACAAAGTAGCGATAATCTTCCTACTTTAAAGCGGAGCACCATCCAAACTTTAGGGGAAGCTCCGCTTGTTTGCCACATTTGGCACCTTTTGGGCGGGAGCGGATACCTTGTTTTGACAGGTACCAGCTCCCACTTTCATGTAAGATCGCTGGGGTGATCTCTAAATATTTCCGACCCCTTCTCCTTACCCCCACTGCATTCTGGGACACACACAGGTCTCAGAAGACGATGGGACCATTCAGATAGCGCAGCACGACTTGCGCATGCACAGTAGGAAACCGGCTGTGAAGCCTGAAGGCTTCACTGCTGGTTTCCCTTAGTGAAGGTCCGGTTGCCCACACCTGAAGCCAATTGACGAATCGGCTCGGGGTGCCGACATCACTGGATCCCTGGACAGGTAAGTGTCCTTATATTAAAAGACAGCAGCTACAGTATTTATAGCTGCTGACTTTTATTTTTTTTTAGCCCAGACTGGAGCTCCTCTTTAAGTTAAACTCCAGGATGAAAATGTTATTTTGTTTTGGACAGAGCAGAGAAGGGTTAGAACCTCCATCAGGTTTTTATTACTACCTCTGGCCCTATTGGGGAGATTACCTTCATCTGACGGAAGGTCCTCAAAACCCTAAACATAGCAGTGAATAGTGATGGACGAACATCTGCCGGGGCGGTTCGCGAACGTTAGCCGTAAACTTTCTCAAATGTTCGTGAACCGCTAGTTCACGGCGGGCCCCATTGACTTTAATGGGAGGCGAACTTTAAAAACCTTTAGGTCATATTTGCAGCCACAAAATACTTACTAGCTGTGCACAAATAGTCCCACCACATGGACACTGTCATAACAGAAGTATTGCTATTGGAAAAGTTGCCCTCATTTTTTTTTTTTTTACAGCAAAAAATGTATTTTTATTTTCCTAAATTAGCCAGAACTGACAGCAGCCAGTAAATACATGTCCAATACATATAGGGTCCATTCACACGTCTGAAAAATGGGTCTGCATCCCTTCCACAATTTGGCGAAACATTTACAGACCCATTGTTTTTCAATTCCAGTCTGGAAAATTAGGCATTCACAGGATAAAGAAGTAAGTGTTGGCCAGTACAGGCCCCAAAAATTAGCCCACATGGGTTTACCTGATAGCTAAGAAAGTTGTATTCTGTGGCTAAAGGTACATTAGGCATTCACAGCATACAGAAGTAAGTGTCGGCCAGTACAGGCCCCAAAAATTAGCTCACATGGGTTTACCTGACAGCTAAGAACGTTGTATTCTGTGGCTGAAGGTACATTAGGCATTTACAGGATACAGAAGTAAGTGTCGGCCAGTACAGGCCCCAAAAATTAGCCCACATGGGTTTACCTGACAGCTAAGAACGTTGTATTCTGTGGCTGAAAGGACATTAGGCATTCACAGGATACAGAAGTAAGTGTCGGCCAGTACAGGCCCCAAAAATTATCCCACATGGGTTTACCTGACAGCTAAGAATGTTGTATTCTGTGGCTGAAGGTACATTAGGCATTCACAGGATACAGAAGTAAGTGTCGGCCATAAAAGGCCTCAAAAATTATCCCACATGGGTTTACCTGACAGCTAAGAACATTGTATTCTGTGGCTGAAGGTACATTAGAAATTCACAGGATAAATAAGTAAGTGTCGGCCATTACAGGCCCTAAAAATTAGCCCACATGTGTATACCTGACAGTTAAGAACGTTGTATTCTGTGGCTGGAGGTACATTAGGCATTGACAGAAAAAATAATTGTCGGCCATGAAAGGCCCCAAAAATTAGGCATTCAATGGACATGAAATGCCTTTATGCCGCTCTATTTACCGAAGACAAGGACCATGAATTGTTGTGGGTGGATGGCGGTCTGGTGGATATTTGTGGCCTGTCATGAGGAATTGTAATCAAACTACTGGTCACATGTGTTGAATTCCTCAGAGATACATGCCTCATTCATTTTTATAAATGTGAGGTAGTCAACACTGAGAAGCACAGAGGTGTAGCCGCTCAGGTGTGTGTCTCAAGAACCTGGTGCAGGTCGGATCCATAGTCCAGAAACATGTGAAAGTTTAAGAAGACCGCACTCAGGTTGATATTTTGTTGAAATCAAAAATTGTTTCCTTTATTCCTCACAGTAAAAGCAGACAGACAGTGTACAAGCAGACATATTGGTTGACGCGTTTCACGGCATTCCCAGTCGCTTACTCATAACCACACTGTGTGGTCTGATACTCCTTCCATTTCCTTCAGCAGGGACAGGGAAGATGGTTAAAATTGATGGGAAGATGAATGGAGCCAAATACAGGACCATTCTGGAAGAAAACCTGATGGAGTCTGCAAAAGACCTGAGACTGGGATGGATATTTTTCTTCTAACAAGGCAATGATCCATAACATAAAGCAAAATATACAATGGAATGGTTCACAAATAAACATATGCAGGTGTTAGAATGGCCAAGTCAAAGTCCAGACCTGAATCCAATCCAGAATCTGTGGAAAGAACTGAAAACTGTTGTTCACAAACGCTCTCCATCCAACCTCACTGAGCTCGAGCTGTTTTGCAAGGAGGAATGGGCAAATATTTCAGTCTCTCGGCAAATGTTCGCGTTCGCCGTTCGCGAACATTAAATTTTATGTTCGCGACATCACTATTGGGGGGCCACTGGTCTATCACACCAGTTGTACAAAAAATTGGCCAGTAAGTTTGGCACTGTCTGTAGCAGAGTTAATGCAGCAAAAGAGGCAATATTTTTGCAGGACCCCTATACACTCTTATAAAAGTATATTGTTAGATAACACCCCACTTCAATCTGACGTTTAGGGGGGCCACTGGTCTATCACACCAGTTATAATACTTTTTTTAAAAGTGCTTTTGTCACTGTTTGTAGCATTGCTGCAGAAACACTCACCACACCAGTCACAATGCTGCACAGTGCACAATACAAATCCACTATAATATGATTTCTATATTAGAAAGTATATTATAAGTGTATTACACCCCTATATAGTGCACTGTACACCAAAGAATAGTACACCTATACCAAATACCAGTCCTTAAAAGGACTTTTGTGGACCTTAACAGAGCGATTTGTGTCATTGACAATCTGTCCCTGGTGCACACAGCAAACCTCTCCCTACCCTACATGGACAAAAGAGACAGTACACCTATACCAAATACCAGCCCTTAAAAGGACTTTTGTGTATCTTAACAGAGCGATTTGTGTCACTGACAATCTGTCCCTGGTGCAAACAGCCAACCTCTCCCTACATTGACAAAAAGCAGAATGTGAAATGGCTGCCAGGTCAGGTCTATTTACAGTGCCTTGAAGTATTCGGCCCCCTTGAACTTTGCGACCTTTTGCCCCATTTCAGGCTTCAAACATAAAGATATAAAATTTTAATTTTTTGTGAAGAATCAACAACGAGTGGGACACAATCTTGAAGTGGAACGAAATTTATTGGATATTTCAAACTTTGTTAACAAATAAAAAATTGGGCGTGCATTATTATTCAGCCCCTTTACTTTCAGTGCAGCAAACTCTCTCCAGAAGTTCAGTGAGGATCTCTGAATGATCCAATGTTGACCTAAATGACTAATGATGATAAATAGAATCCACCTGTGTGTAATCACGTTTCCGTATAAACGCACCTGCACTGTGATAGTCTCAGAGGTCCGTTTAAAGTGCAAAGAGCATCATGAAGAACAAGGAACACATCAGGCAAGTCCGAGATACTGTTGTAGAGAAGTTTAAAGCCGGATTTGGATATAAAAAGATTTCCCAAGCTTTAAACATCCCAAGGAGCACTGTGCAAGCGATAATATTGAAATGGAAGGAGTATCAGACCACTGCAAATCTACGAAGACCTGGCTGTCCCTCTAAACTTTCAGCTCATACAAGGAGAAGACTGATCAGAGATGCAGCCAAGAGGCCCATGATCACTCTGGATGAACTGCAGAGATCTACAGCTGAGGTGGGAGACTCTGTCCATAGGACAACAATCAGTCGTATACTGCACAAATCTGGCCTTTATGGAAGAGTGGCAAGAAGAAAGCCATTTCTTAAAGATATCCATAAAAAGTGTCGTTTAAAGTTTGCCACAAGCCACCTGGGAGACACACCAAACATGTGGAAGAAGGTGCTCTGGTCAGATGAAACCAAAATCGAACTTTTTGGCAACAATGCAAAACGTTATGTTTGGCGTAAAAGCAACACAGCTCATCACCCTGAACACACCATCCCCACTGTCAAACATGTCGGGGGCAGCATCATTGTTTGGGCCTGCTTTTCTTCAGCAGGGACAGGGAAGATGGTTAAAATTGATGGGAAGATGGATGGAGCCAAATACAGGACCATTCTGGAAGAAAACCTGATGGAGTCTGCAAAAGACCTGAGACTGGGATGGAGATTTGTCTTCTAACAAGGCAATGATCCAAAACATAAAGCAAAATCTACAATGGAATGGTTCACAAATAAAAATATCCAGGTGTTAGAATGGCCAAGTCAAAGTCCAGACCTGAATCCAATCCAGAATCTGTGGAAAGAACTGAAAACTGTTGTTCACAAACGCTCTCCATCCAACCTCACTGAGCTCGAGCTGTATTGCAAGGAGGAATGGGCAAAAATGTCAGTCTCTCGATGTGCAAAACTGATAGAGACATGCCCCAAGCGACTTACAGCTGTAATCGCAGCAAAAGATGGCGCTACAAAGTATTAACTTAAGTTTATTTGTTAAAAAAGTTTGAAATATCCAATAAATTTCATTCGACTTCATGATTGTGTCCCACTTGTTGTTGATTCTTCACAAAAAATTACAGTTTTATATCTTTATGTTTGAAGCCTGAAATGTGGCAAAAGGTCGAAAAGTTCAAGGGGGCTGAATACTTTCGCAAGGCACTGTAAAAGTATACTCAGATAACACCCCACTTCAATCTGCGGTATTGGGGGGCCACTGGTCTATCACACCAGTTGTACAAAAAATTGGCCAGTAAGTTTGGCACTGTGTGTAGCAGAGTTAATGCAGCAAAAGAGGCAATATTTTTGCAGGACACAAATACACTCTTATAAAAGTATATTGTTAGATAACACCCCACTTCAATCTGTCGTTTTGGGGGGCCACTGGTCTATCACACCAGTTATAATACTTTTTTAAAAGTGCTTTTGTCACTGTTTGCAGTATTGCTGCAGAAACGCTCACCACACCAGTCACAATGCTGCACAGTGCACAATACAAATCCACTATAACATGATTTCTATATTAGAAAGTATATTATAAGTGTATTACACCCCTATAGAGTGCACTGCACACCAAAGAATAGTACACCTATACCAAATACCAGTCCTTAAAAGGACTTTTGTGGACCTTAACAGAGCGATTTGTGTCATTGACAATCTGTCCCTGGTGCACACAGCAAACCTCTCCCTACCCTACATGGACAAAAGAGAGAGTACACCTATACCAAATACCAGCCCTTAAAAGGACTTTTGTGGATCTTAACAGAGCGATTTGTGTCACTGACAATCTGTCCCTGGTGCAAACAGCCAACCTCTCCATACACCGACAAAAAGCAGAATGTGAAATGGCTGCCAGGTCAGGTCTATTTACAGTGCCTTGCCAAAGTATTCGGCCCCCTTAAACTTTGTGACCTTTTGCCACATTTCAGGCTTCAAACATAAACATATAAGACTAATTTTTTTGTGAAGAATCAACAATTAGAGTTGAGCGGACACCTGGATGTCCGTGTTTGGCGGGTTCGGCCGAACTTGAAAGAAAAGTCCGGGTCCGTGTCCCGGACTTTTCCCGAACTTTACCCGGACACCGAACCCCATTGAAGTCAATGGGGACCCGAACTTTCAGGCACTAAAATGGCTCTAAAACACCAATGGAAAGGGCTAGAGTGCTGCAAATGGCAGCAAAACGTAGTTAAGAGCATGACAAGTGCTCGGCAAACAAATGTGAATAGGGAAATAACTTAAAACAACAAAAAAAAAACAGAAAAATAAAACAATTTTCTTCATCTGTGAAGGACGAGGCCCATATGGGGTAGGAGGGAGGTTGAGGTGGCAGTGGATGTGGCGGTGTAGGTGGAAGCGGCGGTGGAGGGGGACGAGGTAGCCAACACTGCCTTTTTTCAGTCTTTTTTAATTAGGGTACACCCCAAAAGAGTGAGAAAGATCAAAAATAGAACAATGGCTGGGTAAGGTCGGTATCCATCTCTATTCTGCCCAAGGTACGGAAAAGTCCTGTGGGATCCATGCCTGGTTCATTTTAATGAACGTGAGCTTGTCCACATTGTCTCTGGACAGGCGGCTGCGCTTGTCTGTGATAAACCCCCCAGCTGTGCTAAATACACGTTCAGATAATACACTGGCTGCAGGGCGCGCCAGCACCTCCAAGGCGTAAAGGGCAAGCTCAGGCCATGTGCCCAATTTGGAGACCCAGAAGTTGAAGGGGGCAGACCCGTCATTCACTACATGTAGGCGTGTGCACACATACTGCTCCACCATGTTGGTGAAATGCTGCCTCCTGCTAAGACGTTCCATATGAGCTGCTGGTGCTGCTGTTTGTTGTGGCGTGCTGACAAAGCTTTTCCACATTTCGGCCATACTAACCCTGCCTTCTGAGGTGCTGGCGGTGCCCTGGTTGCTTTGGCGACCTCTTCCTCCTCCTCCTCTGCCTTGACCTTGTGCTTCCACTGTAGGCCCCACTGTCAGGTGGGAATGCCAGCAGCATCGCGTCTACCAGCGTGCGCTTGTACTCGCGCATCTTGCGATCGCGCTCCAGTGAGTGAATTAAGGACGGTACATTGTCCTTGTAACGGGGATCCAGCAGCGTGGCCACCCAGTAATCAGCACAAGTTAGAATGGGGGCAACTCGGCGGTCGTTGTGGAGACACTGCAGCATGTAATCGCTCATGTGTGCCAGGGTGCCCAGAGGCAACGAAAGGCTGTCCTCTGTGGGAGGTGTATCGTCTGTGTCCTCTGTATCCCCCCAGCCACGCACCAGTGATGGCCATGAGCTGGCCTGGGTGCCACCCTGCTGTGAACATGGTTCCATCTCCTCCTCCATCTCCTCCTCCTCATCCTCCTCATCCTCCAGAACTGTGCCCCTGCTGGACAATTGTGTACCTGGCGTTTGTGGGTGCAGGAACCCACCCTCGGAGCCACTTGCGAATGACTGCCCTGAAAGCCTTGGAAATGTTACCTCTTCATCCTCCTCCTCCTCATCCTGTGCCACATCCTCTTCCATCATCGCCCGAATCATTTTTTGAAGGAGGCATAGAAGTGGGATAGTTAAGCTGACAACGGCGTCATCGGCACTGGCCATGTTGGTGGAGTACTCAAAACAGCGCAACAAGGCACACAGGTCTCGCATGGAGGCCCAGTTATTGGTGGTGAAGTGGTGCTGTTCCGCAGAGCCACTCATGCGTGCATACTGCAGCTGAAACTCCACTATGGCCTGCTGCTGCTCGCACAGTCTTTCCAGCATGTGCAAGGTGGAGTTCCACCTTGTGGGCACGTCACATATGAGGCGGTGAGCGGGAAGGCCGAAGTTACGCTGCAGCGCTGACAGGCGAGCAGCAGCAGGGTGAGAGCGCCGAAAGTGCGCACAGACGGCCCACACTTTCTGCAGCAGCTCTGACATATCGGGGTAATTTTTAAGGAACCTCTGCACCACCAAATTTAGCACATGCGCCAGGCAAGGGATGTGCATCAAACCTGGCTAGGCCCAGAGCTGCTATGAGATTTCGCCCGTTATCGCACACCACCAGGCCGGGCTTGATGCTCGCTGGCAGCAACCACTCATTTGTCTGCTGTTCCATGCTCCTCCACAACTTCTGCGCGGTGTGTGGTTTTTCCCCCCAAACAGGCAAGTTTTAAAACTGCCTGCTATCGTTTACCCCTGGCTGTGCTGAAGTTGGTGGTGAAGGTGTTACGCTGACTGGATGAGGAGGCGGTAGAGGATGAGGAAGCGGAGTAGGAGGAGTTAGGAACAGGAGGCAAACTGAAGCGCCCTGCAATCCTCGGTGGTGGAAGGACATGCGCCAAATTGCTATCCGCCTAAGGCCCATCCGCCACTGCATTTGCCCAGTGTGCCGTTAAGGAGATATAACGCCCCTGACCATGCTTACTGGTCCACGTATCGGTAGTTAGGTGGATCTTGGCACAGATGGCGTTGCGCAGTGCACACCTGATTTTTTCCCCCACTTGGTTGTGCAGGGAAGGGATGGCTTGCCTGGAAAAGTAGTGGCGGCTGGGCACGACGTACTGTGGGACAGCCACCGACATAAGGCTTTTAAAACTGTGCATCTCCACCAGACGGAATGACAGCATTGCAAAGGCCAAGAATTTTGAAATGCTGGCATTCAGGGCCAGGGATCGCAGGTGGGTAGGGGGGTACTTCCTCTTCCTCTGAAGTGTTTGGGAGATGGAAAGCTGAACGCTTCCACGGGACATTGTGGAGTCGGTTGGTGACCCAGGTGGTGGTGTTGCTGACAGATCGTCTGTTTGCGGGGTGGCAGGTGCCGGTATCACTACAGAGGTGGATGAAGAGGCCGAGACTGCAGCAGAAGAGGAAGCAGGAGGAGCCAGAGACCTTTCTTGGTTTTGAAGGTGTCTACTCTACTGCAGCTCGTGCTTTGCACTTAGATGCCTGATCATGCAGGTTGTGCTCAGGTTGAGAAGGTTTATGCCTCGCTTCAGGCTCTGATTGCACGGGGTGCAAACCACTCGTGTCCTGTCATCAGCACATTTTCTGAAGAACTTCCACGCTAGAGAACTCCTTTGAGCTGGCTTTGGTGTGCTCGGTCCCTTGCTGCGTTGGGCAGTAGCAGGCGTAGTGTCTAGGGCACGGCCGCTCCGCTTCTGCACCCTGCTCCCTCTTCTGCTGTGCTGGTGGCTCTGTGCGACCACCGCCTCTTCCTCCAAACTACTCAGGTCACCTGCACGACCTTCATTCCATGTGGCGTCGAGGACCTCATCATCCTCCACATCATCTTCCACCCAGTCTTCACCCCTGCCCTCCTTGTCGGTCTCCACAATTCTGAGCGCCGCAGCAGTTGGCACCTGCATTTCGTCATCATCGGAGACGTGCTGCGATAGTCCTTCCATGTACTCATCTTGAGAAATAAGTGGTTGGGCATCACTGCACTCAATCTCTTCCACTTCTGGGGCAGGGCTAGGTGGATGGCCCTGGGAAACCCTGCTGACAGAGTCATCAAAAAGAAGAAGAGATTGCTGCATGACTTGGGGCTCAGACTGCTTGCCTGATTTGCAAGGGGGTGAGGTGAAAGAAGGTTGGACATCGGCTGCAGGTGCCAACTCTGACCTTTCTGCAGTAGACTGGGTGGGAGACAATGTGAAGGAACTGGAGGCACTGTCAGCAGCAAACCAATCTACTATCACCTCTACTTGTTCTGGCCTCATCAATTCTAGAGGCGCATGATGCCCTACCAAATACTGCTGCAGGTTCTGTCGCCTACTCACACTTGAGGAAGGTGTTTCACTTGTGCGTGTAGCTGGCACAGATCGACCACGTCCTCTTCTTGCAACAGGAGCTCTACCAGCAGCACCACGACCCAGGCCACGGCCCCTATTCGACGGTCTCCTCATATTTCTGTAATTTATGATCTTGCCCTAGAAAGGTGTTTATTGAATAGCGGAACAAAACAACAACAGTATCGCACGAGTGTATCTTACAGTCGAATATGCAAACTATGCCACAATTAAATTTTTTTTACCCCAAAAGGGTGTTTATTAAATAGTGGAATAGAAAAACAGTATACAAATACAACGGGTGTATCTCACTTAAAATATGCAAAGTATGCCGCAATTTAATTTTTTTCACCCCAAAAGGGTGTATATTGAATAGCGGAATAGAAAAAAGGATATAAAACGGTGTATCTCACACGTACAAACACAGACTAGGCCCCGATTACAATTTTTTGTACCCTAAAGGGTGGATGAGGAAGAGGAGTAGGAGAAGTTCGGAACAGGAGGCAAACTGAAGCTCCCTGCAATCCTCGGCGGTGGAAGGAGATGCGCCAAACAAATTTAAAAAGGTGTATCTCACACGTACCAATACAGACTATGCCATAATTTAATTTTTTACACTCCAAAAGGGTGTATATTGAATAGCGGAATAGAAAAAAAATTATAAAACGGTGTATCTCACACGTACAAACCCAGACTAGGCCCGATTACAAGGCAGGATGAGGAGTAGGAGGAGTTCGGAACAGGCAGGAGGCAAACTGAAGCACCCTGCAATCCTCGGCGGTGTAAGATGCGCCCCAAAAATTGGAAAGGTGTATCTCACACGTACCGATACAGACTATGCCGCAATTTAATTCTTTTTACCCCAAAGGGTGTAGATTGAATAGCGGAATAGAAAATATGATATCAAAAGGTGTATCTCACACGTACAGACCCAGACTAGGCCCCGATTACTATTTTTTGTACCCTAAAGGCAGGATGAGGAGTAGGAGGTGTTCGGAATAGGAGGCAAACTGAAGCACCCTGCAATCCTCGGCGGTGGAAGATGCGCCCCAAAAATTTGGAAGGTGCATCTCACACGTACCAATACAGACTATGCCGCAATTTAATTAGTTTTACCCCAAAGGGTGTAGATTGAATAGCGGGATAGAAAATATGATATCAAAAGGTGTATCTGACACGTACAAACCCAGACTAGGCCCCGATTACTATTTTTTGTACCCTAAAGGCAGGATGAGGAGCAGGAGGAGTTCGGAATAGGAGGCAAACTGAAGCACCCTGCAATCCTCGGCGGTGGAAGATGCGCCCCAAAAATTTGGAAGGTGCATCTCACACGTACCAATACAGACTATGCCGCAATTTAATTAGTTTTACCCCAAAGGGTGTAGATTGAATAGCGGGATAGAAAATACGATATCAAAAGGTGTATCTGACATGTACAAACCCAGACTAGGCCCCGATTACAATTTTTTGTACCCTAAAGGCAGGATGAGGAGTAGGAGGAGTTCGGAACAGGCAGGAGGCAAACTGAAGCACCCTGCAATCCTCGGTGGTGTAAGATGCGCCCCAAAAATTGGAAAGGTGTATCTCACACGTACCGATACAGACTATGCCGCAATTTAATTATTTTACCCCAAAGGGTGTAGATTGAATAGCGGAATAGAAAATATGATATCAAAAGGTGTATCTCACACGTACAGACCCAGACTAGGCCCCGATTACTATTTTTTTACCCTAAAGGCAGGATGAGGAGTAGGAGGAGTTCGGAACAGGAGGCAAACTGAAGCACCCTGCAATCCTCGGTGGTGGAAGATGCGCCCCAAAAATTTGGAAGGTGTATCTCACACGTACCGATACAGACTATGCCGCAATTTAATTATTTATACCCCAAAGGGTGTAGATTGAATAGCAGAATAGAAAATATATGATATAAAATTGGTGATTTTTCAATAGCACATGTGAACACAGCAGTGTCTTATTTTTTATGTCACGGTCAGCTCTGCAGCAGGCTATGAAGGGAAAAAAAAAGAAAATTCCCCTTTAAGTTTGTAATTTTTAAATAGATTAGTACAGACTATGCCACAATTTAATTTTTTTTAACCCAAAAGGGTGTATATTGAATAGTGGAATAGAAAAAAGTGTATAAATTTGAAAATCACTCAATAGCACATGTGAACACAGCAGTGTCTTATGTCACGATCAGCTCAGCAGCAAGCAGGCTATGAAGGGGAAAAAAAAAATAATTCCCCTTTAACTTGTAGTAAAATATAGCTGATGAACGCTGCACACAACTGACTGATAAAAATTGATTTTTTTTCTCCCTCCTCCTCCTCCTCAGTGGGCTCAAGTGAGGGCAAAAAGATTGTTCACTGCACCACCCCCCACACAGCAAAATCGATGTAGACTGTCCCTGCCTAATCTCTGCAGCCTGTCCCTAAAATGCTCAAAAAGATTGTTCACTGCACCACCCCCCACACAGCAAAATCGATGTAGACTGTCCCTGCCTAATCTCCAGCCTGTCCCTAAAATGCTCAAAAAGATTGTTCACTGCACCACCCCCACACAGTAAAATCGATGTAGACTGTCCCTGCCTAATCTCTCGGCCTCTGAAGACGTCTAACCAATGACGAAACGCGTTAGATGGAACGCACGTCGTGACGTCATACGCACTCGAGTGGAACGCAAACCGGAACTACCGCTCTCCACTTCCTGAGTCCACACGTATGACGGTCCTATCCGTTTGTTTGCACTGTTTGGATTGATCACGTTTTTACCTCACCTTTGCTGCTAATTTGAACTTTGGATGAGCATGTCACCTATTTGAATTTCACCTTTTGGAACTTTTTATGGATTTTACCTTTGAAGTGTGCGGGGTGTGTGAATAAAATATTGGAAAAACAATACCACACTATCCGTTTTTATTCCCCCATCACGGCTTGTGATTGGAGGTGATTTACAGGTGAGGCACATTCCAGGAATTGGATCATGGCTGGAGGAGATATATCCTAAGGTGGAAGTCTAACCCGCAGTGGCTGTATATACCCAGGGAGAGTTTATCCGAACCTGGAAAGGATCTCCTATTAAGCACACACGGTTCTAATGTCGTAAGACATATAGAACCCACAGCATCTGGTGAGTGGGCATTTCATTTATTTTCACGGTGAAGGAAGCACCAAGAAATCAAGCAAGAAGCACCAGCACTTTAGTCATCTAAGTTTTTTGGACTGTATATGATAATTATTTAATTTTTTGGCACATTGATCAGCTTTTTATCACTATACACTGGAAGGACATTATTTATAAGTGGTTTATTAATTTATCTACTTATTTATTTATGATCTATTTCTATCAGTGTATTTGATTGATTTAATTTTGAGAGCAACATATATATTTTTAGCACTATTGTAATTCACAATTTTTTCCACTAGGGGAACACTGCAAGCGCTATAGTTATCACTACTGTGATTACTTTTCCTTTTCAAAGCACTATGCCTTGTGCCACAACAAGGACCCTACGGGTACGGTGTTCATTGGGATTGAGCATTTTGTGGCAAACTGGCATGGGAGTAAAATGGTCAGGGAGATTTCCAAGCTTGAGGCTAGATGGATTTATAGGGCAAAGACATTCGCTCCACATGGTATGAATGTGGAGTGGTACGTCAACGACTTTATATCCAATAGTTAATTTTCTCTTAATTTTTCTTTTGGTTCTCTGATTCCTCATTTATTTATGTTTTAATCATAATTTTAACATTTGGAATTTGTTCAATTTGCACATACATCTTGTGTATATTTGTTGTGTTGTTGATTTATGTATTTTTACTTTTATTCCACAAGATGGCGCTGTAATTTGCTGTTCTGTGGGATTGTTTCGTTCCTTAGGGAGATGGCGCTGTTATATTTACATATTTTGCATATTCTAATTTAGCTTTATATTCCTTTGTCACATTAATGATTAAATGCTGACTGGCTTTGAGAGTACTCCCTTGGATATCACAAAGGATTTTTTATGCTCCCTGTGATTATGGGGGCTTGGTATATGGTATATGGTGTAGCTGGGTCCGTATACATATAATATAATAAAAGAAAAATGTTTATGCCAAATATGCAGATTTGCCCCATATTGTTCCTATTTATTTAGGCATCTTTGGGCTTATTGTATTTTAATTTTGGCTTTAACAATTTTGCTGCCCATAATAGACTAATTCTGGTTCTGTTCCAGAGCATAATGAACATCCGGCGGATGTTCTCCATTAGTTGAGTGCCGCTTGTTCCGTCCTGGGTACATAAATGTGCGCAATGCCATCTGCAAACCATGTCCCTGACGACATCATTGTTGACGAAATGCTGCTACGGACGGGCTACTGAACGTGTGATGTCATTGCACTGGAGGACGCAGCGGCCATCTTCTTGGAAGGAAATAATCCACACTGTTTATACGCTGAAGCCATCCTGATAGAATGTGAGTGTATTTTATTATTTAATAAAGCACTACTTTAATTTAACTTACTGCACTATGAGCCTTTTCACTATTTTTGGGGCCATATGAGGATCTGTGACTCATCTGCCATTCATGTTCCTGAGAACTTATGGAGATCTGTGGTTAAGTTTGTATGAACCAGCGTGGAGATTATTTATCTGGTGCAGTCTTATCAGCCTGACGGTAAGGGTCAGTGTGTTTGGTGACATCTGGTGGTGGTGATATGTTTAACCCAGCAATACCATCTTGGAATCACAGACATTTGCTGATTTAAACCGAATAGGACTACACACAGATTTTTTTGGAACTTTTATATGCTTGTTCTCTAGCGCTGCACCTATTATTTTATATTTTAGATATAGGTTAATAGTCTTAAGTGAAAAAAGTCCAAATAAACATAAATCAATAAAAAAAGTTTGTGAATTCCAGTAGGTGAAGGGTAAATCAGGTTAAGCAAGAAAATCCACAACTGATTGCTGTTCCGCTTACTAGAAGCTGGTGAGTATTATGCAAAATTGCTGATCACAGTCTGCCAGATGTAGTGAAGACAGTGGATAATCCCAGCAGCAAGAACTAGTCCTGTGTGAGCCGTTTGATGCGGTGTATTGACGGCGTCAGAATAACTCAAATGAAGGTGTGGTTACTGTGCATGGTAATTAATATGAAATGACCAAAATAAATGCCATAGCATAAAACCCCAAAAATGATGATGAACAATAGAAAGAGAGGTATTGCACTCACAAAAGATGCAGAGTGTTGCGTCAAGGAAGAAAAACCACCACTGTGCTTATTAACAACTCGTGTATATACTTCTTACCAGAAAAAAAGAGGGTGTGCACTTTAAAACATCCAGCATAAAGGAGAAAAATGTGCAACAAGGAATCTTATATTCTCCAACCAGTGAGGGATACAGAGAGGGGGAACTCACCCCTTAAATGAGCCACCACCAATATAAATGCTGCTTACCAGATATTAGTAAGGAATCAGCCTGTAGTTCCAAAAAGGCAATCTGATGATTGTAGAGTCCGGGGGTGAGCCTAGCAACCTCACGATATCCCACAGTAGATGCCAATGTACATATAGACCAATGGAAACCGTTTTAAAGACGCTGTCTGGGCGCGGCCATATTGGATGTGGTCATCTGAAGCCGCGGTGTAATCTGCTGTGTCCTTCTTCCTGATTCCAGGGAGTGTCCAGAACAGAATCAGGAAGAAGGACACAGCAGATTACACAGCATCTGCTGTGGGATATCGTGAGGTTGCTAGGCTCCCCCCGGACTCTACAATCATCAGATTGCCTTTTGCCACATTTCAGGCTTCAAACATAAAGATATAAAACTGTAATTTTTTTGTGAAGAATCAACAACAAGTGGGACACAATCATCAAGTGTAACGAAATTTATTGGATATTTCAAACTTTGTTCACAAATAAAAAACTGAAAAATTGGGCGTGCAAAATTATTCAGCCCCCTTAAGTTAATACTTTGTAGCGCCACCTTTTGCTGCGATTACAGGTGTAAGTCGCTTGGGGTATGTCTCTATCAGTTTTGCACATCGAGAGACTGAAATTCCTCCTTGCAAAACAGCTCGAGCTCAGTGAGGTAGGATGGAGAGCGTTTGTGAACAGCAGTTTTCAGTTCTTTCCACAGATTCTCAATTGGATTCAGGTCTGGACTTTGACTTGGCCATTCTAACACCTGGATATGTTTATTTGTGAACCATTCCATTGTAGATTTTGCTTTATGTTTTGGATCATTGTCTTGTTGGAAGACAAATCTCCGTCCCAGTCGCAGGTCTTTTGCAGACTTCATCAGGTTTTCTTCCAGAATGGTCCTGTATTTGGCTCCATCCATCTTCCCATCAATTTTAACCATCTTCCCTATCCCTGCTGAAGAAAAGCAGGCCCAAACAATGATGCTGCCACCACCATGTTTGACAGTGGGGATGGTGTGTTCAGGGTGATGAGCTGTGTTGCTTTTACGCCAAACATAACGTTTTGCATTGTTGCCAAAAAGTTCGATTTTGGTTTCATCTGACCAGAGCACCTTCTTCCACATGTTTGGTGTGTCTCACAGGTGGCTTGTGGCAAACTTTAAACTACACTTTTTATGGATATCTTTAAGAAATGGCTTTCTTCTTGCCACTCTTCCATAAAGGCCAGATTTGTGCAGTATGCGACTGATTGTTGTCCTATGGACAGAGTCTCCCACCTCAGCTTTAGATCTCTGCAGTTCATCCAGAGTGATCATGGGCCTCTTGGCTGCATCTCTGATCAGTCTTCTCCTTGTATGAGCTGAAAGTTTAGAGGGACAGCCAGGTCTTCGTAGATTTGCAGTGGTCTGATACTCCTTCCATTTCAATATTATCGCTTGCACAGTGCTCCTTGGGATATTTAAAGCTTGGGAAATCTTTTTGTATCCAAATCCGGCTTTAAACTTCTCCACAACAGTATCTCGGACCTGCCTGGTGTGTTCCTTGTTCTTCATGATGCTCCCTGCGCTTTAAACGGACCTCTGAGACTATCACAGTGCAGGTGCATTTATACGGAAACTTGATTACAAACAGGTGGATTCTATTTATCATCATTAGTCATTTAGGTCAATATTGGATTATTCAGAGATCCTCACTGATCATTCAGAGATCCTCACTGTACTTCTGGAGAGAGTTTGCTGCACTGAAAGTAAAGGGGCTGAATAATTTTGCACGCCCAATTTTTCAGTTTTTTATTTGTTAACAAAGCTTGAAATATCCAATAAATTTCGTTCCACTTCAAGATTGTGTCCCACTCGTTGTTGATAGTGTTGAGCGAACACGGACTGTATTATTCAGGTTCGTACCGAATAATTGGATTTTGGTTACCCGAACACGGACCCGAAAACTTTACTGTGTGTTCGGGTTTAAAATCCGTGCTCGGTCATTTTATTTCCTGTTTTGTATGTAATGGCGCGCTTTTAATGGCGGGCTTTCAACAGCCAATCAACAAGTGTTTAACTGGTGTGCCCTAAGCCATCCCAGCCATGCCTACTAATGTATTAGTAGCTGTGATTGGCCATCTGAAGCATGTGACCATGTCTTTATAAGTTCGAGACCCAGCGCGCTGCGTCATTCTGCTGTAGTATTAGGGAGAGAGCACACATCATACGTGCTGGCTGCTGATTAGGGACAGACAGTGATTCAGTGAAAAATTGTGTCCGAAAAGAATGCAGGGACAGGTCGGAGTGTAGGCAGGGAAAGTTATTTGAGCATTTTAGGGACAGGCTGCAGAGATTAGGCAGGGACAGTCTACATCGATTTTGCTGTGTGGGGGGTGGTGCAGTGAACAAACTTTTTGAGCATTTTAGGGACAGGCTGGAGATTAGGTAGGGACAGTCTACATCAATTTTGCTGTGTGGGGGGTGGTGCAGTGAACGATCTTTTTGAGCATTTGAGGGACAGGCTGCAGAGATTAGGCAGGGACAGTCTACATCGATTTTGCTGTGTGGGGGGTGGTGCAGTGAACAATCTTTTTGCCCTCACTTGAGCCCACTGAGGAGAAGGAGGAGGAGGGAGAAAAAAAATCTATTTTTATCAGTCAGTTGTGTGCAGCGTTCATCAGCTATATTTTACTACAAGTTAAAGGGGAATTTTTTTTTTTTCCCCTTCATAGCCTGCTTGCTGCTGAGCTGACCGTGACATAAGACACTGCTGTGTTCACATGTGCTATTGAGTGATTTTCAATTTTATACACTTTTTTCTATTCCACTATTCAATATACACCCTTTTGGGTTAAAAAAATTTAATTGTGGCATAGTCTGTACTAATCGATTTAAAAATTACAAACTTAAAGGGGAATTTTCTTTTTTTTTTTTTCCCTTCATAGCCTGCTGCAGAGCTGACCGTGACATAAAACATAAGACACTGCTGTGTTCACATGTGCTATTGAAAAATCACCAATTTTATATCATATATTCAATCTACACCCCTTGGGGTAAAAAGTATTAAATTGCGGCATAATCTGTATCGGTACGTGTGAGATACACCTTCCAAATATTTGGGGCGCATCTTCCACCGCCGAGGATTGCAGGGTGCTTCAGTTTGCCTCCTGTTCCGTACTCCTCCTACTCCTCATCCTGCCTTTAGGGTACAAAAAATAGTAATCGGGGCCTAGTCTGAGTCTGTACGTGTGAGATACACCTTTTGATATATTTTCTATTCCGCTATTCAATCTACAGCCTTTGGGGTAAAAAGAATTAAATTGCGGCATAGTCTGTATCGGTACGTGTGAGATACACCTTTCCAATTTTTGGGGCGCATCTTACACCGCCGAGGATTGCAGGGTGCTTCAGTTTGCCTCCTGCCTGTTCCGAACACCTCCTACTCCTCATCCTGCCTTTAGGGTACAAAAAATTGTAATTGGGGCCTAGTCTGGGTCTGTACGTATGAGATACACCTTTTTGATATCATATTTTCTATTCCGCTATTCAATCTACACCCTTTGGGGTAAAAAGAATTAAATTGCGGCATAGCCTGTATTGGTACGTGTGAGATACACCTTCCAAATTTTTGGGGCGCATTTTCCACCGCCGAGGATTACAGGGTGCTTCAGTTTGCCTCCTGCCTGTTCCGAACTCCTCCTACTCCTCATCCTGCCTTTAGGGTACAAAAAATTGTAATCAGGGCCTAGTCTGGGTTTGTACGTGTCAGATACACCTTTTGATATCATATTTTCTATTCCGCTATTCAATCTACACCCTTTGGGGTAAAACAAATTAAATTGCGTCATAGTCTGTATTGGTACGTGTGAGATACACCTTCCAAATTTTTGGGGCGCATCTTCCACCGCCGAGGATTGCAGGGTGCTTCAGTTTGCCTCCTGTTCCGAACTCCTCCTACTCCTCATCCTGCCTTTAGGGTACAAAAAATAGTAATCGGGGCCTAGTCTGGGTCTGTACGTGTAAGATACACCTTTTGATATCATATTTTCTATTCCGCTATTCAATCTACAGCCTTTGGGGTAAAAAGAATTAAATTGCGGCATAGTCTGTATCGGTACGTGTGAGATACACCTTTCCAATTTTTGGGGCGCATCTTACACCGCGAGGATTGCAGGGTGCTTCAGTTTGCCTCCTGCCTGTTCCGAACTCCTCCTACTCCTTATCCTGCCTTTAGGGTACAAAAAATAGTAATCAGGGCCTAGTCTGGGTCTGTACGTGTGAGATACACCTTTTGATATCATATTTTCTATTCCGCTATTCAATCTACACCCTTTGGGGTAAAAAGAATTAAATTACGGCATAGTCTGTATCAGTACGTGTGAGATACACCTTTCCAATTTTTGGGGCGCATCTTACACCGCCGAGGATTGCAGGGTGCTTCAGTTTGCCTCCTGCCTGTTCCGAACTCCTCCTACTGCTCATCCTGCCTTTAGGGTACAAAAAATTGTAATTGGGCCTAGTCTGGGTTTGTACGTGTGAGATACACCGTTTTATAATTTTTTTTCTATTCCGCTATTCAATATACACCCTTTTGGAGTGTAAAAAATTAAATTACGGCATAGTCTGTATCGGTACATGTGAGATACACCTTTTTAAATTTGTTTGGCGCATCTCCTTCCACCGCCGAGGATTGCAGGGAGCTTCAGTTTGCCTCCTGTTCCGAACTTCTCCTACTCCTCTTCCTCATCCTCCCTTTAGGGTACAAAAAATTGTAATCGGTGCCTAGTCTGTGTTTGTACGTGTGAGATACACCGTTTTATAATTTTTTTTCTATTCCGCTATTCAATATACACCCTTTTGGGGTGAAAAAAATTAAATTGCGGCATGCTTTGCATATTTGACTGTGAGATACATCCGTTGTATTTGTATACTGTTTTTCTATTCCACTATTTAATAAACACCCTTTTGGGGTAAAAAAAATTAAATTGCGGCATAGTTTGCATATTTGACTGTGAGATACACCCGTGCGATACTGTTGTTGTTTTGTTCCGCTATTCAATAAACACCTTTCTAGGGCAAGATCATAAATTACAGAAATGTGAGGAGACCGTCGAATAGGGGCTGTGGCCTGGGTCGTGGTGCTGCTGGTAGAGCTCCTGTTGCAAGGAGAGGACGTGGTCGATCTGTGCCAGCTACACGCACAAGTGAAACACCTTCCTCAAGTGTGAGTAGGTGACAGAACCTGCAGCAGTATTTGGTAGGGCATCATGCGCCTCTAGAATTGATGAGGCCAGAACAAGTAGAGGCGATAGTAGATTGGTTTGCTGCTGACAGTGCCTCCAGTTCCTTCACATTGTCTCCCACCCAGTCTACTGCAGAAAGGTCAGAGTTGGCACCTGCAGCCGATGTCCAACCGTCTTTCACCTCACCCCCTTGCAAATCAGGCAAGCAGTCTGAGCACCAAGTCATGCAGCAGTCTCTTCTTCTTTTTGATGACCCTGTCAGCAGGGTTTCCCAGGGCCATCCACCTAGCCCTGCCCCAGAAGTGGAAGAAATCTGGTCAGCGTAACACCTTCACCACCAACTTCAGCACAGCCAGGGGTAAACGACAGCAGGCAGTTTTAAAACTTGCCTGTTTGGGGGAAAAACCACACACCGCGCAGGAGTTGTGGAGGAGCATGGAACAGCAGACAAATGAGTGGTTGCTGCCAGCGAGCCTCAAGCCCGGCCTGGTGGTGTGCGATAACGGGCGAAATCTCATAGCAGCTCTGGGCCTAGCCGGTTTGACGCACATCCCTTGCCTGGCGCATGTGCTGAATTTGGTGGTGCAGAGGTTCCTTAAAAATTACCCCGATATGTCAGAGCTGCTGCAGAAAGTGGGGGCCATCTGTACGCACTTTTCAGCGTTCTCACCCTGCTGCTGCTCGCCTGTCAGCGCTGCAGCGTAACTTCGGCCTTCCCCCTCACCGCCTCATATGTGATGTGCCCACAAGGTGGAACTCCACCTTGCACATGCTGGAAAGACTGTGCGAGCAGCAGCAGGCCATAGTGGAGTTTCAGCTGCAGCACACACGCGTGAGTCGCTCTGTGGAACAGCACCACTTCACCACCAATAACTGGGCCTCCATGTGAGACCTGTGTGCCTTGTTGTGCTGTTTTGAGTACTCCACCAACATGGCCAATACCGATGATACCGTTGTCAGCTTAGCTATCCCACTTCTATGCCTCCTTCAAAAAACGATTCGGGCAATGATGGAAGAGGATGTGGCACAGGATGAGGATGAGGAGGATTAGGAGGAGGAGGAGGAGGATGAAGAGGTAACATTTCCGAGGCTTTCAGGGCAGTCATTCGCAAGTGGCTCCGAGGGTGGGTTCCTGCACCCACAAACGCCAGGGACACAATTGTCCAGCAGGGGCACAGTTCTGGAGGATGAGGAGGAGGAGATGGAGGAGGAGATGGAACCATGTTCACAGCAGGGTGGCACCCAGGCCATCACTGGTGCGTGGTTGGGGGGATACAGAGGACACAGACGATACACCTCCCACAGAGGACAGCCTTTCGTTGCCTCTGGGCAGCCTGGCACACATGAGCGATTACATGCTGCAGTGTCTCCACAACGACCGCCGAGTTGCCCACATTCTAACTTGTGCTGATTACTGGGTGGCCACGCTGCTGGATCCCCGTTACAAGGACAACGTACCGTCCTTAATTCACTCACTGGAGCGGGATCGCAAGATGCGCGAGTACAAGCGCACGCTGGTAGACGTGATGCTGCTGGTATTCCCACCAGACAGCGGGGCCACAGTGGAAGCACAAGGCCAAGGCAGAGGAGGAGGAGGAAGAGGTCGCCAACGCAACCAGGGCACCGCCAGCACCTCAGAAGGCAGGGTTAGCATGGCCGAAATGTGGAAAAGCTTTGTCAGCACGCCACAACAAACAGCAGCACCAGCAGCTCATATGGAACGTCTTAGCAGGAGGCAGCATTTCACCAACATGGTGGAGCAGTATGTGTGCACACGCCTACATGTAGTGAATGACGGGTGTGCCCCCTTCAACTTCTGGGTCTCCAAATTGGGCACATGGCCTGAGCTTGCCCTTTACGCCTTGGAGGTCCTGGCGTGCCCTGCAGCCAGTGTATTATCTGAACGTGTATTTAGCACGGCTGGGGGCGTTATCACAGACAAGCGCAGCCGCCTGTCCAGAGACAATGTGGACAAGCTCACGTTCATTAAAATGAACCAGGCATTGATCCCACAGGACTTTTCCGTACCTTGTGCAGAATAGAGATGGATACCGACCTTACCCAGCCATTGCTCTATTTTTGATCTTTCTCACTCTTTTGGGGTGTACCCTCATTTAAAATGACTGAAAAAAAGCAGTGTTGGCTACCTCGTCCTCCTCCACCGCCGCTTCCACCTACACCGCCCATAGGTGTGCGCAGCCTATTGCATTAGGGTGTGCACCCCAAAGTTTAAATACACATGCATGTGTTTGCCTACGTGTATAGGGCCCCGGTACATTACTCTCCCTACTGGCAAAGTGAAATAGAAGTGTGTGGCACTTCTCTTATGGCAGAGCAGGTCCGAGGGAGATCTTTCCCATCTCCTCACTGGCAAACAGAGCGATAATGCTAATGTGCCCTAGGTGATTAGGGTGTGCCCAGGCACACCCGGCACACCCTGCGCGCACGCCTATGACACCGCCACATCCACCACCACCTCAACCTCCCTCCTACTCCATATGGGCCTCGTCCTTCACAGATGAAGAACATTGTTTTATTTTTCTGTTTTTTTTTTTGTTGTTTTAAGTTATTTCCCTATCCACATTTGTTTGCAGAGCACTTGCCATGCTCTTAACTAGGTTTTGCTGCCATTTGCAGCACTCTAGCCCTTTCCATTGGTGTTTTAGAGCCATTTTAGTGCCTGAAAGTTCGGGTCCCCATTGACTTCAATGGGGTTCGGTGTCCGGGTAAAGTTCGGAAAAAGTCCGGGACACGGACCCGGACTTTTTTTTCAAGTTCGGCCGAACCCGCCAAACACGGACATCCAGGTGTCCGCTCAACTCTAATTATGGATCTACGCAGGGACATGCAAAATATTACCACTAGACTAGAAGATGTGGAGGATACCACAGACAGACATGACTCTGAAATCACAGATGCACAAAGAGCCCTTAACTCGCAAGCTTCCCAAATTAAAGATATGCAAAGACACATAGAGGACCTGTAGAACAGAGGAAGGAGACATAACATCAGGATAAGAGGACTTCCAGAGTCGACTGAACCCCCAAATCTCAATCAAACAGTTCTAGCAATATTTAACGATTTGTTAGAGAGACCACTAGACAACATCCTTGAGATGGAAAGGTTAAATCGAGCACTCAGGCCCAAAGGCAGCGATACTGATCCACCGAAAGATATTATTGGATGCTTAGTGAATTTCCAGCTCAAAGAAGAAATTCTAAACAAAGCTAGATTGAGAGGTAGAATCCTGTTCCAGGGTACTGAGATCAAGTTGTTTCAAGACCTGTCTCAAATAACATTACAAAAAATAAAGTCACTAAGCCCTCTTCTGGACGCCCTTAGAGAAAGGGACATACCATATAAGTGGAAATTTCCCTTTTGCCTCTCAGCTGGTCGCAGGGGTCGCTTAGCTCATCTAAGATTTCCAGAAGATATTGTCCCCTTTTGTGTTGCCCTAAATATTCCACAAATGCCTATCCCTGATTGGAGCTTCTTCCCAGATCAACTAAGAATGAGACGAGAAGAATGTATGGAGATTCCAGATAATAGGTCCCCTGACTCTTCAAGAAGGAGAAGGCTTTCTCAACCCGACTCACCATCATGAGCCTTTCATCGCACCCAAGGGAGAAATAGCCTCCCTCCATGTCCGGTGCACAGGAAACCCAGAATAGATCAATAACCACATAAAAGTTGTATAATGTAAGGTTAAACCACTGAATTCAATTTCCCTTCTTCTTGTGGATTAAGGTTAGATATCATTAATATTTTGCAGAGGGAAGTATATAGCATACAACCGCCATACGTTGGTCTACTTAACACTCTTTATTTTGCCATACTAGAGCTATGAAAGAGTAACGAAGAGTCTAATATATATATATATATATATATATATATATATATATATATATATATATATATATACACCACCCTTGTTGAGTTTCATATACAATGGGTTTTTCCACTTAAAGTGGTTTAATAATATATCTTTGACACTAAGAAGAATTGACATTGAGGGAATGTTATTCATCTGGTCTTTTTGTTTTTTTCTGTTTTTTTTTTTCTCTTTTCAATTGCTCTTGTCAGAATGTATGTCGATAGAACATATAGAGTTTCTGCTTCTTTTAAGATTGCTTTAATAGAGTTATTCTAATCATTAATAGATCCACATTCTCTTACCTTATTATACAGTTAAACTGTTTCTTTGACACTATTGTACAATGACACTAAATGGCGCCATATGGTTACAAGAACTCAACTTCCCACATGATATACGGCTCTAACAAGGTATGTTCTTTTTCAACCATCTTATCTCTAGTCTCTTCAAAGATTAAAAGTTAAACTAGTTGGTCCCACATTTCAAAAAAATATAATCCTAATAACATAAGATTCGGAAAGTGTTTGGATAAGAATGTGATGTTACTGACAAAGTTTTCAGTTAATGGTTTTTCTTTATAGTTATGTTCTTTCTTATTGTTACTATGCATTTTAGTATACCTTTGCATACTTCTATGACATCCACCTGTCATACCCACCTAACCTTACTATATTTTACTGTGAGACAAACATAAAACAAGTAATGTCCTTCAATTATAGAGGTGCTGTGTGCATCGTGCACACTTATTCTAGGTACTTACTTAGAATCATTGTTCCTGCTCCGCCCAGTCTTTTTCCTCCTCCTGACATAGTTTGGTACAGTGTTGCCAACCGTCCGTATATTTACGGACAGTCCGTAAAATCAGGGCACTTTTCTCCTGCCCGTAAATGCCCGTAGCAGGAGAAAAGTGCCCGTGAAAAACGGCAACGATCGGCTCGGTTCGGAACTGCGCATGTGCAGTTCCGGAAATGCCCGAGATGACCCGATCATTTCCTGTTTTCGGGCAGGCGGGCGGAGCCCTGGCCAGGGGGGGTGGGTCTGGCTGCTGTCAGGACTCAGAAGATGTGAGTGCGGCACGCCTACTTGTGACAAGGCGCCGCTGAGTGCTGCTGATTGGATGTCATGGCGCATTTCCCGCCACACCACCGCCAGGCGCCAGAATTTGAAAATGTGGAGCAAAGCTGAGCTTAAAGTTGAGCAGGCGGCCGCGGCGGCGGAATATGGAGCCGTGGTGGAGTCTGGAGAGGAGACAGTGTGACTGTGCTGCAGGACGGAGTCGGACACGGCCAGCATCCATCCACAGTCACAGAGGGAGTCACAGACACCAGCTCAGGAAGGCACAGGTCGGTCAGATAAAGGCATAAAGGCAGTCTTTGCTGTTCAGAGCTTCCTGTTAAGTTAATGCAGCAGATAGATTTATTTTGTGTAGATGGACCTGGGTTAATGTATGTTTCAGTCATTTTACTAAAAAGAATGTTTGCTCTGCCTCTGGCAAAGACAAATGTCAGAGCTGAAGACAATTTATTGTATTAGAAAGGAGCTTTTAAGCTACAATGTAAAACCATTTTCAGCAATCATTAGGCTTTTAAATTGGGAGAGTGGTTTAAGAGTGCCCAGAGAAGAACTTTAATTTAAAAGCCTAATGCTTGCTGAAAAATTGTTTTACATTGTAGCTTAAGCCTCCGTTTCCACTACTGCGGCTATGAAGTCGTGCTACTTCTAGCGCGACTTCGTAGTGTAAGTTGTTTGCTGCTTTCAGTGCGACTTGTCCCTCATTATAGAGGGAAGTCGCACTGAAGTCGGCCCAAAAGTAGTGCACAAACTACTTTTGAAGTCGTCGCGGCAGTGAAAACGGGTCGATTTTGAAATCAATGGCTTTTGACTTGCTGTGCGACTTGACATGTGTCAAGTCGCACAGCAAGTTGCAATAGTGGAAACGAAGCCTAAAAGCTCCTGTGAGGAGAGAGCTCATCTCAGCAGAGCAGACTGGCTGAGGAGATTCACCTTTTGGGCCCCCCACCAGTCTCTTCTATTGCTGACTAAACCAAGACAATTTCATTAAACTTTTGTTTAACTTAAACACATTGCTAATAGCAGTATCTACATGTTTATAGTTTAATTATTCATATTTGCACAGTTTAGCACTGAAAAAGGCTATTTTATGTACATTTTTGCAATGTCAGTAAAAAATTGGTGCCGTCCGTAAATTTTTGGCATTCTGCCAGTAAATTTTACTCCGGGAGGTTGGTAACACTGGTTTGGTAGGAGAAACAGTCCTCCTCTGAACTACCTATACCAACAAGTGAAGTGCCTAGCTGGACTAGTTGCACGGTTGGTCTTTCCCCCTCCTTTATACATACCTACCTTTCCACTTTACCCTCTCTCCTACATTCTCCCCAAGTAAACGCATCTTCTAAACTATTACTCCAACCTCCTAACCCCTACCCTCCTAGAGACAAGCAAGGTGATCTAGATACTGCACTAGATAGCATTCCCCCTATTGATACAATGACACCACTGCTAAGATATTTAGCAAGCTCTCATCTTTCACAAGACCACAGTCACAAGAAAGCTTCTATTAAATTGCTCTCCATTAATGTGAAAGGCCTGAATTTGCCAGAGAAGAGGTCCCAACTTCTACAATATACGAAAAAACTGAAATCTGATCTTGTGTTTCTTCAAGAAACACATTTCAGATCAGGTAAAATTCCTAAGTTTACTTCTAGAGACTATCCCCCCCATGCTCCATTCGACTAACCCCCTAGCCAAAACTAAAGGAGTTTCCATTCTAATCTCTAAAAATCTGCCACAAATAATTACTGACTCTATCGTAGATCCGGAGGGCAGATATATATTCCTCAAGGGCCATATTTGGAACAAACCCATTACAGTAGCCAATATATATTGCCCTAACAAAGGGCAGGTGTCCTTTTTTCGGGGACATATATGCTACTGTCACGTACCTGATCCGAAGCCGGAGTGTAGAGAGGGCTTCCCCTTGCGGCTAGGTGCAGAGTACCCCTGGAAGTGGGACAGGGAGTGCTGTGCCCGAAGTAGCACGGGTTGCCGGTTGGGATGACCAGATGGAAGCAGGAACAAACTTGTTGTGAAGTTCCAAGCAGGTCTGGAACACTTGGGCAATCCAGGCAGTAAAAAGGTACAAACAGGAACAAACTGGGAGAATGCTGGAGCGAAGTCAGGAGCCAAGCCGAGGTCAAGTATTGGAGAAGACAACAGGAATCCAAGAGCAAGCCAAGGGGTCAGGAGCCAGGAGAAGCAAAGTCAAACAGTCTGGGTCGGGAACAGGGGTCAAGATCAGCAGGTTTACAAGGCACAGGGAACACGGGAGGCTGTTGATCATCCAGCAACTAGTTGTTGTGATTGTTGGCTTTAAATAGGCCGTTTGGCACCAAGCGCCATTATGCACGGCGTACGCGTGTGCGCATTGGCGCACGCACAGTCCGGACTGTGTTTGCCCGTGTCTGGGCGCGCATGCATATTCGCGCCAATGCGCAAATTCGCTGATTGGCCAAGATGTTGGCAGTACCCTGACAGCTACCCTCGCCTCCTTCCAGGAGGGTATTGCCATTCTTGGAGGTGATTTTAATGTTCCACTGAATCCTCTAGAACAGTGGTCCTCAACTCCGGTCCTCAGGGCCCACTAACAGGCCAGATTTTAAGTATTACCTTGGGGAGATGCAGACTAGAGTACTGCAATCACTGAACAGCAAATGATATCACCTGGGATGGATTTCAGTTATCTTGAAAATCTGGCCTGTTAGTGGGCCCTGTAGGCCAGGGTTGAGGACCACTGCTCTAGAAGACACTTCTACTGGGACCTCTTCTACCACATACTCAGCTCTACGGAAAATTAAAATACATCTTCAAGATCTCACACTCCACGATACCTGAAGATTAACAGACCCCACAATGAAAGACTACACCTTCTTTTCGGCCCCTCACAATCGTTATTCTAGGATAGACTTCTTTTTTCTCTCGCAAAAAGATATCTCACTCATTACCAATTCTTAAATCGAGCCTATGTTTCTATCAGACCACCATCCGATTACCCTCACCCTAACTCTTCCTATAAACATACCATTCTCTAAAACATGGAGCATAGATCCAACGCTTCTGGCAGACATCTCGAATAATATGGAACTATCCGCCCATATCAAAGTATTCTTTACACTAAATGACACTCCGGATTCTTCTCCCTTATCGCAATGGGAAGCTCATGAATGCTCCACGAGGGGAATCTTACTTATAATGGCAACAACTAAAAAGAGAATAATGCAAAAAGAGACAACAACCTTACTAAATAAGATCAAAGCCCTTGAAATATCCCATAAACGCTCCAAAGCGCAGAATGTCCTCCATGAGTTGGAAGAGACGAGACTAACACTAAGGGAATTCATGATGAAAAAAAATTCAAGAAACGTTTTACCCTCTCTCAGGAACTGTTTTACGAATTTGGGAACAAAAGCAGTAAATACCTGGCCAGGGCATTAGCAAAGAAAAAAGCTATTACCACCATTCACTCTAACTTCTTCTTCGGGTGACAAAAAATCAACAAATGCAGACATTGCAAATTAATTTGCAGGCTACTATTCTAAACTTTATAATTTGAATCCTAACCCAAAAAACTCCCCTGCGGAAAACACGAAACTTTGGAAAATTACACAATTCCTTCAAAAATTCAACACCCCCCCCCCCCCCCTAACCCAGCAGCAAGCTACAGCTATTGAAACACATGAAACTAGGTAAGAGTCCGGGCCCTGATGGCTTTGCGCTCGTATATTACAAAACATTTTCACATCTATTAGCTAAACCTTATTTGGAAGCATTCAACTCTCTTCCAAATGCAACTCGAACAAACCCATCCCTACTTGAGGCACATATCTCTGTCATTCCTAAAACAGGAAAAGATTCATCCCTCCATCAGAACTATCGCCCAATATCACTCCTTAACGTGGATGTAAAAATGTATGCAAAAATCCTAGCTAACAGATTACTCCCCTTTATTTCTGATAAGCTTTCCACAGATCAGGTGGGATTTGTACCTAGAAGAAAAGCAAGGGATAATGCCCTCAAGGCAATTAATATCCACCACTATTTAACCAAAAACAAAATACCTGGATCCTTCCTCTCTCTTGATACTTAGAAGGCTTTTGACAGGTTAGATTGGGATTACCTTAAAGCGGTATTAACATCTTTAGGCCTAGGCGATAACATGATAACATTTATAATGGCTCTATATCTTAATCCCTCAGCCAAAGTGAGAGTTAATGGCCTCCTGTCAAAAGCCTTCCACATCACAAATGGCACTCGCCAAGGATGTCCATTGTCCCCAGTTCTTTTTATACTGACTCTGGAGCCCCTTCTCCGCTCCATCCGCTCCAATGTCAACATTCAGAGAATTGAAATTGGACAGTGAACATATAAAATAGCCGCATTTGCTGACGATGTGCTTCTAAAAAATCCTCACATAACTTTGCCACACCTTCTAAAAACACTCAACCTATATAATCAGATCTCTAATCTAAAAATTAACTACTCCAAATCCCAAGCTCTGAATGTAACTCTTCCCACCACCCAAATAAATCTCTGTAAAGCAAACTTCCCCTTTCACTGGACATCAGAATCAATCACATACCTTGGCATACAGCTCCCTTCCAAGCTCAATTCTATTATTGATCTCAATTTTACCCCGCTCCTGAAAAAAATAGACCAAGATTTACGAGATTGGCACAAAGCTAATTTTTCTTGGTTCGGAAGGGCAGAGATATTTAAAATGAATGTGTTGCCTAGATTACTCTACCTCTTCCAGACGATCCCTGTACACATTCCCTTACATGTTTTTCGGAGAATTCGAACTCTATGTAGACACTTCATATGGGCTCGCAAAGCTCCCAAAATTAAATTTGAACAAATCACGAAACCTAAATTGAAAGGAGGAATCGGATTGCCAGATATGTACGAGTATTATCAAGCCTGTCATCTTCAAAGAGTGGTGGAATGGCACACACATGCCAAGTCCAAAGATTGGGTTATATTGGAGAACTCATTCTCCAATGTCCCCATTTCTGTCTTTCCATGGCTTAGATCTAAAGATATCTCACCAGATGTATCAAATCACCCACTAATTGGAGCTACTCAAGTGTTTTCAACATACTTGCTCTACAAGCAAAATTTCCTCGAACCCGGGTTTACTATCACCCATTCTAAACAACCCTGACTTCTTACCAGGCCTTAATGACCAACACCTCTACCAGTCTATACATATCAAATCTTTAAGAATTTCACACTTCATTGACAGAGGTAAAGCACTGTCATTTGAATCGCTGAAAGCTCTACCACAAACCTCACACATTTCCTTTTGGGACTACGTTCAAATTCGTCATTTTACCACATCTTTCATCAAAGATAATAGAAACGCGCTTGAACTAACTCAATTTGAGAAACTATGTCTTGACGCTAACCCTGGATCACACTTGATCTCAAAAATATACGCATTGCTCTGGGTTAATGTTAAAGAAGATGATAGATGGGAATCAGACTTACATATTAACCTAACCACGTGTCAGTGGAAGATGATATTTCATATAGTCCACAAAGAGTCCATTAATGTAACAACGCAAGAAAACAATTACAAACTAATATCCCGCTGGTATCGTACGCCTCACCTCTTACACAAAGCTAATATCACGACAAATGTTGGAGATGCCTCCAATCGGGAGGGGACCTGCTACATATATGGTGGTCATGCCCATTTATCGCCAAATTCTGGTCAAACATCCACAAGCTACTCTTCCAGATTACGAATATTCCTGTTGATTGCTCACCGAATAAATTTCTCCTACACCAACATCATCACTACAATCCTCCATCTTATAAATCATTGACTACTTTCCTAATCAATGCTGCGAGACTGTGTATCCCTAGACACTGGGGAACGGCTACTACTCCCTCCATCAGAGAATGGTTGTCACAAGTTGAAAAATTGTCCGAGATGGAAGAGCTCATCGCAATTGCTCCTGACACTCCACTCAAATTTGCTAAGCTCTGGCAACCTTGGTTAACATTTAAAAATACAGATACATACTCCCAGATATTTGAATCATCCGAATAGAATCAAAATTATCTTTTAATGGAATATACTTCTTTGTGCATTCGCATGTGACAAGTGTTCATAAATCTGACGCAGATGCTATCCTTACTTGTCTCTCCCCCCCCCCTCCCCCTTTCCCTCCTTTCCCTCCTCCTTCCTTCACCTACCTCCCCTCCATCCAGGGAACATGCGGGCATGTTCCCCCATTATTTCCTTTACATAAAGCTCCATATAAAATTACCTCCGTGATACTTTAGTCATCCGATCCTACATAGAGATTCTATAAATATAATCCACCTATACTTTACAGAGGAAAACAATTCTACTGAAATTCATAAGATCCTTTAATGGATTCAACTCAACAACCCCGATACATTTGCTTCTGAATTCTCTTCCTGATAAGTTCCTTGTTATGTTATAGTATGTATCTTTGGTTTTGTTACCAATTCAGTTACTATTGGATCACCGAGAATGTTGATAGTAATGATCCAACTGTTGTACTCTTATTTATTGTGTACCTGTTCAATAAAGCTTTTTGAAAAAAAAAAAATGCAAACCAACCAAGGAATATGGGTGTCCCCTTCCTGGTTGTGTGGCAGAGGTGGGTTTATCATGAGACTAATATAAAATAATTACAAAATATATAACAGATAAAGGTGTAAACATATGGCTGGCCAAAGACATTGTGCTGCCTGGTTTCAAGAATAAAATGCTGCCCCCCCCCCACCCCTAAAAAAAATAAAAAAAATAAAAATCACGCCCACCAAAAGGACCCTACATCCATTATTTTATATAAATATACATAAATAAAAAATTTTAGAAAAGTATATATACTGTTATCTTATAACTCACCCCTGGACTGGTCCACCAAACACCCACTGTCTGTCCTCAGTCCTCCTGTCATTCCTGTGTCTGCCATGGCCACAGCCCTAAAGGATCCAGCCTGCCCTGCATGAGATGGAGTGCACTGATGTCTGACATCATTGTGCGCACACCACGATCACGCGAGGACCACGACGTTCTCTGGAGGAGACACTCCGCCTTAACATGCTCATCAGTTTGCACTACGAGCAGCAGGATGAGATGGGGAAATGCAGCCTGTAATGTGCTACAAACCAATGACACAAAAAACTACTGTAAAAAAATCTTGGGCTTCAATTTGCCGCCCCTATCAAAGTACCGCCTTGGTCCAATGGACCGAGCGGGACCCATGGTAGTGCTTGCCCTGTATTTACCAGGTATTTAACTTTTTTTCTGGATTGCAATTTTTTTTTATAATTTTTTTTTTTTTAAATGATATATAATAATGACAAATCTATATATGATAAATGTTTCATAAATGTATTACCTTTTGCACACATTTCATCACACTTTTTACATCTGCGGACACCATTTTCTTCGACCTCATATGAACCCGATTGGCATGTCTTAACACAAGACCCAAGATCTGTTGCTAGGTAATTATCTATTAAATGAATAGATAAATAAATGCACACATACATAAATATTTATAGCATTTAAATATATGTAAACACATAACACGACATATAGATGGCACAAATTGCATGGTTAAGGATGCTGATGCTGACAAACTTGGCCTGGGCATCAAAGTTTCAAAAAACTCTGGCCAAGGTTGAGCCTAAGGCAGAAAAATGCGACGAAGCTTCATGTAATTATAACAGCGCACTGGATTGCTCCCAGTCTGTGTTGCATTCATCGTTTACTAATCCTGACAATGAACACATTTTATAACCCCCCCCCACTAAACAAAGCCTTTTAACTAAAACAATATCATACAAGTTTTATTTTTATGTAATGTAAAGGAATGGTTTGATTTAAAGAAAAAAGTTTATTAACCACTTGCTTTTTGGGCACTTATACCCCCCTTCCTGTCCAGGCCAATTTTTAGCTTTCAGCGCTCTCACACTTTGAATGACAATTGCGCAGTCATGCAACACTGTACCCATAATAAAATTGTTATCATTCTTTTTTTTTTACACAAATAGAGATTTCTTTTGGTGGGCGTTAATCACTACTTGTTTATTTATTTTTTGCTAAATCAAAAATAAAAGACAAAACATTTTGAAAAAAAAAAAAAAATATTTTCATGTTTTGTTATAAAAGTTTGCAAACAGGTAATTTTTCTCCTTCATTGATGGGCACTGATGAGGTGGCACTGATGGGAACTGATGAAGCGGCACTGGTAGGCACTGATCAGGAGGCACTGATGAGGCTGCACTGTGGGATGGACTGATAGAGAGCACTGATAGGTGGCACTGATAGGCAGCATTGATGAGCACTGATAGGTGGCTCTGATGGGCACTGATAGGCACTGGTAGGCAGCACTGATAAGTGACACTGATGATGAGGCACTGATGGGCACTGATTAGCAGCACTGAGAGATGGCACTGGTGGGCACTGACTAGCAGCACTGGAGGGCACTGATTAGCAGCACTGGTGGGCCCTAAGGGGACTGATGTCCCTCTAACAGAAGCCGGGTAACACTGACAGCGTGAGGGGAAAAAAAGCCAATAACTGACTTCTTTTTATTTCCGTGATGAGCTGTCATTGGCTGACAGCTGATCATGTGGTAAAGGGCCCGCTGCGATTGACCATTTATCCGGATCTGTGATGAGCCGAGTCCCAAGGGAGCGCGCAAGCAGCACAAGAATGGAAGGATATCCATGTACGCCCTCCTGGCATTTTAATCCCGCGCTGTAGCTGTCTTTCAGCTCCAAGTGGTTAAGCAAAATAAAAGACTCATTAGTTGTTTGTGGGGTTGTTTCTCAGGAGTTTGGGCTTGGCCCTTTAGTTCCAGTTAAGGGAACTCTTAAAGTGGTTGTATACCTATAATTAGGCTTACCTATAGGTGCTGTAAATATCTCCTAAATTTGCACCATTTAGGAGATATTTACATTTCATGCAGCCAATGACATCATCGACGCATGTGCTCTGAAGAAACGGCCACCTGTGCCGTTTCTTCAGAGCCCTGTACCGTGACCGGTGGCTCCTGTGTGCATGGGCGAGAGTGACGTCACACGGCTCTGGCCAGTAATACAGCCTGAGTCCAATCTCCCAGAAGGAAGATGGGCGAAGATGGATGTGGCCGGCAGCGGGGACAACGCGGGCTTCGTTGCAGGTAAGTGTCACATAATGTGCTAGTATGCGATGCATACTAGCACATTAAGCATTTACTTTGCAGGGGGGAAAAAAAACTAAAAAAAAGGAGTTTACTTCCTCCTTAAGGCGTCAGCATACTAAGGCATTTTGGACAATTTCATGCTCCCAACTTTGTGGGAACAGTTTGGGGATAGCCCCTTCCTGATTCAACATGACTGTGCACCAGTGCACAAACAAGGTCCATAAAGACATGGATCTCTTGCAGACATAACTGTGTAAACGTAGGAATCAGAGTTGATAATTTAGAGAGTGCTTTTTCTTCTCACCTGAAGTTTGTTAGTCCACATTTGTTTTTACCAAATCATGTGCTAGCAAAACTCTTGACTTATTTTAAATTTCCCTTGCTTATGACTCTGTACTTAACTTGACGACAACTCCCCTTATTTACTAAAATTCACTTTGCTAAGTGAACTTTCACTTTGCTGGACGATCAGCCCTAATCCTTTAGTAAATCAACCCCTCTGTTTTGCACTGTACTTCTTTAGAGCACAGTTATAGAGGATTGCAAGGTCTGAAAGCCCAAGGACAGACCAGTTCAGCTCTTGGGCTTAGTGTGGGACTCTGGCTGCCTACTAAATGGGTGTACTGAGCAGGATTGGTCACATGCAAGAAAAAAAAACACTTTCCTTTATAGAAAGGTATACAGATTTTTTATTTAATTAGGTCATGACATTTGGACAGTTTTCATAAATAAAAAAATGTGCTGGGTGGTGTCATGGAATATTTTGATTGAGAAGAAACAATTAAATCATCTACATGTAGCACCCTCCTAGGTAGGTGCTAGGTAAAAGTATTGTTTGCTCTGCCTGCTTCACAGGGGAGCCTGATAAGTAGTTAGGCCTGTTGCATGTGTCCATGTGTGATTCATTTGGTCTGAGGGAGTGTCCCCACTGTATCCAATAGGGGAGCCTGGTGGACAGTGGAGGAAACCCAGCAAGTGACACAGGCTTTTGTGGCTGTCCCAGTGGGTTGGCATAACAGTGGTGCATCCTGGGATAGGTCATAAAAGCCAAGGGCACATGTGACAGGGTGTTTTTTGGGCGGGAAGCCAGGTCCCAGGAGGAGGGTGACGGCAGACCGGAGAGCCGAAGAAACCCACCCTGTGGGATACAGGGGTGCGGATGGTGCCGACGGAAGACTGGCTTTGTGCACCGGAGGAGGCATAGAGCACTTGGGTCTGGTATATAGTCAGTGTCTGAGTGTTGCCATGCAGATGCAAGCTTGGGGCCAGTGCAGGCACTGCGACAATCTGCCATTGCAGGCAGAAAAGAGTGAAGGTCGGCCCAGAAAATTGAGTGTGACATGGGAGACCGGGGTCACTCATGCTCTGTCAGCTGCGGAGTCTGGGCCTCTCCTGGGCCGTGGAAGAGGAGTGCTGTGGTTCATGATGCAGTTGGAGTCCATGCAGTCTGTCAGTGGCCCAGCGTGCACATGGAAGGAGACCCCAATGTCCGAGCCAGGATGCATGCAAGTAGTGTGGGCCGGGGATTGGCCACCTGGTGGATTGAAAACTGCAGCGGCAGAGAAGAAGTCTGCTCCCACACAGGCAGAGGGGAGAAAATGGCCAGCGGTGACAAGGGCTGCTAGTGTGAGTGTGAGCAGCGAGTAGGAGACCGGGGTCATTGATTTGGGGTCTCCCAGCTTCCAGAATCATTTCAGATCCTTGGAGGAGGGATTGGATGTTTGGAAGTCTGAGGAAGAGACTGAATGGTGTGGTAGTGCGGGGACAGTGTGCCAGGAATCTGGGGTTCTGCGAGGCCTACGCTAATCGGGTCCCAGATCTATCCCCACCTAGGAACTATGCCTGGGCTTGGGATCAAAATGAGGCCTATGCCTCCCTCATCAAAAGAGAAGAGAACCTATACTTCCCAGCTGGGAGAGGTAATCGGAAGACCCTCCGCAGATTTTCCAGGATGCAGAGGTGGATACAGAGGAAGGTGGCCTTAGAGTATGGGTATGACTATTCCTATGCTCCATGGGAAGTCATGCTAGAGATAGAGGCCAATAGAGAGTCCTGGTGTGATGAAGGTATATGGGACTTCCTCTTTGTACCCAAGTCATATCGCAATCAGTCCAGGCTGGACTTGTGGAAGACTTTGGGGGTCTGCAGGAAGGAGATTGCTGAAAGAGCAGGAAGGAGATTGCTGAAACCGGAAGCAGGAAGCAGGACTGTGTGTGTGCGTACGTGTGTGCAGAGAGAGGAGGAGGAGGAGAAGGTGCTGCGGGGGAGCCGGTGCGGGAGATCTCCGGGAACCGAGGGGTCCGGTAACTGAAGGGGAGGATCATCTGAGCGGTGGCAGAGGAGGACTAAAGGACTGAGTACCCCCCCACCCCTCAGAAGAGCGGCGGCGGCGTCCGGGCTAGAACCCCCCTCCCCCCTGTAAGGAAGCGGGCTAGAACCCCTCCTCCCTTGTGCGGCGGCGTCCGGTGCTAAGACCCCCCCCCCCTTGTTGCGGGCGGCGTGCGGGAACCCCCCCCTCCCCACAGAGAGGAGCAGAGGAGACTAGCTGACAGGGATTGACCGAGGGAGGCGGGGTGCTGTGAGGAGACTGACTGACTCACCGTCAGGAACTGCTAGTGACAGGCTTAAAGGGACACACACTAGGTAAGTAAGACTGGTGACTTAGATTGAACAGTGACTGAGGGGGTAGTGTAGTACCTGAGTATCTGTGAGTACCTAGTGCTACCTGAGTGTACTGTGAGTGGGTGCGTCTAACCGGGCTGCGACTGAGTGTTGTGCGTCTGACCGGGCTGTGCGACTGAGTGTTGTGCGTCTGCCCGGGCTGTGCGACTGAGTGTTGTGCGTCTGACCGGGCTGTGCAACTGAGTGTTGTGCGTCTGACCGGGCTGTGCGACTCAGGGTGGTGCGTCTGACCGGGCTGCGACTGAGTGTTGTGCGTCTGACCGGCCTGCGACTGAGTGTTGTGCGTCTGACCGGGCTGTGCGACTGAGTGTTGTGCGTCTGACCGGGCTGTGCGACTGAGTGTTGTGCGTCTGACCGGGCTGTGCGACTCAGGGTGGTGCGTCTGACCGGGCTGTGCGACTGAGTGTTGTGCGTCTGACCGGGCTGTGCGACTGAGTGTTGTGCGTCTGACCGGGCTGTGCGACTCAGGGTGGTGCGTCTGACCAGGCTGTGCGACTCAGTGTTGTGCGTCTGACCGGGCTGTGCGACTGAGTGTTGTGCGTCTGACCGGGCTGTGCGACTTAGTGTTGTGCGTCTGACCGGGCTGTGCGACTGAGTGTTGTGCATCTGACCGGGCTGTGCGACTCAGGGTGGTGCGTCTGACCGGCCTGCGACTGAGTGTTGTGCGTCTGACCGGCCTGCGACTGAGTGTTGTGCGTCTGACCGGGCTGTGCGACTGAGTGTTGTGCGTCTGACCGGGCTGTGCGACTGAGTGTTGTGCGTCTGACCGGGCTGTGCGACTGAGTGTTGTGCGTCTGACCGGGCTGTGCGACTGAGTGTTGTGCGTCTGACCGGGCTGTGCGACTGAGTGTTGTGCGTCTGACCGGGCTGTGCAACTGAGTGTTGTGCGTCTGACCGGGCTGTGCGACTCAGGGTGGTGCGTCTGACCGGGCTGCGACTGAGTGTTGTGCGTCTGACCGGGCTGTGCGACTCAGTGTTGTGCGTCTGACCGGGCTGTGCGACTCAGTGTTGTGCGTCTGACCGGGCTGTGCGACTCAGTGTTGTGCGTCTGACCGGGCTGTGCGACTCAGGGTGGTGCGTCTGACCGGGCTGTGCGACTGAGTGTTGTGCGTCTGACCGGGCTGTGCGACTCAGTGTTGTGCGTCTGACCGGGCTGTGCGACTCGGTGTTGTGCGTCTGACCGGGCTGTGCGACTCGGTGTTGTGCGTCTGACCGGGCTGTGCGACTCAGTGTTGTGCGTCTGACCGGGCTGTGCGACTCAGTGTTGTGCGTCTGACCAGGCTGTGCGACTCAGTGTTGTGCGTCTGACCGGGCTGTGCGACTTAATGTTGTGCGTCTGACCGGGCTGTGCGACTTAGTGTTGTGCGACTTAGTGTTGTGCGTCTGACCGGGCTGTGCGACTGAGTGTTGTGCGTCTGACCGGGCTGTGAGATTGTGAGTGTTGTGCAACTGAGTGTCAAGTGAGTGGAGCGGAATACCAGAGGGTGAGAAGGTAGCGTTAGGAAGCCAGGAAATAGCCACATAGGATAGACTTAAATCGCTGAATCCCCATTAGATTAGATTAGTAGGTACAATGCCCGGCGGGTGTGGAGATGCGACTCGGTGTACATCTTGTGATATGTATGCGTTCCTCAGACATGTGATCGAGGGCGAATACATATGCGCAAAATGTAAGCACGTTGCTTCCCTGGAAGCTCAGGTCCTGAATCTAGGGAAGCAACTGGCAACACTGAGACGAATGTCCATACCGGAGGAGAGCCAGGATCGTACCAGTCAGGTGCAGACAGGGGTCTGCACAGAGGTGGGCGGAGTATTGGAGGTGCAGGCATCAGAGCAGAGTAGAGGGCTGACAGTTAGGAGGGGTAGAAGGGGACAAGGCAAGGAGGCTTATCCTGGGCTGGAGCACCCCAATAGATACGCCCCGTTGTGTGATGTTGGGAAAACCAGTCAGGGACCAGCATTGCTGGAGCAGAGGGACGCCCCTAGCTGCCAGGGGAAGAACTCCTCCAGTGAGGCCGGGAGAAAGGGAAAGGAAAGACAGGTGCTGGTGGTAGGGGACTCAATTATTAGAATGACAGATAGTGTAATCTGTGACAAAGACCGTGTGCGCCGAACAGTCTGTTGTTTGCCGGGCGCTCGGGTTCGGCACATCGTGGATCGGGTGGACAGATTACTGGGTGGGGCTGGGGAAGACCCAGCTGTCATGGTACACGTAGGTACCAATGACATAGGCAGAGGAAGACGGAGAGTCCTAAACGATTTCAGGGACTTAGGCGCTAAGTTGAGGACTAGGACCTCCAAGGTAGTATTTTCCGAAATACTACCTGTACCTCGAGCCACACCAGAGAGGCAGCGGGAGATTAGGGAAGTTAACGAGTGGCTGAGGAGCTGGTGTAGTAAGGAGGGTTTCGGGTTCCTGGAGAACTGGGCCGACTTCTCAGTCGGTCACCGGCTCTTTGGTAGGGACGGATTGCACCTAAATGGGGTGGGTGCAGCCATACTGGGTGAGAGGATGGCCAAAAAGTTAGAGGGGCTTTTAAACTAGGGAATGGGGGGGAGGGTACAGATGTAGAATTAGCCAGTGGAAAGCAAGATTCAGAGGGCAGAAATGGGGGCATTAGCGGTAGGGTGTTCGGAGCTCCTAAACCCAGGGTGGGTACGGGGAAAAATCAAAAAAGCAGCCTAAAAACATCAAATGAGGATAAATGTAACCGATCAAAATTACGAGGCTTGTATACCAATGCCAGAAGCCTGGCCAACAAGATGGGAGAGCTGGAGCTGCTGATGTTTGAGGAGGACTTAGATTTTGTGGGGATAACAGAGACTTGGTTTGACAGCTCTCATGACTGGATGGCGACCATTCAGGGGTATTCCCTTTATCGCAGAGATAGAGAAGGTAAAAAAGGGGGAGGGGTATGTTTGTATATTAAGAACAGTATACAGGTAAATATGAGGGATGATATTAATAATGGAGCTATGGACGAAGCAGAATCCCTATGGGTAGAGCTTCAAAGGAAAGGCACGGTGGGGAAGGTAATAGTGGGCGTATGCTATAGGCCCCCCAACCAGAGGGAGGAGGGGGAGGCGGACCTCATGTTACAGATAGGATTGGCAGCAAGGATGGGAAATGTCATTATAATGGGGGACTTTAATTATCCAGATATAGACTGGGCAGAAGGAACCGCGCATTCAGCCAAGGCTCGGCAGTTCCTAAATGTTTTGCAGGACAATTTCATGGGTCAGATGGTGAATGCACCGACAAGAAACAATGCGGTACTTGACCTACTGATTACCAACAATACAGACCTGCTCACGGATATAGAAATACGGGACAACTTAGGGAACAGTGACCATAGGTCAATTGGTTTCAGTATTAATTACAGTAATAGGAAACACAAGGGTAATATAAGGACACTGAATTTCAAAAGAGCCAATTTCCCTAAACTGCGCTCGCTGCTAGAAAATATCAAATGGGATAGAACCCTAGGAACAAAGAACACGGAGGAAAAATGGGAGTGCTTCAAGAGCATACTTAACAAGGGGGTGGGCCAGTGCATTCCACTGGGAAATAAATTTAAAAGAGCAAAACTAAACCCTGGGTGGCTAAACTCCAACATAAAAATGTATATTAGAGCTAAAGAAAAGGCCTTCAAAAAATACAAGACTGAGGGGTCATTGGCAGCATTTAAGCACTACAAAGAGTGTAATAAGAAATGTAAAGACGAAATCAGGGCGGCTAAAATAGAACACGAGAGACATATAGCGGAGGAGAGTAAAAAGAACCCCAAGAAGTTCTTTAAGTATATAAACAGTAGGAAAGCGAGGCCAGAGCACATTGGCCCCATAAAAGATGATAAAGGAAAAATGGCCACAGAGGACAGAGAAAAGGCGGAAGTGTTAAATAATTTCTTTTCTTCAGTCTTCACAAAGGAATCGGGGGGCTACACGAACCTTGCTTGTAAGGCCGAACTAAATAATACACCTCAGGAAGTGCCGCCATGGCTAACAGAGGATAGACTTAGAGCTAAACTAGAGAAACTTAACATAAATAAATCCCCGGGACGGGATGGCTTGCACCCGAGGGTTCTTAACCACCTCAATACTGGGCACTTAAACCCCCTTCCTTCCCAGACCAATTTTCAGCTTTTAGCGCTGTTGCAATTTGAATGACAATTGCGCGGTCATGCAACGCTGTACCTAAACCAAATTTGTGTCATTTTTTCCCCACAAATAGAGCTTTCTTTTGGTGGTATTTGATCACCATCAGGTTTTTTCTTTTTTGGTGCACAAATAAAAAAAGACTGAAAAGTTTAAAAAAAAAAAAAAAAGTTTTTTTGTTTAGGTTATACAATTTTGTAAATAGATATGTTTTTTCCTGCACTGATGAGCACTGATGATGCCGCACTGACAGGCACTGATGAGGAGACACTGATGGGGTGGCACTGATGGGGTGGCACTGATGGGGTGGCACTGATATGCAGCACTGATAGGCACTGATAGGTAGCACTGATATGCAGCACTGATGGGCACTGATATGTGGCACTGATAGATAGCACTGATATGCAGCATTGGTGGGCACTGATAGGCAGCGCTGATGGGCAGTGATAGGCAGCACTGATGGGCACTGATTGGCGGCATTGATGGGCACTGATGGGCACTGATAGTGGCACTGTTGGGCGGCAATGATCGGCACTGATCGGCACTGATGGGTGGCACTGATCGGCACTGATGGGGGGCACTGATGGGCACTGATAGGCAGCACTGGTGGGCAATAATGGGCACTGGTGGGCGGCGCTGATAGATGGCAATAATGGCACTGGTGGGCAGCACTGATAGATGCCATTGGTGGGCAACACTGATAGGGAGGGCACTGGGGGGCTCTCTGAGCCCTGCTTGCCATCCCTGGTTGCCATAGTGGGCATCCCTGGTGGTCATGGGTGGGCATCTCTGGTGGCTTAGTGGCACCCCTCCCCCCCCCCCAGGGCTGCACTGGTAATCAATGTTCTGATTACCAGCACAGACCCCCCCCTGTGATCAGTGAGTAATTAGAAATACTCACTGATCACCCCCGCAGCAGCACCGATCCTCTGATCTTCTCCTCACTGACAGGATCTGTCAGGAGGAGAAGAGATCGAAGCCGTTACAATGGCTCTATTTACATTACATGACGGCTGTGATTGGACACAGCCGTCATGTGATCAGGAGGGCCAATCACAATGCCCTCCTGCCGAATGATGTCGCTCTGTGTCCGAGGGACACAGGCACATCGAGATCGCACCGCTGCGCGTGAACGCGGCGGCGCGATCTCTCTCCTTCTGAAGGACGTTCCGGAACGTCCATTCAGAAGGATGAGACTCCCGCCCGGCCGTATATGTACTATGGCCGGGTGGGAGGTAGTTAATGAGCTCAGCCAGGTGATTGCCAGACCATTATTCTTGATCTTTAAGGATAGTTTACAGACGGGTACGGTGCCAGCTGATTGGAAAAAAGCCAACGTGGTACCAATATTTAAAAAGGGGCCGAGATATATCCCGGGTAACTATAGGGCGGTCAGCCTAACATCAGTAGTCTGCAAAATTTTGGAGGGGATGATAAGGGACCACATACAAGACTTTAGTAATGAAAACGGTATTATAAGTAGTAATCAGCATGGATTCATGAAAAATCGTTTGTGCCAAACCAATCTATTAACCTTCTACGATGAAGTGAGCTGCCACCTAGATAAAGGTAAGCCTGTGGATGTGGTGTATCTGGACTTTGCAAAGGCCTTTGACACCGTTCCCCACAAACGCTTACTGTACAAACTAAGGAAGGTAGGTATGGACCATAAGGTGAGTACCTGGATAGAGAACTGGCTCCAGGGGATATATCGATATCCAGATACCAGATAGATATCTAGTACAATCTCAGTATTTGCAGATGATACTAAATTAGGCTTGCCAATATCTTCTATGCAGGATGTGGAAACCTTGCAAGCGGACCTGAACAAAATAACGGGGTGGGCAACTACATGGCAGATGAGATTTAATGTTGAAAAATGTGAAGTAATGCACTTGGGGGCCAGAAACCAGAAAGCAAGCTACTCACTAGGGGGGGAACCTCTGGGTGAGTCTAGGATGGAAAAGGACTTGGGGGTACTGGTAGACAACAGGCTTGGCAGTGGCATGCAATGCCAAGCCGCCGCAAGCAAAGCCAACAGAATACTGGGTTGTATAAAAAAGGGGATTCACTCCAGAAATAAAGAGATTATTCTTCCACTCTACAAGACTCTGGTCCGGCCACATCTGGAGTATGCTGTCCAGTTCTGGGCACCGGTCCTCAGGAAGGATGTGCTGGAATTTGAAAAAGTCCAGAGAAGGGCAACAAAAATAATTAGGGGAATGGAGGACATCAGCTATGAGGAAAGACTACAAGCACTGAACCTTTTCTCTCTGGAGAAGAGACGATTGAGGGGGGATATGATATCAATGTACAAATACTGTACTGGTGACCCTAGCATAAGGAACAAACTATTCAGAGAGAGGAGATACAATAAGACACGTGGCCACTCACTAAAACTTGAGGAAAGGCGGTTTAACCTTAAAGTGCGTAAGGGGTTCTTCACTGTAAGAGCTGTAAGGATGTGGAATTCTCTTCCACAAGCAGTCGTATCAGCAGGGAGCATTGATAGTTTCAAAAAATTATTAGATGGACACCTTAAAGACCACAACATACAGGGGTATACAATGTACGGTTAACAGCAAACACACACACACATCATAGGTTGAACTGGATGGACTGATGGCTTTTTTCAACCTCACTAACTATGTAACTATGTAACTTTCTTATCTGTGAAAGCTCAATGGAACCATGGGCGGGCGATCTATTTGGATAGAGTGGAGGTTCGCCGCCCATATGGATCGGGCCAGGCCTGGTCGATCCGAATTCAGGAAAAGGATGGGAAGATTCCCCATCCGGACTTCTACTGCTAAAGAAAATACACCAAGTTTAATTTAGGATGGCCTATGCTTAGTGTCTGGAAAAAGAAAACAATATATGCTACAGCAAAGGAACATTCAAGTCCAGTTATTGTTGGGACTTATGCTCTATGTCCATTACCCCTTCCCCTTCTATCCTTGCAGAAAGGGGTTGGGGACAATTCAAAATACCACTGGCTAATGGACTTGTACTAGAGGGCCGACCCTCTCAGGAGAAATAAAAAGACTGTAGTATGCTGTTCCGGAGACCCCTTGAGCCATCAAGCTGGGATCATGGATTACAATATGTTCAGAGTCTCGAGTGAACTATCTTTGGGCCAATGGGCCTACAGCGGAAATCTGAGGGTAACTGCCTGGAAGAAGTGGGTGGTACCCTGGGAGCCTTTTGGTGGGGGGTGCCCTGGTGCCAGGAGCCCCTGAGGAAGCTATCTACAAACCCCTGTGGGACTGATGGGTTGTCCAGGCTCCGGCATCCAAGTATCTGATAGGGGGAAAAATGAGTGTTGACCACTGCAGTGAAGAGAACATTACAGACACCCGTTTCGTTGGACTATTAGTAGACAGTCGGTGATAGGGTTCAGGATCACCTTGAAGGAGCAATACTGAGCGTCATGTCAAGACTGACAAGTGGATGTCTACTAATTTATCTAGATAGGGATGCTGGATGAGAAGGCTACCCTCGAGGGGAGGCTCTTCTCATCTTAAAATAAGTTAGGTATATAGTTGTGTAAGTGTACATATGATGAAGTGTCTAACCTTTTCTTTTTTCCCTCTGCAGGTTGTCTAGAACTGTTAGAGACAGATAGTGAGGATGCCATGTTAGTTCACCAGAGCAGATTTTTGCTTGGTGGGGGGGGTGCATTGCTTTAAATGCACCCCAAAAATGTATCATATTTGTACAAACAGGGTATTTATATTTTTCAACGTAATTTATTATGTATATTTGTTCTCTCTTTTCCACCTCTCCAGGTTTGTGGGATACTCCTTCGTTTTTCCAGTAGGGTTTTTTTCTTGTAGGGGGCATCTGCCCCAGAGCCAATGGGGATATGGCTCATTTTGGTGGGGGGTGGATGTAGCACCCTCCTAGGTAGGTGCTAGGAAAAAGTATAGTTTGCTCTGCCTGCTTCACAGGGGAGCCTGATCAGTAGTTAGGCCTGTTGCATGTGTCCATGTGTGATTCATTTGGTCTGAGGGAGTGTCCCCACTGTATCCAATAGGGGAGCCTGTTGGACAGTAGAGGAAACCCAGCCAGTGACACACAGGCTTTTGTGGCTGTTCCAGTGGGTTGACACAACAGTGGTGCATCCTGGGATAGGTCATAAAAGCCAAGGCACATGTGACAGGGTGTCTTTGGGCGGGAAGCCAGGTCCCAGGAGGAGGGTGATGGCTGTCTCTCCTCCTGTCTGATGTGGAAGGTGGTTACAGGTGGTCGGCCTAGTGGACCAAGTGTGTGATGCTGAGCCAGGAGGTTCAGGTTACTGACAAGTGAAGCTGAAGGCAGAACAACCCTGGGAAAAACAGTTACATAGTTACATAGTTAGTGAGGTTGAAAAAAGACTTCAGTCCATCCAGTTCAACCCAGTGGTCTCTAAGGTGTCCATCTAATAGTTTTTTGAAACTATCAATGCTCCCTGCTGATACTACTGCTTGTGGAAGAGAATTCCACATCCTTACCGCTCTTACAGTGAAGAACCCCTTACGCACTTTAAGGTTAAACCGCCTTTCCTCTAATTTTAGTGAGTGGCCACGTGTCTTATTGTATCTCCTTTCTCTGAATAGTTTGTTCCTTATGCTCGGGTCACCAGTACAGTATTTGTACATTGATATCATATCCCCCCTCAATCGTCTTTTTTCCAGAGAGAAAAGGTTCAGTGCTTGTAGTCTTTCCTCATAGCTGATGTCCTCCATTCCCCTAATTATTTTTGTTGCCCTTCTCTGGACTTTCTCCAGTTCCAGCACATCCTTCCTGAGGACCGGTGCCCAGAACTGGACAGCATACTCCAGATGTGGCCGGACCAGAGTCTTGTAGAGTGGGAGAATAATCTCTTTATTTCTGGAGTGAATCCCCTTTTTTATACATCCCAGTATTCTGTTGGCTTTGCTTGCGGCGGCTTGGCATTGCATGCCACTGCCAAGCTTGTTGTCTACCAGTACCCCCAAGTCCTTTTCCATCCTAGACTCACCCAGAGGTTCCCCCCACCGTAGTGAGTAGCTTGCTTTCTGGTTTCTGGCCCCCAAGTGCATTACTTTACATTTTTCAACATTAAACCTCATCTGCCATGTAGTTGCCCACCCCGTTATTTTGTTCAGGTCTGCTTGCAAGGTTTCCACATCCTGCATAGAAGATATTGGCATGCCTAGTTTAGTATCATCTGCAAATACTGAGATTGTACTAGATATCCCCTCCTCTAGATCATTTATGAATAAATTAAACAGGATTGGTCCCAGGACAGAACCCTGGGGGACCCCACTTTCCACACCCGCCCAATCCGAGTACTCCCCATTAATCACCACCCTCTGTACTCTCCCCTGGAGCCAGTTCTCTATCCAGGTACTCACCTTATGGTCCATACCTACCTTCCTTAGTTTGTACAGTAAGCGTTTGTGGGGAACGGTGTCAAAGGCCTTTGCAAAGTCCAGATACACCACATCCACAGGCTTACATTTATCTAGGTGGCAGCTCACTTCATCGTAGAAGGTTAATAGATTGGTTTGGCACGAACGATTTTTCATGAATCCATGCTGATTACTACTTATAATACCGTTTTCATTACTAAAGTCTTGTATGTGGTCGCTTAACCACGCTAGCGGTATCCCCGAGCGTGACTCGGGGTAGGAATTTCCTGCTATTATCGGTATCCCCGAGTCACGCTCGGGGTGAATGGGCAGAGCTATGCAGAGAGCGCAGCGGAGTATCTTACCTTATCCTGGCGATCCAGCGATGAGCTCTCATTGCTGTGACCGCCAGCCGAGATCTCCGCCGCTCGTCTGTCGGTAGGAGGACTTCCTAGTTCCGTTCCCTGCAGCAGCAATGCTGCATGGGAGCGGAACTAGGGAGGGAAATTAAAAAAAAAAAAAAAAGTTGCACAAAACACAAACACATTTTATATTATATATATGCATATATATATGCATGTATATATATATATATATATATATTTATGTGTGTATATGTGTATATATATATATATATATATATATATATATAAAATTATATTATTGATTTGATTTGATTATAATTCATGCGTTTATATATATATATATATATATATATATATATATATATAAACGCATGAATTATAATCGAATCAATAATAATTTTATTATATATATTATATATATTCTATAATAAAATTATATTATTGATTCGATTATAATTCATGCGTTTGTGTTTCAAATTTATCACATCTGGGATGTCTACTAGACTCTTGTTTTGGTCAGGTTTAAGTCAGTAATTACTAAGAATTGTAGGCCTATAATACATAACGCCAAATTTCCATGAAAAGAATTGTACCGCTTTTGGTACAGAATTCCTGACAGAATCATACCGCCAGGGAGGTTAACATCCCCTCCAAAATTTTGCAGACTACTGATGTTAGGCTGACCGGCCTATAGTTACCCGGGATATATCTCGGCCCCTTTTTAAATATTGGTACCACGTTGGCTTTTTTCCAATCAGCTGGCACCATACCCGTCTGTAAACTATCCTTAAAGATCAAGAATAATGGTCTGGCAATCACCTGGCTGAGCTCATTAAGAACCCTCGGGTGCAAGCCATCCAGTCCCGAGGATTTATTTATGTTAAGTTTCTCTAGTTTTTAGTTCTAAGTCTATCTTCTGTTAGCCATGGCGGCACTTCCTGAGGTGTATTATTTAGTTCGGCCTTACAAGCTGGGCTCGTGTAGCCCCCCTATTCCTTTGTGAAGACTGAAGAGAAGAAATTATTTAACACTTCCGCCTTTTCTCTATCCTCAGTGGCCATATTTCCATTTTCATCTTTTATGGGGCCAATGTGTTCTTGCCTCGCTTTCTTACTGTTTATATACTTAAGGAACTTCTTGGGGTTCTTTTTACTCTCCTCCGCTATATGTCTCTCGTGTTCTATTTTAGCCGCCCTGATTTCATCTTTACATTTCTTATCACACTCTTTGTAATGCTTAAATGCTGCCAATGACCCCTCAGTCTTGTATTTTTTGAAGGCCTTTTCTTTAGCACTAATATACATTTTTATGTTGGAGTTTAGCCACCCAGGGTTTAGTTTTGCTCTTTTAAATTTATTTCCCTTTGGAATGCACTGGCCAATCCCCTTGTTAAGTATGCTCTCGAAGCACTCCCATTTTTCCTCCGTGTTCTTTGTTCCCAGGGTTCTATCCCATTTGATATTTTCTAGCAGCGAGCGCAGTTTAGGGAAATTGGCTCTTTTGAAATTCAGTGTCCTTATATTACCCTTGTGTTTCCTATTACTGTAATTAATCCTGAAACCAATTGACCTATGGTCACTGTTCCCCAAGTTGTCCCGTATCTCTATATCCGTGAGCAGGTCTGTATCGTCGGTAATCAGTAGGTCAAGTACCGCATTGTTTCTTGTCGGTGCATTCACCATCTGACCCATGAAATTGTCCTGCAAAACATTTAGGAACTGCCTAGCCTTGGCTGAGTGCGCGGTTCCTTCTGCCCAGTCTATATCTGGATAATTAAAGTCCCCCATTATAATGACATTTCCCATCCTTGCTGCCAATCCTATCTGTAACATGAGGTCCGCCTCACCCTCCTCCGTCTGGTTGGGGGGCCTATAGCATACGCCCAATATTACCTTCCCCACCGTGCCTTCCCTTTGAAGCTCTACCCATAGGGATTCTGCCTCATCCATAGCTCCATTATTAATATCATCCCTCATATTTACCTGTATACTGTTCTTAATATACAGACATACCCCTCCCCCTTTTTTACCCTCTCTATCTCTGCGATAAAGGGAATACCCCTGAATGGTCGCCATCCAGTCATGAGAGCTGTCAAACCAAGTCTCAGTTATCCCCACAAAATCTAAGTCCTCCTCAAACATCAGCAGCTCCAGCTCTCCCATCTTGTTGGCCAAGCTTCTGGCATTGGTATACAAACCTCTTAATTTTGATCGGTTACATATATCCTCATTTGTTGTTATTAGGCTGCTCTCTTGATTTTTCCCCATACCCACCCTGGGTTTAGGAGCTCCGAACACCCTACCGCTAATGCCCCCATTTCTGCCCTCTGAATCTTGCTTTCCACTGGCTAATTCTACATCTGTACCCTCCCCCCCCCCCCGTCGCCTAGTTTAAAAGCCACTCTAACAGTGTCCATGCGTACTGGGAAGCTTGCCGGGGGTCTGCCCAGGAAGGAGACCACTCCATGGAGAGTCAGTGGACAGGGGCTAGCATGCACGGGAAGTGAGAAAGGGGGTGCCAAGTTAGGACCCTGAAGAGGAATAAATTTAGGAACATATCTTCTACTTCACTTCAGTGGCAAAGTGAAGTAGCGGCCTTGCCGCACACACTTCAGTCAGTTGTCCTCAAGATTTGTGCATAGTTCAGAGGAGTATCCCACTCATCCCTTCTCCCATCCCAGTTCAAAATAAAACACAAAAAAAACAAATCCCCTGGACTGTTTATTGTCTGAGCCATGCATTAAAGTGAAAAGTTTTGCAGACTGAGCATAAGGAACAAACTATTCAGAGAAAGGAGATACAATAAGACACGTGGCCACTCACTAAAACTTGAGGAAAGGCGGTTCAACCTTAAAGTGCGTAAGGGGTTCTTCACTGTAAGAACGGTAAGGATGTGGAATTCTCTTCCACAAGCAGTCGTATCAGCAGGGAGCATTGATAGTTTAAAAAAACTATTAGATGGACACCTTAAAGACCACAACATACAGGGGTATACAATGTACGGTTAAAAGCAAACACACACACACATCATAGGTTGAACTGGATGGACTGATGTCTTTTTTCAACCTCACTAACTATGTAACTATGTTGCTATGGATAACCCAGGGGAATCCAATCTCAGCAGCTCCCTAGGGGGCAGTGCTAAATACATGTCTTTGCTGATTATAAATTAAATACATTTTACCTGATTAAAATTAATTTTAAATTAATTTAATTTTACCTAAATTAAATAAATTTTACCTCAGAATGTTACTTACATGGACATTTAGAAACACAGGAGTACCCAAAACTAAACTTTCCTCCAGGATTGTGTTCCAATTGGTGTATGAATGGGTTATATACATAAGGTGGAAGACAGCTCTCCCTACATGTGTCGCCATCAAGGAATTTTAGGCAAAACTTTTAGGAAAAAAAAAAAAAGATTGTAAGATAGTTTAAAGAATATTTAAACCAAACATTTCATATTCCCGATAGTTTCCTGTTCTCTTTGTATTGCTTCCATTGTGAAATCCCTGGTAATTATACCAGTCCCTCTGCTTTCCAATGAAAAACTGACCATACTAGGCAAGAGAGCAAAGCATTGTCAGTTCTCTGTACTAGGAACTCAGCCTGCTCTCTTCCAATGACATGCCCCCCCTTTCCCGTGCACAGCAGTGGGAATACCATTGTTCTGCTGTTTCTCCTCCCCCAGCTCTCTGAACTCCTTATGCAGCTGAGAATAAAGGGTATGTAATCACTTATAAAAAAAAAAGGGAAAAAAAAGTATTTGTAAATGTTTTTAGATCTACACACAATTTTTTTGCCTTTCATTTCTATTTTAAACAGAATGGGCTATTTTACAAGGTGAGGGTTTCAAATATACTTTAAAATGATAAAAGAGAATAGGCTGAAGAAGACTATTCAGGGAAATGTTAAAGCTGTACAGAAGGCAGATTAAAAAAAAAAAAAAAAAAAAAACACAAACTAATGCATCTCTATGACATTAGCATCCTGCAATCACTGAACAGCAGAGCTTAGACAGGGAGGAGGAGGAAGCAGCACTACAAGTAGCTAATTAGTTGTGCTACAGTGCAAGATGAGCATATTGATGTGCTGCTTCTTCTTTCACTGTAGAGAGCTGGGGTAGAGAGGAGATCTGAAGTGTTACTTCCCCTACCAGACATGCTTGTGTGGTGTGGCAGCTCTTTGTAAATCTCAGGACTGGATCAGCAGAAATACAAATCCTTTGGAAGATAAATTGTATATCATATCATATGTATATCATCTGCATATTTAGCTGTTTGCCTGGAGTTCAACTGTAAATATTTGTTACTGTGCAGTTATGCATTTTTGAGAACTTTGTTTTACACTAATCTAGCCAACAAACACCAGTTTTATAAGTAAATAGGTAAACATATATAAGAGACTCATAAATTATGTCTCACCTAAAAATTTCCTACGATGTAATTTACAATGCATCCGGAAAGTATTCACAGCGCTTCCCTTTTTCCCATTTTGTTATGTTGCAGCCTTATTCCAAAATGGATTAAATTCATTATTTTCCTCAAAATTCTACAAACAATGCCCCATAATGACAACGTGAAAGAGGTTTGCTTGAAATCTTTGCAAATTTATTAAAAATAAAAAATCCCATGTGCATAATAAGTATTCACAGCTTTTGCTATGACACTCAAATTTGAGCTCAGGTGCATACTGTTTCCACTGATCAACCTTGAGATGTTTCTACAACTTGATCGGAGTCCACCTTGATTGGAGTCCAAGGTATTGTCTGTATACCTCCGAGACAGGATTGTATCGAGGCACAGCTCAAAGGAAGGGTACAGAAAAATTTCTGCAGCATTGAAGGTCCCAATGAGCACAGTGGCATTTATCATCGGTAAATGGAACAAGTTTGGAACCACTAGGATGCCTAGAGTGGGCTGCCAGGCCAAACTTAGCAATCGGGGGAGAAGGACCTTAGTCAGGGAGGTGACCAAGAACCCGATGGTCACTCTGACAGAGCTACAGCTTTTCTCTGTGGAGCGCGGAGAACCTTCCAGAAGAACAACCATCTCTGCAGCACTCCACCAATCAGGCCTGTATGGTAGAGTGGCCAGATGGAAGCCATTCCTGAGATAGCCTGCCAAAAGGCATCTGAAGGACTCTCAGACCATGAGAAACAAAATTCTCTGTTCTGATGAAACAAAGATTGAACTATTTGGCCTGAATGTCAATTGTCACGTCTGGAGGAAACCAAGCACCGCTCATTAGCTGGCCAATACCATCCCTACAGTGAAGCATGGTGGTGACAGCATCATGCTGTGGGGATGTTTTTCAGCAGCAGGAACTGGGAGACTAGTCAGGATTGAGAGAAAGATGAATGTACACAGAAGTCCTTGATGCAAACCTGCTCCAGAGTGCTCCGGACCTCAGACTGGGGCGAAGTTTCCTCTTCCAACAGGACAATGACCCTAAGTACACAGCCAAGATAACAAAGGAGTGGCTACGGGACAACTCTGTGAATGACCTTGAGTCGCCCAGCCAGAGTCCAGACTTGAACTCGATTGAACATCTCTGAAGAGATCTGAAAATGGCTGTGCACCGATGCTCCCCATTCAACCTGATGGAGCTTGAGAGGTCCTGAAAAGAAGAATGGGAATGGTCCTCCCTACCTCTTTCCTGGATGGGGAGAATTACAGTCCTCAAAATGTCAATCTTACCCAAGATCTTATACCTGTTTCGGGTTCTCCCGATTGGGGTTTCCAGCTTACTTCTTACGCATTTTACAGAAACGGGCTCTGGAATACATTTGGGGTAACGCCAAACCCCGCTTACCCCGACCGACGCTGTATCGACCACGTATTCGAGGCGAGCTTGGGGTGCCACAGTTCTCCAAATACTACTATGCAGCACAGTTGGCTCAGCTCCCTAAGTATCATGCAACAAAGGAAGTCCCATTGTGGGTCTCCATAGAAGCAATGGACTGTGACCCTCTCTCTGTGGCTAACCTCCTCTGGCTCCTCGCAATGGAGATGTGTTACCAATCCTATCACTAAGCACAGCCTACCCCTTTGGGATAGACTTAAACATCGTTTTCACCTTCAATCCCCCCATAATCCCCTACTTTCTTTTCTCCGCAACCCCTCGTTCTACCCAGCCTGGTCCTCCCGGACTTCTTTCACCGAGTGGACTAGGGTTGGCTTGGTACGTGCTTACCAGTTCTTCACTCCCCGGGCTTTTCAAACCTTCCCAGCCTTGCGTGAGGCCCACAACCTCCCTCCTGGCGAATTGTTTTGCTACTTGCAACTGAAACACTTCTTTAGCCAGAAAACACCGGCGCGCGATAGCTCCCATGCGTTCTCCACCTTTGAACGGGCTTGCAAAACTGACCCGCATAGGCGGGGGCTCATTTCTGATCTCTATGCCCAACTTCTATTGGTTCAAGAGACCACCCCCCCAGCATATGCTTCCAAATGGGAAAGGGACCTACACCTCTCCTTGGAAGACTCTGATTGGATCCAAATTTGGCAAGCCACTAAATCGGCTTCCCCAAATATTGTAGCCTTGGAGACAAATTACAAAGTCCTTACCAGATGGTACTTGGTCCCAGCCAGAGTCTCCAAATATGTGCCACAGTACTCACCTCGTTGCTTTCGTGGTTGCGAGTCCCTAGGTACCCATGCATACATTTGGTGGGAATGCCCCACGCTCAGTACCTTTTGGTCCGAAGTGTATCGGGTTTTATCTACAATCTTCCACACACCCCTTACCCCTGATCCTGCTTCTGCGCTCCTGAACTGCAAGCCACCTTACCTCACACGTCGCCAGTTTAAACTTTTCCTGTATGTCACCACGGCTGCCAAACAGACCATAGCGAAGGCCTGGAAAACTTCCTCCCTTTGTTTCCTGACCACGAAAAATAGAGTCACTCAAGCTATGATCCACGCTAAAACTGAAGCTATCCTGCTGGATAAACTTATACCTTACGAAAAGCTCTGGAAACCATGGATTGACAACTGCCTTCCGATAGGCTTTGATGAATCCCTTGTACTAGCTTGACCTGTGGTCCCCGATTCCCTATTGGTATTGTCGCTCTGAACCACATCAGTGGCCCGGGACTCCCTCCGGGCACCTTTCCTCCCCCGCATAACCCCCCCCCACTGTTTTGGCCTTCTTCCCCCCCCCCATCCTTCTTGCCCCTCTTACTCCCTTCTTTTTCTCCCCCCCCCCTTATTGCCTCGAGTTGGCTGCTACCTAATTTGTTTCCCTGTTGTGGCTGGACAACCAACTTTTGCTGCACTATGGCCTTCTTTTTTGCCTTACCCCCAGCCGCCCTTATGCACTGTGTTTATCCTTTGTACTTGTATATGCGCCCAGCTTGCCCCTTTCCTATTCCTAAACCTGACTGTTATGCTACTACTTGCTGTTCATAATGTCATTTTGACGTGTATTCATCTGTTATGCACCACTATTACCTATTGGTATTGTTTTGTACTACATTCCTTCTGCCTTAATAAAAACCGTTTGAACTGAAAAGAAGAATGGGAGAAACTGGTCAAAAATAGGTGTGCCAAGCTTATAGCTTGTAGCATCATACTCAAAAAGACGTGAGGCTGTAATTGGTGCTTCAACAAAGTTTTGAGTAAAGGCTGTGAATACTTATGTACATGTGCTTTCTTTTTTTTTTTTTTATAAATTTGCAAAGATTTCAAACAAACTTCTTTCCAGTTGTCATTATGGGTAATTTATTATATTAGATCGATCTAAGAACGAGCATGGAATCTATTGATTTTTACCAACTGAGTCTCCATTTCCTGTCTTGATGGTGCCTACTTCCGGGGGTTGACACGCAAGTGTTTTGCTTCCGGTTTTTGGCTGTGACCATTGAGCTCCGCCCATCCCCTTGGTAGCCTTTTATAATGCCTGTATTGGCTGCAGGATCCACCACCTGACGATGTTATTGGTCTAACGAAACGCGTAGGAGGAGCCTGCAGTACGCTACGTGGCTACCAGCGAGGGGATGCGGCGGCCATCTTTTTGGTAGGATACCATGTTGAGGACTTCCCACGACACATGCCTGTCTTCCTAGCTGTAAATGTGAGTTGCCATTTGTTCATTTTAATTTGAATAAAGCCTGTTTGACGTTATTACACCATGGAAGTCGTTTTCTCTCCACATATACATTTGTTATGAGAGGAGCGGGTGCGGTGGCTGAAGGAGCTGGTGTAAGTTACCTTGCTGTCTCCAGGATTTGCTTTCCCCGCTGTTCATGATCTCTGTGATGGGGATCATGGTGCTTTTGTAAGAGGCTAATCTTATTTCCTTGGTGGTGGCTATCCTCACATTTTGCTTGGAGTGGTGGGTCATCTGTATGACCACTATTGGGACTGCACGTTCTGTGGAATCTACTTAACATTCCGTTTATGTACCAATCTTTTGGAAAAATTAGATAGGTGATAACCGCGCTAAAAAATCAGAAAAATTAAAGCTGCAACTTAAATGTGACAAACATCCTATAAGTATAATATATAATAAAAAAAAAAAAAAAGCTGCGCTAAATGAAAACATAACATGAAGTATATGTAAAGTCCTCATAAAGTCCCATAAACCATTGAAATATGTGCAAAAATATAAAGTGAAATTATTAAAAATGAGTCCAAAAGCATCTAGATATTGACTCCTCTGAAAAGATGTTTAGGGTATATACTGCTTACCAGAAACAGCAAATAAAATCGCCTGATAAAAGGAAGGTAGATCTCCAGATCAGCCACAAGTTCTCAGGGTGGCCCTCAAGAAAGGATTCCAAGCCTCGGACAATGCAACAAGCTCAACAGGCGTCAATCACGTGCATATAAAAATATAAATTTCATAGCGTGATACTGTATTGACTAAAAAAGCACACACTGGATATAGATCCCTTATGTGAATGAATATTGAATGAGTGCTAGATATAGTAAAAGACCACCACCGACATCATAATCTGCTTACCAGATATAAAAAAAGGTGATAGCATAGCAAAACCAAAGTGAAAGCTGCCACAAATTCCATGCGACAAATTCAATCCATAGATGTGACCACCACCGACATATACCACTGCTTACCAGAAGAAATTTGGAATAATGCAAGTAACCATCCAGGACCCAGGACATACACTGATAATGGTGCCCCTCAGGCTCACAGAAAGGAACAATCCCGAAATGGAAGGGTTGGGAGACAAGGATTTCGGGCACTGAACTTCATAAAAATAGATTTTATTAAACAAAATCTTTTTAAAAAACATCTATTGTTGCAAGCAGATGAATGATCTACATTGAAAATAAGACCAATACATTGGTCAACATCATAAGATACAATAACTCATGAGGTGTTAAACCTCAATATGACATAGAAATATATATGTACAAGACAATTTACAATCAGCATAGATCCAGTATAGTGTGCTTCAAATCAGGAGAGTCCTGCCGACGGATACCTAGATAGTCAAGGTGCCGGTCAACAGGGTCAGCTGAATTTTGTAGTAGATATGTATCATACATTACTTTTGCAATTTGCTCAACATGTTTCGCTTTGCTGTTGAAAGCTTCGTCTGGAGCATACTATTTGGCTTATCTGTATAGAAATATAAATATATTCAAAAAACACAATATATGACTTTTATGCACATTCTCATAATTACAAATATTTTCATGAGTATATATGATAGGAGTAAATTGTATAGAACACACAACATCAATGTAGAGAAATCATTTCAATATTTACATTACTTCTAGAGCCGAGAGGGGGTTAGTGGGGGCATGGGGGAGCAGCCACTAGGACTGCATGTGGGGACCCCGCCGTACATTCAGATAGCAAGACATTACAGAGACATGCATAGATCAATGTAAAGGACAATATATAATTTATATGCATACCTGTACACTATATATTTTGAACTTCTCTGATAGTTTAACGAGGAGGACTGTTAAGTGATCGCACAGCTCATATATTAGGGAACGACTGTTCACATAGGTAATCACACCCTATGTTTGTATCTGGGTAGAATATAAAGGGTACACAAATAATACTATGCTTATTGTTCGTCTATTGTGATTAGCGTAAACGAGCACCCAGTGTATCTTGGGATAAAGGTGGATATTATATAGAAGGGATCTTTACATTGATCTATGCATGTCTCTGTAATGTCTTGCTATCTGAATGTACGGTGGGGGTCCCCACATGCAGTCCTAGTGGCTGCTCCCCCATGCCCCCACTAAACCCCTCTCGGCTCTAGAAGTAATGTAAATATTGAAATGATTTCTCTACATTGATGTTGTGTGTTCTATACAATTTACTCCTATCATATATACTCATGAAAATATTTGTAATTATGAGAATGTGCATAAAAGTCATATATTGTGTTTTTTGAATATATTTATATTTCTATACAGATAAGCCAAATAGTATGCTCCAGACGAAGCTTTCAACAGCAAAGCGAAACATGTTGAGCAAATTGCAAAAGTAATGTATGATACATATCTACTACAAAATTCAGCTGACCCTGTTGACCGGCACCTTGACTATCTAGGTATCCGTCGGCAGGACTCTCCTGATTTGAAGCACACTATACTGGATCTATGCTGATTGTAAATTGTCTTGTACATATATATTTCTATGTCATATTGAGGTTTAACACCTCATGAGTTATTGTATCTTATGATGTTGACCAATGTATTGGTCTTATTTTCAATGTAGATCATTCATCTGCTTGCAACAATAGATGTTTTTTAAAAAGATTTTGTTTAATAAAATCTATTTTTATGAAGTTCAGTGCCCGAAATCCTTGTCTCCCAACCCTTCCATTTCAATGATTTAATTAAGGATAGGGGCACCTCCAGGTGCTACGTATAATGGCCCAGATTGCTGCTGTCTGAAGGTTCATTACTTCATTAATAAAGGACCAATCCCGATCGGAGGAGAAGTATATCCAAGGATGTCACGCATGTATTGAAAATGGTCACATGCAGAAAATAAAAAGCCCCATAGCGTAAAACCATTAAATGTTTAATTACCAAATAACAAAAGTTACACTTACAACATGCAAGGGGTAAGCGCTAAATCGAAGCCGCCGGCCGGTCAGCTCCAAACATCCACCCTCACGTCTCGCATAGGTGACGTCAGCACGCCGCAACGGACGTACGTTTCGTCACCTTGAGAACGCCAATTTATCACCATTGTTTATTTGATCTGATTTTCTAATTCAGGATCGGATGTCAGCTGCTGTATAATTTTAGCTTATTTAGCCAGATGTATGACATATACAATGCGCAGCAAATTACATATATATTATGGGGTATTGTTTGTAGAATTTTAAGGGAAAATAATTAATTTAATCCATTTTTGGAATAAGTCTGTACCATAACAAAATGTGGAAAAAGTGAAGCGCTGTGAATACTTTCTGAATGCACTGTATATCAGTTAAAATGAAAAGAGCCATACAACATTTCTATTTAAAGGAAGTGTTCAACCAAAGTATAGGATATTTATGATATGAACAGTGTTTGGTTAAACACTGAGACTTGCCACCTCCAAAAACTCGAATTTATTTTTCAGGGAATTCAGTGGAAAACTCTTGACATAATTCCCAACTTTGATCTTCCAACATGAAGTCTCTCACTTTTCCTACTGTATTCTTATTAATGCAAAGTAAACAGAATCAGGGAAAGTGAGCCTTCCTTGTAATGGCTTTAGCAGAAAGACTAAACTTTACAGATGTCAAAGTATAAAAAAAAGAAAAATAGTGTAAGTTATACACATTACCAGACAATCAGTGTTTTTGGGTCCTGTACAACCGGCTATGCACTGACTGTGACAGCAATCGCTGGGCAGTGGTCCCCTGCACCGTCCAGGACACTCCTGAGCACAGTTGAGCTTTGTAACTGAAAGAAATTACACTTTAAATAAAAAAACATTAAAAATAAATATTAGCAGCTCAATATACAGTATCATGATAAACGCAATGGGGTTGACTTAAAAGAGAAGAAGCTATAAAGTGCATGTAAGTCAGGTGAACCTGTGTTCACTTTGATACCCAATCATGTGTGAAGTAAATTAAAAAAAATAGGATTTATTCTAGGATATGGAACCCCAAAAAAGGGAAATTCCTTCTAAAAGCAGTGGACTTTAGAGGCTTAGTACTACATTAGAGGCAACATGAACTTAAATGGCATCCCAGCCTTAGTCCGTAGGGTTCATGTTTGATTTTGCCCACCCTTTGCAGCTATAACATGTTCAACTCTTCTGGGAAGGCTGTCCACAAGGTTTAGGGGTGTGTCTATGGGAATGTTTGACCATTCTTCCAGAAGCGAATTTGCAAGGTCAGGCACTGATGTTGGACGAGAGAGCCTGGCTCGCAGTCTCTGCTCTAATTCATCCCAAAGGTGTTCTATCGGGTTGAGGTCAGGACTTTGTGCAGGCCAGTCGAGTTCCTCCTCCCCAAACTTGCTCATCCATGTCTTTATGGACCTTGTTAATGCACTAGTGCTCAGTCATGTTGGAACAGGAAGGGGCCATTCCCAAACTGTTCCCACAAAGTTAAGAGCTTAAAATTTTTCAAAATGTCCTCGTATGCTAACGCCTTAAGAGTTCCTTTCATTGGATCCAAGGGGCCAGGCCAAACCCCTGAAAAACACCCCACATCATAATCCCCCCTCCACCAAATGGTTTGGGCCAGTGCACTAAGGTCCCTAAAGACAGGGGTGAGCGAGTTTGTATATTTTTGTATTTTTCACAAATATTGTTACAACAGTGCATAATAATATTTTATTGTATTGCTTGGATTATTATTGCGTAACTGCAGTTATACATTGGCCATCCTTGAGCCATTTAGAAGGTACATTTAGTCACCTAGTCCTAGAGCACTGTTCTTTTGCGTGAGTTTATTTATTATTTGGATTCTATCATAGAATTTTGTCATAAAATTGGGTCACTGTAAATATATAATTTCCATATTTGTCACACCCACAGAGGTATATTATTAACATATATTTAGCACGCAACCCCACAATTGGTGTCACATATAATTTCCCACATTAATGTTGCACATCCAAAATAACTGCAGCAAATAGAAGCAAATATTTACCTTAAAATAAGGGACCCACCAATACCAGTGCCTTCTTCATATATTAATATACATTTTTTTTGGGGCACACACAAAGGAAAGGGGCAGCAGGTACCTACTTATCACTTTAAGGGGCAGAACCAGGCGCCTTCACCCGCATATATACATACATTGCCATTGTTATAGGAAATAAAAAAAAAAAGAAGATATTTAGAAATTAACTTACGTATTTGGCAGTTCTCTGGACCAGGTCCCCAGCAGGATCCATTGCAAGATTCCATGTCACATTCAAAACCTGCAGTTTTAAAAATCATTAGATGAGTGCGGATCTCCTCTACCGTGACAAGATTACGGGTCTTATAGAAGAGTATTTTTTCAATCCAAACTACTGGCAATATTGTATATGTAAAAGGAACAATTCAGCTGAGTATCATTATAGTTATACACCCCTAAAAGGGCCCTATGGTGGAAGGCAATGCATCATAATAAAGCAGCTCTATCCATTCTCTCCTTATCATGCAAAAAATATATAAGATAGGAAGGCTGATTTATTAAAAATGGGTAAATGAACAACCATTGACCAAAGAACCAATCCAATTCTGTACTTAATTCAAATGTGAAAAACGTATTGGCTTGTCCATTTCAGCTTAAAGTATAGCTAAAGCCAAACTTTATCATACCAGATTGTACGATTTTCGTTTAATTAATACAGCTGTCGTTCGAAAATTCAATACAAATATATTACAACACATGACATCACTTCCGAATTTTCTTTCTGGTGTATGAGGATTTTTGTAACTTTAGTCAACTCTTTATTTTCTATATGAAATTAGCATTAAAAAAAAATAACAAAAAAACGGATGATCAATCGTCCGATAATATCATCGTGTGTACCAGGCATTAGACAGTAGTTACCGCAGAAAGTGCATTCTTCAGAAGATTTTTCCCCACCTCCTGTTCCATTGTAACATTTTAGATTACTCATCACTTGTCTCAGTTTCAACAATCCTCAGGACAAAGGGAGAGGATGAATCTCCCAAGCAAGAACACAGCATTAAAAATCTCTCTTTGAGCAGATCCTTTTCTTTGGGTTGTCAATTCAACTAAATCTGAGTATACACTAGTAGAATTTTGAACAAAAACAAAACAAAAATGTGTTTGAATATTCCTAGGAAATTTCATACAAAAAATCTCATAACATTCAGATGCCATTTGGAAGTAGTTCAATATTTCATTTGCTTTTAACATTTGATTTGCAAATGCATGGACTTTACCAAACAAAAACCACATATACTGTTGGAAATTTGTACATTCCATAAACATTTTCCATCCTGCTCTTCCATTTGCTATATAAAGCTTGACCCCTTTCAAATTTCAGTAGAGAGCTCAACATTTGCTGGATCATATTTGCAATTAAAACCCAGCAGAGTTTCTAACCCTTCCTCACTCAATTCAAAACTTTAGCAGAGCTATAACTTAAATTAACACTTTTGTAGAGCATTTTGTGATTTTCCCATACTTAAAGCAGAACTATGGGCAAAACTTTTTTTTTCATTTTGGATAGAGCAAGGTTGGGTTATAACCCCTGTCAGAATTTTTTTTCGCAATATGTGTCCCATTGCAGAGATTTCCCTTCACTTCCTGTCTCATAGCCCAAACAGGTAACTGAGGGGGAGACACTGGAGACCCTGGAAAATAGTATCGTGAGTACAGGGACTTGTGTCGAGGGGCCTGACCTGAGGGGAGCCACCTCAAGAGTAGGATAGTCAGTGGACGGGTGTCGGCAGTCAAGAAAGAGGATACTGAGAAGAGTGTCCTGAAGATGACCTTAGTTCATCAAGTCATCTTAAGAGACTTAAAGCTAAATTCACCTCAGTGGCAAGGTGGACCAACAGCCTGGCTATACAGAGAGATAGAAGTCCTCCAATATTGTGTATAGTTAATTCGGAGTACCCCACTATTCCCATCGCCCCACCATAATTTATAATAAAAATCAAAAACAACTACATATCACTGGACTGATTATTGGACGAGACAAAGAGGCAAAGTTGCTAATGGTAACTCGGGGGACCCATAAGTGTGAAATCTGGCAGTCCTCAAGGGGGCAGTGCTACATTTGGGGGCTCGTGCGGGATGCACCCCTGGGTTACAGCAACGCTTGCTAACGGCAGTCCCGTCAACTAATGTTATGCTTCCCCAAATAATGTGCTGGAGTGTCAGTGAAGAAAGGAATGTCTGCTCTACAGTGATCAGTGAAAGTGTGCTGACAAGTTACGTTTGTAACGGTGGTTGCTATGGGCAACAAACTGACTTTTACCCAAGAAACAGTATGTAATATGTTGGATATGTAGCACCCTACAAGGTAGGTGCTAGGTAAAGTATACTGGGCCCTGTCTGCTGAACAGCAGGGTCATGATTTTCAGCTGGGCTGTCATGTCTCCCAGTTGTGGCTGTTGAAACTGGGGAGTCTCCCCACAGTACTCCATGAGAAGGTTCTCATTGGGCAGTGGAGGAAACCCAGCCAATGGCACACTCAGGCCTGTATCTACCCCAGAAAGGCAGATTCTGCCACACAGCATTCTGGGAGTGGGTACAAGTTTGAGGGGTGCACATGACCCAGCGTCTTTGGCAGGAAGCAGAGTCCCAGGAGGAAGGGTACGGCTGTCTCTCCTCCTGTCAGCAGGATCGGGTGTCCCAGGCGACTTGCCTGAGGTGACAAAGGACTGAGCTAAGGTGCAGAGAGGAGTTTCGAGGACCAGCGGAGCTGAGAGGGGTCCAGTTTCAGGAAAGCATTCCCAGTTTGTGAGTACCTCAAACTTCCCCTGGGGGTCTGCTTTGTGAGAGGGGACCACTCCAGTGAAGGTCCAAGGGATCCAGGAGCTAGCTAGCCGCCGGTGCAGGAGCAACTGTTAGGGGGGTGCCAGTGTTGACCCTGAAGTGTAAAGTGGGTGCCTAGTGAGAGGACCCTGAAGTATAGAGGGGGTGCCTAGTGAGAGGACATTGAAGTGTAGAGGGGGTGCCTAGTGATAGGACCCTGAAGTGCAAACGGGGTGCCGGCGGTTGGGCCCTGAACTGTTAAAATGTACAGCATGCAGTGTACAGTGTTGAGAGTTGCAGCAGCACAAGCAGTTACAGAAGGTACCTCAGTCAGGAACGACTGGAGGGAGCAGTTTCCAGGACTTTTGAGCTAACCAGAAGCGTGAGAAGTCAGTTCTCAGTGCAGTCCAGGACTTTTGAGCTAACCAGAGTGTCAGAAGTAGAGTTGAGCGGACACCTGGATGTCCGTGTTCGGCGGGTTCGGCCGAACTTGAAAAAAAAGTCCGGGTCCGTGTCCCGGACTTTTGCCGAACTTTACCCGGACACCGAACCCCATTGAAGTCAATGGGGACCCGAACTTTCAGGCACTAAATTGGCTCTAAAACACCAATGGAAAGGGCTAGAGGGCTGCAAACGTAGTTAAGAGCATGGCAAGTGCTCTGCAAACAAATGTGGATAGGGAAGTAACTTTAAAACAACAAAAAAAAACCCAGAAAAATAAATAAAATGTTCTTCATCTGTGAAAGACGAGGCCCATATGGAGTAGGAGGGAGGTTGAGGTGGTGGTGGATGTGGCGGTGTCATAGGCGTGCGCACAGGGTGTGCCGGGTGTGCCTGGGCACACCCTAATAGCCTAGGGCACATTAGCATTATCGCTCTGTTTGCCAGTGAGGAGATGGGAAAGATCTCCCTCGGACCTGCTCTGCCATAAGAGAAGTGCCACACACTTCTATTTCACTTTGCCAGCAGGGAGAGTAATGTACCGAGGCCATATACATGTAGGCAAACACATGCATGTGTATTTAAACTTTGGGGTGCACACCCTAATGCAATAGGCTGCGCACACCTATGGGCGGTGTAGGTGGAAGCGGCGGTGGAGGAGGACGAGGTAGCCAATACTGCTTTTTTTCAGTCATTTTAAATGAGGGTACACCCCAAAAGAGTGAGAAAGATCAAAAATAGAACAATGGCTGGGTAAGGTCGGTATCCATCTCTATTCTGCACAAGGTACGGAAAAGTCCTGTGGGATCCATGCCTGGTTCATTTTAATGAACTTGAGCTTGTCCACATTGTCTCTGGACAGGCGGCTGCGCTTGTCTGTGATAACGCCCCAAGCCGTGCTAAATACACGTTCAGATAATACACTGGCTGCAGGGCACGCCAGCATCTCCAAGGCGTAAAGGGCAAGCTCAGGCCATGTGCCCAATTTGGAGACCCAGAAGTTGAAGGGGGCAGACCCCTCATTCACTACATGTAGGCGTGTGCACACATACTGCTCCACCATGTTGGTGAAATGCTGCCTCCTGCTAAGACATTCCATATGAGCTGCTGGTGCTGCTGTTTGTTGTGGCGTGCTGACAAAGCTTTTCCGCATTTCGGCCATGCTAACCCTGCCTCCTGAGGTGCTGGCGGTGCCCTGGTTGTGTTGGCGACCTCTACCTCCTCCTCCTCCTCCTCTGCCTTGGCCTTCCACTGTAGCCCCGCTGTCAGGTGGGAATGCCAGCAGCATCGCGTCTACCAGCGTGCGCTTGTACTCGCGCATCTTGCGATCGCGCTCCAGTGAGTGAATTAAGGACGGTACGTTGTCCTTGTAACGGGGATCCAGCAGCGTGGCCACCCAGTAATCAGCACAAGTTGTGTGGGCAACTCGGCGGTCGTTGTGGAGACATTGCAGCATGTAATCGCTCATGTGTGCCAGGCTGCCCAGAGGCAACAAAAGGCTTTCCTCTGTGGGAGGTGTATCGTCTGTGTCCTCTGTATCCCCCCAGCCACGCACCAGTGATGGCCATGAGCTGGCCTGGGTGCCACCCTGCTGTGAACATGGTTCCATCTCCTCCTCCATCTCCTCCTCATCCTCCTCATCCTCCAGAACTGTGCCCCTGCTGGACAATTGTGTCCCTGGCGTTTGTGGGTGCAGGAACCCACCCTCGGAGCCACTTGCGAATGACTGCCCTGAAAGCCTTGGAAATGTTACCTCTTCATCCTCCTCCTCCTCCTCATCCTGTGCCACATCCTCTTCCATCATTGCCCGAATCGTTTTTTGAAGGAGGCATAGAAGTGGGATAGTTAAGCTGACAACGGCGTCATCGGCACTGGCCATGTTGGTGGAGTACTCAAAACAGCGCAACAAGGCACACAGGTCTCGCATGGAGGCCCAGTTATTGGTGGTGAAGTGGTGCTGTTCCGCAGAGCGACTCACGCGTGCGTGCTGCAGCTGAAACTCCACTATGGCCTGCTGCTGCTCGCACAGTCTTTCCAGCATGTGCAAGGTGGAGTTCCACCTTGTGGGCACGTCACATATGAGGCGGTGAGCGGGAAGGCCGAAGTTACGCTGCAGCGCTGACAGGCGAGCAGCATCAGGGTGAGAACGCCGAAAGTGCGCACAGACGGCCCGCACTTTCTGCAGCAGCTCTGACATATAGGGGTAATTTTTAAGGAACCTCTGCACCACCAAATTCAGCACATGCGCCAGGCAAAGGATGTGCGTCAAACCGGCTAGGCCCAGAGCTGCTATGAGATTTCGCCCGTTATCACACACCACCAGGCGGGGCTTGAGGCTCGATGGCAGCAACCACTCATTTGTCTGCTGTTCCATGCTCCTCCACAACTCCTGCGCGGTGTGTGGTTTTCCCCCCAAACAGGCAAGTTTTAAAACTGCCTGCTGTCGTTTAGCCCTGGCTGCGCTGAAGTTAGTGGTAAAGGTGTTATGCTGACCGGATGAGGAGACGGTAGAGGATGAGGAAGCGGAGTAGGAGGAGTTAGGAACAGGAGGCAAACTGAAGCGCCCTGCAATCCTCGGTGGTAGAAGGACATGCGCCAAATTGCTATCCGCCTCAGGCCCATCCGCCACTGCATTTACCCAGTGTGCCATTAGGGAGATATAACGCCCCTGACGTTATATCTGTTTATAACTGGTCTACGTTATAACTGGTCTACGTATTGGTAGTTAGGTGGACTTTGGCACAGATGGCGTTGCGCAGTGCACACCTGATTTTTTCCCCCACTTGGTTGTGCAGGGAAGGGATGGCTTGCCTGGAAAAGTAGTGGCGGCTGGGCACGACGTACTGTGGGACAGCCACCGACATAAGGCTTTTAAAACTGTGCGTCTCCACCAGACGGAATGACAGCATTTCATAGGCCAAGAATTTTGAAATGCTGGCATTCAGGGCCAGGGATCGCGGGTGGGTAGGGGGGTACTTCCTCTTCCTCTGAAGTGTTTGGGAGATGGAAAGCTGAACGTTTCCACGGGACATTGTGGAGATGGTTGGTGACCCAGGTGGTGGTGTTGCTGACAGATCGTCTGTTTGCGGGGTGGCAGGTGCCGGTATCACTACAGATGTGGATGGAGAGGCCGAGACTGCTGCAGAAGAGGAAGCAGGAGGAGCCAGAGACCTTTCTTGGTTTTGAAGGTGTCTACTCCACTGCAGCTCGTGCTTTGCACTTAGATGCCTGATCATGCAGGTTGTGCTCAGGTTGAGAAGGTTTATGCCTCGCTTCAGGCTCTGATTGCACAGGGTGCAAACCACTCGTGTCCTGTCATCAGCACATTTTCTGAAGAACTTCCATGCTAGAGAACTCCTTTGAGCTGGCTTTGGTGCGCTCGGTCCCTTGCTGCGTTGGGCAGTAGCAGGCGTAGTGTCTAGGGCACGGCCGCTCCGCTTCTGCACCCTGCTCCCTCTTCTGCTGTGATGGTGGCTCTGTGCGACCACCGCCTCTTCCTCCAAACTACTCAGGTCACCTGCATGACCTTCATTCCATGTGGGGTCAAGGACCTCATCGTCCTCCACATCATCTTCCACCCAGTCTTCACCCCTGCCCTCCTTGTTGGTCTCCACAATTCTGAGTGCCACAGCAGTTGGCACCTGCGTTTCGTCATCATCGGAGACGTGCTGCGATGGTCCTTCCATGTACTCATCTTGAGAAATAAGTGGTTGGGCATCGCTGCACTCAATCTCTTCCACTTCTGGGGCAGGGCTAGGTGGATGTAAGATTCTGGTACCTTTGGTACCCTTATTTTCCATATTCTTTACAACATGCGTCCCACCTTTCTAATTAGGTGGAACGCATACACCTTTAAGACGGATGACGTCATCGCTGAGCGCCGCAGATCGGCTATTTCAATCGCCAGCGTTCTCTCTCACGTTGTTCGTTCAATGTGTCTCAACAAGCTTACAAGCCTTGTCTCGCTGTCGGAACCTCCAGCTATTTGCTTTTACCTGGAACAGACCGGAACCTCGCTACTGATCTCGTATCTCGCTACCGGATCACTCCCTCACTACTGGACCCTCTACTTACTAATCTTTACCTAGTGATAAGTACCCCACAGGGGAATCCTCCATAACTAACTTACACTATCATCTACTGCACATTAAGGACTGTTACTTTCTATGCATACTAATTCTACCATCTGCACTGTTACATAGATTGCTAGCTCTTGAGTCTACTACCATCTATCCTTGCACTGGGTTAGTCTATCCTGTATGTCATCTGCTGTCCTTACCACCTATTACCATACCTGATTACTAACCTATCTGCATTATACCTATTACCATCTACTACTCTCCTGAACATTACTATCAAGTGCTTACCATTACTGTCACTGCTCACACCTCTCCCTTCAGCACATCACCTCCATACTACCATATACATCCCAACACTCCAGGAACATCTTATTGAGTGTGTGTATATCTGTATGCTGAAGCAGACAGGCCCACAGTGATGAGTCTGGAGAGTTGGATCTGGTATTCCAACACATCTCTACATGACTGCTGAGTGGAGATTCTGCAGCTGCAAATCCAGCTTACAATAAAAACGCAGGAGCGTTACAGTGGATGGCCCTGGGAAACCCTGCTGACAGAGTCATCAAAAAGAAGAAGAGACTGCTGCATGACTTGGGGCTCAGACTGCTTGCCTGATTTGCAAGGGGGTGAGGTGAAAGACGGTTGGACATCGGCTGCAGGTGCCAACTCTGACCTTTCTGCAGTAGACTGGGTGGGAGACAATGTGAAGGAACTGGAGGCACTGTCAGCAGCAAACCAATCTACTATCGCCTCTACTTGTTCTGGCCTCATCACTTCTAGAGGCGCATGATGCCCTACCAAATACTGCTGCAGGTTCTGTCGTCTACTAACACTTGAGGAAGGTGTTTCACTTGTGCGTGTAGCTGGCACAGATCGTCCACGTCCTCTCCTTGCAACAGGAGCTCTACCAGCAGCACCATGACCCAGGGCAAGGCCCCTATTTGACGGTCTCCTCATATTTCTGTAATTTATGATCTTGCCCTAGAAAGGTGTTTATTGAATAGCGGAACAAAACAACAACAGTATTGCACGGGTGTATCTCACAGTCAAATATGCAAACTATGCCGCAATTTGATTTTTTTTACCCCAAAAGGGTGTTTATTAAATAGCGGAATAGAAAAACAGTATATTATTATTATTATTATACAGGATTTATATAGCGCCAACAGTTTGTGCAGCGCTTTACAATGTGAAGGAAGACAATACAGTTACAATACAGTTCAAAACAGGAGGAACTAGAGGGCCCTGCTCGTTAGAGCTTACAATCTAGAAGGGAGGGTCAAGTGAAACAAAAGGCAATAACCGTGGGGGATGGGTTGATGGAGAAAAAGGAGGTACATTTGTTAGGGGTTGGTAGGATAGGCTTCTCTGAAAAGGAGGGTTTTCAGAGATCGCCTAAAAGCTAATAGAGTGGGGGATAATCGGACAGATAAGGGTAAGGAGTTCCATAGGATTGGAGAGGCTCTGGAAAAGTCCTGGAGGCGAGCATGGGAGGAAGTGATGAGTGAGCTAGAGAGCAGGAGGTTTTGAGAGGAACGAAGAGAGCGATTAGGTTGGTATTTTGAGATGAGGCTGGTGATGTAGCTGGGAGCTAGGCTGTGGATTGCTTTGTAAGATGTTGTAAGTATTTTGAATTTAATTCGTTGGGTGAGCGGAAGCCAGTGGAGGGCTTGACAGAGAGGAGCAGCGGACACTGAGCGATTGGTGAGGTGGATGAGTCTGGCGGCAGCATTCATGATGGATTGAAGGGGGGATAGCCTGTGTAAAGGTAAGCCAATGAGAAGGGAATTTCAGTAGTCGAGGCGCGAGATGACCAGGGAGTGAACTAGGAGTTTTGTGTCTTTGGTTAGAAAGGGGCGTATTTTGGAGATGTTGCGGAGGCTGAGGCGGCAAGATTTGGACAGCGATTGGATGTGGGGTTTGAAGGAGAGTTCAGAGTCCAGGACAACACCTAAGACCTTGGCATGTGGGGATGGGCTGATGGTAATGCCATTGATATTGACGGAGAAATCAGGGGAAGGGGCACGAGGTGGAGGAAAAATTATAAGCTCGGTTTTGGATGGATTAAGTTTGAGGAAGTGGTGAGACATCCAGACCGATATGTCTGATAGTAAATTAGTGATACGTGAGGAGACTGAGGGAGAGAGCTGAGGAGTGGATAGGTAGATTTGGGTATCGTCAGCGTAGAGGTGGTATTGGAAGCCGTGGGAGGCTATCAACTGACCTAGAGAGGAGGTGTAGATTAAAAATAGGAGGGGTCCAAGAACAGAGCCTTGGGGAACTCCAACAGAGAAGGGAAGAGGAGAGGAGGAAGTAGAATTGTAGGTAACGCTAAAGGTGCGGTTAGATAAGTAGGAAGATAACCAGTTAAGAGTACAGTCACGGAGACCAAAGGCATGGAGTTTTTTGAGGAGGAGGGGATGGTCAACCGTATCAAAGGCAGCAGAAAGGTCCAGAAGTAGGAGTACAGAATACTGTCCATTGGTTTTGGCCGTTAGCAGATCGTTTGTCAGCTTTAGGAGTGCAGTTTCAGTGGAGTGTTGAGGCCGAAATCCAGACTGAAGGGGATCAAGGAGGCTATTCTCGGCAAGGTGGTCGCACAGTCGGTTGTAGACTAGACGTTCGAGGAGTTTGGATGAAAAGGGGAGCAAGGAAATAGGGCGTAGGTTGTTCAGATCGGTTGGGTCCAGTGAGGGCTTTTTAAGTATGGGGCTGACTAGTGCATGTTTTAGAGAGTTGGGGAAGATGCCAGAAGAGAGAGAGAGATTGAAGATGTGGGTTAGAGAGTGTAGAATAGGGCCAGAAGGTGAACGTAGCATTTGCGAGGGAACAGGATCCAGAGGGCAGGTTGTTAAGTGGACGTTAGCAAGTAGTTTAGCAACCTCGTCTGTAGTGGCGGGGTTGAATGAGGGAAGTAATGATCGCACTTGTGGGCGTGAAGCATAAGGCATGGAGGAAGGTATCTGAACAGCAACGATCTCCTTACGAATTGTGTCAATCTTCTGTTTGAAGTGGTTGGCAATCTCCTGGGCAGTGAGTGAGTGGGTGGGAGGGGGTAGTGGAGGACGGAGTAGAGAGTTAAAGGTAGCGAAGATTTGCCGGGGGCGTGATGACAGGCTGTTAATGAGAGTGATAAAATAGGTCTGTTTGGCAGCGTGGAGACTGGAATTGTATTTTTGGAGGGCGGATTTATATTGGTTGAAATCATTCTGAGACTGAGTCTTACGCCATAGGTGCTCAAGAGCACGGCTATGCTTTTTCAGACTTCTAGTGTTATCGGTTTGCCAAGGTTGAAGGGGTCTGGGCCTGATTCGGTGTGTGGTGAGGGGGGCCAATGTGTCCAAGGAGGCTAAGAGTGAAGTGTTGTAGACAGAAGTGGCTAGGTTGGTGCAGGACAGGGGTGCGATTTTGTCATAGAGGTGGTCGGTAGCAGAGTAGAGAAGAGAAGGGTTGAGATGGCGTAGGTTTCTGCGGGTAACTGTACGGTAGCTGGAGGGAGAGGAGGTGGAGTAGAGGGAAAGAGTGAAACTAATAAGGTAGTGATCAGAGATAGGGAAAGGATTGTTGGAAAAGTTGTGCGGGGTGCATAGGTGGGAGAAAACAAGGTCAAGGATATTGCCTTCAGAGTGAGTAGAAGCATGTATCCATTGCTTCAGGTATAAGGAGGAGGTTAGATTGAGAAGTTTGGAAGTGGTAGGAGTGTTAGTATTAATAGGGATGTTGAAGTCACCAAGAATGATTGTGGGGATTTCAGAAGAGAGAAAGTAGGGTAGCCAGGCGGAGAAGTCATCAAGAAAGGTTGATACTGGTCCAGGGGGGCGGTAGATCACAGCTATCCTTAGAGAGACAGGGGAGAAAAGACGAATGCAGTGTACCTCAAATGAGGAGAGTGACAGAGAGGGAGGTGGCTGAAGTACCTGAAAGGAGCTATGTGGGGCTAGAAGGATCCCGACACCTTGCATTTGTATACAAATACAACGGGTGTATCTCACAGTCAAATATGCAAAGTATAAAGCAAATTTAATTTTTTTTCACCCCAAAAGGGTGTATATTGAATAGCGGAATAGAAAAAAGGATATAAAACGGTATATCTCACACGTACAAACACAGACTAGGCCCCGATTACAATTTTTTGTACCCTAAAGGGAGGATGAGGAAGAGGAGTTTGGAACAGGAGGCAAACTGAAGCGCCCTGCAATCCTTGGCGGTGGAAGGAAATGCGCCAAACAAATTTAAAAGGTGTATCTCACACATACCGATACAGACTATGCCGTAATTTAATTTTTTACACTCCAAAAGGGTGCATATTGAATAGCGGAATAGGAAAATTTTTATAAAACGGTGTATCTCACACATACAAACACAGACTAGGCCCCGATTACAATTTTTTGTACCCTAAAGGCAGGATGAGGATGACGAAGAGGAGTAGAAGGAGTTCGGAACAGGAGGCAAACTGAAGCGCCCTGCAATCCTCGGCGGTGGAAGGAGATGCGCCAAACAAATTTAAAAAGGTGTATCTCACATGTACCGATACAGACTATGCCGTAATTTAATTTTTTACACTCAAACAGGGTGTATATTGAATAGCGGAATAGAAAAAATTTTATAAAACGGTATATCTCACACGTACAAACACAGACTAGGCCCCGATTACAATTTTTTGTACCCTAAAGGCAGGATGAGGATGAGGAGTAGGAGGAGGTTGGAACAGGAGGAAAACTGAAGCACCCTGCAATCCTCGGCGGTGGAAGATGCGCCCCAAAAGATTGGAAGGTGTATCTCACACGTACCGATACAGACTATGCCGCAATTTAATTCTTTTTACCCCAAGGGGTGTAGATTGAATAGCGGAATAGAAAAAAATTTATAAAATGGTGTATCTCACACGTACAAACACAGACTAGGCCCCGATTACAATTTTTTGTACCCTAAAGGCAGGATGAGGAGTAGGAGGAGGTCGGAACAGGAGGCAAACTGAAGCACCCTGCAATCCTCAGCGGTGGAAGATGCACCCCAAAAGATTGGAAGGTGTATCTCACACGTACTGATACAGACTATGCCGCAATTTAATTCTTTTTACCCCAAAGGGTGTAGATTGAATAGCGGAATAGAAAAATTTTTATAAAACGGTGTATCTCACACGTACAAACACAGACTAGGCCCCGATTACAATTTTTTGTACCCTAAAGGCAGGATGAGGATGAGGAGTAGGAGGAGTTCAGAACAGGCAGGAGGCAAACTGAAACACCCTGCAATCCTCGGCGGTGTAAGATGAGCCCCAATAATTGGAAAGGTGTATCTCACACGTACAGATACAGACTATCCCGCAATTTAATTATTTTTACCCCAAGGGTGTAGATTGAATAGCGGAATAGAAAATATTGTTCTGTTCTCACTACACGTATGCCCCAGGCGTGTGCAGCTCAACATACAGCTAAACATTTAATCCTGCAATAACCAGTCCTTTTGTAACTTAAGGCTTTATTCCAGAGATAGAATAGTGGTCACATGAACAGGTTACAAGTCAGAATGGATATGCGAATAGGATTGTGAATATGAGGTGAAACTGTAAATAAACATATAAAGGCATATAATCAGTATACAAACATAAACAGTATATGCATTGAGTATATAACCAACAGTTCATAGGCATACCAGCGATGCTTCAAAGGGGGCTTCAGGAATCTTCCCACAGCAACAGCTCTTGTAGCATGGTCTGCAGGGTTGTAGTCAGTAGGTACATAGTGCCATTGTGTTGGAATGGTAGATCTCCAAATCCTCAACACTCTGTTGTTGACATAAACATAGAAACGTCTGGTCTCATTGTAGATGTAGCCTAGAACTACCTTGCTGTCTGTGTAGAGCTGAACATCTTTAAGGTCAATGTCCATCTCTGAGGTTATTAGCTCTGCTAGTTCAACAGCTAGTACTGCAGCACAAAGTTCTAGCCTAGGTATAGTATGCTCGGGGTGTGGAGCAAGCTTTGCTTTGCCCATGATGAATCCTACGTGGCATTGTGCTGTAGTGTCAACAGTCCTTAAGTAGGCCACAGCAGCTATTGCCTTGACAGAAGCATCACATAATATGCAAAGGTTTTGACTCTGTATCTCTGTAGAAGGTACAGGAGCATATGGGCGTGAAACATGGAGATCAGATAAGACTGATAAAGAGTCCCTCCACTCTACCCAAGAGTTTCTCTTATCGAGGGGTAGTGGGGCATCCCAATCGGATGTTTCACGAATCAAGTCTCTAAGCAAGGCTTTACCTTGAATTGTAACAGGTGCCGCAAATCCTAATGGATCGTACAGGCTATTGATCGTAGACAGGACACCTCTGCGAGTGAAGGGTCTTTCTTCTCCATTTACTTGGAAAGTAAAGGAATCGGATTTCAAGTCCCAAAGTAGACTGTGCAGTACAGGTAAAGAGTCTGTACCCAGATCTAAGTCCTTTAGATCACTGGAATGGTCTTGAGCGGGGAAAGCTTCCATTACCTCTTTGCTGTTAGAAGCAATCGTGTGAAGCCTGAGATTGGAACAAGCGAGCATTTCCTGTGCTCTTTTAAGAAGACAGATTGCAGACTCACTGGAAGGTAAGGATTTTAAACAGTCGTCCACATAAAAGTCTTTCTCTACGAATTGTCTTGCATCTGAGCCAAACTCAAGTTCACCTTCTTGGGCGGAATGTCTGAGTCCGTAGATAGCGACTGCAGGTGAAGGGCTATTGCCAAAGATGTGTACCCTCATGCGATACTCCTGAGATATCTTTTGAAGGATCATTGTCTTGGAACCAAAGGAACCTTAGGAAGTTCCTGACTTCCTCACTGACCAAGAAACAATGGAACATCTGCTGGATGTCAGCTATGAAGGCAATAGAATCTTTGCGGAAGCGTAAGAGCACTCCCAGGAGTTTAGGAGTTTGTTGTTAAGGTCTGGGCCTGTCAAGAGGATATCGTTCAAGGAGATACCCTTGTATTTGGCACTAGAGTCAAACACTACTCTAATTTGACCTGGCTTTTTTGGATGGTACACTCCGAATATATATATACCAACACTCTTCAGAGTCTTTAGGGGTGGGAGCCATCTCTCCCAAGGAGTAGGATAATCTGAGCCTGAGGATCAAGTTCTGGTATCAGATGTGCCATGCGTTTCAAGTGTGGGTGATGAGCAGCTACATCTGGTGTAGGAATTTCAGATCTATGATCAGGGATCTGATTGCATTCGATAAGAGTTGGCAAAGACAAGCGTGATCGCCTATCGATGGACTCGATTTGGTAGCCGGATGCTCTCCTACCAGCTGTCTCCACTATTCCTGAACAAGTTTAGAAGGAGTAGGGAATGCTGGGGCCTTTAACACTGAACATGTCAAAGAAAGTCTAGCTGGCTAATGACTTGTTACTTTGGTCATCCAGGATTACGTAAAGCTTAATAGCTTTGTCTTTTTGGCCTGCTGGGTAGACTCTGACTAGGCAGATTTTGGAGCAGGACCTACCACCTATGGCTCCTTTGCAGATCTCTGTACATTGTGAAGTTGTGGTCTGAGCTGTCACATTCTGTGCATTTCAAACTGACCTTACAGTCCTTGGCGAGATGAGATGTTGAAGAGCAGCACCTGTAGCAGATGTGGTTCTCCTTGAGGAAGGCTTTGCGGTCCTGCAGGGTTTTCTCTCTGAAGGCTCTGCATTTTAGGAGAGGATGTGGCTTCCGATGCAAGGGACACTGCTTACCAGGATCGTTGACCTTTGTCTCTGAGTTAGAGAAGTTGGCAGACCTGTGAAAGGAACCTGGAGGAGACACGTTAGTTTTGTGTACTGCTACTGGAGGTTTGCGGGGGTTAAGTCCCACAGGAGCAGCACACAACAGCGTAAAATCAAAACTTGGATCATTTCTTGTTTTAGCTTGCTGGCACACAAAGTCCACAAAAACAGAAAAAGGAGGGAATGGAACATCATGCTGTCTTTTTTATATCAGGATCCGTGTGTAATCCACTGCTCTTGCAAGTTATAGGGTAACTTTTGCACAATGGGGTTGACACCTCTGGCTGTGTCAAGGAATGCAAGTCCTTGTAAGTCTCCCTCGGATTTAGCTACTTGAAGTTCCATTAGCAAGTCACTTAACTCTCTAAGTTTATGGTAGGCTTTGCTAGGTATTCTGGGAAAGTTATCAAGTCTTTTGAATAATGCATTTTCTACTGCTTCTGCTGAACCATAACACTCATCAAGTCTGTCCCAGATTGTTCTAAGACCAGTGTCTGGGTAGTTTATATTTATTGTCCTGATTCGCCTGGCGTGCTCGGCAGACTCATTTCCAAGCCATTTGATCAGGAGGTCTATCTCTTCGCTGCAAGATAGCCCTAAGTCTCTGATAGAGTTTTGAAAGGATGACCGCCAGGCTCTGTAGTTTTCAGGGCGGTCATTAAACTTTTCAAGTCCTTTGGTGACTAACTCGCGTCGTGCAAAGAACCTTGCAAAGTCTATGGTGGCTTGGTTAGCCTGTTGTGTGTTGTCATGGTAAGATGGCTGTGTGTAGTTATACCTTTTGCTGGCACCAAGCTGTCCTCTTATGTACCGTTCTGGCTTGGGCATTGGTTCTGGAGGGCGATTAGAAGGTGATTCTATTATCGCACTTATGGGGAGTCTGTCGTAGGAGATGTCACTTTGTATGGATTTCTCCTGTTTGCAGGCTTGAGGCTTGTCACAGACTTGCGGCGGTACCGTGTGGTGACTTTGGCTTGTCTCTTTGACGTCATCTTTGACACTGCTTGTCTTAAAATGTTGATTGATGTAATCTGAAGTTTGTTGTAGAGAATTTGGAGTTTCAGCTGCTGGATCGGGAATGTTGCTGCGTCTGCTGCGTTCACTTCTCGGGTATACAGCTAATTCTAGGGCGTCTGCTTCAGCTATGGCTGCTGCTACTTCCTTCTCTACAGTCAGTTTCTCTAGAGCTACTTCTAGGAGGGCCTCCTCTGCCTCTTTTTTTATCCTCACTTTCTCCTGTTTAATCTTCATTTCTTGCTCAGTAAAGGCTGCTCGGGCCTTGGCGGCTTCAGCTTTCGCACGTGCTATGGCGAGTGCACTGCTTGAGGAGGAAGATCTAGAGGAGCCGGAAACTCGGGACCTTGTCTTGAGTGAGGATGTCTGGCTATGTGACATGATGCTTGCAGGAATGCTTGACTGTGTAGAGACTGCTGTATTGCATATGCAGATGACTGCGCTGGCAGGGTAGCAGGCCTCTGTATAGTCGCTGTCCTAAATCCCACTTGCTGGATAGCCGCTGTTTCACTGTTCTGTTCTCACTACACGTATGCGACAGGCGTGTGCAGCTCAACATACAGCTAAACCTTTAATCCTGCAATAACCAGTCCTTTTGTAACTTAAGGCTTTATTCCAGAGATAGAATAGTGGTCACATGAACAGGTTACAAGTCAGAATGGATATGCGAATAGGATTGTGAATATGAGGTGAAACTGTAAATAAACATATAAAGGCATATAATCAATATACAAACATAAACATTATATGTATTGAGTATAACCAACAGTTCATAGGCATACCAGCGATGCTTCAAAGGGGGCTTCAGGAATCTTCCCACAGCAACCTCAGATGCTGTCTGCTCCTTCCTGAGGTAAATCTGAAATGGAGATTCTCTCAGAGAGGGGTGGAACTAATCCAGCAATAGAAAACAGGAAGTACCATAAAGTACTGTAACACAGTCTATGTCACAGTGGCATCTTGTGGATCATATTGGTATTACAAGTTGCCACTGTGACATAGACTGTTATGACAAATATGATATCAAAAGGTGTATCTATCTCACACGTACAGACCCAGACTAGGCCCTGATTAATATTTTTTGTACCCTAAAGGCAGGATGAGGAGTAGGAGGAGTTCGGAACAGGCAGCAGGCAAACTGAAGCACCCTGCAATCCTCGGCGGTATAAGATGCGCCCCAAAAATTGGAAAGGTGTATCTCACACGTACCGATACAGACTATCCCGCAATTTAATTATTTTTACCCCAAGGGTGTAGATTGAATAGCGGAATAGAAAATATGATATCAAAAGGTGTATCTATCTCACACGTACAGACCCAGACTAGGCCCTGATTACTATTTTTTGTACCCTAAAGGCAGGATGAGGAGTAGGAGGAGTTCGGAACAGGCAGGAGGCAAACTGAAGCACCCTGCAATCCTCGGCGGTATAAGATGCGCCCCAAAAATTGGAAAGGTGTATCTCACACGTACCGATACAGACTATCCCGCAATTTAATTCTTTTTACCCTAAAGGGTGTAGATTGAATAGCGGAATAGAAAATATGATATAAAATTGGTGATTTTTCAATAGCACATGTGAACACAGCAGTGTCTTATGTCAGTCAGCTCTGCTGCAGGCTATGAAGGGAAAAAAAAAAGAAAATTCCCCTTTAGGTTTGTAATTTTTAAATAGATTAGTACAGACTATGTCACAATTTAATTTTTTTAACCCAAAAGGGTGTATATTGAATAGTGGAATAGAAAAAAGTGTATAAAATTGAAAATCATCACTCAATAATAGCACATGTGAACACAGCAGTGTCTTATCACAGTCAGCAGCACTGAAGCAAAAACGCTGCACACAACTGACTGATAAAAATAGATTTTTTTCTCCCTCCTCCTCAGCGGGCAAAAAGATTGTGTTCACTGCACCACCCCACACACAGCAAAATCGATGTAGAACACTGACCCTGCCTATTCTCCAGCCTCGCCCTAATATTGTCGATAAGATCGTTCACTGGCACTGCACAACCAACCCCCCACACAGCAAAATCGATGTAGAACACTGACCCTGCCTATTCTCCAGCCTCGCCCTAAAATGCCCTAATAACTCGCCCTGCCTGCACTCCGACCTGACCTTGCATTCTTTTCGGACACAATACAATTTTTCACTGTCTGTCCCTAATCAGCAGCCAGCACGTATGATGTGTGCTCTGTCCCTATACTACAGAAGAATGACGCGGCGAGCTGGGTCTCAAACTTATAAAGACATGGTCACATGCTTCAGATGGCCAATCACAGCTACTAATACATTAGTAGGCATGGCTGGGATGGCTTAAGGCACACCAGTTAAACGCTTGTTGATTGGCTGTTGAAAGCCCGCCATTAAAAGCGCGCCATTACATACAAACCCGGAAATAAAATGACCGAACACGGATTTTAAACCCGAACATACAGTAAAGTTTTTGGGTCCGTGTTCGGGTAACAAAAATCCAATTATTCAGTATGAACACGAATAATACAGTCCGTGTTCGCTCAACACTAGTCAGAAGTCAAGTTCAAGTACAGTACAGCAAGTCAGTGTTTTTCAAGGGCCAGCAATCGTTGGTCGGCATCCAGCTGGCGTCAAGACAGTGCTGAAAGGCATTTTTCTACAAAGTCTCCTATTTGTACCTAGTTGAGCCAGAGGAGTATCCCACTCATTCCCTTCTCCCATCCCCCAATATCAAATAAACAAAACAAACCAAATATGCCGGATTGGTCATGGACTCAAATCTCACATTTGGGTATTCAGCTTAAATGGGCTGAAGGTGTCACCGGTAAACATGACAGACCCACATCAGACCCAATGCTTGGAAATCCTGCTACAGATAGTTGATGGAGGAGAAATGCACTGTATTTCACAAAAGGACTATATCTGCTTTACAGTAATTGGTGCAAGTGTGGATGAAGAGAGCAGTGACCCGGGACACAGCGATCTGTGTGTTGGGGGTTGTGTCTGTACATGTATTGTGAAGAAAATGTTGACAGTATTGTGCAATTCATGACAGCGGGACAGTTTTCCGAAACAGTATGGGAGGTCAGTTGGCTTGGGAAGAGAGAAGTGAGGCTAAGGCCCAGGTACAGACGGAAAGGGAAGATGTGTGTGTGTGTCAGTGAACACAATCTGCCACGCAGTGACATTCGTGCTGGCTAAGCAGAGTTGTAGAAGCAGCAAAGAGGTTACTGCACAACGCGGGAAAGCACATGCTGAAGAAATCTGCCTAACAGGAGGAGCCACTGCCAAAGAGTCAGCTAGTCTGGAGTCAGGGTGGGAGTCGCCACCCACGGACTGCCAATCCGAGTGGAGGAAGAGAGCTGAGACATCACTTCCGCCATCGGGTGTAGCTAAGGAGCAGACATGTGTGTGGGAGGAGCAAGATGGTGGATGCTGGAGTGAGCCGGAGTGCAGGGGCTATCCCATGTGTTGGCGGAGTGCCTGGAGAGTTAGCAAAACCACCAGAGTCGGTCCTGTGGGACACGGGAGTTCGATTGGTGCCCATCGAGAGACTGGCGCTGTGCAGTGAAGGGGACAAGGAGCATCTCGGACTGGTATGTAGCCAATGCTTGAATGTGTCTATGCGGCTGCGGGCATGGAGTCAGTGTGGGCACTGTGGTGACATGCTTGTGCAGGTGGTGCAGAGTGATTTTTGGCCCAGAAAGCTGAGTGTGAGCTGGGAGACAGGATTGACCCAAGAATTGCTGGTGCCTATGAGGATCCCTAAGGGCGGAGGAAGAGGAGCGCTGAGAGCACTGCTGGAGCCGGGGCCAGTGGTACAGACCTACACTGCCATATGCCAGGCCAAGGGGACTCATATCTCAGGGGTGAGATGTACCCAGATGGTGCGGGCCGAGTCGCGGCCAGGAGAAGGGCCAGCAATAACTGCACAGGCAGAATCTATAACTTTCGCTAAGGCAGAGGGGAATCAATGGGCTCCTGGGAGAGAGGCCTCCAGTGTGTCTATTGAAGGGGAGGCTGAAGCCATTGATATAGGGTCACCCCACTTCCAGCATCGATTTGGGTCCTTGGAAGAAGGAATAGATGTGTGGAAGTCTGAAGAAACATAGAAAACATAGAATGTGTCGGCAGATAAGAACCATTTGGCCCATCTAGTCTGCCCAATATATCTGAATCCTATGAATAGTCCCTATTATTTCTCAAGATGAGTACATGGAAGGACCATCGCAGCACGTCTCCGATGATGACGAAACGCAGGTGCCAACTGCTGCGGCACTCAGAATTGTGGAGACCGACAAGGAGGGCAGGGGTGAAGACTGGGTGGAAGATGATGTGGAGGACGATGAGGTCCTCGACCCCACATGGAATGAAGGTCATGGAATGGGAAGATGGGAAGATGGAATGGGACTGGGGAACAGAGGAGAGAAGCAGCTCTGCAAGTCCCAGTTTACTTGATGAGGAAACAAAGGAGGCTGTGGTGGGCATGCAGTGTGCCAAGAGCTTGGGATTCTGTGAGGCCTATGCTACAAAGGTCCCAGATTTGTCCACACCTCAAACCTACACTCGGGCTCGGGATCAGAACGAGGCCTATGCAGGGAAAGACTATCCGGATACCTTATCCTGATCACTACTGTTGAGGATGTAGAGTCCTACCCCTGTAGAGAAATCGTTATGTTATAAGGCGCTAGCCTAAGAAAAAAAAAGGGGCTAGAGAACCCGAAGAAAGTTCCAGTTGCTGTTGTTGGAGCTGAAAGCCCTATTTCCACATTCCCCTATCCCTTCTATCCTTGCAAGAAGGATTTGGAACCAACAGAACTGCTACCACTGCATAGTGTCATCAACAGAGGGCTGACCCTCTAACCCACAAAGACTTTCTGTTCAGAGAACTTTAGTAGTCACTTAGTTCTATGCTTCAGTTGCTACAAGAAGCCACCTTACTGAATGTTTGTCAAAAACCTTTGGTCCAACGGGCCAGAATCACTCATTGGAACAAAATATAGAACCTCTTTACAAAGATACTTTGCTCAAAGGACACTTTGTAAAGATCCTGTTAGGCCAGGGGGCCGGTTGAAAGAATGCTGTGTGAGTTGCTGCCTTTGGAGAGGAGGTAGTGACCCATAGTCTCTTCCGGGAAGGGGGATGTTAGAGTGAAGGACCCCTGGAAGAGACTAGTAAAACTCCCAAGTAGACAAGTTGCTCAGGCTCCAGCAAAATTTTGTCACAGAAGAAGAGATTTTGCCTCGGTGTTAAAGAAGAAGAGGACACTGTGAACACCAGTCCGGTGGACTCTGCATTTCTTCCTTCTGAACTTGTGGGTCTGACTATAATAGGAGAGAGTCAGTGCCCTAGCGTTGGAGAGGGACTGTGCCTATTATTCAGTCAACAATATGGTTCTCTGAAAGAACTGATATGGAAGTGTTAGTCAGCTTGGCAGGGTATAATTTTTATCTGTTTCAGGAATAACAATGGAACATCGAGTCAAGCGTGCCCTTATGGGGCCAAAAATGAAGAAGATCTCTATGAGAATGTTGAAGTTAGAGATAAGTCTGGTGAGAAGGTCACCTCTGAGGAGAGGGCAGTCTCACTGGGAGTAAGAAACCATGCATTAACTCATGCTTAACTTGATTCCTTTGCAGTCTTGCTTAAGATTTCCGGGTCTGGCTAGGCCCTTCACTACTTAATACAAATGTCCATGCAATGTAGATACTGTATTTAGTTAGCTAGACAGGGTGATGTTTACCTTTCCAGGCAGATTTTTGTTTGGCGGGGGTTGCATTGATTTAAATGCACTTGCTATGTGTACATAAATGTGTGAATATTTGTTCAGCAAAGTCATATATTTTTCCACATAATTTATTGTATCTACTTGCCACAAATGGGGTATGCCCCATGGCCCTGTACATTCATTACTTCCCTCTTCCCTGTTTCCAAGTGTGTGTGATACTCCATGAAAATTTTGTGTAAAATAATTTTTGTAGGGGCGGCTGCCCAGAGCCAGTGAGGAGAGGGCTTGTTTTGGTGTGTGTGTGTGGGAGGGGGGATGTGAGTGTATCACCCTCCTATCCGCCTGCCTATCTGAGGAGCTGCAGGCAAATCTATATTGCTCTCTGCCTATTAGAGAGCAGGATCTGTTAGTGAGGTGCAAGTGCATCATTGTGCTCAGTATGCGATTCATTATGTCTGGTCCAATAGGGAGGCATGTTGGACAGTGGGAGGAAACCTGACAAATGGGTGCATATAAAAAAACTAACCCAAAAAAAATGCAGCGCCACTTACATGAATACATATATTTTATAAACAAATTTCATAAATATAAATTGACCTAAGTGAAATAAATACACAATATTTAATTCATATAAAATAAATGCAAATACAAAGTAGTGAAAAAAGGTATTTTAAAGTGAATAAATATTGAAAAAGTCCTGTGCCAGAAAAATGTGCAAAAATTATGCACATGACCAAAAATATCACAAAATAGAAAAGTGACAGTGCTTGAAAGTGAACCTTCTGAGGCGCAATCCTTCACCAATAAAAAGTGGCTCCATACCTCCCGTTCTGACCCCTGTTTTACCAGTGTGTCAGAAATAGCTGTTCCCAAAAAGGGATATATTCCTAAGGGTGATGACTGGACAATGATCATTCAATCTCCAATCTTGTATCCCCTCGGCTGTGTCTCATTAAAAGGCACATCAAGGCTGTGCAAGCCAGACAAGCTCAATTGGAATACTCTGGTCTCTAATCAGTATAATCAGTGGGGAGACATCTGACAGCAGGCTCTGTCCGCTATACGCATTACGTCATTGGCTAGACTTTGTCAGTAGGGGTGTAGGTGTGACCCCCCCCCCCCCCCCTGATGCAGTCAACAAAAACCAAAACCCCTAGAATGTTTCATGACTGAGCCAAGCACTTTGAAAATGCTAAACTGTCTTGTTGTTGCTTTTGGTAACCCAGGGGAACCTATAACCAGCAGCTCCCATGGGAGTAGTGCTACATTTGGGGGCTCGTCCAGGATGTCACCTGGGGTTACCAGCCCGGTTGCTAATGGGAACAGCTGAAGACAGTCTTCATAAATGTCCTTTTTGCTCCAGAGACTGTGTTATAATGTTCAATACAAGTGTGAGGCCTGCTCCACAGGAGATAGGGAGAGTGGGATGAAGAGAAAATTGCACAATAATGGTTGCCCATGGCAACGGAAAGATTCCAGTCAGAATCGCAGTCTGAGCTATAAAAATTGTACACTCCAGTGAAGTACTTGGAGGCAAGACAAATGCATCTTTTTGTGAGTATTGACTGTATGTGCTTAACAGTAAAAGGTGCAAGTGTGGACGGAGAAAATGGCGGCCACGGGCACTTGGATCAGTGTAACGGGGGCCGCGTGTGTGCCAAGACTATATGCAAAAGTGTTGACCGTGCAAACGACAGCAGGACATTCTTTCTATACAGATGCAGTGTGGATACTGTGAGGAAATCTGTCGGCCATGCAGTTAATGACAGTGGGACATTTTTCGGAGACAGTATGGTGATGGGCCTTGCTTGTACATGTGCTGGGAAGAGGACTGTTGACCATGCAACAAAAATAATTAGGGGAATGGAGGGCATCGGCTATGAGGAAAGACTAAAAGCATTGAACTTATTCTCTCTGGAGAAGAGACGATTGAGGGGAGATATGATATCAATGTACAAATACTGTACTGGCGACTAGAGATGGCCTTGCGGTTCGCCTGGCGGTCGGTTAGCGGCAAATTTGGCTTGTTCGCTACCCGCCAAATTTTCGGACACATGGCGTCGTTCGCGGCGGCCATATTTGTTTACATTAGGGAGAACTTTGACCCGTGACACAGCCGTCAGGTGGAACGGGACAGCCAATTGAAACATTCCAGCACATGGACAGTCCCCCTACCCTATAAATAGATCCAATCTGGCAGCCATTTCAGATTCCGCTTTCTGCCAGTCTAGGGAGAGGTCTGCTGTGCTCATCAGGGAGAGTTTGCTAGACACATATAGCGCTGTGAAGATCCACAAAAGTCCTTTTGAGGGCTGGTATTTCGGTATAGGTCTAGTATCTTTTGAGCTTAGGGAGAGGTATCCTGTGGTTGCTTTAGGGGCAGTTAGAAATCGGCTGCAGTCACACAGAAATCACTCTGTCAATGTCCACAAAAGTCCTTTTGATGGCTGGTATTTCGGTTTAGGTCTAGTATCTTTTGAGCTTAGGGAGAGGTATCCTGTGGTTGCTTTATGGGCAGTTAGAGATTGGCTGCAGTCACACAGAAATCGCTCTGTCAATGTCCACAAAAGTCATTTAAAATGCTCCAATGTCGTTTTAGGGCCTATTACAGTCTCTTTACTATAGGGAGAGGTATCCAGTGGTTGCTGTAGGGGCAGTTAGAGATTGGCTGCAGTCACACAGAAATCGCTCTGTCAATGTCCACAAAAGTCATTTAAAATGCTTCAATGTCGTTTTGGGGTCTATTACAGTCTCTTTACTATAGGGAGAGGTATCCAGTGGTTGCTGTAGGGGCAGTTAGAGATCGGCTGCAGTGACTCAGAAATCACTTTGTCAATGTCCACAAAAGTCATTTAAAATGCTCCAATGTCATTTTAGGGTCTATTACAGTCTCTTTACTATAGGGAGAGGTATCCAGTGGTTGCTTTAGGGGCAGTTAGAGATCGGCTGCAGTCACACACAAATTGCTCTCTTAATGTCCACAAAAGTAATGTAAAGGGCTGCAATTTTTTTGGTATTGCTGTGCTGTGCTGGCCAATTATTTGTAGAACTGGTGTAATAAACCTGCGGCCCCCCCAATGCCACATATTGAAGTGGGGTGTTATTTAACAGTATAAAAAGATTGTATTTTAGTCCTGCAAACATTTGGCGTCTTTTGCTGTGTTAACTGTGCTACACACAGTGACAACAGTTACTGGCCAATTATTTGTAGAACTGGCGGACTGACAGACTGGCAGATAGGGAGGAGAGGCAGGCAGAACTTGCATTGCACAAGAGGTACAAAGCAGACTGCAACTATATCAGGAGCGAGCCATCAACCATGTACAGTCACATCTGGCGCTCCCAGGACACCGGCACATGGCTCCGCAGTGTGTGCTCTTTTTAATGTGTCCGTTGCTGACACCAGTGTTGCCATCTGCAGCCTTTGCAGTCAACGCATAAGTCGTGGTAAGCCCAACACTCACCTAGGGACAACCGCCTTAAGAAGGCACCTGATATCCCATCACCAAGCCCAGTGGGAGCAAAACTGTCAGAACCCACAAAGCCACACTCCATGCTCTCACCATCCATCCTCTTCTCCTTCTCCTGTCTCCTCACAGTTGTCCAACACTCCACCTTCCATGATGCTGTCGTCACGTTGTTCTGGAAAAAGGCAGGCTTCTGTGGTTTAAATGTTGGAGTGGACAGGTGTCCAACTACATCGGGTTAACGGCCTATGTGGACGATCTGAGGAGTGATGAACCCCTGGACTACTGGGTGGGCAGGCTTGACCTCTGGCCAGAGCTTCCACAATTTGCAATGGAACTGTTGGCTTGCCCCCCGTCCAGTGCCCTGTCCGAAAGGACGTTCAGCGCAGCAGGGGGGATCGTGACCGATAAGCGCACTCGCCTAGCTCATGACAGTGTAGACTACCTCACATTTATAAAAATGAATGAGGCATGGATCTCTGAGGAATTCAACACATGTGATCAGTAGACCAGGTTTCATCGAAATTCCTCATGCCAGGCCACAAATATCCGAAAGACCGCCATCCACCCACAACAATTCCTGGTCCTTGGCTTCGCTAAATACAGCGGCATAAAAGGCATTTCATGTCCATTGAATGGCTAATTTTTGCAGCCTATACAGGCCGACACTTACTGTTCTGTGTACTGTGAATGCCTACTGTACCTCTAGCCATCATATACTACGTTCTTTGCTGTCAGTTAAACCCATGTGAGCTCATTCTTGCGGCCTATACAGCCCGCCACCTACTTCTGTATACTCTGAACGCCTACTGTACCTCTAACCATCATATACTACATTCTTTGCTGTCAGTTCAACCCATGTGAGCTCATTTTTGCGGCCTATACAGCCCGCCACCAACTTGTGTATACTGTGAACGCCTACTGTACCTCTAGCCTTCATATACTATGTTCTTTGCTGTCAGTTCAACCCATGTGACCTCATTTTTGCGGCCTATAGAGGCCGCCACCTACTTCTGTATACTCTGAACGCCTACTGTACCTCTAGCCATCATATACTACGTTCTTTGCTGTCAGTTCAACCCATGTGAACTCATTTTTGCGGCCTATACAGCCCGCCACCAACTTATGTATACTGTGAACGCCTACTGTACCTCTAGCCATCATATACTACGTTCTTTGCTGTCAGTTCAACCCATGTGAGCTCATTTTTGCGGCCTATACAGCCCACCACCAACTTGTGTTTACTGTGAACGCCTACTGTACCTCTAACCTTCATATACTACATTCTTTGCTGTCAGTTCAACCCATGTGAGCTCATTTTTGCGGCCTATACAGCCCGCCACCAACTTGTGTATACTGTGAACGCCTACTGTACCTCTAGCCATCATATACTACGTTCTTTGCTGTCAGTTCAACCCATGTGAGCTCATTTTTGCGGCCTATACAGCCCGCCACTAACTTGTGTATACTGCGAACGCCTACCGTACCTCTAGCCATCAAAAACCATGTTTTTGTCTGTCAGTCGAAACCATGTGAGCTAATTTTTGGAGCCTATACAGGCCGACACTTACGGTTCTGTGTACTGTGAACGCCTACCGTACCTCTAGCCATCAAAAATTAAGTTCTTTGCTGTCAGTTCAACCCATGTGAGCTAATTTTTGCAGCCTATAAAGGCCGCCACTTACTTCTGTATCTGGTGAACGCCTACTGTACCTCTAGCTATCAAAAAATAAGTTCTTTGCTGTCAGTTCAACCCATGTGAGCTAATTTTTGGAGCCTATACAGGCCGCCACTTACTTCTGTATACTGTGAACGCCTACTGTACCTCTAGCCATCACATACTACGTTCTTTGCTGTCAGTTCAAACCATGTGAGCTAATTTTTGCAGCCTATACAGGCCGGCACTTACTTCTGTATACTGTGTGAATGCCTAATGTACCTTCAGCCACAGAATACTACGTACTTAGCTGTCAGGTAAACCCATGTGGGCTAATTTTTGGTTCCTATACAGGCCAACACTTACTTCTGTATCCTGTGAATGCCTAATGTACCTTCAGCCACAGAATACTACATTCTTAGCTGTCAGGTAAACCCATGTGGGCTAATTTTTGGGGCCAATACTGGCCGACACTTACTTCTGTTACCTGTGAATGCCTAATGTACCTTCAGCCACAGAATACTACGTTCTTAGCTGTCAGGTAAACACATGTGGGCTAATTTTTGGGGCCTGAAATGGCCGACACTTACTTCTTTATCTTGTTAATTTTTAAGACTGGAAATAAAAAACAATGGGTCTGTAAAGGTTCCGCCAAATTGTGGAATGGATGCGGACCCATTTTACAGATGTGGGAATGGACCCTATATGTATTAGACAATGTATTTACCGGCTGCTGTCAGTTCTGGCTGATTTATGAAAAATAAAAAATATTTTTTGCTGTAAAAAAAAAAAAATTTAGGGCAACCTTTTCAATTGCAATACTTCTGTTATGACATTGTCCATGTGCTGGGACTATTTGTGCACAGCTAGTACGTCTTTTGTGGCTGCAAATATGACCTAAAGGTTTTTAAAGTTCGCCTCCCATTAAAGTCAATGGGGCCCGCCGCAAACTCGCGGTTCGCGGACTTTTGAGAAAATTTGCGGCTGGCGTTCGCGAACCGCCCCGGCCGATGTTCGTCCATCACTACTGGCGACCCTAGCATAAGGAACAAACTTTTTAGAGAAAGGGAATACAATAAGACACGTGGCCATTCACTAAAACTAGGAAAAACTGTTTAACCTTAAAATACGTAAGGGGTTCTTCACTGTCAGAGAAGTAAGGATGTGGAATTCTCTTCCACAAGCAGTCGTATCAGCAGGGAGCATCGATAGTTTCAAAAACTATTAGATGGGCACCTTAAAGACCACAACATACAGGGGTATTCAATGTACGGTTAACAGCAAACGCACACACACACATCATAGGTTGAACTGGATGGACTGATGTATTTTTTCAACCTCACAAACTATTTGCATATGACAGCGGGACAATTCTCTGGACTGGCAAAGAGGGTCAGCTGGCTTAGGGTGATAGAGGCACAGCATGAGCCCTGTTACAAGCAAGAAGAGTGGATGCGTGTCTGGTGAGGGACTGACTGAGGTGAGAGAGCGCGGCATTGGAGGGGTTACTGCACCGCGAGGGAAAGCGCGTGCTGAAGAGTTCTGCCTAGCAGGAGGAGTCACCGCCAGAAAGGAAATGTGGGTGCAGACGTCGCTCGCACCCAGCCAATCAGGAGTGACAAAGGAAGTCCAAAAACTACTTCAGCCTTCAGGTGTGGCTGAGAGGGAGACACGTGTGCGGAGAAGCAAGATGAAGTGTGCCGGAGAGAGTCAGAGCTCATCAGCGATCGTTCCACCTGTTGGTGGAGAACCTGCTGGGCAGACCAGGGAGCAGACCGGAGAGACAAAGACATCCACCCTGTGGGATACAGGAGTGCGGATGGTGCCCGATGGAAGACTGGCGTTATGCACCGGAGGAGGCTTGAAGCACTTAGGTCTGGTATGTCCCCAGTGTTTGAGTGTGACTTTGCGAGTGCAAGCGTGGAGCCAGTGTGGGCATTGCGGCCATCTGCTGCTGCAAGCGGAGAAGAGTGAAGGTCGGCCCAGAAAGTTGTGTGTGTGTGTGTCGGGGGAGACGGAGTCACTCGGGCCTTGTCGGCTTTGGAATCGGGGCCTCTCCAGGGTTGTGGGAGAGAAGTGTTCAGAGTCATGATGGAGGTCATGAAACCTGGCACTTGTCCAGTATGCTCATGGAAGGAGACCCGAATGCCAGAGAAAGGATGCATGCAGGTAGTGAGGGCCGGAGAGTGGCCACCTGATGCATTGAAAACTGCAGCAGCAGAAGCAAAGTCTGCTCCCATCAAGTTTGAGGAGAAGAGATGGCCAGTGGTGTCAAGGGCTGCTAAAGGAAGTGCAAGCAGTGAGGAAGAAGCCGGGGGCATCGATGTTGGGTCTTATAGTTTTCAGAACCAGTTTGGGTCCCTAGAAGAGGGGATTGATGTCTGGAAATCTGAGGATGAAACAGAGTGGGACTGGGGATCTGAGGAGCGGAGCAGTCCACTTTGTCCTGATATGTTAGAACCACCAGATGAAGAGACTAGGGATTCTGTGGTATGAGAAGAGTGTGCCAAGAGTCTGGGGTTCTTTGAGGCCTATGCCATTTAGGTCCCAGATTTAACCCCACCTAAAAACTATGCCTGGGCTCGGGATGAAAATGCCTATGACTCTTTAATCAGGCGGGAAAAGACCCCATTTTCTCCAGCTGGGAGAGGGAACCAGAAAACCCTTCCCAGATTTTCAAGAATGCAGCGGTGGCTGCAAATGAAAGTTGGTATGGAATATGGGTATGACTACCCTTATGCTCCACGGGAGATTATGTTAGAAATTGAAGCAAGAAGAGAGTCCTGGTGTGACAAAGCCATATGGGACTTCCTGTCCCCAAGCCATACCGAAATTTGTCCAGATTGGACCTCTGGAAGAACTTTGTCAGTTAAGACGCAATGGAACTATAGGCGGTCCATCTACTTGGACCGAGTGGAGGTCCGCAGCCCAGATGGATCGGGCCAGGCCTAGTTGATCCGCATCCAGGATGAACACGGGAAGTTAGTAAGGATTCCCCATCCTGACTATTACATTGAAAGAGAACTTTCAGGAAAAAGAAAAATTTAAACTTTTAGCGTGGCTGGCTAGTCTATGTGTGAAACTGAGTTATTCAAGTCCTGATACTGTTGAGGTGTATGTCCCCTTTCCACCACCCCTTCCCTTTCTATCCTTGCAGAAGGGGGTTGGGAAACAAGGAGATACCATTAAATGGACTCAAATCAGAGGGCCGTCCCTCTTCAGATAACTTTTTGAGACCAAACTTTTTGAGACCAACCCATGTTGTTGTTTCCGGAGACCCTTTGGGCCATTGGGCCAGGGTTGTGGATTGCAAATAAAATGTGAAGTTTTCAAGACTCTACCTCAAGTTCCAGATGGACTACTTAGGCCATCGGGCCAGGACTGGAAATTTAAAAATGGCTGTTCAAGAACGAAGTGGGCAGTGTACCTGGAGTTTGGTGGAGGGTGCCCTAGTGTTGCCAGGGGCCCCGAAGAGACTCTTTTTCTCCCCTGTGGAACCGTTGGTTTGCTCAGGCTCCAACAACCAACCTCCTGTGGGGAGAGAATAGAAAATGGACTATTGTAGGAAGTCAGTGCCAGGGCTCAGGACCACCTTGGAGGAGTGGACTGACCGGTGTGTCAAGACTAAAAAAGCAGCTGACTAAGTAGACAGGGACGTATGATGAGAAGGTCGCCCCTGCGCAGAGTGTCTTCATCACTCCAAGAGTTCAGATAATGATGAAAACTGTATGCTTATAAAGTGCTTAACCCCTTTCTTTTGCAGGTGGCACAAAATTAAGCGATAGTTAGTGAGGTTGTCATATTTACTCACCAGAGCAGGCTTTGCTTGGTGGGGGATGCATTGCTATAAATGCACTTGTCATGTATTATATTGTATAAAGAGATGCCTATATTTTCCACTTAATTTATTAATTGTATATTTGTTCATTTCCCTTTTCCCCCTTTTCCAGGTTTGTGGGATGCTCCTGTAGTTTTGTAGGATTTTTGTAGGGGGCGGCTGCCCCAGAGCCAATGGGACGGGGCTAATTTTTGGTGGGGGGTGGATGTAGCACCCTCCTAGGTAGGTGCTAGGTAAAGGCATCTATTTGCTCCTTCTGCTTATCAGGAGAGCCTGATCTGTTAGGTTGCCTGTTGTGATTCGCTAGGTCTGAGGGAGTGTCCCCACTGCATCCAATGAGGGTGCTTGTTGGACAGTGGAGGAAACCCCACCAGTGACACATTAGCTTTTGTGGGAATCCCAGTGGGAGGGCATTCTTGCAATGCATCCTGGGATTGCTCATAAAAGCTAAGGGGACATGTGACAGGGCGTCTTTGGCGGGAAGCAGAGTCCCAGGAGGAGGCTGACGGCTGTCTCTCCTCCTGCTGAGTGTGAGGAAGGTGGTCCAGGCAGTCAGCCTAGTGAACCAGGTGTGGAGCTGAGCTGCAGAGGATCCAGTGGAGCTGACAGTGGAGCTGCTGGCAGAGTCTCTCAGGAAAAACAGTGTCCGTGAGTACCAGGGGACTTGCCAAAGGGTCTGCCCAGGAAGGGAGGCCACTCCAGTGAATTACGAGGATCAGGGAGCCTGCTCACACAGAGAGTTACAGTAAAGGGGGTGCCGTGTAGAGAACCCTGAAGAATAAGGACAAAAGGGGTACCAGGAAGGGCCCTGAAAAGTGTTCTACAGTACAGTATAGCTCATTTAATACTTCTTCACTGCAGTTACGAGGTGAAGCAGCGGCCTTGCAGCACTCAGTTAACTTAGACGTCCCAGCAAATTGTGCATAGTTATTCAAGTTGGAGTATCCCACTCATCCCTTCTTCCATCCAAGTTCTCAATAAAACATCAAAAACCAAAACCCTAGACTTTTTTCTTGACTGAGCCAAGCACTTTGAAAATGCTAAACTGTTGTGTTGTTGCTATGGGTAACCCAGGGAAACCTGCAACCAGCAGCTCCCATGGGAGTAGTGCTACAATAGTAAAACTCAAAACCAACTACATATCCCTGGACTGATTATTGGACGAGCCAAAGAGGAAAAGTGAGAGACTGTGCATATCAAGGTTGCTAATGGTAACTCAGGGGGACCCGTAAGTGTGAAATTGGCAGTCTTTAAAGGGGCAGTGCTACATTTAATGTATATACAGAAATATGGCTTAGAGTGCATCTGTCTGTCTGCCTGACTGCGGTATGGAGATTCGATGTGAATGCTCCTTGTAAAAGCTAATTATTTAGCACTCTATAAAATAAATTACGTAAATCATCTCTGAGCAGGTTTTTTAATAAAAAAAAATTCAAAAGAAACCTTATCATTTGTTCATATACATATTACAAGCTTACATATGGCTATGAATGACAGTGATCCAAAACAGTGGAGCTTTCTATCTGATTTTTCGAATGACTATAAAAGAGTGGAGGAGATTTTCAGGCAACATTGGCCTATTCTTCGGAAAGGACAGGACTTCGGACCCTGTTTTGCCTGAGAAACCCTCCTTTATATATAGAAGGGCTCCCAACTTTGGAGATCAGATAGTGAAGAAGGTTTTGGATCCTCCGAACATTTCCTTCTTTCCAGACTTAAAAGGTTCCTTCACTTGTGGAAGGTGCAGAGCTTGTGCGTTTGCACCAACCAATTTTATTTAGGAGAAGGGAATCTTTCTCTGTTCCGGCTATTAATAAATCCTTTAAGATCAAGAATCTTATCACGTGCGACACTACTCACGTAGTGTATGCACTCATGTGCCCAAGCAACTTGATCTGTATAGGGCGGACCAAGCGGACCCTCAAAATCAGGGTAGGCGAAAACATTACAAATATATTGAAAGGGAAGCGTGAACACAATGTGTCAGCCCACTTTCGCCAATACCACCAGCGGGATCCTAGGAGTTTACACTTCTGGGGTTTTGAGCGGGTCACCCTGTCGTGGCGGGGGGCAAAATGGGTCAGGGAACTCTCCAAGTGTGAGACGAAGTGGATTTTCCTGACCCAATCCCTCGCCCCAATGGGCCTTAATATAGAGCTTGACTTAAATTGCTTTATCAGTGACTCTTAAATTAATTTATATTTTAATTGCTCTGTTGGTGGCGTTTACTGGTTGCGAGTTAATACTAACCATTACTTATTGCTATTTATGCGTGGATATTTTAGGATATTTTTGGATATTTTAGAGTTATTTTTAAGATTTTATTAAAGCTCTAAGGTGTCGTTTTTAATGAGTAGTTTTATTAATAACAATTGTATTAATAATTTTAATGAATATTTTTAATTAATTTTAATTAATATTCTTGCTCATATATTGTATGATATAAATGTTTTCTGATTGTTTGCATACTGTGTTTATGAAATGTGGGGGTATATATTTTATTAATGTTATTTTACTAATGTTAATATATGACTGGCGCACGGTAAGCTATCCGGTTGGAGCATATCGCTATAGTCTAGAGTATACACCCTCTCCAGTATCCAGATTTGGATTATCCATTTTTTCCAATAGTTGACATCTCCGATTTATTTATGACACTTCCGGTGTCTAATAATCAGGAACGGGGGTCACGATATATTTGGAGAGATTGGGACTTAACCTTCTTGAGGTTTTACTTCCGCTGCACAGAGTGATGATCTCCTTCCGGTCAGCTTGCAGGTACGCTGTTAGGATCGCGCAGCAGCGGAGTATTAATGGGCCGTGGTGCGTCGTTCTGGTCAAGACGACGCATCCGACAATACGTGATACAGCGGAGGAACATCCCGGAACTAGCTGCGCTGGCGTGGAGCCAGTCTGCAGTATACAACGGCTGTTTCCTCTGGGCCTTGGGTTTGATGATGTGCCTATTTTCTTCTTACCGAATGTGAGTGTAACTTATTTTTTACCTTAATAAACGTGTTTGAGACGTATTACACTTTTGGAGGTGTTTTATCCTTACATGTTGGGCGGTTATGAGGATTATTGAAAGGAGTGGACAATGATCCTGAAGCAGAGTGGACTGTACATGTTATTCATGTTTTCCTGCTGGTCCAGTTTAAATCCCTGCGCTTTACGCTCATTTGTGAGAACAATTGAGCAATAGGGTCTGGTGAGTTACCACTTCTTCTGATTTCATCCCCGCCACTTGGTGGTGGAAAATAGGTGACCCTGGTAGACTGCACGAATTGACGGCTGTTTATTGGACTTCCTTTTCATTTTTGATTCAGAGGACTATGGGACGTTCCGAGTGATTTTTAGTGATTGCATTGTTACACTAAACATATGTAAACATTCACTGGTCGCTTATAGTTCTGTTGAGACAATGATACCTTGACTCTTGTGCTACTATTATTTATATTTTATGGTTTCTATCAAATATCTCCGTTATTTGGTTAAGTAGCAGCATTTTCTATTAATTTTTATCACAGCTTATAGTTGGTTCCTCCGGAAGCGCAGAGGTACTTCTATAGTCAGGGTGTGACTTGGAAACGTATTTTACATATTTTACATATGGCTTACTTAGCCCTGAAATCAGAAAAAAATCCTTTCATTACAGATTATAACCAGCAAGCAGTTCTTCGACAGGCATACATACAGTGTGAAAGAGATGCGTTTTCTGTGGAAATTCTAATATCGTCCGACATAGCAATGTCCTCCCATTTGATTGTATCCAGGCCGCAGAGTCTAGGGTTTTCTTTTATTACAACTCCACCACGCACAATTTCTGTAAACAAAAAATGATGATAAACATGAATTTAATTTTCTCATGGACTTGTTTTATATACAGAAGAAAACTCCCAGTCATCCCATTCATATACAGTATTTAAGTGAACCTAACCTCAAAATAAACTACATTTATTCCATTATATCATCATAAGTACACATTGTCAAAAACATACTTGCTGCTTAATAATAGAGATGTATAGAACTGTTCGCCGGCGAACAGTTCCCGGCGAACTTAGCATGTTCGCGTTCGCCGCTGCCGGCGAACATATGCGATGTTCGGTCCGCCCCCCATAAGACATCATTGAGGCAAACTTTGACCCTGAACTTTACAGTCAGCAGACACATTTCCAGCCAATCAGCGTACCTCCCTCCTACACCCTCCCACCTCCTATAAATAAGCAAGGGCAGCATCCATCTTAGATCATTCTGAAGCAGTGTGTGTAGTGAGAATAGGGAGAGAGCTGCTGCTGCTGCTGCTGCTGTTAAGCTAGGGACAGTTAGTCAGTGTTCCTGGTCTTGCAGTGTTCTTGGTCCACTACTGCTGTAATATCAGCACCCCAAAAAGCCCTTCTAAGGGCTGGTATTTGTGTTTTTTTTTTTTTTTAATATATATATATATATATATACCTAGCGTCCCCAAAAGCCCTTTTAAGGGCTGGTAATTGAGTTGTTTCTTCATATATATATATATCTATATCTATCTAGTGTCCCCAAAAGCCCTTTTAAGGGCTGGTAATTGAGGATTTTTTTATTTATATATATATACATATATATATATATATAGTGTCCCCAAAAGCCCTTTCAAGGGCTGGTAAGGTAATAGATTTTTTTCTTTATATATATATATATATATATATATATCTATTGTACACTGCAGTTGCCTGCCCGCTGTGTGTGAGAGGCCACAGACCTACCACAGACTGTACTGTGTGCACACCACACTCATTTCGGGTGGCACAGGCACAGTACCTGGCATTTTAAAAAATATTTTTTTTTTCTCTGTCATAATTGCAGTGAGTGCTGTGTCAGGTCCACAGAGTGCACTGTACCCACTGCAGTGCACTGCCCACCACTGATATATACACGTTGGCACAGCATCTTGTTGCAATAAATTGAAAAAAAAAATATTTTTTATTATTGCAGTTGCCTGGGCTGCCAGTGACTGTCAGGTCCACAGAGTGTACTGTGCCCACTGCAGTGCCACTGTGTGCCCACCCACCACTGATATATAAGGTGGCACAGCAGCTTGCAAAGTAAAAAAAAAATATATATTTTTTTAAATTGCAGTTGCCTGGGTGCCAGTGACTGCTGTCAGGTCCACAGAGAGTGTACTGTGCCACTGCCCACCCACCACTGATATATAAGGTGGCACAGCAGCTTGCAAAGTAAAAAAAATATATATATTTTTTTAAATTGCAGTTGCCTGGGTGCCAGTGACTGCTGTCAGGTCCACAGAGAGTGTACTGTGCCACTGCCCACCCACCCACCACTGATATATAAGGTGGCACAGCAGCTTGCAAAGTAAAAAATATATATATATTTTTTTAAATTGCAGTTGCCTGGGTGCCAGTGACTCCTCTCAGGTCCACAGAGAGTGTACTGTGCCACTGCCCACCCACCATTGATATATAAGGTGGCACAGCAGCTTGCAAAGTAAAAAAATATATATATATTTTTTAAATTGCAGTTGTCTGGGTGCCAGTGACTGCTGTCAGGTCCACAGAGAGTGTACTGTGCCACTGCCCACCCACCACTGATATATAAGGTGGCACAGCAGCTTGCAAAGTAAAAAAAAATATATATATTTTTTAAATTGCAGTTGCCTGGGTGCCAGTGACTGCTGTCAGGTCCACAGAGAGTGTACTGTGCCACTGCCCACCCACCACTGATATATAAGGTGGCACAGCAGCTTGCACTCATAGTACAACAGTAACAACACATTAAAAAAAAAATGACAGGCAGAGGCAGGCCACCCCGCAAGGGCCGTCGTGGTCGTGGTGCTGTGATTTCCTTAGGCCCTAGAATAATGCCCAGTGTTCAGAGGCCACCACAGACCCTGAACTCAAAAAATTCTGAGGCCATAGTTGACTGGCTTACACAGGACACCCAATCGTCTACAGCTTCCGCTCGGAACCCTAATGCACCATCCTCCTCCAGCTCAGCTTCGGGCACCTCTCAATTTACCACTCGCCAGCCCGCCGGCACCACCACCAACACTAGCACCACAGCCGCTTCACTTGATCCGTCAGAGGAGTTATTTTCACATCAGTTTGAAGAAATAAGTGATGCGCAACTATTAGTGCCAGAGGATGTAGATAACGGGGATATGTCTCAGTCAGGCAGCATTATACACATGGACGTACATTGTGATGATGATGATGTTGTACCTGCTGCTGCTGCCTTTGCTGAGTTGTCAAGTGAAGCGGCTGATGATGACGATGTGTCTGTGGATGTCACCTGGGTGCCTGCTCGAAGAGCAGAAGAAGAGGGGGAAAGTTCAGATGGGGAGACAGAGAGGAGGAGGAGACGAGTTGGAAGCAGGGGGAGGAGGTCATCGCAAGGAGCTAGTGGCGCAGTCAGACAGCATGTAGATTCGGCACCCGGGGTCAGCCAGACAGCACGCCAATCAACGCAAGCTGTTGCCACCACCAGAATGCCGTCCTTGCAAAGCTCAGCAGTGTGGCATTTTTTTTGTGTGTCTGCCTCTGATATCAGCGATGCCATTTGTAACCTGTGCCAAAAGAAACTGAGTCGTGGGAAGTCCAACACCCACCTAGGTACAACTGCTTTGCGAAGGCACATGATCTCACATCACAAACGCCTATGGGATCAACACATGAGTAAAAGCAGCACACAAACTGAAAGCCACCATCCTCCTCCTGGTCCAGCATCTTCAGCCACGTCAACCACTGCTGTCCTCCATGCCCCCTATCAACAACCCGCCCCTCCGCCTCTCACCTTCAGCAGTTCCTGCTCGTCACCTGCCCACAGTCAGGTGTCTGTGAAGGAAATGTTTGAGCGCAAAAAGCCAATCTCGCAGAGTCACCCCCTTGCCCGGCGTCTGACAGCTGGCTTGTCGGAACTCTTAGCCCGCCAGCTTTTACCATACAAGCTGGTGGAGTCTGAGGCCTTCAAAAAATTTGTCGCTATTGGGACACCGCAGTGGAAGGTACCCGGCCGAAATTATTTTTCACAAAAGGCAATCCCCAACCTGTACTCTATTGTGGAAAAAGAAATCATGTCACGTCTGGCACACAGTGTTGGGGCAAGGGTCCATCTGACCACTGATAGCTGGTCTGCAAAGCACGGTCAGGGCAGGTATATAACGTACACTGCGCATTGGGTAAACCTGCTGGCGGCTGCCAAGCATGGAATGCGTGGCTCTGCTGCAGAGGAGTTGGTGACACCGCCACGACTTGCAGGCAGGCCTGCTGCCACCTCCTCTACTCCTCCTACTCCATCCTCTTTGCTAACCTCCTCGGCTGAGTCCTCTTCTGCTGTTGCGTCTTGCTCCACACCAACTGCACCCCCCCAGCTCCCCAGGGGCTATTCCACATGCCGGATACGACAGTGTCACGCTGTCTTGGGGTTGACTTGCCTGAAAGCAGAGAGTCACACCGGACCAGCACTACTGTCCGCCCTGAATGCACAGGTGGATCAGTGGCTGACCCCGCACCAACTGGAGATCGGCAAAGTGGTGTGTGACAACGGGAGCAATTTGTTGGCGGCATTGAATTTGGGCAAGTTGACACATGTGCCGTGCATGGCACATGTGTTGAATCTGATTGTGCAACGTTTTGTGCAGAAGTACCCAGGCTTACAGGACGTCCTCAAGCAGGCCAGGAAGGTGTGTGGCCATTTCAGGCGTTCCTACACGGCCATGGCGCACTTTGCAGATATTCAGCGGCGAAACAACATGCCAGTGAGGCGCTTGATTTGCGACAGCCCGACACGTTGGAATTCAACACTGCTAATGTTCGACCGCCTGCTCCAACAAGAAAAAGCGGTCAACGAGTATTTGTATGACCGGGGTGCTAGGACAGCCTCTGCGGAGCTGGGTATTTTTTTGCCACGCTACTGGACGCTCATGCGCAATGCCTGTAGGCTCATGCGTCCTTTTGAGGAGGTGACAAACCTAGTGAGTCGCACTGAAGGCACCATCAGCGACATCATCCCATATGTTTTTTTCCTGGAGCGTGCCCTGCGAAGAGTGCTGGATCAGGCCGTAGATGAGCGTGAAGAGGAAGAGGAAGAGTTGTGGTCACCATCACCACCACCAGAAACAGCCTTACCATCGATTGCTGGACCTGCGGCAACACTGGAAGAGGAGTGTGAGGAAGAGGAGTCAGAGGAGGAATGTGGCTTTGAGGAGGAGGAACACCAACCACAGCAGGCATCCCAGGGTGCTCGTTGTCACCTATCTGGTACCCGTGGTGTTGTACGTGGCTGGGGGGAAGAACACACCTTCAATGACATCAGTGAGGACGAGGAATTGGACATGAGTAGCTCGGCATCCAACCTTGTGCAAATGGGGTCTTTCATGCTGTCATGCCTGTTGAGAGACCCTCGTATAAAAAGGCTGAAGGAGAACGACCTGTACTGGGTGGCCACGCTACTAGACCCCCGGTATAAGCAGAAAGTCTGTGACATGTTACCCAATTACCGGCAGTCGCAAAGGATGCAGCAGCTACAAAATAAGTTAAAAACTATGCTCTACACAGCGTATAAGGGTGATGTCACAGCACAACGGGAATCCAACAGGGGAAGAGGTGAAAGTAATCCTCCTCCTACCACCACAACCACGCCGGCAAGGACAGGACGCTTTACAGACGTCTTGTTGATGGAGGACATGCGGAGCTTTTTTAGTCCTATGCATCGCCACAGCCCTTCGGGGTCCACCCTCAGAGAACGACTCGACCGACAGGTAGCAGACTACCTTGCCTTAACTGCAGATATCGACACTCTGAGGAGCGATGAACCCCTTGACTACTGGGTGTGCAGGCTTGACCTGTGGCCTGAGCTATCCCAGTTTGCCATTGAACTTCTGGCCTGCCCCGCTTCAAGTGTGCTGTCAGAAAGGACCTTCAGCGCAGCAGGAGGTATTGTCACTGAGAAGAGAAGTCGCCTAGGTCAAAAAAGTCTTGATTACCTCACGTTTATTAAGATGAATGAGGCATGGATCCCGAAGGGACTGACAGTGGGGGATGCATTTGACTAAAAAAGGCCTGGTGATGACTGAGATGCCTTGGCCTAAAAATGGTCCACACGCTGCTGTATATAATCATTCTCTGCATGCCGGATGACTTACGTGACGTCTCCGCCACCAACTACGGTTCAAGCAGCAATGTTTTAGTGCACTTTCTGCCTTAAAACCTCAATTTTTCAGGCCGCTGCTACAGCAGCGGCTGCAACAATACCTACTTTTTCATGCATGTGTACATGCCTAATTTTTCTGGCCTCTGGTGCTACACTGTGGCTGCAAAAAAACAAAAAACAAAAAAAAAGGCACATACATGTGTCAATTCCCCTTCGTGATCGTTACCTTGTCGTGGTGAAGGGGCTTGCGTATCACAATGAAGCGATCACCTCTAGGATTGTGTTGGCACACCCCAGATGATAAGGTCGTTGCTTCATTGTGTACAGACCAAAAGCGATCCGCAGGATAATTTTTCATAAAAAAAAACATTCATTTTCTTTCATTCTTTCTGCGGAGCTGGGTATTTTTTGGCCGCGTTACTGAATGCTCATGAACAATGGCTGTAGGCTCATGCGTCCTTTTGCGGAGATGACAACCCTGGTGGTCAGTCGAACCCAAGGCAACATCATCGACCTCATCCCATATGCATTTTTTCTGGAGCGTGCCCTGCGAAGAGTACTGGATCAGGCTGTAGATGAGCATGAAGAGGAAGAGTTGTGGTCCTCATCACCACCAGAAGCAGCCTTGTCGTTGTCAATTGCTGGACCTGTGGCAACGCAGAGAGAGGAGTCTGAAGAAGAGAAGTCAGAGGAGGAAGGTGGCTTTGAGGAGGTGGAATACCAGCCACAGCAGGCATCCCAGGGGGCTTGTTCTCACCTTTCGGGGACCCTTGGTGTTGTATGTGGCTGGGTGGAGGAAGAGACCTTCAATGATGTCAGTGAGGACAAGGAACGGGACATGGCTAGCTTGGTATCCAACCTTGTGCAAATTGGGAGTTTGCGGTTGTGCAAATGGACTGACTGACTGTTAAACGGGGAGTTTGGTCTGTCAGAGTTTGGTCTGTCACTGTGAAGCGGGCAACGGGCGTAACCCTTACACTACTTGACCGATAAAACATCATACCTGATCGTATTCACACACTGGATGTTTTAGTGCTGGTTTACACTGCCGCTACCACTAAAGTAGCGTCGCTTCCAGTGCGACTTTGGCGCGACTTAGCGCGACTTTGGCGCGACCTCATCGCGAGGTGACTTTTTATTTGGCCAATCACAATATCATGTTTTGTTACCGTCACCTAATTTCCTTTTCCTGTTTTTTGTTTTACATATTTCCCCATGTGTGCAGTGTTGTCTGTGTCATAGCTCAACTGATAGGCATGTTTGCCTTGGCATATCATATTTCAGCTTGCCAGAAAGAAAAAAAGACAGCTGGAAAGACACTGCATTAGTTTTCTACTAAAAATCATAAGAAAAATGCTGTTTTTTTTGGGTTGTGGACATACTACAGAGCTGAAACTTGACAGGTACACTTTTTAGACCCCCCAGACACTAAATACAAAAAATGACATGCCTGCCTAAAAAAATGCCCGATAAATGCCTGCAAGAGAAAAAGACAGCCGCAGAGAAGCCGTATTCCTGAAAATATAAGAAAAATGCTGTTTTTTAGGGGTTCTGGACATGCTACAGAGCTGAAACTTGACAGGTACACTTTTGTGACCCCCCAGACACTAAATACAAAAAATGACATGCCTGCCTAAAAAAATGCCCGATAAATGCCTGCAAGAGAAAAAGACAGCCGCAGAGAAGCCGTATTCCTGAAAATATAAGAAAAATGCTGTTTTTTAGGGGTTCTGGACATGCTACAGATCTGAAACTTGACAGGTACACTTTTGTGACCCCCCAGACACTAAATACAAAAAATGACATGCCTGCCTAAAAAAATGCCCGATAAATGCCTGCAAGAGAAAAAGACAGCCGCAGAGAAGCCGTATTCCTGAAAATATAAGAAAAATGCTGTTTTTTAGGGGTTCTGGACATGCTACAGAGCTGAAACTTGACAGGTACACTTTTGTGACCCCCCAGACACTAAATACAAAAAATGACATGCCTGCCTAAAAACATGCCCGATAAATGCCTGCAAGAGAAAAAGACAGCCGCAGAGAAGCCGTATTCCTGAAAATATAAGAAAAATGCTGTTTTTTAGGGGTTCTGGACATGCTACAGAGCTGAAACTTGACAGGTACACTTTTGTGACCCCCCAGACACTAAATACAAAAAATGACATGCCTGCCTAAAAAAATGCCCGATAAATGCCTGCAAGAGAAAAAGACAGCCGCAGAGAAGCCGTATTCCTGAAAATATAAGAAAAATGCTGTTTTTTAGGGGTTCTGGACATGCTACAGAGCTGAAACTTGACAGGTACACTTTTGTGACCCCCCAGACACTAAATACAAAAAATGACATGCCTGCCTAAAAAAATGCCCGATAAATGCCTGCAAGAGAAAAAGACAGCCGCAGAGAAGCCGTATTCCTGAAAATATAAGAAAAATGCTGTTTTTTAGGGGTTCTGGACATGCTACAGAGCTGAAACTTGACAGGTACACTTTTGTGACCCCCCAGACACTAAATACAAAAAATGACATGCCTGCCTAAAAAAATGCCCGATAAATGCCTGCAAGAGAAAAAGACAGCCGCAGAGAAGCCGTATTCCTGAAAATATAAGAAAAATGCTGTTTTTTAGGGGTTCTGGACATGCTACAGAGCTGAATCTTGACAGGTACACTTTTGTGACCCCCCAGACACTAAATACAAAAAATGACATGCCTGCCTAAAAAAATGCCCGATAAATGCCTGCAAGAGAAAAAGACAGCCGCAGAGAAGCCGTATTCCTGAAAATATAAGAAAAATGCTGTTTTTTAGGGGTTCTGGACATGCTACAGATCTGAAACTTGACAGGTACACTTTTGTGACCCCCCAGACACTAAATACAAAAAATGACATGCCTGCCTAAAAAAATGCCCGATAAATGCCTGCAAGAGAAAAAGCCAGCCGCAGAGAAGCCGTATTCCTGAAAATATAAGAAAAATGCTGTTTTTTAGGGGTTCTGGACATGCTACAGAGCTGAAACTTGACAGGTACACTTTTTAGACCCCCCAGACACTAAATACAAAAAATGACATGCCTGCCTAAAAAAATGCCCGATAAATGCCTGCAAGAGAAAAAGCCAGCCGCAGAGAAGCCGTATTCCTGAAAATATAAGAAAAATGCTGTTTTTTAGGGGTTCTGGACATGCTACAGAGCTGAAACTTGACAGGTACACTTTTTAGACCCCCCCAGACACTAAATACAAAAAATGACATGCCTGCCTAAAAAAATGCCCGCTAAATGCCTGCAAGAGAAAAAGCCAGCCGCAGAGAAGCCATATTCCTGAAAATATAAGAAAAATGCTGTTTTTTAGGGGTTCTGGACATGCTACAGAGCTGAAACTTCACAGGTACACTTTTTAGACCCCCCAGATGCTAAATCCAAAGAAATTTTTTATTTTTATTTTTTTTTAATTTTTCCAATAATTGGCTCTCTATCAAAAAATTATAATTTTTAAGAACTTTTTTTTGCGTGATCCCTCTCCGGCATGCCACAGTCCAGGTGTTAGTCCCCTTGAAACAACTTTTCCATCACTATTGTGGCCAGAAAGAGTCCCTGTGTGTTTTAAAATTCGCCTGCCTATTGAAGTCTATGGCGGTTCGCCCGGTTCGCCGGTTCGCGAACATTTGCCGATGTTCGCGTTCGCCGTTCGCGAACCGCGAATTTTAGGTTCGCGACATCACTACTTAATAATAGAAATTTGTGCTACTACTAATATGATCGATTACCTGGTCACCTGGTCTCTAATAGGAATATTATCAAGCAAGTCAGTGCAGCAAACATGGACAGTTAGCTTCAACACAAGATTCTCAAGTAATGGGAAGTACACAATCCACACATGGTGCCATCATTTTTGAGATTTTGTAAATACATATGCATTTCTTGTGATATTGGCTAGCCTTCCATAACTCTCTGAATCCCCCTAGATCCAGGACACAGGTTGTCCGTCTCCTGCAGCAGCTAATCGGCTGGAGTGTAATGCATAGGCACTTTCCACAAATAAGAACAGACCACAAATTTGAGCTGCCATTTACTGTTGTGTTGTGTGGGGAGAGAAAGGGATAGTTTGTCTAAAGCCTCGTACACACGCAACGAATTTCCGCCGACCGGTCGTCCGTCTTTTGTCCAGAGTCGTGTCTGTTGGTTGGAATGTGCTCTAGACTGCACACAAATTTTCCCGCACGACAGAATTCTACTTCAGAAGTGATGTCATGTGTTGGATTGCTTTGTATGTGTTCTTTAATCTCTGAGCATGCCTAGTCTTGCACATAAGATTTTTTCCCCATCGAAATCTGTACTAATGAGACAAAAATCGGACGTGTTTTGATGGTCGACAAACATTTTATAGCCTGCACACCAGGATTTTTTCGCCCGAAAAGTCTGAGTTGGTTGTCAGAAGCACCATACTAACAAGCCGAAAATTGGCAGATCGGTCGTCGGACGAAATTTCCCAGCCGAATTTCTACTCATGTGTACGGGGCTTTAGACAGGCACTGTCGAGAATCTGTGGAAAGAACTGAAAACTGCTGTTCACAAACGCTCTCCATCCAACCTCACTGAGCTCGAGCTGTTTTGCAAGGAGGAATGGGCAAAAATTTCAGTCTCTCGATGTGCAAAACTGATAGACATACCCCAAGCGACTTACAGCTGTAATCACAGCAAAAGGTGGTGCTACAAAGTATTAACTTAAGGGGGCTGAATAATTTTGCACGCCCAATCTTTCCGTTTTTTATTTGTTAACAACGTTTGAAATATCCAATAAATTTTGTTCCATTTCATGATTGTGTCCCACTTGTTGTTGATTCTTCACAAAAAAATTACAGTTTTATATCTTTATGTTTGAAGCCTGAAATGTGGCAAAAGGTTGCAAAGTTCAAGGGGGCCGAATACTTTCGCAAGGCATTGTATGTATGTATGTATGTGTATATATATATATATATATATATATATATATATATATATATATATATATATATATACACACACACAGTATCTCACAAAAGTGAGTACACCCCTCACGTTTTTGTAGATATTTTATTATATCTTTTCATGTGACAACACTGAAGAAATGACACCTTTCTACAATGTAAAGTAGTGAGCGTACAGCTTGCATAACAGTGTAAATTTGCTATCCCCTCAAAATAACTCAACACACAGCCATTAATGTCTAAAACGCTGGCAACAAAAGTGAGTACACCACTAAGTGGAAATGTCCAAATTGGGCCCAAGGTTTCAATATTTTGTGTGGCCACCATTATTGTCCAGCACTGCCTTAACCCTCTTGGGCGTGGAGTTCACCAGAGCTTCACAGGTTGCCACTGGAGTCCTCTTCTACTCCTCCATGACATCATGAAGCTGGTGGAGGTTAGTGACCTTGCGCTCCTCCACCTTCCATTTGAGGATGCCCCACAGATGCTCAATAGGGTTTACGTCTGGTTTGGGGTCGTTATAATGTTGGAATACTGCCCTGCAGCTCAGTCTCCAAAGGGAGGGGATCATGCTCTGCTTCAGTATGTCACAGTCCATGTTGGAATTCACGGTTCCCTCAATAAACTGTAGCTCCCCAGTGCTCATGCAGCCCCAGACCTTGACACTCCCACCACCAAGCTTGAGTGTAGGCAAGACACACTTGTCTTTGTACTCCTCACCTGGTTGCCACCACACTTGCTTGACACCATCTGAACCAAATACGTTTACCTTGGTCTCATCAGACCACAGGACATGGTTCCAGTAATCCATATCCTTAGTCTGCTTGTCTTCAGCAATCTGTTTGCAGGCTTGTTCCATCATCTTTAGAAGAGGCTTCCTTCTGAGACGACAGCCATGCAGACCAATTTGAAGCAGTGTGCGGCGTATGGTCTGAGCACTGACTGACTGACCCTCCACCCCCTCAACCTCTGCAGCAATGCTGGCAGCACTCATACGTCTAATTCCCAAAGACAACCTCTAGATATGATGCTGAGCATGTGCACTCCACTTCTTTGGTTGACCACGGCGAAGCCTGTGCTGAGTGGAACCTGTCCTGTTAAACCGCTGAATGGTCTTGGCCACCGTGCTGCAGTTTCAGGGTCTTGGCAATCTTCTTATAGCCTAGGCCATCTTTATGTAAAGCAACAATTCTTTTTTTTCAGATCCTATAGAGAGTTCTTTGCCATGAGGTGCCATGTTGAACTTCCAGTGACCAGTAGGAGAAAGTGAGAGCAATAACACCAAATTTAACACACCTGCTTCCCATTCACACCTGAGACCTTGTAACATGACACTGGGGAGGGAAAATGGTTAATTGGGCCCAATTTGGACATTTTCACTTAGGGGTGTACTCACTTTTGTTGCCAGCAGTTTAGACATTAATGGCTGTGTGTTGAGTTATTTTGAGGGGACAGCAAATGTACACTGTTATACAAACTGTACACTCACTACTTTATATTGTAGCAAAGTGTCATTTCTTCAGTGTTGTCACATGAAAAGATATAATAAAATATTTACAAAAATGTGAGGGGTGTACTGACTTTTGTGAGATACTTTATATACTGTATATATAGATATATACTTCATATATAGATACATTATTTATATATTTTAAGCTGGAGTTCAGCCTTACGGCTCATTCACATGGGCACAAAGGGCCAGTACAACGTGAAGAGGGGCCTGGGAGCAGCAGCTGTTTGTGTACAGCCTCCTTTAAAAATCAATGACAGGCTGAAGTTCTACACATGTCACCACACATCCAAATGCTGCATACAGGGGCAGATGAATGATCCTGGACACAAACAGTTTTAATTCATAACTCCATTTAATTTGTACAGGTACAGCATACCAAAAACTGCAGTTATACAGAAAGAAATAGAAGTGTTCCGTGGATTGGGGTATTTTTTTTTTTAGGTTGTAAGCCTGGGGTCAAGATTTCGGCCTCATGCACACTGGACTTTTTTACAATTGCTGTTTTTGGCGTCAGATGTTTTTTTCTACAGCCAATAAATGCCCCAGCATGTTATCCTTTGTGTTCATGCACACATAGGCTGTTATCAGCATTTTTGGCAGGGGCAATATCTGGTTGTAAAAAAAAAATAAAAAAAAAAATAAAACGAGTGAATCTTGAGTGGCATTTTTCAGCTGTAAAAACGCTCTAACGCCGATAAACGCCGCTAACTGGCGTTTTTTTTTCTTCTTTTTTTATTCCATTGCTTTTTTAAGCCTGGGTTCTGTGTCTTGTGCACATCACATGTAATGTCTGTGTGATGCTATTTGTTCCATAGATTTTGTATGGCTCAAATTGCATCACATTTGCACCAAAATGTTGTAGGATCCTTTTTTTCTCCACACCTAATCGCATTGCATGGGTGTGAACACCCATGCGATGCGATTCTTGCAAGCCTGCTGCATTTTGAAATCTGTTTCGGGGTATCATTCATGGAACATGAAGCCCTGTTGACATTGTGCCGATTTGTCATGTCGAATCGCATTTCAAATCAGAGCCTATTGCCTGCAACGGCACCGATTCACAATGAGGGTGGGTTTGAAATCATTCATCTAAACGCGCATGATTTCAAACTCTCATGTCAGTGCAACTCAGGGGCGCTTTGACAGACATCTGTACGGGTTCAAGCACAGATGTCTATTGAAATTGTTCTGAAGTCGCCAACAGTAGTGCAGAAATTACTTTTGGGAATCGGTGCAACGCCGCAAAGTCAGGGTTGCACCAATTCGACAGTGACGTTGCCGGCAATAGGTTCTGATTTGGCATGCGATTTGACATGTCAAATCTGCCCCATGTGAATGGGGGCTTAATGTACCACGAACAACACCCTGAAACAGATTGCAAAATGCAGTGAGCTTGACAGAATCGCATCCCATGGGTGTTCACACGCAAGCGATGCGATTTTGATGCAGGGAAAAAAAAGGGTACACATTTGCACCAAAATGTTGTAGGACCCTTTTTTTCCCTGCACCTAAATCTTATCGCATGAACACCCATGCGATGCAATTCTGGCAAGCATTGCATTGTGGTAAAGTTGGAGTTACTAAAATAGCAGAGAGCTGATTTTTAGCTAAAAACGCCAAAAACTGCTAACGCCAAAAAGCGCTGAAAAACGCCAATGCAAAAAAGCTAAAAAACACTGAAAAACTCACTACAAACCTACTGGCGTTTTTAGAACGTCCAGTGTGCATGGGGCCCTAAGGTTTAACTGGACCTTTACAAACAATTATACATTTTTTACTTGTCCCAAAAACCTCTGAAAAATGCCAGCATGATAGGTTACCAATTATGAAAAGTCCTGTTTCCAGAAATACTACCAATACTGTGCTATAGAAAATCTTCATCTGGGAGAAGTATTACTCATTAAACTCAATGCAGAGCATGTGTTTTGTATTCAGACAGCTTGCTTACAGGTAAAATGAATAGGTCCGCACCAGGCCACACTGCTTAAAGCTTTAGAAAAAGGTAATAATCATTGCCATGTTTAGTGATATCAAAACACAGTAATTCTCCTGCGCTTGGGTGATATGTGACAAAGGATAAATGATCTTATGTGGTCTTTGTAGGCATCACTAGCCCCCTCAGGACCAAGGGAATCCAAATACACTGAAAGACAACAACAAGAGAGGGGTGCACCGACATCGTGCATTGCCATTAAAAAGGTTTATTAAAATCAGAAAGCAACATACATTGCACTCACAAAGAAATGATGATTGCACACATGTAAACAGAATGGAACCAATCGTCTCCAAAGTGGCCAGGGCACTCCTGCAGCGCTGAATGACGTGCTGGTGTCCGCACGAGTCTGGTTTAGCCAAAAAGTGCTACTGAACCTGCAGCGTCCCACTCAGGACATGTGGGAACTGCAAATGTATTATTTATTTGCCATTGCTTTATTTTGCATGTGCATTGCTACACCTGTTTAATCCCTGTTCATAGGCTGGTCAAGTGTGCTTCATACTTCCCACCACAAGATGGGGATAGCACCACTTTGGGATATCTATCCCAGCTCAGGTTTATCTGTGGTCAGTTGTGCAGTTCAGGAAGTGAGTGTACAGGAGAGAAGCACAATGTAGAGGTTAGTGAAGGTCAGTCCTAAGAAGGGACAAATTGGAACTGCTAAAATCAAAGGGTAAAAGCCACCAAACGGCAGCAAAGACCTTTGAGAATAAAGGTGAAGGATTTCTTAGCCACTGGCAATCTCACCAATTTCACTGGACTCAAAAGGTTACCAGAAGCCAAATCACTTACAAGTAAGCACTATACTGAGTCACAGCCTGAGTCCAGCATTACTAAAGCCTATTAACAGTGGATCAGCAGAATTCCTCTATTTACCAAGAGACTGTATTCTATCTGGATGTTAATGCTGCAATCAAAACCAGTCACAGTAAAAGTTGTGAGTTGTATCCTACCACTGTCTACCTCATTCTTCACTATTGCTATTACAACTGGTTGTACCACCATTAACGGTACTGGCGTCACGACAAATACCACCAAGGGACCCAGCCACCACAAGCACTCTAAACACCCCTGTCATCACGGGCACCTCAACCACCATCTTGGCTGGCATTTCCCTATCACAGAGCGTGACCCGGAGGATTTCGTGCTGTCTTCCACTTCACTGTGCGACCAGCCCAGGGAGGCTTTCTGCTAACCGTGAGTAAACCGATGAACTGTATTATTGCTGTCTCTCACCGGCCCACCGTGCACCTCACGTGTCGCCCCTGTGGTTCTGGCTCGTCGCATAAAAATTTTGCGTCACGAACAGGATCGTAACCCCTGCGCCTTATCTAAAAGACTGTTGCATCAGAATAAGCCCCTTTGCTTTATTGAGAGACTGTTTACATATTGCACACTGTGTGGGGCCACAGAACTGTTTAAACTGTTTCAAAGTCGCATGGAAGTGTTATACCAGTTATCAGCATAAAAATCGCAGCATCCAAAGTGAGAAAATCAGACGTTTGTGTGTCAACAAAACTGCTTGCTGTATTTGAATTGACTGTTTCTATTCACTTAAAATGGCTGCCGGAGACCTTCTTGTTCAAAAATTTCTGCGCCATCACTGAGGATAAGTTAGTGACACCCCCTGAAGAGCGGGAATTTTTGGTGCCACCCATTTATGCAAAATTGTCCGGCCAGCCCGCCTTACCTTTGCTGTGTCAATCCTGGGAGGAGAGTGTGACAAGCGCACGCCCCAGAAGTCGCGATACTTCGCATGCGAGCAAAAGAAGAGAAAATAATTGCATTGCTTGCCGTCCGAGCAGTAATTGCAACCTGTCAGCTGCCTCTACTAACTATAAGGAGCACTAATAGCAGGAACTCTGCCAGAGACCCAAAATCAACATTGCTGCAGCATTGTATTCAGCCGACATTAAATTCTTAAAGGGCCATACACCTGCAAGACAGCGGTCGCCCATAGCAACACCGCACAAAAAGTGTCTAAAAACGCATTTGACTTACCCTACTAGAATTCACCTGCTGTAACCATGTCTGTGCAGGAAGATGACGTGCAACCTGACCTCAGCGGACCCCCTGCACCAGCTGCAGTCGGTCCCAGCGCAATACCAACCGCTGCAGCACCAAGCTTAATGCCTTTAACCATGCCTTATTATTTTGGGGCCCCCTGGTTCCCACGATATTCTGGAGAAATTCATACTTTAAGGGACTTTAAAGAAAAAATTCTTGCTGTGTTCAGATTGCACCCTGTATCCTCAGAGCAACAGATGGAGATTCTTCTTGCGCAATTGGAAGGAGCTGCGCTCAGAGAAGTGAAATCTTGGCCGAGCTCAGAGCGAAAGACCATGGAGCAGATTTTTGAACGTCTCTACACCACCTTTGAACCCAGAACCGTGTCAGAGGTCAAGATGAGGTTCTTCAGCAAGAAACAGCAATCTGGTGAGTCACTCAGAGACTTTGCATTATCTTTGCAGGAATCCCTTAGAGCTGTTATCCAAGTAGACCCCCGTGAGGCAGAGAATCAGGACAAAACCCTGAAAGAACAATTTATTGAAGGCGTCAATACAGACAATCTAAAGAGCCAACTAAGAATGTTAGCCGCCCAACATCCAAGAGCTACCTTCTTAGATTTTAAAGAATTAGCTATCAGCATACTGGGAAAAAGCCCACCAACAGAACCTGGTAGATCTGTTGAAGTGCCTTTATCACAGCTGGTTACCCCTGTAAAGTCTTTACCTATAGTCAGTCAGGCAACCCAAGCTCCAGTTCCTGACACAATTGCTGCCTTGACTGAGCAAGTCCATTTCCTGACTAAAAGTCTGGAGAAAGTCCACCTAAAATTGGAACAATTGGAGAAACCATTAATGCTAGAGGATGAGAAACCTGTGTCCAGAAGACTCTTCCCCTCTAATTATAGAGAGACTTATTCCAGAAATTCTGGCGGACGCCCCCCTGACCGCACTAGTACCCCTAAGCGTCCTATCTGCACGTACTGTCACAAACCAGGCCATACAGAAGCAACCTGCTGGCAGTTAAACGGGAAACCCCCGAGGCCAAGGACCACCCCTCGGGAGGTAAACCAATAGGTCCAGAAGATCCCCACTGGATGCCAAGGTACGTAGGATCCCGTCCAGAAGTGGCACTTCAAATAAATGGAGTTCCTTTTGTTGCCCTAGTCGACACAGGATCCCAAGTCACCACCATCCAACAAGCAGCCTTTGAAAAATACTGGGATCAAAATCAGCTTACCCAGCCTCCAGAATCCTGGCTGAGTCTCATAGCCAGTAACGGCAAACCCATACCAGTCCATGGTTATTGGGAACCTACCATTCAAGTAGGAGGAACTACACTACCTCGACAAGGCCTTATTGTGGTACGAGTCATAGACAATAACCCTAACCCTCCAATAGTCCTATGAATGAATGTCCTCAGGAACTGTTATGTTGAGATGCTAGAAGCCTTGCACCAGTCAGTGCCTACTGCCTCTCCTGATTCTAAGAAGGTGATCCATCAAACCATCCGTGTACTAAATGCGCAACGGAGATTCGCTAACGAAAAAGGAGAAATTTGCTGTGCCCGCATCCGAGATAAGCAACCTGTGATCCTCAAACCCAACACCGAAACTCTCTTGTGGTGCCGAGCTGTAGTCGGAATTCAAGGTCAAGACTACCAAGCCCTGGTAGAGCCTGTTGTTTTGGAAGACTATCCCCTAGTTAGAGCTGCAAGAAGCCTAGTAACCGTCTCTGGAGGTAAAGTGCCTATACGACTCCTAAACTTGTGATAGCAGTGTAACACTAACAAAACACCGTCCTATCGCACAGCTAATCCAAGTCACTTTTCAAGATGTCATCAGTGTGGCAACAGCTACCACAGAGCAAATTACCAAGAGACAGAACCCACAGGACCAAAATGTAAACACATCCTGGTGGAAAGAACTTCATGTGGGAGATGCTTCCACACCAGCAAACCAAATTGAGGGAGTACTAAAAATTGTGAAGGAGCTTCACTGTGCCTTCAGTAAGCATTCCACAGACTATGGAGAAGTGGATATCATCAAGCACTCCATCCCTACAGGTTCACACCCACCAATCAAGGAAAGATATCGGCCTATACCACCAACTATGTACCAATCCGTAAAGCAAATGATCCAAGAGATGAAGGACTCCAATGTCATTAGAGACAGCCATAGTCCATGGGCTGCACCTCTAGTCCTTGTGCGTAAAAAGGATGGTAACATCAGATTCTGTGTGGATTACAGAAAAATGAACCAAATCACCCACAAGGATGCTTACCCTTTACCACGCATAGAGGAATCTTTGACAGCTTTAGGATCTTTAGCCTACTTCTCTACCCTTGATTTAACCAGTGGATACTGGCAAGTACCAATGGCACCTGAAGATCGTGAAAAGACTGCATTTACCACCCCTATGGGCCTATTTGAGTTCAACTGCATGCCTTTTGGACTTTGCAATGCGCCCGGAACTTTTCAAAGATTAATGGAGCGTTGCTTAGGACACAAAAATTTCGAAACCGTCCTGTTGTACTTAGACGATGTCATCATCTACTCCAAATCTTATGAAGATCACTTGAAACATTTGGCCGAAGTTTTTCAAGTCCTCATTAAACATGGACTCAAAGTCAAACCATCTAAGTGCTATCTACTGAAGTCAGAAGTCAAATACTTAGGGCATATTGTAAGCTCTGAAGGTGTTAAACCGAATCCAGAGAAGATAGCCGCAGTCCGAAATTGGCCTACTCCTACTACAGTGAAAGAAGTGAGGAGTTTTCTCAGTTTCGCAGGATACTACAGACGCTTTATTCCTCATTTTGCCCAAATTGCGGGGCCAATACTAGAACTTCTGAGAGGACATCCTAAGAGGTACCAAAAGTCTCCAATACCAGTTGAATGGAACACAGAAAGAGAAATTGCCTTCCAGCTCCTGAAGAAGAAGTTAACAGAACCACCAATCCTAGGCTATCCAGATTACCAGCAGCCATTTCATCTTTACACAGATGCTAGTAAGAAAGGTCTGGGAGCTGTCCTGTCGCAAATACAAGAAGGAAAAGAAAGAGTTATTTCCTACGCTAGTAGATCTCTTAGAGGTACTGAAAGAAACGACCAAAACTATAGTTCCTTCAAATTGGAATTCTTCGCACTCGTGTGGGCTGTTACAGAAAAATTTAAAGATTACCTTGCCGCAACACCATTTGTGGCCTTCACAGATAACAACCCGCTAGCACATCTTAATACCGCTAAGCTGGGAGCATTGGAACAAAGATGGGCCTCACGCCTAGCCAACTACGATTTCACCATAGAAATACAGAACCGGAAAAGCAAATAAAAATGCGGATGCATTATCCCGTCTGCCTACCCAAGAAGACCCTACTACACAGGAAGATGTTTGGGAAGAGGTAGAAATGCCAGCTTTTTACACAAATTTTGCCCAACAAGACATTATCACCATCAAAGGAAGAAAAGTCCTTAACCTTCAACAACAAGTGGATCCAAGATCCCAAGTGGACAAAGAAAGGTGGATCAAGCTGCAAAATGAAAGCAGAATGTTGGGAGAACTGCAAGATTTCTTCACCAGTGGAAGAACACCTGAAAGAATTCGCAGAAGAAATGCTGATCCAGAATTGTCAAAACTATGGAGACACAGAAAACATCTCTTCCTACAGAAGGGCCTACTATTAAGAAGAACTTTAGACCCAATTACCTGGGATCGTCTATACCAAATCTTAATACCACGCCGAGATGCAAGAATCATTCTTGAAATGTATCATGACCAATCGGGACACTTTGGCGTACAGAAGACAGAAGCTACCATCCGTAGAAGATTCTATTGGATTGGGATGAGAGGAGACATTGAACAGTGGTGTCGAGAATGTTCCACCTGTGCTATTGGAAGAAATGAAAAACATGACCAAAAAGCACCCTTACATCCCATTGTAAGCCGAACACCGCTAGAAATAGTTGCAATTGACCATGTGAAGCTGGAACCAAGTCGCTCAGGTTACACATACGCCATGACCATCATTGATCATTATACCAAATTTGTTGTAGCCGTACCTGTCAAGGACTTGACCGCTAAAACAACTGCAGATGCTTTCTGGAAACATTTCCTATTGCCATATGGATGCCCAGAAAGAATCCTTACAGATCAGGGATCTGCCTTTGAGTCGCAACTCTTCAAAGAACTGTGTACACTTCACAATTGCCAGAAAATCAGGACCACAGCCTACCACCCCCAAGGGAATGGACTTTGTGAGAAAATGAACAAAACTTTAATTGAGATGTTAAGAGCAGTACCACCTGCTACAAGAAGTAATTGGCCTACTCTATTGCCTCAATTGATGTACACCTACAATAACACCATTCACTGTTCTACTGGGTATACACCTTACTATCTCATGTTTGGCCGACAAGGTAAACTACCTGCTGACCATACTTTGGGCGTACAAGTGCCTGATGCAATCAACCCTCTACCAAAGACTGATTGGGTGAGTGAACACCAAAGACGTTTAATTGATGCACAAGAAATTGTTCAACATCGCATGGAACATGCTCATGAAAAGCAACAAAAAGATTATAACCAATCTGCCAAAGCAGAACCTCTCAAAATTGGTGACCATGTGTGGTTAAAAAACGACCATTGCACCAGCAAGTTAGATAGCAAATGGGAGAGAGAACCTTACGCCATTACAGCTATTCTCAATCCAGAGACTCATACTTATGAGATCACCAAAGAAAACAAATCCCGTGTAGTACATCGCAATCGCCTTAAGTTATGTCTCAAGGAAAGTACTCAAGAAGAAACTCTTCAAGAAGAAGCGGTCCAAGAGGAAACACAATCCATAGAACCAGAGCCTACAAAATCATCTGATTCAGAGAATCCACTACGGTCGTTTGGAAAAGCATTATTAGACTCTGATCCTTTACAATGGTTCCTTACACCATGGCTCAATATCTTAGTGCCTGCCAAGACCAATACAACCGCACTTCAACCAGAGGAGCTATCTCAAGAAGTGTCTACTACAGCTCAAGAGACACCAAATTCCCTTGAAACAAGACCTGTAGAAACTCAGCCGCTACGAAGATCTGACAGGACTACAAGAGGACAACCACCTGTCCGTTTTAAGGATTTCCTACACCAGCAGCCGAGAAGACAACTACCAACCCTGCCATCTCATCATTGAATGCATCCTTACATCATCTGAAGTTCCAGAGTGAGAAGAAGACTTTCTTGTGATGTCATGTTCACTTCCTTTAAAGGACTTTTTAAAAGGACTACTTACCTACTGTTTTGCAACGTTCAAGCCTGCACCCGGAGATAGACTTTCACGTACCTGAGCCTCCGTGATATTCTTCTGTTGACATTTTCCTGTGCCCAGGGAACGGACTCATACCCTGTGAGCCTCCTGAGATGTTATTTTTGTTTTGTTTTCCTTTTTCCATCTCATCACGGACTATTCTGGTTTTGCCATACATCACCAGTCTTCAGAGGAAAAACTACACCCCTTTTTGTCACCTTTTGACACATTTCGTTGTTGCCTGAGATATGTTTGCCTAACCCATTTTACTTGCAGATACAAGAAGTACAAGATTTGGGTTATGTTGTTATTTCCTATGCATGCATGCTTTTTCCTTTCTCTTATATCTTACCGGAAGACACAACATCGAGTCAAAAGTGTGTCGAGGTCGACACATGTTTTACCATGGGGGTATGCAGCATCCCACTCAGGACATGTGGGAACTGCAAATGTATTATTTATTTGTCATTGCTTTATTTTGCATGTGCATTGCTACACCTGTTTAATCCCTGTTCATAGGCTGGTCAAGTGTGCTTCATACTTCCCACCACAAGATGGGGATAGCACCACTTTGGGATATCTATCCCAGCTCAGGTTTATCTGTGGTCAGTTGTGCAGTTCAGGAAGTGAGTGTACAGGAGAGAAGCACAATGTAGAGGTTAGTGAAGGTCAGTCCTAAGAAGGGACAAATTGGAACTGCTAAAATCAAAGGGTAAAAGCCACCAAATGGCAGCAAAGACCTTTGAGAATAAAGGTGAAGGATTTCTTAGCCACTGGCAATCTCACCAATTTCACTGGACTCAAAAGGTACCAGAAGCCAAATCACTTACAAGTAAGCACTATATCTGGATGTTTATGCTGCAATCAAAACCAGTCACAGTAAAAGTTGTGAGTTGTGTCCTACCACTGTCTACCTCATTCTTCACTATTGCTATTACAACTGGTTGTACCACCATTAACGGTACTGGCGTCACGACAAATACCACCAAGGGACCCAGCCACCACAAGCACTCTAAACACCCCTGTCATCACGGGCACCTCAACCACCATCTTGGCTGGCGTTTCCCTATCACAGAGCGTGCCCCGGAGGATTTTGTGCTGTCTTCCTCTTCACTGTGCGACCAGCCCAGGGAGGCTTTCTGCTAACCATGAGTAAACCGATGAACTGTATTATTGCTGTCTCTCACCGGCCCACCGTGCACCTCACGTGTCGCCCCTGTGGTTCTGGCTCGTTGCAAACCACCATCCGCATTAGCAAGGTATTAACCACTTGCCGACTGCTCACTTGAGCTCTACTGGGGCAAAGTGGTTCGCTATCGTCTGGCGACGTAGACCTACGTCGCCAGACAAACCCCTCTCTCGGCGGTGCGCGCGCCGCCGGAGGCTCACTCCCGCTGTATTCAGTCACAGCGGGAGTCGGGCCAGGGGAGGAGCAGTGGCGATCGCCGCTGCTCTTCCCCGATCGTCGGGGAATCGAGTGTGGAGATCCGCCTGCTTGTGTAAACACAAGCGGGCGGATCTCCTAAGTGACAGGCAGGGTCAGATTGCAGGGTTCAGCATAGCTGAACCTGCGATCTGTCCTTGTGTCACTCAGTCACCTCCCCCCACACACGTTAGTAAGCACCAGGCATACATTAACCCCTGAAAATGTGAATTGTGTTGTAAATATACATTAACCCCTCCCTCTCCAATAAAATTAACCCCTTCCCTGCCAGTGTCATTTTTACAGTAACAGTGCATATATATAGCACTGATTACTGCAGTAATGTCACTGGTACCCCCAAAAGTGTCAAAAACGTCAGTCAAGGGTCCGATCTGTCGCAGTCCCGCAAAAAAAATCGCAGATCGCCGCCATTACTCGTTAAAAAAAAAAAACACCAAAAATGACAGAAATCTTTCCCTTAGTTAGTAAACGCAATAACTTTTGTGCAAACCAAACAAAATACGCTTATTGTGATTTTTTTTACCAAACATAGGTAGCAGAAAACAAATTGGCCAAAAATTTAAAAAAATTTCGATTTTTACATTTTTTGGGGGAATTTCATATAAAAAAATTTTAAAAATATTGTTATTTTTTCAAAATAAATGCTCTTTTTTTGTTTATAGCGCAAAAAGTAAAAATCGCACAGGTGATCAAATACCACCAAAAGAAAGCTCTGTTTGTGGGGAAAAAATGACGTAAATTTTGTTTTGGTACGGCGTCACACGATCTGGTTCCTACGGTGCAGGGCATATTTTGCCAAATATTGGGAGATAAAGCTCCAACAAATATAGAAATTGATCGAGTTCATAGGGCTTGATATCCTCAACCTCAAAAGGGAGAAAGGCCCAGGGATGTGGTATGTAAGCTGCATAGGTACTCCTTAAAGGATGATATCCTGAAAGCTGCAAGATTTTTATCGGTCATCGATTTTGATGGAGCACAGCTTACTTTGTTTCCAGATCTTTCCCACAGAGCACTTATGCAACAACGCTCTTTGCGCCCCCTATTGGAGACTCTTCGCTCAGCAAAAGTGGTATATAGATGGGGGTTTCCTTTTCATTTGTCAGCAACTAGAAATGGCAAGACTGCTGTCTTGCGGAATAAGGATGATCTGAAACATTTTTGTGAGATTTTGGATATACCCTTGACTGATTTTTCTGATTGGCGAATACAGAGTACTATTCCTATACCTCAGAGACCTGAGAGGTGGCGGCAGGTCCCCGCTAAATCAAAAAAACATAAAAGGCATCTACATCAGGGGACTCTCAAATTACTTAGGAATGACATGGTTATAATTATTTGTAGGAATGTCTACTCTGTCCTTATGATCATGGTTGTTTAAGCAGACAAAATTATCCCTGTGGGGGGGGAGGGGTGCAAGGATTGGAGGATGTTTATTTTTTCTTTTTTTTTTCCCCTCGCCTGCCCCCCCCCTTACCCCCATCTTTGTGGGTGTCTTGGGGGGTGCCCTGTGCGTATTGCTGGGCTGGGATCTCCATTATGATTTTTGCAGGACACATTTTTTTCTAATAATTCAATCAATTCCCCCTTTTTTTTTTTTTTAAGTGAAAATAACTTCCTACTTAACCCGGAAGACATATAATTTAAGACCGGGGGTTAATTGAATGCTTGCAGGGAGGTTAATTTTGTTTAAATGATTATGGGTGGTTATATAAGTTAAATCTCCCTTAAGGGGAAAAATCTAGAATCTATTGGACTCCGTTTCCACTATTGCGACTTGCAGTGAGACTTGACACATGTCGAGTCGCACAGCAAGTCAAAACCCATTATTTTCAATTAGGCCGTTCTAACTGCTGCGACTTGAGTCGCAGCGACTTGTAAAAAGGTTTTTGCACTGCTTTTGGGCCGACTTCAGTGCGAGTTGTCCCTCATAGAAGGAGGTCGCACTGGGGTCCCCAGAAGTAGCCGCAAACAAGTCGCACTACAAATTTGCGCTAAAAGTAGCGCGGGTTTGTAGCCGCAGTAGTGGAGGCATAGCCTTAATGGGCTGGGAACCCACCTTTTTGAACATCGTAGGATATGCCTTTAAAAATTAATAGTTATGATACTTTGTAACCTTTTTCCCCTTAAAAAAGAAAAAAGGGAAAAGAAAAAAGAGAGAAATTTTTTTCGGGGTTTTTTTTTTTTTTTTTTATGCTCGGGGTGGCAGAGCTCATCGCTCACTCTTTTCAGACACTACCTCCTGTTAGGTGGCACCTGTGGCAGGTCTTCCCCGGGGCCGGTTGAGTAGTCTTTTTTGTTATGGCAACAGGAAACCAAAGCTTAGGCTTATTTTCCTTTAGTGGAGGTGGTTTTTACCTCCCTTTTTTGTTTTTTTGTGTTTTTTTTTCTTTTTGTTGTCTGACTTTTCTCAACCTCCCTTTTTTTTTTTTTTTGTGGACCCCACAAGAGAGTGGAAAGGACTATTCATTATCAAGAAAGGTATTTCCACTATTTAAGATTCTGTCAATTTTCTTATGGTTACCTCTTTAAGATTATGTTCCCCTAATAAACGGGGGAGGATGTGGCAGAAATTGTGGCATTCGCATTTTGATATCCTCTTTCTTCAAGAGACGCACTTTACTGCCTCCTCCACCCCCCAGTTATCCACCAGAATGTTTTCCCAATGGTTTCATAGTGTCTCTCCAATCACTAAAGCAAGGGGGTATCTAATGCGGTACATAAACACTGCTCCTTTGCCCTGAAGGATCGCCCTCAGGATCCGGAAGGACGGTTTTTGTTTCTTAAACGGACAATCAATGGTCAACTATATACTTTTGCAAATCTTTACACACCTAATACCGGTGCTGCCCCCTTCCTGACCTCCACACTGCAGCGGTTTGTGGGGTTTAGGGAGGGCATGGTTGTACTGGGGGGGGGGGGGATTTCAATGTGGTCACGGATCCAGAATTGGATTCCTCTTTGGGTAATTCCCCCTCATCCTTTAGAGCACGTAGACATCTTAAGAAAATGCTTAAATCAATTCATTTAGTGGACTGCTGGCAACTTTTTAATCAAAGCATTAAGGATTATAGTTTTTACTCCAAGGTACATGAAATGTATTCTAGGTTGGACATTCTATTGGTGGATCAATTTTACCTGGACCTGCTTAAATCCGCTACCATTGGGTCAATTACTGTTTCTGATCATGCCCCAGTATCTATTACTTTTAGACCTCCCGGAGCTTATCACGTAACACGGACATGGCGATTAAATGAGAATCTCCTGGATGATCCCCCTACGTTGGAGAGGGTCACCATGGAGAATCGTGCTTATTTTGAGTTGAACTCATCTTCAGAAGTTGCACCATCTGCCATCTGGGAGGGATATAAGGCAGTGATAAGGGGGATTCTGATCTCAGAAGGCACTAGGTTAAAAAAGATGAGACAACAGGAAGTATTGGGCCTATTGGAGAGGATCCACAGCCTGGAATTAAAACATAAATGGGCTTTGGGTATGGAAGAGGCTTTGGAACTTGAGTCTCTTCGGGAAACATTGAAGCAATGTTAGGATCGTAGAGCTAGAGACAGACTTCACTTCTGGTCATATAGATATTATGAACATGGAAACAAATGTGGTAGGCTGCTGGCGCGGATATTGCAGAAGCGTACGGAGGCCCGTCACGTACATGCATTAGATATACCAGGAGGAAGGGTGGTTAGTTCCCCTCTAAAAGCCTTTCAATCATTCTATGGAAAAATTGTATAGCCTTACTAACCCAAAAGGAGTGGACAGATTGACTGGGATCCGGACTTGCATACAGGAAACTGGCCTCCCTAAATTACCAACCCAGGTGTTGGTTGACTTGGAAGCTCCGGTCACGGTGGAAGAAGTGGAGAGGGAAGTATCTTTGTTACCCTCTGGAAAAAGTCCAGGGCCTGACGGTTTTACGAACAAATATTATAAAGTCCTGTTTAATACAATAGGCCCTCATTGTGTATGTTCTGTTCTCACTACACGTATGCCCCAGGCGTGTGCAGCTCAACATACAGCTAAACCTTTAATCCTGCAATAACCAGTCCTTTTGTAACTTAAGGCTTTATTCCAGAGATAAAATAGTGGTCACATGAACAGGTTACAAGTCAGAATGGATATGCGAATAGGATTGTGAATAGAGAGGTGAAACTGTAAATAAACATATAAAGGCATATAATCAGTATACAAACATAAACAGTATATGCATTGAATATATAACCAACAGTTCATAGGCATACCAGCGATGCTTCAAAGGGGGGTTCAGGAATCTTCCCACAGCAACCTCAGATACTGTCTGGCTGTGTCCATGAGCTGTTCTAAAATGGAGATTCTCTCAGAGAGGGGTGGAACTAATATCCAGCAATAGATAACAGGAAGTACCATAAAGTACTGTACAACAGTCTATGTCACAGTGGCATCTTGTGGACAATATTGGTATTACAAGTTCCAATAGAATTAATTATCTTCTTATGCTGGAGGCATGACACTCCACGCCTGGTATCATCAAATACCACCATTTATTCTTCAGATGGTAACAACAAACTAGTTCAGGAACTGATCTGAGGAACAACTTCGTCTCTTTGTTTCTGTGGATCTTGACTTCCACTTTACATGGGAGTGATGATGTGATACACTCAAGTGAGCGATGTGGTGGTGACCAGCAACTGTTAGAGGGTTTCTCTCTTCTGACTCTAGGTTGGCTTGCTTTAGACGACCACCTACCCTAAGTAGTCCATTTTGATCGAGGAATGGGTCAAGTTTTCTCAGGGCACTGTCTCTAGGGATAGGGTTTCCGTTCAAGATACAGTCAATCTCCTTAGCATAGGCTTCATGCTGTACAGTGCGGATGATAAGATCCTGAGACTGCTGTAGCTCTAATACTGAACTGATCCTTTGACAGTGATCAGTTCAGAAGAGTTTGTCTTCGATAGACATTGCCACACGATTGTCGTCTTTAGTTCTCTGAAAGACTGTGCACCCTAAATGGTCTTGGTCACTGTCACAGGCAAAGTTGTCACTAGTGGGGCTTGTGAAGGGACAAGATAAGTGGTTGGCGTAGGCTGATTCCTTAACAAGGAAATGGTTGTGGCATGGCTGGAAAAGAGAGGGACGTCCATTCTCTAGTGTATTTGTGAGCATGCTGCTAACGGAGTTAGGTTTGTGCACGCTTCCTAGACAGACATCTCCTATGATGACCCATCTGAGGTCTAACTTTTGAGCATAAGGAGCGTTATTGGGACCATTAATTTGAGCTCTTGATTTGTGGGCTTGTAAGATATCTCTCCCAAGGAGTAGGATAATCTGAGCCTGAGGATCAAGTTCTGGTATCAGATGTGCTATGCATTTCAAGTGTGGGTGATGAGCAGCTACATCTGGTGTAGGAATTTCAGATCCATGATCAGGGTTCTGATTGCATTCGATAAGAGTTGGCAAAGACAAGCGAGATCGCCCATCGATGGACTTGATTTGGTAGCCGGATGCTCTCCTACCAGCCGTCTCCACTATTCCTGCACAGGTTTTTAAGGAGTAGGGAATGCTGGGGCCTTTAATGCTGAACATGTCAAAGAAAGTTGAGCTGGCTAATGACTTGTTACTTTGGTCATTCAGGATTACATAAAGCTTAATAGCTTTGTCTTTTTGGCCTGCTGGGTAGACTCTGACTAGGCAGATTTTAGAGCAGGACCTACCACCTATGGCTCCTTTGCATATCTCTGTACATTGTGAAGTGAACTCTGGTGTAGTTGTGGTGGTGTGCTCCTCCTCCCCGCCGTGCTCACTAGTGCTGAGGGTGTGTTGTAAAGTCCATGGAGCTGGCCCAGGATGTAACCCTGTGTTGTGATCTGAGCTGTCACATTCTGTGCATTTCAAACTGACCTTACAGTCCTTGGCGAGATGAGATGTTGAAGAGCAGCACCTGTAGCAGATGTGGTTCTCCTTGAGGAAGGCTTTGCGGTCCTGCAGGGTTTTCTCTCTGAAGGCTCTGCATTTTAGGAGAGGATGTGGCTTCCGATGCAAGGGAAACTGCTTACCAGGATCGTTGACCTTTGTCTCTGAGTTAGAGAAGTTGGCAGACCTGTGAAAGGAACCTGGAGGAGACACGTTAGTTTTGTGTACTGCTACTGGAGGTTTGTGAGGGTTAAGTCCCATAGGAGCAGCACACAACAGCGTTAAATCAAAACTTGGATCATTTCTTGTTTTAGCTTGCTGGCACACAAAGTCCACAAAAACAGAAAAAGGAGGGAATGGAACATCATGCTGTCTTTTTTATATCGGGATCCGTGTGTAATCCACTGCTCTTGCAAGTTATAGGGTAACTTTTGCACAATGGGGTTGACACCTCTGGCTGTGTCAAGGAATGCAAGTCCTTGTAAGTCTCCCTCGGATTTAGCTACTTGAAGTTCCATTAACAAGTCACTTAACTCTCTAAGTTTATGGTAGGCTTTGCTAGGTATTCTGGGAAAGTTATCAAGTCTTTTGAATAATGCATTTTCTACTGCTTCTGCTGAACCATAACACTCATCAAGTCTATCCCAGATTGTTCTAAGACCAGTGTCTGGGTAGTTTATATTTATTGTCCTGATTCGCCTGGCATGTTCGGCAGACTCATTTCCAAGCCATTTGATCAGGAGATCTATCTCTTCGCTGCAAGATAGCCCTAAGTCTCTGATAGTGTTTTGAAAGGATGACCGCCAGGCTCTGTAGTTTTCAGGGCGGTCATTAAACTTTTCAAGTCCTTTGGTGACTAACTCGCGTCCTGCAAAGAACCTTGCAAAGTCTATGGTGGCTTGGTTAGCCTGTTGTGTGTTGTCATGGTAAGATGGCTGTGTGTAGTTATACCTTTTGCTGGCACCAAGCTGGCCTCTGATGTACTGTTCTAGCTTGGGCGTTGGTTCTGGAGGGCGATTAGAAGGTGATTCTATTATCTAATTTATGGGAAGTCTGTCGTAGGAGACGTCACTTTGTGCGGATTTCTCCTGTTTGCAGGCTTGAGGCTTGTCATAGACTTGCAGCGGTACCGTGTGGTGATTTTGGCTTGTCTCTTTGACGTCATCTTTGACACTGTTTGTCTTAAAATGTTGATTGATGTAATCTGAAGTTTGTTGTAGAGAATTTGGAGTTTCAGCTGCTGGATCGAGAATGTTGCTGCGTCTGCTGCGTTCACTTCTCGGGTATACAGCTAATTCTAAGGCGTCTGCTTCAGCTATGGCTGCTGCTACTTCCTTCTCTACAGTCAGTTTCTCTAGGGCTACTTCTAGGAGGGCTTCCTCTGCCTCTAACTGTGCCTCTTGTGTCTTTGCTTTTAGGAGAGCTTCCTCTGTCTCTTTTTTTATCCTCACTTTCTCCTGTTTAATCTGCATTTCTTGCTCAGCAAAGGCTGCTCGCGCCTTGGCGGCTTCAGCTTTCGCACGTGCTATGGCGAGTGCATTGCTTGCGGAGGAAGATCTAGAGGAGCCGGAAACTCGGGACCTTGTCTTGAGTGAGGATGTCTGGCTATGTGACATGTCGCTTGCAGGAATGCTTGACTGTGTAGAGACTGCTGTATTGCATATGCAGATGACTGCGCTGGCAGAGTAGCAGGCCTCTGTATAGTCTCTGTCCTAAATCCCACTTGCTGGATAGCCGCTGTTTCACTGTTCTGTTCTCATTACACATATGCCCCAGGAGTGTGCAGCTCAACATACAGCTAAACCTTTAATCCTGCAATAACCAGTCCTTTTGTAACTTAAGGCTTTATTCCAGAGATAGAATAGTGGTCACATGAACAGGTTACAAGTCAGAATGGATATGCGAATAGGATTGTGAATAGAGAGGTGAAACTGTAAATAAACATATAAAGGCATATAATCAGTATACAAACATAAACAGTATATGCATTGAATATATAACCAACAGTTCATAGGCATACCAGCGATGCTTCAAAGGGGGGTTCAGGAATCTTCCCACAGCAACCTCAGATACTGTCTGGCTGTGTCCATGAGCTGTTCTAAAATGGAGATTCTCTCAGAGAGGGGTGGAACTAATATCCAGCAATAGATAACAGGAAGTACCATAAAGTACTGTACAACAGTCTATGTCACAGTGGCATCTTGTGGACAATATTGGTATTACAAGTTCCAATAGAATTAATTATCTTCTTATGCTGGAGGCATGACAATGTACATACTTCAATGCTGTTACAAGGGATAACCCTCTTCCTCCAGAGGCCTTACTGGTCTCTGTATGGTCTCTGTATATAGTATATAGTTGTACTACCTAAACAAGGCAAGGATCCTTGTCAATGTGCCAGTTATCGACCAATTTCGCTTCTTAATACTGATGCCAAAATTATGGCCAAGGTTCTGGCGTTGCGTCTTCAAGATCATTTGGCCACTCTGATTCATCTGGACCAGGCTGGATTTATGCCCAACTGAGAGGCCCGAGATAATACCATACGGGCCCTACATGTACTGCATTGGGCACAGAAGGGCCCGTCCTTGGCCCCGAGTCTCATCCTGTCGTTAGATGCCGAAAAGGCTTTCGACAGAGTGGACTGGCTCTACCTGTCAGAAGTCTTTTTTTTTTTTTTTTTTAAAGAAACTTTATTAAAGTCAATGAACGGTACAAAGAGAAAGGTATAACATTGTACAACACATTTTAACATTTTTCGGGGTCAAAGGCTGAGCAAAGGAAGGAGCTCAAATCTGACCCGGAAGAACAATAAGGGTAACCATGTCAGATCCAGAAATAAAAAATACACTAGAACCCTAGTTGGATGGACCTTGATTAACCAAGAGGGATTGGTGCCATGGGGGGGGGGGGGGGAGTTGTGACTAGGGGAAACAGGGGAGGATTAGAGGTATGGAGGTGGGGGGGGGACATGAAGAGGGGAGAAATGCCTGTGAGATATACAACTCAGATTATTATGACGTGTTTCCTACAGTATTGGTTTTTTACTACCCAGTATCAGCATATACAAAGGTGTCTGCAGTCAGTGCAGAAACGGCATTTGTGGGTAGTGAGGCAAGGAAGTCCTGCCATTTGCTGGAGAAACGAACAGAAGAGGATGAAGAGTTGGAGTCCATATTAAGCCGGTCTTTAGTCATAAGGCTTAAAAGCTCACGATGTACTTGTGAAACAGTAGGGCCCTCATTTGCAATCCAATTGGCAAGGATAACTCTGCGGGCTTTCAGTAAACAGGTGAGGATCCAAATCCGAGGGTAAGGTAGAGGACGGCTAGTCCATATTTGGAGACGTTTATCCCAGTAACCAAAGACAAGTAACAGAGGGTCTTTTGGGAGCTGAAGGAGCGTGATTCGGTGGATGAACCCCAGCACCTGGTCCCAGAATGTAGATCTAAATGAACATGACCAAAATCTGTGGTGTAGTGATGGACGGGTAGTTTTGCAAAGGGGGCATAGACGCGCGGAGGGGGACTGTTCGTTTGACGTAAAAGGAATATAGGCTCTGTGCAGTATTTTCAGCTGCGTCTCCCTCCACGTTTCATTAGGTGTTAGTCGCATAGTGTATTTGTATCCTTGGAATAACTTAGTGACCAAATTCTCCTTAGGAAAGTCCTTGCCCCAATTGGCCGCCGATGACCCAACGAGGTTTGAGGACGTAAGTTTCTGAAAGGGCTTGTATATGTCAGAGATGCTATAAGATCCAGATAACAACAGAGGATCCAGCAAGGGATCACTGAACCTTTTGGTATTCGAGGCACCCGATGAACGAAGAAAGCTAAAACATTGCATGATAGGAAAAACGTGCGAAGCCGGGAGATGATAATCGTCCAGAATGTCCTGAAGTGGTCGGGGCTTACCCGTAGCGTGGTTACAGAGATCAGAAAAGTTCGACAGGCCTTTACGTTGCCACAGAGCAAAATAGTCTGAATGCAGTCCGGGAGTAAATGCCCTGTATAGGCAAGTGCTTGGACATGGAGGGGGGGAGCTTCAGAAGTTTCCTGGACTCCCTCCAAGCGATCACTGTGTCCCGCAGGAGAACATTTTGCTGCAGTGGAGAGGGCATAGACTTCCATTTAACATGAAGGAGGGCTGCCAGCGAGAGGAGAGCAGACATTTGCGATTCAAGTACAAAATTTGAGTAGAGAGAAGACCTCGAGAGCCAGTCCAGGGAGATTCTGAGTAGGCATGACCGATTATACAATCTAATATTAGGAAGACTAGCTCCCCCCTCGCTCCTGGGAAGACAGAGTTTGCTGTAGGAGATGCGGGGCCTTTTGCCTCGCCATACAAATTTAGAGATACTGGAGGTCAGCGACTTAATATCTTTGTGTTTTAATAGCAGAGGAAGCGTTTGTAGTGGGTATAAAAGCCGCGCAAAACTGACCATTTTCACCAGATGACATCTTCCCAGGAGCGAGAGAGGCAGATCCATCCAACTATCTAGTTCACGAGAGATCTTTTGGAAAAGAGGGGGATAGTTCAGAGTATATACAGAAGATGGGAATTTGCCTATTTTGATACCCAAGTACGTTATGTGAGATGGCGCCACAGTGAAGGGAGAAGAGGAGACCCATGCTGGTTTGGGTGCGTTGCCCAGGGGGAGGATTTCGCTTTTAGCGTAATTTATCCGTAGGCCTGAACATAGTTTAAATTTATCAAAAATAGATATGATGGTGTGCATGTCCGATGAGGGATTTCTGGTAAATATTAACACATCATCGGCGAAAAGGGATATTCGTAATTCATGACTACCAATCAGGATACCATGGAGAGGCGCCTTGTCCAAAAGAAACCTGGACAATGGTTCCAGGGCCAGATTAAAGAGGAGAGGAGACAGGGGGCATCCCTGTCTCGTGCCCTTGAATAAGCGGAACTCGTCGATAAGGGACCCCGCTACCCACAACCTGGCCGCAGGAGAGGCATACATGGCCCGACAACGCGAGTGAACGGCCCCGAGAAGCCAAAAGAAGTTAGAACCCTGGATAACCAGTCAAAACTCACGTTGTCAAAGGCCTTCTCCGCGTCCAGGGTGATGATAGCCAGATCCCCCTCGAGGAAGCCGTGGCCTGGTCTAAAGCCATGAGAACCTTACGTATATTTGAGGCAGCCGACCTCCCCTTGGTAAACCCCGATTGGGCTGGGTGTATCAAGGAGGGCATGATAAGGGCCAGTCGGGTAGCCAGTATTTTTGACAGGATTTTAACATCCAAGTTTAGCAAGGAAATGGGTCGGTAGGATCCTGGTTCCAGAGGATCCTTCCCTTTTTTCGCTAATAATTTAATTATGGCTTGGTTGCCAGTGGGAGGGTAGGAACCCCCAGCCCATAAGGCAGAGTACACCTCCAGAAGTGTGGGGCCAATTATTTCTATGGCGTTTTTATAGAATTCCCCGGTGAGGCCGTCTGGGCCTGGGGCTTTGTTGGGGGCAAGGCTTTTAATGTGTCATGGATCTCTTGAAGGGTCACTGGAGCGTTTAGTGTCTCTAGTTGTGAAGGAGAAATTTTAGGAAGGGTGACATTGTCTAGGAAGAAACTGGCTTGTCGGTCGTCAAAAGGGTCTGGGGAATACAGAGAGGCATAAAAGTCTCTCATTGTTTTCTTTACCTCTGGGGGAGTGGATACAGTAATGCCTGATGAGCTGCGGAGAGAAGCAATATGTGTGGGTTTGTAGGGAGTCCCACATAGTCTCGCCAAGAGCTTTCCGGCTTTATTCCCAAATTTATGCATTAGGGCCGAGAAGCGAGCGTGTTTAATGTTTTCCTGGTTGTCTGCCCACGAGTCAAAGGCCTGCTTGGCTAAGGTCCATTCCTGCCGATTTTCGGGGGAGTCTGCGGTCAGCAGCATCCGTTGAGCTACCTGAAGCCTCTCGCTGGCCCGTCGGTAGCTTTCAGAGGCGTTTTTCCTGTAGGCCGAGGCATAGGATATAATTTTACCACGAAGGTAAGCTTTGCCCGTCTCCCAGAACAGGTTGGGCTGCGAGACGTGCGAAGCGTTGAGCTCAGCAAATTCCTCCCACGCCTTAGCCAAGTATGCCTGGAACCCTTTATCAGTGTGGAGACAGCTCGGGAATCGCCAAAGCCTGGTGTCAGCCTGTTTATCAGGTGGATCTAACGTCAGGGAGATGGGGGCATGGTCAGATATAACAATATCATGGATGTCTGGATCCTCAATTCTGTGAAGAACATTGGTCGAGGAGAAAAAGTAGTCTATCCTGGTAAATACCTTGTGCGGGTGGGAATAGAATGTGAAGTCCCTGTCGGTAGGGTTATGGAGGCGCCATACGTCCGTAAGGTGAAGGGAATCTATTAATTGTGCCAGGGGACCCGGGGTCAGAGGGGCCGAACACTTGCGCCTATGTTTTATCAGAGACTTGTCTAAGAGTGGGTCCATGAGGGCATTAATGTCCCCCCCTATGAGATGCGGAGCTTGGGGATACTTGAGAAGATGTGCGGAGAGGTCTCTATAGAAGGACTGGTCTGGGACGTTGGGAGCGTACACGTTCGTCAGCAGTAATTCCCTGTCATTAATTTTTAAATGAGCGGAGACATAGCGTCCGTTTAGAGTCAGCGGTAATGGATAGGATGTCACAGGAGAGCCGTTTATGAATAAGTATTAAAACACCTGCTTTGCGACCTAGGGCGGCCGAACCCACCACCGTGCCAACCCACAACTTCCGCATCCGGAGGAAGTCCTCAGAGGAGAGGTGGGACTCCTGCAACAAGGCAATGTCAGTCTTGAGCCTTTTAAGATGTCTCAAAACTTTCATCCGTTTGATTGGGGACCTTAGACCCCTGACATTCCATGACAGAATCCTCATGGAGGGTCAGGGGGAAGGGGGTGTGTAGCTGATATTGGGGTACCCGTGTAGGCAAGTGCGTCAGGCAGGGCAGCATAATGGAAGATGAGAGCTGTAGGGAAGTAATGGTAATAGGGTGACATGGGACACTTGATAGGAACCATCCCCGTCCTCGGGGCCGTAGGCAAAGGTGAGAGGAGAGGTATAAAGGAGAGGGTTAGTGGTAGTGGGAGAAGGATAAACAAAAGGAAAAACAAAAAAGCATAAAGCATGGACCTCACTTTTTTCCGAATGCTGCGACCGTATCCACTGGCGAGGCCCTAGGTGCGGACCCATGCAGGTCTGGCACCGCCCCATCCCCGGCCCTCAGAAGTGAGGGGGGGGAGGGGGGGTGGTAGTTTGGGCTCCCCAAAAACATGGCCCGTATGCGGATAACGCAATGCCAAAAGCAGACACAGTGCAGCATCTAGGAAACCCAGACTTGGAGCCAAAGATGACATGACAGACCATTGCAAACCATGATAACTATAACCGTCTGAAAAACATCAAGACATCATATGTATGCATATAAACAGTAAGAGCAATAAAGATGAGGGTGGGACCACCACATGGCCCCCAGGATGAACCTGGGGGGACATATGACAGGAGAGATAAACAGTGCAAGAGGGTGATACTTTACGGGATCCCAACTAGCGCCCTCAGAGGAGGAGAGAAACACACGCAGGGGTCCAGGACTCCTCAACTGTTCGGGAGGAAACGGCTGCCGCCGACAACGTCCGAGTACTTTTGCCTCTTGGGGGATTCCTTGCGAGGGCTCCGTGGGACCAGGGCGCGCTGGGTTGGAGGGGTTTTAGATGAAAAGTTGTCCGACCCACCCGCGTGGAGAGAGCGAGCGAAAGCTTCCGCCTCCGAGGGATCCTGGAAAGATAATTGTTCGCCAGAGGGTGCGCGTAGCCGAAGTGTCGCCGGGTATGCCAACGTGAATTTGATTTGAGCTTGGTGCAGCTTTGAGCATACAGTCTGGAAAGCCTTCCTCTTCTTGGCCACTTCCACCGAATAGTCCGCAAAAATCAGGACTTTAACACCATCGATCTGAAAAGATTTGGATTGCCTGAATTTTTGGAGGATAGCGGATTTGTCGGCGTAATTTAAGTACTTCGCTATGATCGGACGCGGCGAGGTTCTGTCAGAGGAGTGAATCCCCATGCGGTGAGCCCTTTCAACCACGCAGATGCCTTGCAGACCCAGCGCCTCCGGGATCCGTTTGGAGCAAAGGTCCGGGATGGATTATGGCGGCACGGATTCCGGAATTCCAATAAAGCGGAGGTTACTCCTGCGCGCTCTATTCTCCAAGTCCTCCTCCTTCTGCAGCAAAAACTGGTTGGTTTGTCCTGGGTTATTTCGAAATTATGGGAGCTGTAGTTCTCCTCCTCTATGCTGGCCACCCGAGTTTCCACCTCATTCAGCCTATGAGATTGAGCTGCTTTTGGATGTCCTGCATACCAGCTGCTACAGCCGACTGAACTGCTGCAGAAATAGTGTGAGAGAGAAGGGCCACCACAGTCTGGGCAATGCGGCCCGATTGTGGGTCCCCCAGGGATGGCAGTTCTGGGGATGGAGGAGCCGTTGTGTCCATTCGTGAGGCCTCCGCCGCGGGGAGGGCCGAGACCGGGGCCTCGATTTGCGGCTGGCCCGGCGGGACGCTTTTTTCCAAAAATGTATCCATTGCGGCAATATGTATGGTCCTGGGGGTTGCCCGGAGGTGGGGGAGCCGGATGCGGACTCTTATAGGTCAATTAAGCAGAGTTTTTAGGCCGATTTCGGGTCCGACCGCGGGAGCCGAGGGAGAACGCTCCTACCTCATTCGGCGCCGGAACCGGAAGTCTGTCAGAAGTCTTAAAGGCTCTGGGACTGGGGGATCGGATGCTAGGTTGGATACTAACGTTTTATACAAAACCAGGAGCCAGGGTCAGGGTAAATGGTCTTCTTTCAGATACTTTTGATATTTTAATGGTACAAGACAGGGATATCCTCTGTCCCCTTTGCTCTATGCCCTGACCCTTGAACCGTTCCTGAGGAAGATTAGAGATACTCCGGATGTTGCTGGAATTAAAGTGGGAATGGTGAAACATAAAGTCTCGGCTTTTCCCGATGACTTATTATTCTATTTAGTCCGACCTCAGCTCTCATTACCTGTTCTAATTTGTAAATTGCATGCATTTGGGGAGGTATCAAACTTTAAAATAAATTATGATAAGTCAGAGGCACTGTTAATCCACACTCCACAAGATATGGCAGATTCCCTACGTCACTCCTTTGGAGTTAAATGGCGAGAGGCTTCTCTTTTATATTTGGGGGTACATATTTCCTCAGATGGGAAAGTACTTTATGATTGAAACTATGGAGACTTGTTGATTCAAATCACCTCAGACATAGAATCATGGATGCCATATCCACTTACCTGGTTTGGACGTATTAATGCCATTAAAATGAATGTCCTACCTAGAATAACGGAATTTTTGTAAAATCTTACCTGTAAAATTCCTTTCTCTGAGTCCTCCGACAGTCGCCGCCTCTCCATATTCGTCACTATGGGTTATTGACCTTTGCTCTGTAGGAGTAGCTAGGCAACAGAATATGTCAATATTAAAGCTTTTAGCATATCCCACCCCCAGGGGGTGGTCCCCTCAGTCAATACCCTCCTGCTTCCTGTATCCATACCTCAGTTTCAGTAGAATAGCAGTAGAGTACATAAACAAACCCCAAAAGAGGGGCGGGGGCGGCGACTGTCGGAGGACTCAGAGAAAGGAATTTTACAGGTAAGATTTTACAAAAATTCAGTTTTCTCTTACGTCCTCTGACAGTCGCCGCCTCTCCATATTCGTCACTATGGGGACGTCCCAAAGCAGTGCATACATGAGGGGTGGGAAACGCAGCCGCGCCTAAGGCAACGCAGTACCCACAGCAGAAAAAAAGGAACCTTACCAAAGGAAGGAAACCAGCTGGGCAGCATGAAGAAAACTTTGCTCAACAGGAGCAACAACCCAGGAAAAACAAATAATCCAGGGATAAAAACATCCCAAACAGCCAAAGACCCAAAAATAAGGGACCCTAAGGCACTGCCGCACTAAGAACCTTGCGGCCAAAGGAAGCATCTGCCGATGCCTGAACATCCACTTTGTAGAACTTTGAGAAGGTGTGAACGGACGACCAAGTCGCCGCCTTACACACCTGGGCCACAGAAGCCCGATGATGACAGACCCAAGACGTACTCAGAGATCTGGTAGAGTGTGCCTTCACAGGCATAGGGGGAACTTTTCCCTTCAAAACATATGCCTGTTCAATAGTCTGTCTGATCCATTTGGCGATGGTAGAAGCCGACGCCGCCAAGCCCTTCCGAGGTCCCTCTGGAAGGACAAATAGAGAATCCGTCTTGCGAAAGGATTTAGTCGATGACAGGTAAACCCTGATCGCCCGAACAACATCCAAGGAGTGTAAATCTACCTCCTTCGGATGTCTAGGCTTCGTGCAAAGTGAAGGCAAGACAATGTCCTCATTGAGATGAAATTCCGAGATCCTCTTCGGGAGAAAAGAAGGGTTAGGTCGCAAGACCACCTTATCCAAGTGAATCACCAAATACGGAGACCTGCAGGACAAGGCTGCCAGCTCCGACACTCTGCGAGCCGAAGTGATCGCTACCAAAAAAGCGACCTTCTTGGACAACAGAGGCAACGAGATCTCCCTGATCTTTTCAAAGGGAGCATGTTGCAACACGGACAGAACGAGGTTCAAGTCCCATGGAGGCAAAGGCTCCCTCCTAGGAGGGACCAGGTGTCGCACCCCTTGAACAAACGTGCTAACCAAAGAATTAGACGCCACAGGGTGTTGAAAGAGGACGGCCAGCGCAGAAATCTGACCCTTAATCGTGGCCAACGCCAAACGCTGGTCCACACCCGTTTGAAGGAAAGACAACACCCTAGACACCGAGTATGAGCGAGGGGAAAACCCCCTGGACTCACACCAGGCAAAATAGGCCTTCCAAGTACGGTAGTAAACCTTCCCCGAAGAAGTCTTTCTAGCGTTGATCAAAGTGTGAATGACCTCCGGGGAGAGACCCCTATCCTTCAGGACCTCGGTTTCAACAGCCATGCCGTCAAAGCCAGCGACTGTAAAGCAGGATGGAATATCGGTCCTTGAGACAGAAGATCTTCTCGAAGAGGCACACGCCATGGAGCGTCGACCGCCAGATTCACGAGGTCTGCGTACCAAGACCGGCGAGGCCAGTCTGGCGCCACCAGAATCACCGTGAGTGGTTCCGAGGACAACCTGCGAAGGAACCTGGATAGTAGCTGAATCGGTGGGAATGCATACATCAGTCGATACTGATGCCACGGAGCCACTAACGCGTCCGACGCGTCTGCCCGAGGATCGCGCGTCCTTGCCGCGAACCTTCCCACCTTGTTGTTCAGACGAGATGCGAACAGGTCCACATCTGGAAGACCCCACTTCGCGCACAACATCTGGAAGACATCCGGGTGGAGTGACTATTCCCCCTGGTCCAGGGTCTGGCGACTCAGATAATCCGCCTGCCAGTTCTCCACCCCCGGAATGTGAACTGCCGTGATCGCCGGGACGTGCGCCTCGGCCCAAGACAGAATGTCGGCCACCTCCCGAGCCGCTCGGGCACTCCTGGTGCCCCCTTGGTGGTTGATGTAGGCCATCGCTGTGGCATTGTCCATCTGCACCCGAACCGGACGGCCCTGAAGCCTGTCCGTCCAACGTCGAAGGCAAAGATTTATCGCCCGCAATTCCAGAATGTTGATCGGAAGGGAGGATTCCCCCTCCGACCAAGTACCCTGGGCGGACAGAACGCCCAGAACACCACCCCAGCCCGACAGGCTGGCATCCGTGTTGATCACCGTCCACGAAAGAGGGCGAAAAGACTTGCCCCCCGACACTGCCGGGGACTGTAGCCACCACAGAAGATCCCTTCTGGTGCGAGGACTCAACGAGATCTGAAGATCCAGAGATTGTGGTCGCCCGTCCCACCTGGACAGGATCTCCGCTTGGAGACCCCTCGTGTGAAACTGGGCAAAGGGAATCGCCTCGAAAGCCGAGACCATCAATCCCAGACACCTCATGCCCGTCCGGAGGGACGAGCACGGAACGTCCCGGAGGGAACTGACTTCTTCCTGAAGTGTCCGGAGCTTGCCTTCCGGCAGGAAGACCTTCGCCTGAACAGAGTCCAGGATCATTCCCAGGTAGGGAAGACGAACCGACGGACACAGCATCGATTTTGGAAAGTTTATCGTCCAACCAAACTCCTGTAGAGTTTGCATCGTGACGGACAGGTCTTTCACCAGACCCTGACTGGTCGCAGACCGAACCAGAATGTCGTCCAGATACCCCAGGACCGAGATGCCCTGGGCTCTCAATAAAGCCAGAACCGGTGCAAGCACCTTGGTGAACACTCGCGGAGCCGAAGCGAGACCAAAAGGCAGCGCCACGAATTGGTATCCTCCGCAATGGCGAATCGAAGGTACCTCTGGTGACCCTCGAAAATGGGGATGTGAAGGTACGCATCCTTCAAATCGATGGACGCCATGAATTCTCCTGGAACTAGAGCAGCCACCACCGAGCGCAGGGATTCCATGCGGAACTTGCGAACCCGCACAAAGCGGTTCAGAGCTTTTAAGTCCAGAATTGGACGCACCTTGCCCTCCTTTCTGGGCACAGTGAACAGATTTGAATAAAACCCCCGAAATCTGTCCCGATGAGGCATCGGAACCACCACTCCCTGAGCCCGCAGGTCCCGCACCGCCAGGTGCAGATCTCGCAAACGCTCCGGAGACAGTTGAAGATTTGAGGGAAAAAATCTGCTCGCCGGCCGAGAGAGAAACTCGATCTTGTAACCGGACCGAACGATCTCCTGAACCCACCTGTCCCGAACGCGGGCCAGCCAGGGTTGAAGAAAACTGAGCAAACGTCCCCCCACCCCAGAACTGGGTGAGGGCGCCCCTTCAGGCCGCATTGTTATGGGCAGCAGACCCGGACTGGCCGGACTTCTGCTTACCTGTCCACGGCTTCTTTTGGGAGCCTTGACCTTTGAAGGGTTTGCCCTTATAGTGCGACCGAAAGGCACGAAAGGACCCCTGAGAGGGTCTAAACGAAGCATGCTTCTTACCTTGAGCAACCTTAGCCTTGTGAGACTGGGGCAAGAGCGTGCTCTTACCCCCAGTGATCCCCTTTATCAGCGTATCCAAGGAGTCGCCAAAAAGGCGAGATCCCGTATAGGGCAGATTAGCTAAAGTTTTGCGAGAAGATTGTTCCACAGACTAACATTTCAGCCAAATCAAGCGGCGTGTCAACACCGCCACGCTGTGTACACGTGCAGCCAAAGGGACTATGACACCCTGATGAATTTGATCCACCATAGCCAGCGTTGTCGGCGGGGCAGAATCAGCCACCAGGACGCGCCTGAGCACCTGCGTCCAATCCGCGACAGCCTGAGCTGCCATAAGGGAAGCAAAAATAGCTTTTAGCATGGAACCGGTAACCGAGTAAGTATGGCGGGCAAGAGACTCCAGTCTCCTGTCCGTGGGATCCCGGAACACCGGGGTATCCTCCGCCGGAATCGCAGTAGATTTATTCAAAACCGCCACCGCGTGATCCACCGGAGGCGGCACACCCCAACGTTCATCAGTGGCGGGTGTGAAGGGATAACGCAGCTTGAACCTACTAGGCACAGCAAAAGGCTTCTTTATATTGCGCCATTGTTCACTAACAGCGCGCTGAAAATCCTCAGTGCAAGGAAAAACCTGCGATGATTTGCGCCTCCGCTGCGTCCCATAAGAGGCCAGGACGGCAGGAGGACATGGTTCATCCTGCAAATGCAGCGTTTGTTTGATAGAAGCAACCAATTCATCCATGATTGCAAGCTCTTCAGACGAGCCAGGGGGGGAATCATCAACCCGTCAACCTCTGCCTCCCCTTCTGACCCTACAAGGTCCAGGGACGAACGGGACCCCGATAAGGGGACCCCAGCCATAGCAGCCCCATCACCATCGCCCTCTGAATCAGAGGAAATTGAAACTCTGGGCCGTTTTGTGGATTGAGCAGCCACAAGCATCTGCACCTAAGCAGCTAGGTTAGCCACAATGGTAGCCAAATCGCCCCCCTCGGGGGGAGCAGCAGCAGCCCCTTGGCCTCCCATTAAAGTGGGAGGAAATTTGCTTTCCTGAGAATCCATGCCCCCAAAAGTTTTCAGGAAAAAAAAGGGGTACTGCCCCTTTAAAATCGCGGCGAGCGCAGCCCACACTGACCCCCACAGGGAGAAGTACAAACTTTAAGCAATGAATACAGGAATAAGGAAGGTAAACCTGGAGAGATCACTCAGGCTGCTGCATCGATCGCTGTTCTCAGGGTAAAGGAAGTGATGCAATAACGACCGCTCCTATAAAGCCTATGGAAGGCTACAAAAAAATGGCCACCGGAGGAGGATTGCAAAGGCAGAGATCATGCAGCGCTGACATGTGGCTGGAGCGATCGCCGCCAAAATGGCGGCGCTTGGCGCCAAAAATGCCGCTCCCTTCATACAGTAATGGCCATCACACGCCTGCAGTAGTAATAAAATAATGGCGGACCGCAGCAGCGGTCGCCGCATGTATTCACAAACATGTCTCACATCATGCCCCACAGCATACAGCATGTCACACAGAAAAAGCACACAGTCTGTAACACAGAACAGTGCAGGAAAGACCCCCCTCCTTGCAGCCCACAGAAGGCAGCAAACCAGACAGGGAGCCCAATAGTGTGTACAGAAAAGCAGGGTTACACAGTCCCAGACTGACACCCACTAAACAGACAGGTCCCCACACAGAGTACACTTACCTTCTGAATGGCGTGGGGAGCCCGCACAAGCGATCAAGCCGCTGCACAGAGGACAGGGAAAGTCGCAGCCAGGACGCAGTAGAACTGCGGTGCGAAACCGCATGGCGTCCAGTGAGGTAGCCACCTCACCGCAGCATCCCTGCAGCGAACAGGGATAGGTCGTTCACACATGCCAGGAAAAAACCTGACTGAACGCTCGATGGCAGGCTGGGAAGCCACTGGCCCTCAACCTGCGACCAGGGGGGCCAGCCCGAGGCCCAGCCCGCACGATCCTCTTCATCAGAAGAACTAACTAATGCTGAAAAAATTAATGCTGAAAAAATTAACAGCTAAGTAAAGACAGAGAAAAAAACACTCAAATAAATCAAAAAAGAAGATAAAGGCTGAGACAAAAAGCCCCAGCACAGAAACAGCCTGCTACTCCTGATAGCTAGACAATGAAACTGAGGTATGGATACAGGAAGCAGGAGGGTATTGACTGAGGGGACCACCCCCTGGGGGTGGGATATGCTAAAAGCTTTAATATTGACATATTCTGTTGCCTAGCTACTCCTATGGAGCAAAGGTCAATAACCCATAGTGACGAATATGGAGAGGCGGCGACTGTCGGAGGACGTAAGAGAAAATTTATTTGCTTAGTACAGTTCCTATCCAATTACCGAAAAAATTTTCAAACATCTACAACGTGTCTTTTTGAAATTTGTTTGGCATGATAAACATCCACTATTAGCATAGGATATACTCAGGAGGCGGAAATTGGAGGGAGGAGTTGGACTACCTGACATAGCCTTGTATTATAAGGCTATGGCACTGGTTGGTATAATAAATTGGACACATGACGCTATTAATAAACCTTGGGTATCCCTGGAGAAAACTATGGCGGGTCGGAACCTAGCAGGTGCCCCCTGGATCCTGAGGGGAGATTGCGGGCTGTCAGGATGGACATCCCTATTTACGCGTAATACTCTTCATATCTTGGATGGCCTTAATGTAAAGGGGGTCTTTTCCCCGGGGGTATCACCACTGGCTCCTCTGGGTGGCTTCCCCTTGTTTCGACCAGGGGAAGGTCCCTGTTTTTTTCGCTCCTTGGGGAAGGATGGGAAAACATATTGTGGCAAATTTGCACCCGAGGGGAAACTTCTCTCCTTAACCACTTGCCTACAGTGCACTTTCACCCCCTTCCTGCCCAGACCGATTTTCAGCTTTCAGCACTCTCACAATTTGACTGAGAATTACTCAGTCATGCAACACTGTACCCATACAAAAATTGTGTCCTTTTTTTCACACAAATAGAGCTTTCTTTTGATGGTATTTGATCAATACTGGGTTTTTTATTTTTTGTGCTATAAATAAAAAAAGACTGAAAATATCGTGAAAAAACGCATTTTTCTTTGTTTCTGTCATAAAATTTTGCAAATTAGTAATTTTTCTTCACAAATTTTGGCCAAAATTTATACTGCTACTTATCTTTGGTAAAAATAACGCCCCGTACACACGTACCGATGGTCGGCTTACAAATGTTCCTCTTTTCTCCCCGGGATGTCGGTGTCTGCTGAAAAGTGCAAAGACAGCACAAGGACAGCACAAGAATTTTGTCCGCCGACTGCAGAAGTGATGTCATGTAATGGTTAACTTTCCCTGTGTTTTCTATTTTCTGAGCATGCCCAGTCTTGCAAATCTGCGGTCTGTCGGCCGAATTGTGTACTGACAGGCGAACAATCGTCCGTTCTGGTGTCGGCATACAAATATTTTCATGTTTGCACGAAAGACTTTTGTCCGCGGATTGTGCGCAGACATCTGTCGGAGGCACCATACTAACACGCGTACAATCGGCAGATCCTTCGTCCACCGACGTTTGTATGCCGACGATCGGTACGTGTGTACGGGGCTTTAGTGTATATTATTTGGTCTTTGTGAAAGTTATAGAGTCCACAAGCTATGGTGTGAATCATTGAAAATTGATCACACTTGATCACACCTGATGTACTGAAGGCCTATCTCAATTCTTGAGACACTAAAAAGTCAGGAAAGTACAAATACCCCCCAAATGACCCCTTTTTGGAAAGTAGACATTCCAAGGTATTTAATAAGGGGCATGGTGAGTTTTTTGAAGTTGTAATTTTTTCCCACAATGCTTTGCAAAATGAAGATTTTTTTTTTTCTTTTTTTTTTTTACAAATTGCCGTATTAACAGGTTATTTCTCTCACACAGCACATGTATACTTGCAACTATACCCCAAAACACATTCTACTACTCCTCCTGAGTATGGCGATACCACATGTGTGAGACTTTTTCACAGCCTGGCCACATACAGAGGCCTAACATCCAAGTAGCAGCTTCCGGCATTCTAGGAGCACAAATTACACATATAATTTCCTGACAACCTATCACACTTTTGAAGGCCCTGGAGCACCAGGACAATGGAAACCCCCATAAAATGACCCCATTTTGGAAAGCAAACAGCCCAACGTATAATTTTTGAGGCATAATGAGTCTTTTGAATATGTCATTTTTTTCCACAAGTTTTTGGAAAATGTGGAAAGAAAATGAAAACACATTTTTTTTACACAAAGCTGTCCATTTATGCAATATTTCTAACACATAGCATGTACATAGCAAAAATTGCACCCCAAAATACATTCTGCTATTCCTCCTGAGTATGGCGATACCACATGTGTAACACTTTTTCACAGCCTGGCCACATACATAGGCCTAACATCCAAGTAGCGCTTTACACAAAGTTGTCCATTTATCCACTTTAAGACTGGGCCTATTTTTGACACTTGGTGTTTACAAGCTAAAATCATTTTTTTTGCTAGAAAACTACTTGGAACCCCCAAACATTATATATTTTTTTTTTAGCAGAGACCCTAGAGAATAAAATGGAGATCGTTGCAATATTTTTTATCACACCATATTTGCGCAGCAGTCTTCCAAATGCGATTTTTTTGAAAAAAATTCACTTTTTTTAACTAAAAAATAAGAAAACAGTAAATTTAGCCCAATTTTTTTCCATAATGTGAAAGATAATGTTACGCCGAGTAATTAGATACCCAACATGTCATGGTTCAAAATTGCGCATGCTCACAGAATGGCGCCAAACATTGGTACTTAAAAATCCCCATAGGCAACATTTTAAAAATGTCTGCAGTTTACTAGCTTAGAGTTACAGAGAAGGTCTAGGGCTCAAATTATTGCCCTCGCTCTAACGATCGTGGCGATACCTCACATGTATGGTTTGAACACCGTTTACATATGTGGGCGGGACTTGCGTATGCGTTTGCTTCTGCGCGCGAGCTAACAGGGACAGGGCGCTTTAATTTTTTTTTTTTTTTTTTACTATTTATTTTATTTATTATTTTTTTATTTTTACACAGTTTAAAAAAAAAAAATGTTTTGATCATTTTTATTCCTATTACAAGGAATGTAAACATCCCTTGTAATAGAAATAGGCATGACAGGTCCTCTTTATTGTGAGATCTGGGGTCAAAAAGACCTCACACCTCACAACTACACTAAAAAAGAAAAAAAAAAAAAAAATTGTTGAAAGAGGAAAAAAAAAAAAAGAAAAAAAAAGCGGCCCTTTAAACCGGTTGCTAGGCAACGTCTTTTGACGTAGCTCCGGTCCTCCAAGACCATAGAGTCGAGTGAGGGCCACCTTGCCCTCACTCGACTTCCTGTCTCTGAGGATCCGGGACCGGATAGTTTTCCCCGCTGCCGGCGGGTCCGGTAAGCTGGGAAAACGTCTGGGACGTGGCAGGAGGGGGGGGGGCACCTCTTCCCCTGCACCGTAAGGGTAATTCCGCGGCGAATCCGCCACTGGGACCACCCTTATCTGAAAGCCGACCGCCCGCCGTTTCAAAAAATACCGGGGTTATGGGGGCTATCTGCTGCCATAACCCCAATATTTCGCTTTTAATGGCCGACGCATATAGTCGTTAGGCGGTTAGTAAGTGATTGCATGTATATGGCAAACAGGTGACGATGAGTGATGGGGTGACAGGTGACGATGACTGATGGGGTGACAGGTGACAATGACTGATGGGGTGACAGGTGACGATGACTGATGGGGTGACAGGTGACAATGATTGATGAGGTGACAGGTGATGATGATTGATGAGGTGACACGTGACGATGATTGATGAGGTGACAAGTGACGATGATTGATGGGGTGACAGATGACAATCACTGACGGGGTGACATGTGACGATGATTGATGGGGTGACAAGTGACGATCACTGATGGGGTGTCAAGTGACGATGATTGATAGGGTGACAGATGACGATGACTGATGGGGTGACAGGTGACGATGACTGATGGGGTGACAGGTGACGGTGATTGATGGGGTGACAGGTGACGGGCGATGGTCACTGATGGGTGACAGGTGACGGGCGATGGTGCACGGCGGTACTGATGGCAGTCTCTGGTGACCGGTGAACTTTAGGCTACGTTCACATGTGAGCGTAGCGATCACGGGCAGAATCACCGCGATTCTGCCCGTGATCCAGAAATCATTGCAAATCGCGGGGCGCCTGTGCGTTGCCCGTGATTTGCAATAGCACCCCAAACGCTGTGCGATGTTGCTGCGATTTCCGCCTGCCGAATCGCGGTAACATCGCGCAAACAACGCATGACGCCCCAAAGAAACTCTTGTACCTGTTTTAAGCGTCATGCGTTGTTTGCGCGATGTTACCTCGATTCGGCAGGCGGAAATGTCGGCAACATCGCACAGCGTTTGGGGTGCTATTGCAAATCACGGGCAACGCACAGGCGTCCCGCGATTTGCAATGATTTCCAGATCGCGGGCAGAATCGCGGTGATTCTGCCTGCGATCGCTGCGCTCACATGTGAACGTTATGGGTGTCAATTTCTGGGCACTGATGAGGTGACTGTTGGGTGACTGGTGACATTGGGGGGGGGGGCTGAGGACTGTGTGGGGACAAGTTTATCAGTGTGATTTTACATTTTACAGGTGTACAGAGCAGTAACTGACTATTTCTAGCTCTGCTCTCCTCATACTGGAAACTGTATGAGGAGAGAAGAGCTAGTAACAGTCAGTTACTGCTCTGTGTTTACATTTTGTGATCGGCTGTGAATGGATTCACAGCCGATCACTTAGTAAACAGTCACTGTCAGTGACTGTTTACTACCGCCGGTGACAGCTGTGTTCCTCCGGAACACAGTGCCACCGACATGACCGCGCTGCGCGCTCCCGATCGCGCATGCGCGGTCATCTTGTGGGCGCCTTCAATGTGATCGGCTGTGTCATTGGAACACAGCCGATCACGTGGGAAACAGCCACGCCCATTGGCTGTTTCCCCCCTGCCGGTGACGGGGGGTGTCCCGGGGACACCCCGACACCGGCAGTGCAGGGCGGCGCGCACGCGATCGCGCGCCTACCCTGCTTAAAGTGCCGCCGTCATATGACGGCGGCCCAGGATAATGGTCGCACCGCTCCGCCGTCATATGACGGCGGGCGGGCGGCAAGCGGTTAAATATCCTATGCGCACGATTCGGGGATTTCCCAATGTCAATGTGGCGATATAGACAAATGATAGATTTTGTAACTAAACTTCCAGCCCCCCTTGATCGATTGATCAACTCTATCCATTGGAGTCATGGGTGATTAAACCCCCGGAATCTCGGCACTTACTATCTCATATGCACAATCTGGTTTTGGACTCAGTTGTGGAGATGATACCTTTTTATGTTAGAGAATGGGAAAGAGAGTTGGGAATAAAATTCTCCCCTCCACAATTAACTAAAATTATGCAACTAACTCATGTTTCATCCATTAGCACTAGGGTTCAGGAATCTTCTTATAAGTTTATAGCGCGTTGGTATAGGATCCCTGCCAATTTGGCACAGATGTTCCCCACGGCCGACCCAAGCTGTTGGCGAGGGTGCAGCCAGGTGGGCTCGTTTCTACATATTTGGTGGGAATGCCCACGTATTCAATCCTATTGGGATGATATTCATCCCTGGATACAGAAACTGGCCATGGTCAAGTTGGATCGCACCCCCCCTTCAATACCTCTTCCATGATATGCATTCCTCTGTAAAGAGATTCAGGCAGAGTATTATTCCGTTTGTGCTGAATGCTGCTAAGTGTCTGAATCCCAGACACTGGAAGCGGTCTACAACTCCTACTCTAGGAGAATGGAAACGAGAGGTTAATGGGATCATGGAGGCGGAGAGGAGGGTGCTGGTTTCCCGGGGTCAGCAGCCTCTTTTTCAAGAAATATGGACGGGTTGGAGGCTATACTCAGAGGAAATAATTGACATTTTACATGATTGGAAATAGACTATGGACTTGGAGGTGGTACCGTCTATATTCTTATCATTTATACTTGAGGTGCATGCTCAGGGTAAAATGGGGGGTTCCTTAGGGGGGTGGTCACTCTTTAGGGGAAATTCTCTTCCCCCCTTTTTTTTTTTCTTTCTCTCTCTCTTCTTATTTCACTTTGACATGAAATTAGAGATAATTAAAGGATCCGTTTAAATATAGATTAATATACGTTCTCAGACAGTGAAGAGTGGAGTTTTGTGAGACTAGTATTTGATTGAGCAATAAGTATAAATTCCTTCCACTTCTTCCTCATTTTTTTTCTTTCCCTCCCTCCCTCCCTTTTTTTTTTTTTTTTTTTTCTTCACTGTATGTATCACCAAAGTGTCAAGGTCTTACCTTGCCCTCCTTTTGGCAACCATCTTGGACATGTGCTGACTGCTGTCTCATATAGACTCTGATTGCATCATCAGTTGCCTGCTGCCTGGGCGTCGCACAGTGATGATGCTGCACACCTGACTATATCTATCACCTGATGGGTTGCAGTCTTTGCCCTTGTCTTTGTGCTCCAAGGTGCATCTCTGCTAGCAGTCTTCTGTTCTCTGTGTATGACCTGGCTTGGCTGAAGACTCTCATGGCTCTCGACCCGGCATCAGCAGACTACCCGCTTCTGGACTCGATCCCGGCTTGGATGACTACCCGCTTCTGGACTTGATCCTGGCTTGTTCCTGTTCTCACTTCCTCACTCTTGCTGTGCATTTATTGTTGTTTGCTCCAATAAACTGCTTTATTTTACCTGCATCCCCGTGTGGTCTGGTTTCCTGGCACCCTGACACAAAGCCTGCAGTTCTCCTAATGACCATACTCCCAAGGATAATATGCACACTGACCACCTTTATATTGTGAGTGCAATACTTTTATCCTCTTATGCCAATTTTTTTTTTTGTTTTTTTGCTAGGTAAATTTAGCTAGCTTCACTGTAATCAGAAGAGCAGGGGTTGATTACTCACAGTTGCTTAGTGTTTCACAGGCTGCTTCCCTGTTACTTTCCCCTGTCTTTTAGGATTCTAGAGCATAGTGGGAGGAAGAACAGGGTATGCAACCTGAATATTTATGGCACTCCAGCAAATCTATGGGAGGTGTGCCCAGAAGGTGGTGAAAGAGCCCATACATAGTCTGGTTCCTGAGCAGTGGTGGCAGTGTTCCTGGGCCCAGTTCTGCAGAAGGAGACTCCTTTACAGGGCCTCTGCCCCTGGGGCAGAAGTCTTGGGAGGAAGCCATTCAGAAGCCATTGAGGTTCCAGCTAGGCTTAGCTGGAGGGCCTATTTGCAAGTTCAATGATCAAATTGGGTCGGGAGAAGCTCACTGTAGAGCTGGAAGGAAGTTGGTGGGATACAGTCCAGCTATCCAATGGTGATGTGAATCTATATCTCATTTACTAAAAAGAGGCTGGTGGATATCAGCAGGAGGCAACCGATGATCCTGTGGCTATCCATGTGAGTACAAGACGCCCTCTGCTGAGGAAGAGTGACTGTGTGTAGCTTTTACTCTTAAGGAGTACAGGTCATCATCAGCATAGAGATCCAGTGGGACATTTGTTTTTGTGCAGTGCAGCCAGAAGTTTTGTGCAGTGCAGCCAGAAGTTGAGCAGTCCTCAAGTTGTACAGTTCTAACGTTTCTGGGATATCCCATGTTCCCTATCCCCTATCAATGTTCATTGTTACCCCCCCCCCAAAAAAAAAGAAACCCCCCAGACTGTTCTTTGGAGCCAGTGGAAGAGTGTCAAAAATGCTGTGTGCCTGGCTGTGTGTGCTCCAAGGGGGAAATAGAACTAAATTCACCAGTGGCTTTTTAGAGGGCTGCACTACACATGTATACTTTAATATATCCTTCATATATAAATCTGATTGTTACATAGTAATTTCAGACTATACCTTTTAGTTGTCTCATATGTAGCTCCTCTAGGCAGTGTGTTTTGTTCTTATTATTATAATTAGATACAATATAAAGGGAGATTTGTCTAGGGAGCAAAGTGTTTCCTCGGATCACCTGCAGGTTGGTCAACGGAATGGACTTGATTTGGTTAAGAGCGATCAGAACGTAACCTCGCACTTCTTTAATGCTCTGCAATTGAATAATAAAATATGATTATGAGCATATTGATTAAATGTCTGATATAACAAAGCACGTAAAAAAAAAAACATAATTTCAAAAATATAAAAGATTATTAAGGGTGGCAGCTTGTTGGGTAGAGCCCTCTTCTTCTGCCAGATCAGGTTATGCACATGTGTTGTGTAGAGAACTGATAAGCAAACACCATTTTCAAAAGTTTGCAGAAAATGTGTTTTTTCAGGACCAGTAGGTATTTATTTTTGAAAATAATTCTTTATTGGTTTTATCACATATACAATCTAAGAGATAATATAGCATACTGGGTACAATATAACAGTCAAAAGTATGAAGTACAAGGTGTACAAGTATATAGTATAAGAACAATGTAAGAAAAATGTGTAAAACAGAGAAAAAAGCAGGAGACTCTGGAATGTTTACCTATCTAGTAAGGATGTTCAATAAGGATATTCAATGTGGGGAATCGCGAGAGGCAGAGCGAGCTTGAGATGATTTGTGTATTAGAAGGTTTGTACTTTTCGGGTTGGGGGTAGGTCAACCCCCCCACACCCCTAATGGGAGCACTCTGTGTCTGGCGGCGAACCTCCCCTGCTTGCACTCACTATACACCCCCACCGTTCCTATTATCACATAGTAATCAAGGGAGAGATGATTCCTATTTTGCCATATATGTGTCATGGTTTGTTGCATCATCAGTTGTCATACTTGATATTGCTATAAAGCGCTCAAAGGAGTGGTTGTGGTCGACCATCCTTTCAACCTCTAAAATGTTGAGGGCTAAAGGAGATTTACAGTGTTTTGGGATTAGTAGATGTGTTGTTAGGAGGATGTGTAAGATGACGGTCTGATGCCATTTGGGAAATTTGTCAATGCGTATGGTTAACCACTTGCCGACCGCTCACGTTGAGAGTACTGTGGCAAAGTGGCTCGTTATCGTCCAGCAACGTAGACCTATGTCGCTGGATCCCGCCCCCTCACGGCAGCGCGTGCGTATTCAGACACAGCGGGAGTCGGGCCAGGGGAGGAGAGGTGGTGATCACCGCTGCTCTTCCCCCGATTGTCGGGAATCAAGTGAGGAAATCCGCCCACTTGTGTAAACAAAGCGGGCAGATCTCCTATGTGACAGACAGGGACAGATTACAGGATTCAGCATAGCTGAACCTGCGATCTGTGTCTGTGTCACACAATCCCCTCCCCCCACACACGTCAGTAAGCATGAGGCATACATTTAACCCCTTGATCACCAAATAAAGTTAACCCCTTCCCTGCCAGTTTCATTATTACAGTAACAGTGCATATTTATAGCACATTATATGTCACTGGTACCCCCAAAAGTGTAAAAAATGTCAGGTAGGGGTCCGATCTGTCCACCGCAATGTCGCAGTCCCGCAAAAAAAATCGCAGATCGCCGCCATTACTAGTAAAAAAAAATAAACAATAAAAATGACAAATCTTTCCCATAGTTTAGTTAATAAACACGATAACTTTTGCCCAAACCAATACTGTGATTTTTTTTTACCAAAAATATATAGCAGAAAAAAATTGGCCGCAAATGTTAAAAAATTTTGATTTTTAAATTTTTTTTGGGAATGTTTTATATCAGAATGTAAAAAATATTGTTTTTTTTTCAAAATTGTCGCTCTTTTTCAAAAATTAAAAATTGCACAGGTGATCAAATACCACCAAAAGAAAGCTCTATTTGTGGGGAAAAAAAGGACATAAATTTAATTTGGGTACAGCATCGCACGACCGCGCAATTGTCCATTAAAATAACGCAGTGCCGAATCGCAAAATATAGCCTGGTCAGGAATGGGGTAAAATCTTCCGGTCTTAAAGTGGTTAAAAATACGCTCATTGAGGATTTTTTTGTCAAAGACATGTAGCTAAATACATTTTGGCCTAAATATATGACAAGAATTGAATATATTGGATATTTTTTAACTGTAAAAGTAGAAAATGTCACTATTTTTATTAATATCACAAAAAATTAAAAGCGCAAAGGTGATCAAATACCACCAAAAGAAAGCTCTGTTTGTGGGAAAAAAAGGATGTAAATTTTGTTTGGTTACAGGGTTGCATGACCACGCAATTGTCAGTTAAAATCGCGCAGTGCCAAGTTGCAAAAAGTGGCCTGGACGTTAAGCAGGAAAATCCTCCAGTGGTAAAGTGGTTAAGATAGCCAGTGCTGGGTTGGGTCTAGTTATAATTTCCGTGCATGATGCAATTAGTCTGAATATTTGGTTCCAAAGACTGACGAGGTTAGGGCAGGACGCTAGGGAGTGGTATAAGTTTCCCACTTGGCCGCAGTTGCGTTGAGTGTAGTACCAGCGGTTTATGATTTCTATGGTTATTTCTCGGTGTCCCGAGCATCGGGATGCTTGTGCTATGGTGCTTATTGCTTGTTTCCATTCGTTTTGCGAGAATGATTAAGATCTTTTTCCCATTTAAGCATATTTGATTTATTGAAGGAGGTTTTGTGTCTCAGAAGGTTATATAATTGGGAGAGGTTTCTTTTTTTTTATTTGGTTTAGATGATAGTAGAATTTCCCTTAGTTCAGGGTCAGTGGTGGCTTGTCCATTGGGGACGCAGGGGCGCCGCTGCCCCCTATCTATGCATCCAGCCCCCTAATCTACATGCAGGGTGCCGGACGCGTGGATTCAAATAGGTGATTTTTTTTTTGAAGCACGTGATTAGAGCTAAAGGCTCTAATAGGCTTAAAAAAGGGTGGGCTTGGGGCACAGAGTACTGCACCCTGAGCCCACCCAGTTGCATGATAATAGCAAATAATTATTCACCATTATCACACTGATTCTCCTCCCAGCAAATCAGGAAGTGGGTCGTGAGACCCCTTTCATGATTGGCTAAAAAGAGAAGTGATTTTACTTGCCATTGGCCAGGAAGAGGGAGGAGACGTATGGCAGACACCAGAGGAGACTCACAGCCTCTCGGGGAAGGAGGAGGTAAGCATGATGGCTGTCCGGCTGGGCAGCCAGCCATCCGTCTGTCCTGGGGGGGGAGGGGGTGGTAGATTTGACTGCTTGACAGCTGTCACACGGGAGTGGTGGTGGTAATGGTGGTGATGGATTTGCCGGCTGGCCGTCCCGCGGGGGGGGGGGGGGGGGTGTTGGTTTTGCCACCCCTCCAAATTATCATGCACCAGCCGCCACTGTTCAGGGTGTATCATCAAGTGAGGTGGCTTGTTGGTTTGTAGAAAGTGTACTATTCTTCTATTCTTAGGCATGTGAATTGCGACTGAAGGGGAAGGTTATATTTAGTGGTCAGTTCCTCTAGGGATAGGTATGTTTTTTCAGCCAGAATGTCACCTAGGTGTCTAAAGCCTTGATCTTTTATTTGTTGAGTGGTTAAGTTGGGGATTAAGGGTTGGAAGATCTCAATTTTGGTGATATCCTGAGGGGTGTGAGATGTGGAGCCTTACGTGTAGTGAAGTGTCTCCAAGCTAGTATGGAGGCCCTTATGGTTGGTTAGATATTTTTAAGATTAAGTTGTTTCCACATGTCAGCTAGTAGGCATGATGTTAGGTCCCTACCAGGGACCGTTGTTGCTTCAATCCTGACCCACATGGGTTCTTCAGTGTTTGAGAACCAATGCTTTGTTTACTCTAGCTGGGCTGCCCAGTAGTAGCCTTGAAGATCTGGTAAACTTGCACCTCCTATGGAGCTGTGTTGTGCAAGGGTAGAGTGGGAGCATCTGACTTTCTTCCCTTTCCAAATTAACTTTTTAATGGTATTTGACAAGGCTTTGATGTGAGGGATTGCTATGGGAAGAGGCAGGGATCTGAAGAGGTATAGAATTTGGGGGATTATAAACATTTTGATAGCTGCAAGTCTGCCAAACCAAAATATTTTGTGGTGAGTTAGTTGATCTAGCTATTTTGCTAATTTGGAGTGAAGGTTTTTGTAGTTCGTTTGGATAATGGTTTGGATGGAGGGTGATGCCCAAATACAGGACACCCTCATCTTTCTAAGAGAATGGAAGGAGTTTTTGGAGGGAACGTTTGATATTCCTATTGGTACCCAGATCTAGAATCAATGATTTTGAGGCATTTACCTTGTAAAAGGAGATATTCCCAAAATTGTTTAGTGTATGATAGGCTGCTGGTAGTGATGTCTGGGGGTTTGTCAGGAACAGAATGATATCAGCAAACAGATTTATTTTGTGATGGGTGCACAGGATTTGGAATCCCTGGCCCAATAGATATTTCTGAATACTGCCCAATTTGAAGAACCTAGTATCTGGTTACATGTGTTATGGGTGCCAATTCCCCAGCCAGCCAGCCACTGCTGACCACGGGAGACAAGACAGCAGCTCTTATCAGGATCTCCACCCACTCTGTTCCCTGCTCATTGGCTGAGGAAGAAGACCAATCAGGAGAAAAGAGGAGGAGAGGAGCATTAAGGGGCATGTAGTCCTGGCTATGAGTGGCCCCCAGGTTTCTGTGATACAAGGAGGGAGAGAGGGACGAGGAGGCGAGGCTGCCTGGGAGCAGGGGGGGAAGATTACGAGGCGGCCAGAGAGACCAGTTGCAGGAGAAGGAGTTCTTGCCCCTTGCTTGCTATTGAGCTGGAGCAATCGCTGCCAGGACAGAGTGGTGACTCTCTCAGCCAGCCAGCTTTAGTCTTAAACGCAGATCCATCATCCCAGGCACCCCATCAGCTGTGTGGGTAACCGTACGGACATCGTTAGGTCGCCAGGTTGCCAGTCAGAGACCCTTTAAGAGCCTGTTCCAGGATATCCCATTCATTTGAGCTTTGGCATCTTCAGGATTTATAAAGGGCAGAAGCCTACCTTGTGTACACATGAAAATGGACAGTGCATGCAGACATCTGTATCCCATCTTCCCACACTAGAGCCTTTACAGGAGACACTTTGCATAAATTACCCCTTGCTATTGGGAATTGTTGCACACAGGGCCGATCCTGGGCGGGTGCGCAGGGTGCACCGCACCCAGGTGCTTCAAACTGTTAAAAAGGGGGACACCGGCCGAAGCTGCCAGTGACTCCACTCCACTGTCTCTGGACTGATACTGCAGAGCCGGAGTTGCAAACTAGTAAATCCTTCCATTCAACAGCGCTGACTGACCGGCCCGGTGTGACCGCTCTGCAGCCTCTGCTTTCTTCCTGCTGTATCACTGGTTGCTAGAACCGCCTAGCAACCAGTGATGTCATATGCCCGGGGCAAGCCCGCCACCTCAGCATTCACAGCGGAGGAGGAACATATTCCTCCGCGTCCGCGACTAAACAGTGTTGGGGCTGGCGCTCCACCCCCACCCCCTCCAGCGGCGCGCTGTGCATTTATTAGAGCCTGCCCTGCCCAGCCCAGTGCCCTGAAGAAAAAGAAAGAAGTGCCCTGAAGAGAAAGAAAGAAGTGCCCTGAATAAAGTGGCGCCTGCTGCTAGTTCTCGGCCTCGTAAGAGTAAGACAACAATTTCATTGAAGCTCACTCAGCCTGGCTCAGCCTCACTGTCTCAGTCAACCTCAGGCCTCAGCAACACCTTACAGACCCCACAGTGCCCTCTGCCCGCCTGCCACCACAGCGCCTGCCCGCCAGCCACCACATCGCCTGCCTGCCAGCCACCACAGCGACTGCCCGCCAGCCACCACAGCGCCTGCCCGCCAGCCACCACAGCGCCTGCCTGCTTGCCACCACAGCGCCTGGCCCCTGCCTGCCACCACAGCGCCTGCCTGCCTGCCACCACAGCGCCTGCCTGCCTGCCACCACAGTGCCTGCCTACCTGCCACCACAGTGCCTGCCCGCCTGCCACCACAGCGCCTGGCCCCTGCCTGCCACCACAGCGCCTGCCCATCTGCCACCACAGCGCCTGCCCGCCTGCCACCACAGCGCCTGGCCCCTGCCTGCCACCACAGCGCCTGCCTGCCTGCCACCACAGCGCCTGCCACCACAGTGCCTGGCCCCTGCCTGCCACCCAGCTGCACACAGGCACAGCACATTATAGGAGAGTAGCAGCCAGTGGCGGCTGGTGCGTTGGGGGCGCAGGGGCGCCACCCCCCCTATCCATGCGTCCGGCCCCTAATCTACATGCGGGGCACCGGACGCATGGAGGTCAATGGGTTTTTTTTCTGAAGCACCTGATTAGAGCCAGAGGCTCTAATAGGCTTTAGAAAAGGATGTGCCCGGGGCGCAGAGCACTGCGCCCCGGCCCATCCATTTGTATGACAATTGTGTGAATATTCGCTATTGTCACACGGATCCCCCTCCTGGCCAATCAGGAAGCGGGTATGAGACCTGTTTCCTGATTGGCCGAAAGGCAAACCCATGCCATTGGCCAAGGAGGAGGAGGCGGGAGGACTCGAGGAGACGTGGGGAACTGAGGAGAAGCCGCCACTGCAAATCAGGTAAGTGCACTGGTCACTCTGCATTGAAGGGGGCACGCTGGTCACTCTGCATTGATGAGTAGAAAAAATGGGGATATTGCTGTGCTCACATTAAGACTAAAACCATACAATATAAAATATAAAATGAGTCAATAGACTAAATATAGCAGCCAACACCTGACCTAGAATTAGAAATACCAGATCTGAAAAACAATGTGTAATGGATATGGTGTAGCGCTGATAATGATAATATATACTCCACAGTCCATACAAGTGTTCAGATAGAACAAATAGAGTAAATAAGACATTGATGAGTAGAGTTAAGCGGACACCTGGATTTCCGGGTTTGGCCGAACTTGAAAAAAAAGTCCGGGTCCGTGTCCTGGACTTTTTCCGAACTTTACCCGGACACCGAACCCCATTGAAGTCAAAGGGGACCCGAACTTTCAGGCACTAAAATGGCTCTAAAACACCAATGGAAAGGGCTAGAGTGCTGCAAATGGCAGCAAAACGTAGTTAAGAGCATGGCGAGTGCTCTGCAAACAAATGTGGATAGGGAAATAACTTAAAACAACAACAAAAAAACAGAAAAATGAAACAATGTTCTTCATCTGTGAAGGACGAGGCCCATATGGAGTAGGAGGGAGGTTGAGGTGGTGGTGGATGTGGCCAGGGCCGGATTAAGAGCATCATGGGCTTGGTACTGAGGATTTTGAAGGGCCTTAAGGGCCGTGCCTTGGCTTGCACCCAGAGGAGGAAGGGTGCAGCCATGCATGCCTAATTCAACATGGGATGCTGTCTCTGAACCCATAAACACATCCATGCATCGGCAACTGTCCCTCCTTGTCCTGCCTTCGTGCTGTTTGGGGAGGTTCTGAGGGAGCTGCCTGGGGAAGCGAGCATAGAAGCCAGACTTCTGTGTTTACAAGTGACAGAAGAGCGGTAACAGTGAATATGGCCAACCCGGGGCCTATATAAAAGGTAGGGGCCTGGAGCTGCAGCTCCAATAGCCCCTACGTTAATCTGGCCCTGGATGTGGCGGTGTCTTAGGCGTGCGCACTAGGTGTGCCAGGTGTGCCTGGGCACACCCTAATCACCTAGGGCACATTAGCATTATCGCTCTGTGAGGAGATGGGAAAGATCTCCCTCGGACCTGCTCTGCCATAAGAGAAGTGCCACACACTTCTATTTCACTTTGCCAGCAGGGAGAGTAATGTACCGGGGCCATATACATGTAGGCAAACACATGCATGTGTATTTAAACTTTGGGGTGCACACCCTAATGCAATAGGCTGCGCACACCTATGGGCGGTGTAGGTGGAAGCGGCGGTGGAGGAGGACGAGGTAGCCAATACTGCTTTTTTTCAGTCATTTTAAATGAGGGTACACCCCAAAAGAGTGAGAAAGATCAAAAATAGAACAATGGCTGGGTAAGGTCGGTATCCATCTCTATTCTGCACAAGGTAAGGAAAAGTCCTGTGGGATCCATGCCTGGTTCATTTTAATGAACGTGAGCTTGTCCACATTGTCTCTGGACAGGCGGCTGCGCTTGTCTGTGATAACGCCCCCAGCCGTGCTAAATACACGTTCAGATATTACACTGGCTGCAGGGCACGCCAGCACCTCCAAGGCGTAAAGGGCAAGCTCAGGCCATGTGCCCAATTTGGAGACCCAAAAGTTGAAGGGGGCAGACCCGTCATTCACTACATGTAGGCGTGTGCACACATACTGCTCCACCATGTTGGTGAAATGCTGCCTCCTGTTAAGACATTCCATATGAGCTGCTGGTGCTGCTGTTTGTTGTGGCATGCTGACAAAGCTTTTCCACATTTCGGCCATGCTAACCCTGCCTTCTGAGGTGCTGGCGGTGCCCTGGTTGCGTTGGTGACCTCTTCCTCCTCCTCCTCTGCCTTGGCCTTGTGCTTCCACTGTGGCCCCGCTGTCAGGTGGGAATGCCAGCAGCATCGCGTCTACCAGCGTGCGCTTGTACACGCGCATCTTGCGATCGCGCTCCAGTGAGTGAATTAAGTACGGTACGTTGTCCTTGTAACGGGGATCCAGCAGCATGGCCACCCAGTAATCAGCACAAGTTAGAATGTGGGCAACTCGGCGGTCGTTGTGGAGACACTGCAGCATGTAATCTCATGTGTGCCAGGCTGCCCAGAGGCAACGAAAGGCTTTCCTCTGTGGGAGGAGCATGTCGTTTGCGAGAGAAACGAAGAGTGTGCCTGCTATCACTGCCACCATGGGTGAAGACTCTGCAAGGCAAAACCGGGGGCAGATCCACCAGCCCGATCCATCCTTAGTCTGGGATATATCCGGACTATATCCGGATGGTGCCAGACTGCGGACTCGTGCTGTGTACGGGAGGCGGCCGGGAGTTCCTAGGAGTGGTTTGTCCTCAGTGTGTCACGTTAGGAGTGCAAGCGTGGGTCCAATATAGGCAGTGTGGTTATCTGCTGCTCCAGGCAGAAAAGAGTGAGGGCCGACCCAAAAAGCTCTCCATTACATGGGAATCAGGCCTTACTCAGGAGGTGAAAAAAGAAAAATGGGGTGAAAGACAAGCCATCTGTCACCCTGAAAGAGATCAACTAAGGGCACCAAGGAGGCAATGGATATGGATTAATAACAAAATAAATTTATTAGGCACGTGTGCCTTAAAAAATCAATGTGATACAGGTGACAATGTTTGGCACAGCAAACAGATAAAAACAGTTAAAAACAACAAACACATTAACTGAATCGCCATGGACTAAATTGGCTATGGTAGACTGGTGTATGAAGATACAAATGAGCCTATGCTGACTCCAATAGCTGAAACACCTGGATGATCACTGTCCCATAATACCACAATGGATGGCTGGATGAATCTGATTCCCAGAGAGAAAAATCAAAAATAATGTAATCAAACAGGGCAATAATGGTTCCACTAAGAGGGGACTTGTAGGTGGTTCCTGATGAAAATCAAGGTGAATACTGCCCCACTCACGTCTGCCCCTAATCTCCTTGATACCCTAACTAAATTTGGATCACTCTCGGGCCTTGTTGTCAACCCACGGAAATCTCTAGCCCTCAATGTATCCCTCTCAGCCGGAGACCTTAACCACCTCAAGTCTTCCCTCCCGTTCCCTTGGGCCAACTCCTACATCCCCTACTTGGGCGTCAAGTTCACAGCTGACCCTGTTGAGCTCTTTTCTGCAAATTACCCTCCCATGCTATCAACGCTTACATCGCTTATGAACAAATGGTCCTCCCTACCTCTTTCCTGGATGGGGAGAATTACAGTCCTCAAAATGTCAATCTTACCCAAGATCTTATACCTGTTTCGGGTTCTCCCGATTGGGGTACCAGCTTACTTCTTACGCATTTTACAGAAACGGGCTCTGGAATACATTTGGGGAAACGCCAAACCCCGCTTACCCCGACTGATGCTGTATCGACCACGTATTCGAGGCGGGCTTGGGGTGCCACAGTTCTCCAAATACTACTATGCAGCACAGTTGGCTCAGCTCCCTAAGTATCATGCAACAAAGGAAGTCCCATTGTGGGTCTCCATAGAGGCAATGGACTGTGATCCTCTCTCTGTGGCTAACCTCCTCTGGCTCCCACCCTCGCAACGGAGATGTGTTACCAATCCTATGACTAAGCACAGCCTAACCCTTTGGGATAGACTTAAACGTCGTTTTCACCTTCAGTCCCCCCATAATCCCCTACTTTCTTTTCTCCGCAACCCCTCGTTCTACCCAGCCTGGTCCTCCTGGACTTCTTTCTCCGAGTGGACTAGGGTTGGCTTAATACGTGCTTACCAGTTCTTCACTCCCCGGGCTTTTCAAACCTTCCCAGCCTTGCGTGAGGTCCCCAACCTCGCTACTTGCAACTGAAACACTTCTTTAGCCAGAACGCACCGGCGCGCGATAGCTCCCATGCATTCTCCACCTTTGAACGGGCTTGCAAAACAGACCCGCATAGGCGGGGGCTCATTTCTGATCTCTATGCCCAACTCCTATCGGTTCAAGAGACCACCCCGGCATATGCTTCCAAATGGGAAAGGGACCTACAACTCTCCTTGGAAGACTCTGACTGGATCCAAATTTGGCAAGCCACTAAATCGGCTTCCCCAAATATTGTAGCCTTGGAGACAAATTACAAAGTCCTTACCAGATGGTACTTGGTCCCAGCCAGAGTCTCCAAATATATGCCACAATACTCACCTTGTTGCTTTCGTGGTTGCGAGTCTCTAGGTACCCATGCACACATTTGGTGGGAATGCCCCACGGTCCGTACCTTTTGGTCCGGAGTGTATCGGGTTTTATCTACAATCTTCCACACACCCCTTACCCCTGATCCTGCTTCTGCGCTCCTGAACTACAAGCCACCTGACCTCACACGTCGCCAGTTTAAACTTTTCCTGTATGTCACCACGGCTGCCAAACAGACCATAGCGAAGGCCTGGAAAACTTCCTCCCTTTTGTTTCCTGACCATGAAAAATAGAGTCACTCAAGCTATGATCCATGCTAAAACTGAAGCTATCCTTCTGGATAAACTTATACCTTACGAAAAGCTCTGGAAACCATGGATTGACAACTGTCTTCCGATAGGCTTTGATGAATCCCTTGTACTAGCTTGACCTGTGGTCACCGATTCCCTACTGGTTTTGTCGATCTGAACCATATCAGTGGCCCGGGACTCCCTCCGGGCACCCTTCCTCCCCCACATAACCCCCCCACTGTTTTGCCTTTCCTACTCCCTTCTTTTTCTCCCCCCCCCCTTATTGCCTCGAGTTGGCCGCTACATAATTTGTTTCCCTGTTGTGGCTGGACCACCAACTTTTGCTGCACTATGGCCTCCCTTTTTGCCCTACCCCCAGCCGCCCTTATGCACTGTGTTTATCCTTTGTACCTGTATACCGGGCGCCCAGCTTGCCCCTTTCCTATTCCTTAACCTGATTGTTATGCTACTACTTGCTGTTCATAATGTCATTTTGTCATCTGTTATGCACCACTATTACCTATTGGTATTGTTTTGTACTACATTCCTTCTGCCTTAATAAAAACCGTTTGAACAGAAAATCAAGGTGAAAGAATGTGATACCATAATGTCCATATGCTGTTATGGATGAGTCCGACTGGCCAAAAGGTGAAAAAAATATAAGTTCCAGAGATGGACCCAGGACAGGGAGTGGTGGTGGGACCTCACTCCAACAAAAAACTCTAATGGAGCAAATCAAATTATTGCTGTAATTGGAAATTAGTAACTGACAGCTAGTGATGGGATGGGAATATCAGCCTTTGATTCCGTTATCATAACCAATAGGCCGTGGGTAGAAGATGCAGTCATTCAAAAGGTGAAACAGAAATCATCCCAGGTACTTGTATGGGTATCAGGCTAATGTGAATGTCCATACCTCCGTGTTGATCCGAGAGTCTGCCGGCCGTGGCATCCCTTGTTCAGCGTTCTCCTCCCGCGCTCACTTCAGCTCTGAAGAAACTGACGTTAAGTCAGTGAAACGCGTCAGCGTTGGCATCAATTGCCTACACACATTGAATCTGCCTTCTCCGCAATCCTTGGATCTCTGCACAGCGGCTTCCCTGCTGTTCCCCCGCCTCTACACTCGCTGCGCCGGACATGACGTCAGGCCGATGCTAACGGACCTGCACGTCCACATCAGGAAGCCGTTTGAGTGAGCGCGGGAGGAGAACGCTGAACAAGGGACGCCACGGCCGGCAGACTCTCGGATTAACACGGAGGTATGGACATTCACGGAATTTGGCCTTGACACATTAGCCTGATACCCACACAAGTACCTGGGATGATTTCTGTTTCACCTTTTGAATGACTGCATCTTCTACCCACGGCCTATTGGTCATGATAACGGAATCAAAGGCTGATATTCCCATCCCATCACTGGCTGTCAGTTACTAATCTCCAATTACAGCAATAATTTGATTTGCTCCATTAGAGTTTTTTGTTGGACTGAGGTCTCACCACCACTCCCTGTCCTGGGTCCATCTCTGGAACTTATATTTTTTTCACCTTTTGGCCAGTCGGACTCATCCATAACGGCATATGGACATTATGGTATCACATTCTTTCACCTTGATTTTCATCAGGAACCACCTACAAGTCCCCTCTTAGTGGAACCATTATTGCCCTGTTTGATTACATTATTTTTGATTTTTCTCTCTGGGAATCAGATTCATTCAGCCATCCATTGTGGTATTATGGGACAGTGATCATCCAGGTGTTTCAGCTATTGGAGTCATATAGGCTCATTTGTATCTTCATACACCAGTCTACCATAGCCAATTTAGTCCATGGCGATTCAGTTAATGTGTTTGTTGTTTTTAACTGTTTTTATCTGTTTGCTGTGCCACACATTGTCACCTGTATCACATTGATTTTTTCAGGCACACGTGCCTAATAAATTTATTTTGTTATTAATCCATATCAATTGCCTCCTCTGTGCCCTTAGTTGATCTCTTTCAGGGTGACAGATGGCTTGTCTTTCATACCATTTTTCTTTTTTCATTTCATAAGCCTTGTTCAACGGTCACCTGGGGAGGCACGCAACATTATACATAGATTATCTCATTTTTTCTTTGGAATTCTGGCAGGGCCATTTTGGGAACACAATTTTACTTTTTTTCATTCTTACTCAGGAGGTGACCAGGACTGAATCCAAGTTCCTCCGCGGAGGCGGGAGGGGCACGTTACGGCTGATGATGCAGTTGGAGGCCCTGCCAGCAGTCAGTGGGCCTGAAGTGTAAAGGGGGCGCCAGCAGTTGGGCCCTGAAGAGTCAACGTACAGTGTGCAGTGTACAGAGTTAAGAGTTGCAGCAGCACAAGCAGTGACAAGGAGCTACCTCAGTCAGTGACTTTTGAGCTAAATCGAGTGTCAGGAGTCAAGTGTTCTACAGTCCTGGATCTTTTGAGTTAACAAACAAGTTAAAAATCGAAGTTCTTGCACAAGTTCATTATAACAGTATCTTTAAACACTAGGAAGTGCTAGTCGGCATTCAGCTGGCGTCAAGATCGCACTAACGGGCATTTTTCTGTATAGTGTCCCAGTCAAATCTAGTTGAGCCAGAGGAGTATCCCACTCAGTGGCGGAACTACCAGGGTTGCAGCAGTCGCACTTGCGACTGGGCCCTGGTGTCCCGCCACTGTGGGGGGGGGGGGGCCCGCTGACTTCTCTGGTTTACACTCCAGACAGAACAGGGACACATGCTGCACAGTGCAGCGGACCGCCCACACAGTCTCCGCCGGGTCCGTGCAGCTGAGGCTGATGAAGGGGCATTCTGTCTGAGAGCCGAATCTGCTGACCCAGTACAGTGATGGGGGAGGAGCTGCAATTGTGATTGGTTGTGATGCTGAATGAGGATGGATGTCATAGGAGACACGTGGAGCAGAGGGAGCTGAGAGAGACAGCAATGCAGGGGGAACCGAGTGCACACTGACAGCAAGTAAGTGTCACTGAATCTATTCCCCACCACCGCTGCTGATTTAATCTATCCCTAGCACTGACACTACTCCCCCCCCCCCAGCACTGACACTCATCCCATCCATCCCTAGCCCTGACACTCATCCTATCCATCCCTCGCGAGCCCTGACACTCATCCCATCCATCCCCAGCACTGACAATCATCCCATCCATCCCCAGCCCTGACACTCCTCCCACCCCCTCTCCCCACCCCTGACACTCATCCCATCCATCCCCAGCCCTGACACTCATCCCACCCCCTCTCCCCAGCCCTGACACTCATCCCATCCATCCCCAGCCCTGACACTCATCCCATACCCCTCTCCCCAGCCCTGACACTCATCTCATCCATCCCCAGCACTCCTCCCACCCACCCCCCAGCACTGACACTCCCACCCACCCCCGTAGCACTGACACTCATCATCCCACCCCCCCGTAGCACTGCCGCTCATCCCAACCCCCCCAGCACTGCCGCTCATCCCCCTTCCCCACCAACACTGCCACAATTGCATGCTCCAGGGTTCCCATACAGCCATCTGCACACCTGAATAGGAAGGGCGACATATAAAGGAACCAATACCCATAATTTTCCTCCTGCAGCCTTTCAGCTGCTGCAGGAGGAAAATAAAGGGGGTCTATTCCTCTATATGCCACCCCTCCTATCCACTGCCTGCTGCCCCAAGCTCTTGTGTACTCCTTGCCCCCCCCCATCCTCCACAGTGCTGCCGGGTTTCCCCCTCCTGCCAGCTGCTGCGGGGGAAGCTTTGTGGATGGAGAGCAGGGAAGGGGCAAGTGAATGTGTAATTTACCGGCCCCTCTCTTAATGAAGAGTCAGTGATTCATAGTGATCACTGACCAAGTTCATTTATATCTGTGTTTACTATGCTTCAATTTGTGAATAAACAGGAAGCCTCTGTACAGAGCTATTCCTATCCATTCATTCTGTGCAGCTGAGGTTGCAGAGATGGAGATTGGAGGCTGTGCCCTAAACTCCTTTCCCAGTTTCAATGATGAAACATGAGAGGTCTGTTTAGAACCCTGATATCTCACCCACAGTCCATATTCCCATCGCACACATTCTTGGAATGAGCTCTTAAGGTACTGGGTGCTGTAGTGACCGCCAGCTGGATATTGGAACCTGCACGATATGTAGCTATTCGCCAGCACACCAAGGATCATCAATTTTGTCCAAAAATTTTTTATTCAAGAAAGATCACATCACAAAACTGTGTAGTGCAAAGTTTTGGAGCCACGCAGGACCCCTTTGTCAGGCCTTTATTTGGACGAAATTGATGATCCTTGGTGTGCTGGTGAATATCTACATATGATATCTCACCCAAGCTCCACCAAGGGGCTCCTAAAAAAAAAAAATGGTAAAAAAATTATAAAAAAATAAAAAATTGTGAAAAAATAAATAAACTGGTAAAAAATAAAATAATGACACCAGTGGCTGAACTACCAGGGTCTCAAAAGTTACACTTGTGACCGGGCCTGAGCATTTTGCCACCATCTGGGGGTCAGGGGGGCCCTATATGGTGTCTTGCACCCGGGCCCGGAAGGTTCTAATTACGCCTCATGATCCCACTCATTTCCTTCTCCCATCCCGAAAATACAATAAACAAAACAAACCAAAGATGCCGGAATGGTCATTGTCTCAGTTCTCACACCTGGGTTCACAACTTAAGTGTGTTGAAAGTGTCACTGGTAACAATGGCAGATAGTGATGGACGAACATTGGACGGGGCGGTTCGCGAACGCGTTCCGCAAACTTTCTCAAATGTTCGTGAACTGCAAGGTTGCGGTGGACTCCATTCACTTTAATGGCATGCGAACATTAAAAACCTCCAGGTCATATTTGCAGCCACAAAAAAACTTACTAGCTGTGCACACATAGTCCCACAACATGGACACTGACATACCAGAAGTATTGCTATTGGAAAAGTGGCCATAAAATTATTTTTTTTTCCAGCAAAAAAAATTATTTTTTTTTCTAAATCAGCCAGAACTGACAGCAGCCGGAAAATACATATAGGGTCCATTCACACGTCTGTAAAATGGGTCCACATCCGTTACACAATTTGGCAGAACATTTACAGATCTATTGATTTTCAATGCCAGTCTGAAAAATTAGGCATTCACAGGATAAAGAAGTAAGTGTCGGCCATTACAGGCCCCAAATATTAGCCCACAAGAGTCACCTGACAGCAAAGAACTTTGTATTCTGTGGCTGGAGGTACATTAGGCATTCACAGGATACGGAAGTAAGTGTCGGCCAGTACAGGCCCCAAAACTTAGCCAACAGGCGTTCACCTGACAGCACAGAACTTTGTATTCTGTGGCTGGAGGTACACTAGGCATACACAGGATACAGAAGTAAGTGTCGGCCAGTACATGCCCCAAAAATTAGCCCACAGGCGTCACCTGACAGAAAAGAACTTTGTATTCTGTGGCTGGATGTACATTTGGCATTTACAGGATACAGAAGTAAGTGTCGCAAAGTACAGGCCCCAAAAATTAGCCCACAGGCATTCACGTGATAGCAAAGAACTTTGTATTCTGTGGCCGGAGGTTGCTGTGTGGAGCAGGGACAGACTATATAGTGACACGCTAGCTAATAGGTCCACAAAAGTCATTTGTCAGTGTAGGGAGAGGTTGCTGTGTGGAGCTGGGACAGACTGTAGCAATTAGGCATTCAACGGACATAAAAGGCCTTTTATGCAGCTGTATTTACCTAAGACAGGGACCATGAATTGTTATGGGAGGTGGCTTATATTTGTGGCCTGTCATGAGGAATTTGAATCAAACATGGTCTACTGGTCACATGTGTTGAATTCCTCCGAGATCCATGCCTCATTAATTTTTAGAAATGTGAGGTAGTCAACACTGTCGTGAGATTGGCGCCTTTGCAGTCAACGCATAAGTCGCGGTAAGCCCAACATTCACCTAGGGATGATCCGCTGGACGGAGGGACAATAGGGTTTCCATCCGTCCAGATTTAACGGATCCGATGTCAGCGGACATGTCTCCGCTGACATCCGATGCCCCATAGACATGCATGGGGGGACCATTCAGATCCGCCAAAAAAAACAGACAGGGGGATCTGAACGGTCCACCTGTGTGAAAGGGGCCTAAGAAAGCACCTGGACTCCCATCACCGAGCCCAGTGGGAGAAACGCCAGCAGAACCCACAAAGCCACACTCCAGGCTCTCACCGTTCCTTCCTGGGACCTTCCATAGTGGTGTTCCAATAGCCACAAATTTTCGAAAGGCCTCCGAGTCCACCAGGTTATATGGCTGAATTTGCACCGTACAGACATCGCATGTAATTTTAGGAGCAGTGCGCTCCGAATTACATGCGATCTGTGTTTGCATCAGTGTGAGCCGGCACTAAAATTACATGCAAGGTCTGTGCAGTGCAAATTCAGCCATACAGTTTTTATGGCTGAATTTGCACCGCAATCGCAGTGAACACACACAGGACCCTTTTTTTGGTCCGCAGCAGAATGGGATCGCATGGTGGTTCACACCAGTGCGATACAATTCTGTGCAAACTGTCAGATCGCACTGCGATATGCGATCTGAGCCGGGGATGTCGTTAACTCTGAATTGACACCCCCAGCGTATTGCATATGGCAGTGTGAACTGCCTGTGCTGCAGATGCGATGCGGGAACATGCAGATATATTCGCAGTGTTACCGCATCGCATCAGTGTGAACCGGCACTGACAGTCTGTCCCTGCTCCCCTCAGCAAACCTCTCCCTACACTGACAAAAGACAGAATATAGACAGTACACCTATACCACCAAATAGGAACCAAGAGTGCGAGCAAGGGACTCAAAAAGAGGAGGTTTGGGGCTGCTCTGTGCAAAACCATAACATGTTTGTTAAAAAAAAAAATAATTGATAGTTTTACAATCACTTTAATGTGGCAGAGGTTGTGGTGTGGTTCATTCTGTTCATATTAGTCTCATCTGCTTTCTAGACTGGCCAGAGAATTCTGTCTGGATGCTAATCTCCAAATTGTGTCTGAAATTGAGAAATTAGAGAAGTACCGAGTACCAAGGTGCTGCATATTCTAAGAAGGTGGAGAGGAAAGTAGAGGAGGAGCTGGAGCTGGGAAAGCAGCAAAAGGCTCATTAAGGCCCTTTAGGGGTCGCTATCTGGTAAATGTTTTCTCAGTGGCACTGAAAAGGAAAATAGTGGCACTGAAAAGGAAAATAAGCACTATATCTTTGCAATGGTGAATTATCTGTTTTGGGCACCGAACAGGATTGTTTTGCAGAGAGGAGTGTTTTTTTGCATGTATTCTAGCTGAAATATGTTGTTTTCTGTACACTTTAAGGCACTTTATGAATTATGCCTTAAAACAATGTTCAGATCGTAAGAATTAACAGCAAGTTGTTTTTCACATTTATTTTATATGCTTTAGATCTTTTTGAATAATTTTGGAGTCGCTTTCTAAGGATTCACATATTAAGTTTGTTACACTTGATTGTATAATTTATGGTCACTATATTATGTCATTAGAGCGCTGTACCTTCTTATTCTTTTTTTTTTTCCAATGACTATGGGGGGTAGAAGGTATACCCAGTGAGTATTATAAAGCTTTGACATAAAAGTTAATTCAAAGCCTGGTACACATGTTGCGTTTTTTTTTTTAATTCAACCTATTAGGCTGATCGAAAAAAAAAAAAAAAAACGGAGGTTGCCGTACTAACTATGCAATATTAGTGCGAGGATTTCCCCTTCTGCGCTATTGTGTTCTGGCAGGGGGACCGCCTGTAAGGGGTAGCTGGGATGTGGTAGTCATCACGTCCTCCATGTTTTCCTCCTCGTTGGGTGCCAGACAAGGGTCACATAATGAGCCTACTCTGGGATGGGTTCCTCTGGGCTATGCTAGGCTCTTGTACAGGGTCACTGCCATACACATTGGGTACCTCACAACCCAGACAAATGACTAAACATGAATGAACTCCAGCAAACTCTCTTGATGTATTAAGCATCACCATGGTGACTTGAGCATTTAGGAGGGACACGCAGAGCCAATGGCCTCTCCACCTGTCCAGTGTATCACTGCTACCTCACTCCCAGTAACATTATGGGATCCCGCTGGGCACCTAATGCTGACTCGATGCATGTACTTCATTTATCTCTTCCATACTTGTGCACAATATGCGGGCCCCCTCAGTGCAGATCTGCTCCTGTTGCTATAGACCAGGCAACAGCAACGTTTTGAGGCTTTACTGAAGAATAAGTTAACACAACAGTTCAACATAAAGTGCAGAGTTTTCCCAACATTCCTAGCCCATAATTTTAGGCTTGTGGCTGCCTCAGCATACCTGTACAGGATAGAGTCCATTACTGGCAGAGTCATTGATCAGGAAGGTCCAACACATTGGTGGCTTTGTGGACGACTGTAGGTCCCACAATCCCCCTATATGTGGAATGCTTCAGGACACAGGTTTCCAGCAGAAACAGGGACTCCCAGAAAGGCAGATAACCCTGACAGAAGCAACAGCTGGAGGTTACATTTTGCTGTGTGAGTCTTTTCCCATACTTACTGTGATTCAGTGAGGGTAGAGACCTCCCCCCATTTATGTAAAGCATGAGGAGAGAAGCGGAGCTCAGCATGAAACAGATTAACTGTTTCCCTCCTGGCTGGGAAAGCATTAACCACTACTTATCTACACGCCCCCTGCCAGAACACACCGGTCAGCACTCACAGCCATTGGCTGCGAGCACTGATCAGGTGCCGATGGGCTGCTGGTTTTCAAGCATGCTTGTTCAACAGAAGCCGGTCATGAGATCAGCTTCTTTTGGATGAGCAGATATATACATGGGCTGAAAGTCAGCTGTTTTCTACTGTAAGAGCTGATTTCATCCGATAATTGGCCCATATGTACAGGGCTTTTCTTAGTGGAGCAATACTGATCACATTTATACCTCAAGAAATGATGCATCATGGTAGGGTTCTAGGTGAGCAATCTCCAGATTTCCAAGCACAATTTCACAGCCACTAAACATTTTCTTTAATCTAAGGTAATGTTCATCTACTGGTCCTATTCTTGAAACCATGTTAGCAGTTCCAAGGCAAACTGAAAGAGAATAGTAAAAAAAAAAAGTTAGGTCCTTATAAATTGTAATGAAGCCCTCTTATTTATGCACTGCATTTTCAACCTTAATTCATACAGAAATGTAAAATATGAAACTTGACTTTGTACTGTGCACATAAATAATAATTGAATTTTATGTTATGTTTCACTGCGCTTTGCTGGGATTATCTCAGAAGGAAAAATGGAATGGCATCGATGGATATGTAGGACAACGATCAGAGAGGATATCTGGCATGCCTCAAACTGAAAAATAATGGCAGTGGGGAGAAAAGTGAGGAGGCAAAAAGTGGGTAAACAAATTAGGGGTACATCAGGGAGTGCAAAGCAGATAGAGACATGACATAAAGCACAATGATAAATAGTAAAGCTAAACTCCAGCCTTGCTTCAGTCTTGCACAGTTGTGCAGGCTATGTTTCTTTATTACGTTTTCTGACTCCAATTTAAAGCCGTATTAAACCCAAAATAAAAAATGTTATATACCATTCATTAGATGTGGTGGCTGCATTCGTTTTCTTTTTCTTAAAGCTTTTTCTCTTCTGTTTCCCCTTGGTGATCTGCCCAGTAAGGGCTCTTTCACACGGTCCGCCTCCGTAGGCGGATCCGTGCTGCTCAGCGGGGGATCGTAAACACAGATCCCCCGCTAGGCAGGCAGGGGACATCTCCCTCTCCGCTCTGTGTGCGGAGAGGGAGATGTCAGAGCCCCATGCATCTCTATGAGGGAATCGGATGAGATCGGACGGCCTGTCTGCTCTCATCCGATCCCATCCGATCCCCTGGACGGATGGAAAATAGGGTTTCCATCCGTCTGGATTTCACGGACAGGATCGGATGCAGATGGCAGGGGCTGTCAGTGGACATGTCTCCGCTGACATCCGCTGCCCCATAGGGATGCATGGGGCATCGATCAGATCCGCCTAAAAAAGTAACAGGCGGATCTGATCTGATCGGATCGCTCGTGTGAAAGGGGCCTAACTCACCTTCTGTATTAGAGAGCCACTCTGAATGAAGGAGCTCATCGGCACCTTTGGACAGCGGCATAGTCAGTCTGGGAGAGAGGAGTGTTAGACTGACTAACACATTTAGATACTGAGATACACTAACAAACTGAAGCCAAACTCCAGCTAAAACTTTATAAGCAGTTGCAGTAAACTGTTTTTTTTTTTTTTTGGGGGGGGGGATAATAGTTTTACATAAATAAATACAACTAAACATTGTAAGCACCCCTCCCAGTGTTGAATGGTTTGTCTCATTCCTACAATTGATACATCTACAAAAAAGCTCGTTCTTTCAACAGACTTACTGGCAAGATTACCAGATGAAATTAGAATAAAGAAAGACAAAAAAAAGAAAACAAATGCAGCTATTGGTAAGCTGAAATATAATAATTATTTGTTTTTGGGTTTAATACGCTTTAACTGCATGCTCTCAACTTCTCACCGTGTTCAAAGAGTTACCCCTAGCAGGGGGCACAGTGGACACAAACCTGTGAAAACAACTAGGCCTCAAGATGAGAGTAAAAGTAGAGCGGGAAAAAAAAGAAAGGAAAGAGACAAACAGAAGCACAAAGAAAAAAAGAAACAAAAAAGGGAACATGAGAAGACCAGAAAATAAAGAGAAGGAAAATAAAGGGATAAAGGGGGGGGGGGGGAGGTAGTAAGAGAATAAAGAAAATATGAGGGCTCAAGGGAGTTTAATGGTACCGTGGCACACCTACTGTATACTACAACATTATTCCAAAAATGTAAAACCTCAATAAGTTTATTGGTGCATATAGTAATTACAAACAATATGCATAGACAAATTATACATAATACACAATGAGTTCCATAAAACAGGTCATATGTACCGAAAGAACCTGGAACGCCAACAGGCTAAGACCAGGCTCTCGCCCGACATGTTTCGCAGTTGAAAACCGCTTCTTCAGGGGAAGATACAAAGTAGAGAAATGATCCTGAATTCCCTGATGGGATATAAACATAGTATCAATATCCAAACACAGCATTTTCATGTAGAGAACAAACACATCCCTTCACGTGCTCACCCAGGAAGACCAGCACCAAGAGCCCAGGATGGAACCAGGAAAAGAGGGAAGGTGCCACAAGAACACGCCTCCCAGACGAGTGCGGGAGTGGGTATAAACTAGATAATATAGAAAAAGAGAGAAAGGAGGCGCAAACACCTAGTGCATTACCCGTGGTCACTGTTTGCAAAATTTTAATAAAATGCGAAATGCATACTCACAGACATAAAGATGATAAAATCGTGTTACAAGTAGGGTTGAGCGGACACCTAGATGTCCGTGTTCGACGGGTTCGGCCGAACTTTAAAAAAAAGTCCGGGTCCGTGTCCCGGACTTTTACCGAACTTTTCCCGGACACCGAACCCCATTGAAGTCAATGGGGACCCGAACTTTAAGGCACTAAAATGGCTCTAAAACACCAAAGGAAAGGGCTAGAGTGCTGCAAATGGCAGCAAAACGTAATTAAGAGCATGGCAAGTGCTCTGCAAACAAATGTGGATAGGGAAATAACTTAAAACAACAAAAAAAAACAGAAGAATAAAACAATGTTCTTCTTCATCTCTGAAGGACGAGGCCCATATGGAGTAGGAGGGAGGTTGAGGTGGTGGTGGATGTGGCGGTGACATAGGCATGCGCACAGGGTGTGCCGGGTGTGCCTGGGCACACCCTAATCACCTAGGGCACATAGCATTGCCAGTGAGGAGATGGGAAAGATCTCCCTCGGACCTGCTCTGCTCTATTTCTCTTTGCCTACAGGTACATGGCCCCGATACATTACTCTCCCTGCTGGCAAACACATGCATGTGTATTTCAACTTTGGGGTGCACACCTTAATGCAATAGGCTGCGCACACCTATGGGCGGTGTAGGTGGAAGCGGCGGTGGAGGAGGACCAGGGCCGGATTAAGAGCATCATGGGCTTGGTGCTGAGGATTTTGAAGGGCCTTAAGGGCCGTGCCTTGCCATGCACCCAGAGGAGGAAGGGTGCAGCCATGCATGCCTAATTCAACATGGGATGCTGTCTCTGAAGCCCATAAACACATCCATGCATCGGCAACTGTCCTTCCTTGTCTGACCTTCGCGCTGTGTGGGGAGGTTCTGAGGGTGCTGCCTGGGGAAGCGAGCATAGAAGCCAGACTTCTGTGTTTACAAGTGACAGAAGAGCGGTAACAGTGAATATGGCCAACCCGGGGGCCTATATAAAAGGTAGGGGCCTGGAGCTGCAGCTCCAATAGCCCCTACGTTAATCTGGCCCTGAGGAGGAGGACGAGGTAGCCAACACTGCTTCTTTTCACAAATTTTAAATGAGGGTACACCCCAAAAGAGTGAGAAAGAGCAAAAATGGAACAATGGGTGGGTAAGGTCGGTATCCATTGCTATTCTGCATAAGGTACGGAAAAGTTCCGTGGGATCCATGCCTGGTTCATTTTAATGAACGTGAGCTTGTCCACATTGTCTCTGGACAGGCGGCTGCGCTTGTCTGTTATAACGCCCCCAGCCGTGCTAAATACCCGTTCAGATAATACACTGGCTGCAGGGCACGCCAGCACCTCCAAGGCGTAAAGGGCAAGCTCAGGCCATGTGCCCAATTTGGAGACCCAGAAGTTGAAGGGGGCAGACCCCTCATTCACTACATGTAGGCGTGTGCACACATACTGCTCCACCATGTTGGTAAAATGCTGCCTCCTGCTAAGACGTTCCATCTGAGCTGCTGGTGCTGCTGTTTGTTGTGGCGTGCTGACAAAGCTTTTCCACATTTCGGCCATGCTAACCCTGCCTTCTGAGGTGCTGGCGGTGCCCTGGTTTCGTTGGCGACCTCCTCCTCCTCCTCCTCTGCCTTGTGCTTCCACTGCGGCCCCGCTGTCAGATGGGAATGCCAGCAGCATGGCGTCTACCAGCGTGCGCTTGTACTCGCGCATCTTGCGATCGCGCTCCAGTGAGTGAATTAAGGACGGTACGTTGTCCTTGTAACGGGGATCCAGCAGCGTGGCCACCCAGTAATCAGCACAAGTTAGAATGTGGGCAACTCGGCGGTCGTTGTGGAGACACTGCAGCATGTAATCGCTCATGTGTGCCAGGCTGCCCAGAGGCAACGAAAGGCTGTCCTCTGTGGGAGGTGTATCGTCCGTGTCCTCTGTATCCCCCCAGCCACGCACCAGTGATGGCCATGAGCTGGCCTGGGTGCCACCCTGCTGTGAACATGGTTCCATCTCCTCCTCCAGCTCCTCCTCCTCCTCATCCTCCTCATTCTCCAGAACTGTGCCCCTGCTGGACAATTGTGTCCCTGGCGTTTGTGTGTGCAGGAACCCACCCTCGGAGCCCCTTGCAAATGACTGCCCTGAAAGCCTTGGAAATGTTACCTCTTCATCCTCCTCCTCCTCCTCATCCTGTGCCACATCCTCTTCCATCATCGCCCGAAATGTTTTTTCAAGGAGGCATAGAAGTGGGATAGTTAAGCTGAGAACGGCGTCATTGCCACTGGCCATGTTGGTGGAGTACTCAAAACAGCGCAACAAGGCACACAGGTCTCGCATGGAGGCCCAGTTATTGGTGGTGAAGTGGTGCTGTTCCGCAGAGCGACTCACGCGTGCGTGCTGCAGCTGAAACTCCACTATGGCCTGCTGCTGCTCGCACAGTCTTTCCAGCATGTGCAAGGTGGAGTACTATTGTTTGTACCCCAAAAAGGATGGTTGAGCAGTAGGAGGAGGAGTATGGAACAGGCAGCACCCTCAAATCTTCAGAAGTATGACATGAACCCCAAAAACTTGGAAAGGTGGATCTCACACGTACCGACACAGACTATCACGCAATTTAATTGATCCCCAAAGGTTTTAATTGAATAGTGGAATAGAAAATATGATCAAAAAGAAAGTGTATGTATCTCACACGTACACCACCACACTAGGCCCCAATTACTATTGTTTGTACCCCTAAAAGGATGGTTGAGCAGTAGGAGGAGGAGTATGGAACAGGCAGCACCCTCAAATCTTCAGAAGTATGAGATGAACCCCAAAAACTTGGAAAGGTGGATCTCACACGTACCGACACAGACTATCACGCAATTTAATTGATCCCCAAAGGTTTTAATTGAATAGCGGAATAGAAAATATGATCAAAAAGAAAGTGTATGTATCTCACACGTACACCACCACACTAGGCCCCAATTACTATTGTTTGTACCCCTAAAAGGATGGTTGAGCAGTAGGAGGAGGAGTATGGAACAGGCAGCACCCTCAAATGTTCAGAAGTATGAGATTGTGTTCACTGTACCCCACAAAGATTGTGTTCACTGCACCCCACAAAGATTGTGTTCACTGCACCTCAAAAAGGATTTTGTTCACTGCACCCCACAAAGATTGTGTTCACTGCACCCTAAAAGGATTTTGTTCACTGCACCCCAAAAAGATTGTGTTCACTGTACCCCCCAAAGACTGTGTTCACTGCACCCCACAAAGATTCTGTTCCCTGTACCCCACAAAGATTGTGTTCACTGCACCCCACAAAGGATTTTGTTCACTGCACCCCAAAAAGATTGTGTTCACTGCACCCCAAAAAGGATGTTGTTCACTGCACCCCAAAAAGGATTTTGTTCACTGCACCCCAAAAAGATTGTGTTCACTGCACCCCACAAAGATTGTGTTCACTGCACCCCACAAAGGATTTTGTTCACTGCACCCCAAAAAGATTGTGTTCACTGTACCCCCCAAAAATTGTGTTCACTGCACCCCACAAAGGATTTTGTTCACTGCACCCCAAAAAGATTGTGTTCACTGTACCCCCCAAAGATTGTGTTCACTGCACCCCACAAAGATTCTGTTCACTGTACCCCACAAAGATTGTGTTCACTGCACCCCACAAAGGATTTTGTTCACTGCACCCCAAAAAGATTGTGTTCACTACACCCCAAAAAGGATTTTGTTCACTGCACCCCAAAAAGGATGTTGTTCACTGCACCCCAAAAAGGATTTTGTTCACTGCACCCCACAAAGATTGTGTTCACTGCACCCCACAAAGGATTTTGTTCACTGCACCCCAAAAAGATTGTGTTCACTGCACCCCAAAAAGGATTTTGTTCACTGCACCCCAAAAAGGATTTTGTTCACTCCACCCCAAAAAGATTGTGTTCACTGCACCCCACAAAGATTGTGTTCACTGCACCCCAAAAAGGATTTTGTTCACTGCACCCCAAAAAGATTGTGTTCACTGCACCCACAAAGATTGTGTTCACTGCACCCCACAAAGGATTTTGTTCACTGCACCCCAAAAAGATTGTGTTCACTGCACCCCACAAAGATTGTGTTCACTGCACCCCACAAAGCATTTTGTTCACTGCACCCCAAAAAGATTGTGTTCACTGTACCCCCAAAGATTGTGTTCACTGCACCCCACAAAGATTCTGTTCACTGTACCCCACAAAGATTGTGTTCACTGCACCCTAAAAGGATTTTGTTCACTGCACCCCAAAAAGGATGTTGTTCACTGCACCCCAAAAAGGATTTTGTTCACTGCACCCCAAAAAGGATTTTGTTCACTGCACCCCAAAAAGATTGTGTTCACTGCACCCCACAAAGATTGTGTTCACTGCACCCCACAAAGGATTTTGTTCACTGCACCCCAAAAAGATTGTGTTCACTGCACCCCACAAAGATTGTGTTCACTGCACCCCACAAAGGATTTTGTTCACTGCACCCCAAAAAGATTGTGTTCACTGTACCCCCCAAAGATTGTGTTCACTGCACCCCACAAAGATTCTGTTCACTGTACCCCACAAAGATTGTGTTCACTGCACCCTAAAAGGATTTTGTTCACTGCACCCCAAAAAGGATGTTGTTCACTGCACCCCAAAAAGGATTTTGTTCACTGCACCCCAAAAAGGATGTTGTTCACTGCACCCCAAAAAGGATTTTGTTCACTGCACCCCAAAAAGATTGTGTTCACTGCACCCCACAAAGGATTTTGTTCACTGCACCCCAAAAAGATTGTGTTCACTGCACCCCAAAAAGGATTTTGTTCACTGCACCCCAAAAAGGATGTTGTTCACTGCACCCCAAAAAGATTGTGTTCACTGCACCCCAAAAAGATTGTGTTCACTGCACCCCAAAAAGGATGTTGTTCACTGCACCCCAAAAAGGATTTTGTTCACTGCACCCCAAAAAGATTTTGTTCACTGCACCCCAAAAAGGACGTTGTTCACTGCAGCCCAAAAAGATTGTGTTCACTGCAGCTCACATACAGAAAAATGGATGTGGATCACTGACACCTGCCTATCTCCTATCCCACACCACACAGCAATATCGAATGTAGTTTGTAGAACACAGTTTCCCTAAAATTCAGCAGCAGCAGCCTCTCCCTAACAGGATTGAGAAGAGATCGTAGATCAGGATTGAGTGCAGAGTCACCCCACCCCCCACACAGCAATATCGATTGTACTTTGTAGAAGACACTGACCCTATAATTCAGCAGACTCTATCCCTAAAATGCCTACAACTCGCCCTGCCTAAACACTCCGACCTGTCCCTCAATTCTATCCGGACACAAATGGTTTTTTCCTGCCTGTCTTTCCCTAATCAGCAGCCAGCACGTTGATGTGTGCTCTGTCCCTGATCTAAGCAGCAGAATGAAGACGCTGCGGCTGCCTGGAACTTATAAAGACTTGGTCACATGCTTCAGACGGCCAATCACAGCTACTGAGACATTTGCAGGCATGGCTGGGATGGCTTAAGGCACACCAGTTAAACGATTGTTGATTGGCTGTTGAAAGCCTGCCATGAAAAGAGCGCCAAAGCATGCAAAACCCGGAAATAAAACGACCGAACACGGATTTTTACCCGAACATACAGTAAAGTGTCCGTGTCCGTGTTAGGGTACAAAAAATCCAATTATTCGGTACGAACACGAATAATACAGTCCGTGTTCGCTCAACACTAGTTACAAGCATCCACCATATGTGAACTGGAACAAGTCCTTCAATCAGGACCGCTAACGCATTTCGGGGGTCAAGCCCCCTTCTTCAGAGCTTAAACTAGATAATAATTAAAGGTATAGAAGTAAGTCATACAAAGGATGATGCAGACATGGCCATAAAATGTATAAGGTATACAATCCTCCACCAATAGAGGGAACCATAGGTGGAACAAGGTAAGTACGTAAAGAAGTTCCCATAAGTATGGCTATACATGGCCTAGCCCTTTTGTAACAACTATACCTACCACTATAAGTACTTCCACAAATATATGGCTAAAAGGGGGGTATTACACTGTATCATGCCATTTCAGCACAGGATTGCACCTGGTGACTTTTCCAGTGCCCTGCCTGTGCTTTTCCAATGCTTTGTGCCTGGAAAATTTTGAGCGACCATGGTGTCCAAAAAGCGTTCTTTTTGTGCAAAAGCGCTTTTAGATGAACTGGAAAACAGAGACAGTTACTTGAAGAACTGAGCGATAGCGATTCGTGGAAAAATTTGTCATCAGGTACGGAAAGTGACGACAGCGACGATTCCGATGTCTCTTTCTGCCACATAGCTTGTGGAATTTGGGAAGTATATCAAATAATTTTTCAGAATTTCCAACAGAGCTATGTTTTTTTTTCTTCTTCTCTTTGCGAAGAACAGAGTTAGTTGTAATTTGGGATTTGGGTATAATACACGACAAATAGGGTGGAGGAAGGATTTCGGAGACTCCTTCCCTTAACCACTAGACGACCGCCCGCCGCAGATGTACTGCGGCAGGCAGCTGCTCCTGGGCGAAACCCTGTACATGTATAAGTCTTTCAACAGACTTACTGGCAAGATTACCAGATGAAATTAGAATAAAGAAAGACAAAAAAAGAAAACAAATGCAGCTATTGGTAAGCTGAAATATAATAATTATTTGTTTTTGGGTTTAATACGCTTTAACTGCATGCTCTCAACTTCTCACAGTGTTCAAAGAGTTACCCCTAGCAGGCGGCACAGTGGACACAAACATGTGAAAACAACTAGGCCTCAAGATGAGAGTAAAAGTAGAGCGGGAAAAAAAAGAAAGGAAAGAGACAAACAGAAGCACAAAGAAAAAAAGAAATAAAAAAGGGAACATGAGAAGACCAGAAAATAAAGAGAAGGGAAATAAAGGGATAAAGGGGGGGGGGGGAAGGTAGTAAGAGAATAAAGAAAATATGAGGGCTCAAGGGAGTTTAATGGTACCGTGGCACACCTATACTACAACATTATTACAAAAATGTAAAACCTCAATAAGTTTATTGGTGCATATAGTAATAACAAACAATATACATAGACAAATTATACATAATACACAATGAGTTCCATAAAACAGGTCATATGTACTGAAAGAACCTGGAACACCAACAGGCTAAGACCAGGCTCTCGCCCGACATGTTTCGCAGTTGAAAACCGCTTCTTCAGGGGAAGATACAGAGTAGAGAAATGATCCTGAATTCCCTGATGGGATATAAACATAGTATCAATATCCAAACACAGCATTTTCATGTAGAGAACAAACACATCCCTTCACGTGCTCACCCAGGAAGACCAGCACCAAGAGCCCAGGATGGAACCAGGAAAAGAGGGAAGGTGCCACAAGAACACGCCTCCCAGACGAGTGCGGGAGTGGGGTATTACACTGTATCATGCCATTTCAGCACAGGATTGCACCTGGTGACTTTTCCAGTGCCCTGCCTGTGCTTTTCCAATGCTTTGTGCCTGGAAAATTTTGAGCGACCATGGTGTCCAAAAAGCGTTCTTTTTGTGCAAAAGCGCTTTTAGATGAACTGGAAAACAGAGACAGTTACTTGAAGAACTGAGCGATAGCGATTCGTGGAAAAATTTGTCATCAGGTACGGAAAGTGACGACAGCGACGATTCCGATGTCTCTTTCTGCCACATAGCTTGTGGAATTTGGGAAGTATATCAAATAATTTTTCAGAATTTCCAACAGAGCTATGTTTTTTTTTTTCTTCTTCTCTTAGCGAAGAACAGAGTTAGTTTTAATTTGGAATTTGGGTATAACACACGACAAATAGGGTGGAGGAAGGATTTCGGAGACTCCTTCCCTTAACCACTAGATGACCGCCCGCCGCAGATGTACTGCGGCAGGCAGCTGCTCCTGGGCGAAACCCTGTACATGTACGGCGCTTGCTCTGGAGAGTCTAGGGGGCGATTGTGCGCCACGGGCAGTGCGCTCCCACCCACGCTCGTTAGCGGGGAAGCTGGCGATTGTGTCAGGCGGCTCCGATTGCCGCCTGACACTCTCGATCTCTCCCGCTGAGAGAAAAGGACGGACGGCTGATGTAAACACAGCCGTCCGTCCTTCTGCCTGCAATGATCACAGAGACCATGCGATCTTGCTATATAGGATCGCATGTCTCTATGATCATTTCACAAGCCCAACCTCCCCACAGTTAGAATCACTCCCCTAGGCTTACATTTAACCCCTTGATCACCAATAGTATTAACCCCTTCCCTGCCAATGGCATTATTACAGTAACAGTGCATATTTTTAGCACTGATTACTGTAGTAATGTCACTGGTACCCCCCAAAAGTGTCAAAAATGTCAGTCAGGGGTCCAATCTGTCCGCTGCAATGTCGCAGTCCCACAACAAATCGCAGATCGCCGCCATTACTAGTAAAAAAAAAAAAAAACAATAAAAATGACATAAATCTTTCCCGTAGTTAGCAAACACAATAACGTTTGCACAAACCAATCAAAATACGCTAATTGCAATTTTTTTTTACCACAAATATGTAGCAGAAAACAAATTGGCCTAAAATGCTAAAACATTTTGATTTTTTAATTTTTTTTTTTGGGAATGTTATATAGCAGAATGTGAAAAATATTGTTTTTTTTTTTCAAAATTGTTGCTCTTTTTTTGTTTATAGCGCAAAAATAAAAATCGCACAGGTGATCAAATACCACCAAAAGAAAGCTGTATTTGTGGGAAAAAAAAAGGACGTCAATTTTATTTGAGTACAGTGTTGCACGACCACACAATTGTCCGTTAAAATAACACAGTGCCGAATCGCAAAATAGGGCCTGGTCATTAAGCAGGAAAATCCTCCGGTCTTAAAGTGGTTAAACAACAAGTAAATAATTATTAATTAATTAAATAACATAATTCACTTTTTCTTTTCTTTTTTTTTTGGGGGGGGGGGGGGGTTTGGTGTTCACAGAATTGGAATGGGTAATTTTGTGTTAAATACGTAGGAGTACGCCTTTTCCGGCTTCTCCTCTTACATTAATAGATATTGTTTTTATGGGAGTGTGTAAATGACATGGATCTCACAGAAATGTGTGGGGAGGGGTTTCTGGGTTTTTTTTTTTTTTTTTTATAAAGGGATAGAGGAATAATTAATTCTTATTTGATTTGGAAATGAATGATAATATGTATGTATATATTGTGACAGGAAGTCAGCTAAATCTGGGAATGTAGTCACAGGAAGGAGATACATTTCCACCTGATTTAGAAAGTCCATTAATTAATTTAGGGTGTTGGCTACAGAGCTAGCCAGCAGGAAGTTGAAAGGCCTTCACCTGTTCAGAATGAGGGAGTTAAGGCTCTATAATTTGTTCAGAGAAATTCCTATTGTTTGCTGCCTCCAGAAGCTGTGTCCTGAAGCCATGTGGGCTGGGAGCAGGAGGACAGTCAGCGTGTGCCTCCCGACAGGATGTGTGGGCCTGGGAGAAGACCCCCCGGAGTGATGTGTGCCCGGGACGGTAACCAAGGGTGAATACGTCTCAAAGGTGAGAAGACGAACTGTTGATGTGAAAGAAACAAAGGACTGTGTTGCCCTGTGAAGCTATTTTAAAAGGACTATTGAGTGTCCGCTGTAGGACAAGGAAGTCTGCCCGACGGTAGGTTGGAGACAGACACTTAGGCAGGTTCCAGTTGTGAGAAGGTAGCCGCCCACAGAGGCAAGGATTTATTTTCTGTTTTATTTTATTTTGGATGTTTTGCTGCATACAGCCTGGTGAAGAAAACACCATTTAATAAACCACACTGTTTGTTTGCAAGCACTTGTCGGCTACCTCTCTGGGAAAACGCACCCCCCAAGGGGTCATCCACACCCGCCACCGAGCTAATCCCTCACATATGGTGGAGGTATGCAGTGGGCATAAGCAGAGATCCCTGCAAGGAAGTGCAAATGTTTGATGAACTTTATCTGGTGCATGAGATTGCACAATCTATGTGTGCAGGAGAGAAGATCCTGACAGAAAAAAAAAGTGTTTTAAAGAGACAGCGGTCTCAAAATTATTTGATGAACTTTGTTGTGTCTGGTGCAAGTGACTGCACAAACTGTGTGTGCAGGAAAAGAGATCTTGCAAGAGAGAGAGAAAAACTACATGTGTTAAAGAGACAGTGGTCTGAAAAATTTTTGCTGGACTGTGAAAAATTTGTTTGTGGAGTTATTGAAGATGGGGCGTTCCAAACGCCTGAAAAATGCAAAGATAGATGAAATGAGAGACCGGATTCTATGAATGGAGGGGATGCTACCGTCTGAACCAGCCCCATCCATGCCTAAAGAGAGTCTACTAAAGAGGAAGGGTGTTGTCCCTAGCAACACTGATGAAACTGCTATGGAGACGCAGTGTGCTCAGATGAAAAGTAAACTCAAAATGGAGGAGATGTTGAAACATCTGATTATATCAAATGCAGCTCAACAGCAAGCAAATGCAGCTCAACAGCAGGCAAATGCGGATTTTCAGCAGAGCTTTGCAGCTCAACAAAAGGCTCATCAAGAGAGCATGGCAGGCTGGAAACAGAGACGCCAGCAGCCAATGGAGGCCATCGGTATGGAGGAAACCGAGTATGTGTGCAGGGCTAAGTTGGATGCCTTGCAACGGAAAATGGAAGAAAAGGAACAAGCCTTGGAATTGCTTAAAATGGAGCATAGAAACTTGCAGGAAACGAATGAACTACTCAAGTCTCATGTGTCACAGTGGGAAGAATCCACTGCTCTTCTTTTGGTCGAGTTGCAAAAACGCAGAGAGACTATAATGGAGAAAGATACCATCCTCATGGAAAAGGAAAGTGAAATTCAGACTTTGCAGAAGCAAAGTATGGCTGATATGTTGGAGTTGCGTAATCAGCTGGAAAAAAGTCTTCAGTCTTTGGGAGCTACAAAAATAGACCTGCAGGAGTCGCAGGAACAGAATGTTGCTCTGAAAGCGACATTGTCTCTCAGCGACAAAGAGAAAAGTGAAAGAGAGGCTAAATTACTGAGTACTGTGTATGAGCTCACTACTTTGAGCAATGTGGTAGATGAATGGCGTGCGGACTGTGAAAGTTGGAAAGGGGAAGCCCAACGTGTCCAGCAGCAGTTAAAGGAGAAAGAAGCCTGTGTGGCAGAATTACATTCTTATTCCCAGATGCTAGCCAATGAGGTGAAGGCTCTTATGCAGGGAAAAGGAGATTGTGAACATAAGAGGGAAAAAGTAGAGGCACAGCTTCTGGAATCGCAAGTCAAGGTGTCAGAAGGTGACCGATTGTGTGCTAAGCTGTCAGAGAAGGCAAACCGATTGCAGGTTGAGTTGGACAGTGTCACAAATCGGCTTTCTCAAGCAGACAGCAAATCTAGAGAAATTGCGGAAGATTTTTCTATCTTGGAATCGCAGCTGCAAGACACGCAGGAACTCTTACAGGAAGAGAGGTGTCAAAGGCTGAGTTTTAGCACAAAGCTCAAACAAATGGAAGATGAGAAAAATGGCTTCCTGGAACAATTAAAAGAGGAGGCAGAAGCAAAGAAAAACCTATCAGAGCAAGTCGCAACATTGCAAGCTCAGATAGCGGATATGAAAAAACGCATGGAAGAAAGCGTTGGTTCATTACAGTGTGTTGAAGATGTGAAAAAGAAGTTTGATCAGATGCTTGGTGAAGAGAAGACTGTGTCTGCAAAATATGCAGAAGAACGCGCCCGTGCAGAAACGGAGGCGCGTGATAACGAGAGCAAAGCCCTGTTCTTGGCTCGCTCTTTGGAGGAAGCTCTAGAGTCTAAGGCTGAACTAGAAAGAGTTAACAAGCAGCTATGTACAGAGATGGAACATGTGGTCAGCTACAAGGATGAGGTTGAGAAAAGCGTTCAGGAGCTAGAAAAGTCTAAGCGAGCCTTAGAACAGCAACTAGAAGAGATGAAGATTCCGTTGCAGGAACTGGAAGAGGAATTCCAGGCAACAGAGGATCTGTCCCAAAGAGGGGATAGTGTGCCTGATGCAGTTTTTAAAAGGATCAGTGTTTTGGGGTCTGTCCTGAGTGAGCCTCAGAAATGTGACGACATGTGGCTTGAATCACCCCTTTGGAATAAACCGTTCCTTCAAAAACTTCAAGCATTGGAAAATGTATCATTAGAGCTTCAGCAAACAAAGGAGCTGAGTAAGAAATGTGGTGATTTCTCAGTTCAGGCTGAAAACCTAGTGGAGAAAACTAAGGCTGTTGGTGAAAACCTGAAGCAAATGAATAAGTGCCTTTCAGGGAGTGTTTCCAAAATGGAACTGGTGAAAGACGGGTGGCAGAAGTTTGATCGTGATCTTGAGATGCATTCCATGTGGAATTCAGATAGAGAAAAAGAACTAGGTGACCTTGAGCGGTCAAATAGTTCAGCAGAAAGTGCATTGAAGAAACCTGTAAAAGAATGTGTTGCAGTTCCATGCTTCTTCACTGATGCAGAGAGGAGGTCTATAATGGATACCACCCAGATCGCTGGGTTCAACTGTGTTGTTGCCTTTGACCCCTATGTTGGTGGAAGGAAAGTTGATGATGTTCTGGTTGGCTACTTCTGTGAAGAGTTTGGCAAGAAATATAAACTGAATATCAAATCAAATAGTAGGCCTTTACTGCGACTCGCTCAGGAGGGCGAAAAGTTTAAGAAGTTGATGAGTGCAAATGCTTCAGATCTGCCTATGAATATGAAATGTTTGAATGATATTGATATCTCTGGGAAAAGGAACAGGGGTCACTTTGAAGAAATGTGTGACAGCCTGTTGTCTCAATTGGAAAATCCTCTGCACAGCATCTTAGAGCAAGCAAAGCTCAAGAAGGAAGATCATTCCCTTTTACAACAAAAAGTCAATGATTGTGTACAGCTGTATGGAGAGGCAACTCAAGTCACAGAGGGATGTCAAGAGTCCCTACTTGGAACAAAGCTTAGTGAAGCAAAGGTTCTCAAAGTTTTGTGGAAAACATTTATGGATTGCAGAGAGAGGCGTCTTAAGAATGTTGAAGACATTAAGACTAGCCCAATTGAGTTGCCTATGGATCACGGTCCTCCGTGGTGGATTGGACAGACGGTTATGAGGGACAAGCTGTCTGACATTTATGAGAAAGCTGTCAATGAAGATGACAGAAACGAGAAGGAGCGAAATGATGCCAAAAATGCAGTTGAAGAATGTGTATATGAGATGAGAGACAAACTGTGTGGCATTTATGAGAAATCCGTCAATGAAGATGACAAAACAGTTTCATCCGGAAGCTTGAGGATAATAGGAGGCTTATCAGTGAGTCAGCAGTGCTTGACACATGCGTGCCTGGAAATATGTGTCCCAACCCTAGGGTTGAAACAAGAGGGGGGGGTATGTGACAGGAAGTCAGCTAAATCTGGGAATGTAGTCACAGGAAGGAGATACATTTCCACCTGATTTAGAAAGTCCATTAATTAATTTAGGGTGTTGGCTACAGAGCTAGCCAGCAGGAAGTTGAAAGGCCTTCACCTGTTCAGAATGAGGGAGTTAAGGCTCTATAATTTGTTCAGAGAAATTCCTATTGTTTGCTGCCTCCAGAAGCTGTGTCCTGAAGCCATGTGGGCTGGGAGCAGGAGGACAGTCAGCGTGTGCCTCCCGACAGGATGTGTGGGCCTGGGAGAAGACCCCCCGGAGTGATGTGTGCCCGGGACGGTAACCAAGGGTGAATACGTCTCAAAGGTGAGAAGACGAACTGTTGATGTGAAAGAAACAAAGGACTGTGTTGCCCTGTGAAGCTATTTTAAAAGGACTATTGAGTGTCCGCTGTAGGACAAGGAAGTCTGCCCGACGGTAGGTTGGAGACAGACACTTAGGCAGGTTCCAGTTGTGAGAAGGTAGCCGCCCACAGAGGCAAGGATTTATTTTCTGTTTTATTTTATTTTGGATGTTTTGCTGCATACAGCCTGGTGAAGAAAACACCATTTAATAAACCACACTGTTTGTTTGCAAGCACTTGTCGGCTACCTCTCTGGGAAAACGCACCCCCCAAGGGGTCATCCACACCCGCCACCGAGCTAATCCCTCACAATATATATATATATATTATGTATGAATGTAAATTTCTATTATGTTTCTTTTTTCTTTCTCTTCTATGTATTTAAACAAAAAAACAATAAAAACATTTAAAACAAAGAAAGAGACATTAGAATCGTTGCTGTCGTCACTTTCCAAACCTGATGACGAATTTTTCCACGACTCGCTATTGCTCAGTTCTTCAAGTAACTCCGTTTTGCTGTCGCTGTTTTCCAGTTCGTGTAAAAGCGCTTTTGAGCAAAAAGAACACTTTTGGATGCCATGGTCGTTCTCAATTTTCCAGGCACAAAGAACTGGAAAAGCACAGGCAGGGCACTGGAAAAGTCACAAGGTGAAATCCTGTGGAGAAATGGCATGATACAGTGTAATCCATTCATCACAGCTTTGTATCATGTCATTTAGTGTATTTATATTTTTGAAATTGCTGCCGGTTCTACCCCTCCACGTCGTAACGCACGCAGGGAAGGGAACCGGGAGACAGGTTCCGGCATCGACCAAGCACACAGCGGGAGTACGGCGGGGGGAGGACGGCGAGGGAGGATCGCAGGGGAAGGTGAGTTTTAAAATGTAAAACAACAGATTTCCATGCGAAACAATGTACCGCTTTTAGCACAGAAATCTATACATAATCAGATCGCCAGGGAGGTTAAAACTTTGCCACCTGTAAAAGAAAGAAAAGAGGTTAAGCACTTTATCAGCATACAGTTGCCACAACTATCTGAACTTCTGAGATGATGAGAAGACCCTCTCCGCAGGGGCAAACTTCTCATCCTATATCCCTAACTTTTCCAATCAGCTTCTCCTGTAAGGTGGTCCTGAACCTGCCACTAACTACCTATTTCAGTCCATTGCAGTCCTCTTGCAGGGGGTCGGTCACTGGAGCCTGAGCGACCAAACAACCCCATGAAGGGAAAAAAGAGTCTCTTCAGGGGTCCCCAATGACACCAGGGCACCACCCACTGAACTCTTGGTAGGCAGCCTGCCTCTTCCAGGGCAGCCGCTGACACAGTTCCAGATCTGGCCCATTGTCCTAAGTAGTTCATCCGGAATTTTGAGGTAGAATCTCGAACACTTCAATTTTATTTGTAATCCGTAATCCCGGCCCAAAGGGTCTCTGGAACAGCAATAAGGATCTGTTCCCACAAATAAAAAAACTCTGGAAAGGGACGGCCCTCTAATTTGAGTCCAAATGATGGTGTCTCTTTGTTCCCCAACCTCTTCTGCAAGGATAGAAGGGGAAGGGGGTAATGGAAAGGGGACATATGCCCCAACAGCATCAGAATAATTTGCCTGGTTCAGTCCCGAACATAGGCTAGCCAGCCACTTTCTGTTAAATTTCTTCTCTTGAGAATCCTCCTAAAATGTAGTAATCTGGATGGGGGATTCTTACTAGTTTCCCGTTTTCATCTTTGATGCAGATTGACCAGGCCTGGCCCGATCCATCTCCACTCGGTCCAAGTAGATGGACCGCCCATGGTTCCACTGGGTCTTGCAAATAAAAAACACAAAAAAAGGGCGCACCGACCTAGCGCATTATCCTCAATAATGGCTTTATTGTTAAAACATAAAAATTACTACTCACAAACATAGGTGAAAATCAATCATATCGAACTCAAAAACTTGAGTATCAGGAGTAGTCCATACGATTGTCCATAGTCCTATTTGAATGACGTCTGACGCGTTTCGAGGCATACGCCTCTTCCTCAGAGCCACTGTGGCTCACCTATGTTTGTGAGTAGCCATTTTTATGTTTTAACAATAAAGCCATTATTGAGGATAATGCGCTAGGTCGGTGCGCCCTTTTTTTGTGTTTTTTATTTGCAGTACTGTTGGACTACCCAAGTCCTTTAGGGCAGCAAGACCGTAGCCATCCGAGACGCCATTTGTAAAGTCCCGTGGAAAGAGCAGTCGGGGAGCCTTGTTATCTGAGCGCAGGAGAAAGGTGGTTCATTCACCTTATTTTTTTGGAGCTTCCACTGGGTCTTGACTGATAAGAATTTCTTCCAGAAATCTATCCTGGTGGAATTTCTGTGAGGCTTGGGGACAAACATGAAGTCCCATATGACTTCATCACACCAGGACTCTCTTCTTGTCACAATCTCTAACATGACCTCCTATGGAGCATAAGGGTAATCGTACCCATATTCCAAAGCAACTATTCTTTGCAGCCACTGCTGCATCCTTGTAAACCTGGGAAGGGCTTTGCGGTTCCCTCTCCCAGCTGGAGAAAATGGGATCTCTTCACGCCTGATAAGAGAGTCGTAGGCCTCATTTTGATCCCGAGCCCGGGCATAGTTCTTGGGTGGGGTTAAATCTGGGACCCGACTAGCATAGGCCCTGTAGAACCCCAGAATCTGGGCAAGCTCTTCCCTCACCATAGAGTCTCTGGTCTCTTCATCTGGCATTTCTAACTCATCAGGACAAGGTGGACTGTTCCATTCCTCAGATCCCCAGTCCCACTCAGTTTCATCTTCTGATTTCTAGACATCAATTCCCTCTTCTAGGGACCCAAACTGATTCTGGAATCTAGGAGACCCCACATCAATGACCCCGGCTTCTTCCTCACTGCTTGCACTCGCTTTAGCAGCCCTGGTCACCGCTGGCCATCTCTTCTCCTCAATTTTAGTGGGAGCAGACTTTACTTCTGCTGCTGCAGCTTTCATTGCATCAGGTGGCCACTCCCCTGCCCGCACTACCTGCATGCATCCTTGCTCTGACATTCGGGTCTCCTTCAATGAGCATACTGGACCACTGCCAGGTTGTATGGCCTCCAGCTGCATCATTACTCTGAACACTCCTCTCCCACGACCCTGGAGAGGCCCTGATTCCAAAGCCGACAAGGCCTGAGTGACTCCGGTCTCCCATGACGCACATAACTTCTTGGGCTGACCTTCACTCCTCTCCGCCCACAGTAGCAGATGGCCGCAATGCCCACACTGGCTCCACGCTTGCACCCGCATAGTCACACTCAAACACTGGGGACATACCAGGCCTAAGTGCTTCACGCCTCCTCCAGTGCATAGCGTAAAAGGTCTTCCATCGGGCACCATCAACACTCCTGCATCCAACAGGATGGATGTCTTTGGCTCTCCGGTCTGCTCCTGGGTCTGCCCAGCAGGTTCTCTGCCAACAGGTGGAACGATCGCTGATGCGCTCTGACTCTCTCCGGCACTCTCATGTTGCTTCTCTGCGCACATGCCTCCATCTCAGCCACACCCAAAGGCGGAAGTTATTTATGGACTTCCCTTTTCACTCCTGATTGGCAGAAATGTCTACACCCACATTTCCTTTCTGGTGGTGGCTCCTCCTGCTAGGCAGAACTTTTAAGTGCCTGTTTTCCCACGTGGTGCAGTAACCCCTCCAATGCCGCTCTCTCTCAACTTATCTGACATGGAAGTTATTGCAAAGTGGACCATGCCCCTCACCAGACACGCATCCACTCTTCTTGCTTGTAGCAGGGCTCCAGCTGCACCTCCATCACCTTGAGCCAGTCCAGAGAATTGTCCCGCTGTCATATGCACGGTCAACAGTTCTCTTCCCAGCACATGCACAAGCAAGGCCCGTCACCAAACTGTCTCTGAAAAATGTCCCACTGTCATTAACTGCATGGCCGACAGATTTTTTCACAGTATCCACACTGCCACTATATAGAATGAATGTAGTCTTGGCACACATGCGGCCCCTGGCCCATTTTCTCTGTCCACACTTTCACCTTTTACTGTAAAGCAGACACAGTCCATATTCACAAAAAGATGCCTTTCTCCTGCCTCCCGGTACTTGACAGGAATGTATAATTTATAACTTAGACGGAAGACTTTCTGGCATTTGTAGCTACAGATTGCAATTCTGACTGGAATCCATCCGTTGCCACAGGCAACCATTATTGTGCAATTTTCTCTTTACCCCACTCTCCCTATCTCCTGTAGAGCAGGCCGCACACTTGTATTGAGCATTAGAACACAATCTCTGAAGCAAAAATTACGTTTTTGAAAATTTTCTTCGGCCGTTGCCATTAGCAACCGGGACTTTAACCCAGGGCTACATCCCAGACGAGCCCCCAAATATAGCACTACTCCCTTGGGAGCTGCTGGTTACGGATTCCCCTGGGTTACCCTTAGCAACAACATGACAGTTTAGCTTTTTCAAAGTGCTTTGGCTCAGTCAGGAGACAGTCTAGAGGTTTTGGTTTTTTGTTGTTTTATTGAGAACTTGGATAGGAGAAGGGATGAGTGGGATACTCTAACTTGTATAACTATGCACAATTTGCTGGGATGACTAGATATTGCTGAGTGCGGCAAGGCCACTGCTTCATCTTGTCACTGGCAGTGAAGAAGAAATGAATGAACTGAGTCAGAGAAGCTGTACTGTACTGTAGAACACTCTTCAGGGCCTTTCCTGGCACCCCCTTTATCCCTATTCTTCTCTACACAGCACACCCTTTACTGTAACACTCTCTGTGTGAGCTAGCTCCTTGATCCCCTGACTTCATTGGAGTGGTCCCCCTTTCTGGGCAGACCCTTTGGCAAATCTCCCGGTACTCACGGGCACTGTTTTTCCCAAGAGACTCTGCCAGCAGCTCCACTGGGTCCTCTGCAGCTCAGCTCCACACCTGGTTCACTATGCCGACCACCTTCCTCATACAGAAGGAGGAGAAACAGCCCTCAGCCTCCTCCTGGGACTCTGCTTCCCACCAAAGATGCCCTGTCACATGTCCCCTCAGTATTTATGGTCAATCACAGGATGCACTGCGGTGGTGCCCTCCCACTGGGACTGCCATAAAATCGGATGTGTCACTGGCTGGGTTTCATCCACTGTCCAGCAAGCTCCCCCATTGGATGCAGTGGGGACGCTCCCTCAGACCCAGTGAATCACACCTGGAGACATGCAATAGGCAACCTAACAGATCAGGCTCCCCTGATAAGCAGAAGAAGCATTAGATGCGTTTACCTAGCACCTACCTACCTAGGAGGGTGCTACACTGGTCTCCCGCAGTACACAAAACATTGTAATGTAATTATTTTAGTAATCTTTTAATATCAAATACTAAATACTTTTTCTTACCAGCAGTATATAGCAGTCTTGTGACTTTTATCAATGTCTGGTTAAAGCTTGTAGGGGGAGTTTTCATTCTATTTCTGACTGTTTTATGAGACGGCAGGACTCCTGACCCTCTGTTTGGACATTACTGATTGGCCCTGTGCTGATCACATGCACCCTCCCAAGAAAATATAAAATCTGTAGCAAAACACACCAAGCTGAGCAAATGCAGAGTGACACCAAAGGCTCTGTACTATCAGGAGATAGATTAGGGGCAGTGGAAGAAGGAGAGGATCAGAGAAGACAGGATCAAAGAGCCTTTTTACACAATGTGGAGGATTAACCCTTTAGGTTCCACAGTGAGTATAACAAGAATGCTTTACTGAATATACAGACTGATTTTACTGTTGTGGGTTTAGAAACTTTAAAAACATTTCCTCCCCCCCCCCCCCATCCTATCTATCCTGCATACCCCGTGTAAAAAAGATCTGTATAATTAGCTTTTTTTTAATACAGTTTGATCCAGTCACATGATCCTGCAGCTTTGGCTTCCCTGTGTGAGGCAACTCTCAACAACATCTATGAATTCTGTAAGACTTGACGTCACCCATAGGCTCCCATGGCCCAGCTGTTGTTGGTGCTCTCTCCTTTCCCCTGCAGCTGCTGCTTACTGACACAGGGGAGCTAAAGCTTAAGACTGCATTGTCTACTGTTAACTCTTTCCGGTGAATTTGAGAGGAACAGCACAGAAAGTGCAGGAGCAATCAGCATTAAAAGCTGTAAACTGCAAGTACTGGGGTAAGAACTTTAACAGATAATTTATTGGGGAATGTTTATTTTATTGGTGCTCAATGTGTAAAGCTTTCAACACTGAGGGTTTAATATTTCTTTAACTACATTTCGCTTGGCCTATAGTCAAGTGACAGCTGAGTGGGTGCTTTATAATCCTGGGTGGGCATTATATGACATCCTTCCAGCCACACACCTAACATGCACCCTAGGTTCTACACTGTAGCACAATCTGTCACTCATTGTGTGCACCTGACAGAGTAAAAGACAGATCATTGTACTGGGCCTGCCCCGGTACCATGTGATCGCTGTGACTAACCACAGCAATCACTTGACAGTTGTATACAATGAATGGCTTTCATTCACAGCCATTCATTGTGTACTTTTGTGATGATTTCTGTCATTGGTCACAGTGATCACATGGCATAGACAGGGCCAATCACAGCTATCACAATAATACACAATGGCAATGAACCATTCATAAAAGTAATTGCTTATTACAGTGATCATCACTGTTATAAACATCTATGGTGGAAAAAAAAATAATCCTGATTACCTGCCCAGAATAGTACAGTGTCACAGTGAGAAAACTGCACTTCTCTGCTCACAGTATGTAAAAAATATATTAAAAAAAAAAGATCCCTGATCACCGCCACACCAGTCATATGATGATGCTATACTGCATTGGTGACAGTATGTAAAAAGAAAAGTGAAAAAAACACCAAATTTTATTTGATTTCTTCATTTGCCAAAAATATTTACAAAAAATTACAACTTAAAAAACCCGCCATGCCTCTTACTAAATACCTTGGACTGTTTACTTCCAAAAAGGGGTCACGTGGGGGGTATTTGTACTGTCCAAGCATTTTAGAGTCTCAAGAAATGACATAGGCTGTCAGTACATCAGGATTGATCAACTTTAAAATATACAGTATATCCCATAATTTGCAGACTCTATCGCTTTCACACAGAATAAATAATATACACTGATGTGGATTATTTTTACCAAAGAAATGTAGTATAATACATTTATGAAAAATTTTATAACAGAAATGAAGACTTTTTTTTTTTTTAATTCTCAGTATTTTTTGTTTATATACCAAAAAAAAAACACACACACAGTGGTAATTAAATACCACCAAAAGTAACCACTAATTGTCTCAAAACATTTATGAAATGAAATTTGGATACAGTGTTGCATGATTGAGTAACTGCCATTCTAAGTGTGACAGCGCTGAAAGCTGAAAATTGGCCTGTGCAGAAATGGGGTGAAAGTGTCCGATATTCAAATGGTTAAAATCTTGTGCATACCCAAATTATTACCAATGCTATTGCCAATAATATGATTTCTTGCTGTAAACATAATATTTACTGTCATGATAAAATAATGTTTGTCTGTGGATTAAAGACTGTGTTAGGGTTTATGTTTGGGTTAAAGTGCAACACCAAAAAAAAACGCTCAGGTTTTTTTTTTTGCTACCTTTGGAAGACTTCCCCCCACTTTCTTCTCTGGTAATGCTAGTTTCTGAGACAGAAAGTAAGGGAAAATCTCTTTAACAGCAACAGGTTATTTTGTGAGTTCTGCTTTAAGAGCCAGTCACCTTTTGCCCCAGCCTAGATTTGACAGTGACATAAACAGATAAAGAAACAATCAATTCACCTTGCATTAATGTTATTATTTAGAATGCAACAAAAAAGATAATTATATAGTATAACCATAGAAATCACAAGATTTCTCCTTACCTTTTTTTTCTTTCTGAACTGCAATGGTCTGGCTGATAAACAAGAAGAATAGGATTAGACAAGTCCACAGAAGCCACAGGGTCGGTCTAGTTTCTTTCATGGTGGTTTTGAAGCTGTCCTGTATATATAGAAATATTATGTACTCTTCGCTGTATTAAAGACTTAGTCTACCCAAACGTGATACTTCAGTTATAGGTGAAATGTTATTTGTTGATCTACCTCTGGGGTGTTTTATACCTCCTGGAGCCTGCAGTCATGAGATTGCCCTGAGTTCAAGGCTCTGGGATCCATCCACATTGCGCATGTGGGTGTTCCACCCACCTAAGGGTGTAGCCACACCTCCACATTCATAGAAATACAAAATAAATTCAATAGTAAAAAGATGATACCCATATCATTTCTGCAGCAAGGAAGCAGGCTTGGCAATGCTAGATATCTTTGGAACCTCAGAGAATGATCAAAATCCTTTAGGTAGGTTAACACTGCAGCATCCATAACGATCTTAAAATATCAGATTGGTGCAGATTGACCCTTCAAAGATTTTTTTTTAATGAAATCTGGGTTAAGACTGAGATATAAATGAAGTATCCAAAAATATTCCGACCAATGATCTTATTTTGGTAAAGAGTGAGCAGCCTTTCCATTGATCTCAAGCATTTCTGATCTCTGAAATGAAAAGTGGTTTCTACTGCTGCCAGTTCAAAGTCCAGAAGTTGCAAAACTTCCCATAGTTTCAGCCTGATCTGTGTTCCCCAGTCTAATCACAGTACACAGATGTAGCCAAGCTGGGACTACTATATATACGTATATACGCCATGAATATATATATATATAACACTAAATCACCCAAGGGTTAAGTTCTAGCTTGCACAACATTTGTATTAGATCATTATGTGGAACTTTATTCAATGCTTTGCTAAAATCAAAATAGGCTATGTTCACAGAACCACCCTGATTCCAAAAAATTTGTGATATACTCAAAAATTCAATCAGATGAGTCTGACGTGATCTGCCCTCAGTAAAGCCATGCTGCTTTGGGTCCATTAAATTGTGTGTTTTTAAGTGATCAAGTATCTTTCTTTCTAGGAGTGATTCCCATTAGGTTCACCACAACAGATGTTAAACTGACCGGCCTGTAATTGTCAGCTTCGACCTTGCTATGTTTAACCAAGTCAGTTCCTCTGCTACCTCTGTCTCTAGAAATCCTGAAAATGAACCGTCATTACTAGAACCAATATGATAACCCAAACTTGTTATTGTTAGTGCAATTTATTTCTTAGAAGACTGAACAAAAGTAATTAATTGCTACATCCAGGTCTCCTTCAATGTTGTGCCCAACTTTCATTTTAGTGGTCTAATAATGTTTAAATCAAACCAAAAAAATAAATAAATAAATAATTACCAGATCAAAACATGGGCAGTGAAAATTGTAGTGTCCAACTGGAGGAAAATGGAAACATGTCTCCTTTACATTGGTGGTTAGTGGAATAGGTCTTCCGTACATTGATGTTTAGTGTAGTGTTCCCTTACATTGGTGGTCAGTAGAAAAAAATTATTTGTTACACTGAAGGTCATTTATATTTGTAGTCGGTGTAGTTTCCCCTTACAGAATGGTCAGTGGGAAGACTATTCCACTACATTTGAGGGCAGTGAGATGAATGTACTCTACTTTGATAATCAGAGGGAAGCAAAAAATATCATTGGTTGCTTACCTGACACACTTCACTGTTGGCATGCCGCTGGCTCTGCCAAGTAATGTTGTCTCAGCCAAGTTACTTTGTAATGCTTAAGTGACGGGCAGTAATGCTCAAGGAACACCTAACAATCTCTGGAGGAACCCTGGTAGTGAAAGGCTGCTGTAGATGTTGAAGTGGGCTCCCCCTATGTAGACCAGAAACTGTGGAATGCAATGCATTAAAGTGACCCAAGTACAGCTGGCCCCAGATGGATTGTGCAATTGGACTATGAATGTGGTATGGCATAGTCCGGAAAACCAGCATAACATTTTTACAACAGCAATTTTCCATACCTTACAAATGGCCCTCATGCGGAGGGACTGTTCTGCATTTAGAACCAAATCCCTCTATCCCTCTTTCCTTCTCAATTTTCCATTCTTGGACAATCATGTAGACCTCTATAATAGATGCAATATTTAACTACCTAAAGTGTTACACTACACAAAACTATTCGCAAATAATTTTTTTTACCACATTATTATTTTAAAGGGCAGTACAAAGAAACAATAGTGATGAAAAAAGCAAGTATTGCTTATTAATTATTTATGGTCCACTTAACTAAGGGTGTGGCAGGGGGAATGTCCTTTGCCTACACACATTGTACTATAGGGTGTCCCTCTTTCCCATTTCAGAAAATTAGGAGGTATGGTTTTCTCATTTTTAACACAGCTGAAACTATATGATTGCACTGTTCTTCAAATATAACAAAGCCTTCAAGTAGTAATAAATGCCATTATGGTTATGCTGGGAAAACATTTGCATGAAAAGTTATACAAGCTTCAATGTAATGCAGGATAAATATAAGGTTGCTTGCATGAAATTAAGAACACATTTTAGGTAAACAATTAAATTATCAATGTTTACAATTAAATATAAATTAGCAAAAATAGCTAATATATGCGATATATATATATATATATATATGTATACCATTATTATTATTATTATTATTATTATTATAATACAGGATTTTCTAAGGCGGCAACAGTTTGCACAGCGCTTTACAATATAAAGGGAGAAAACAGCAACAATACAATTCATCTATACTAGCCCTAGTTCACATTTCTACCAAGCCTATACTTCACCCATCTAAAAACAAAAATAGTGCAGCGCTAACAGATATGGTATGCCCATACAGTGTGTACAATACATGAAGAGAAATACATATACCCGTATATACTCGAGTATAAGCCGACCCGAGTATAAGCCGAGGCCCCTACTTTTACCACAAAAAGATGGGAAAAATGATTGACTCGAGTATAAGCCTAGGGTGAGAATGCAGGGCGGCAGGCATGGTACAGGAGAATGCAGGGTGGAGGGCATGGTACAGGAGAATGCAGGGTGGCTGGCATGGTACAGGAGAATGCAGGGTGGCTGGCATGGTACAGGAGAATGCAGGGTGACTGGCATGGTACAGGAGAATGCAGGGTGACTGGCATGGTACAGGAGAATGCAGGGTGTGGGCATGGTACAGGTGGACCATGCCTGCAGCACTGCATCCCTTGTAGTATGCCCGCAGCCCTGCATAATGGCAGGTAGTGCAGCTGTTTCACTTACCTGTTCCAGAGGCGCCTTCATTTTAAAAATTGCGCCGCTGGTGCCGACATGTCATTGCGCACGCGCCACCTGCATGCGCGGTGACATGTATGCGCCGAGCAGCGCCATTTTTAAAGCTTAAGCACGTCGGAGCGGCCAGGGCCTTTTTTTTTTCTTGACTCGAGTATAAGCCGAGGGGGATGTTTTAAGCACAAAAAAATGTGCTGAAAAACTCGGCTTATACTCGAGTATATACGGTAAATGAAGTGATAAGAAGTGATGATCAAACAGTGAAGATATTGCTATAAATAAATAAACATAGATCAAAAAAGTCCATAAGTGATCCAATAACAGTGTACAGGTCCCAGTAAGGTAATGTCAGAGCGGGAGGTTTGAATCCCAAGATGAGGTAGAAATACACCCGTGATAGTACAATACAAAGTGGCAGCTTACCAGAAGCTGAGGCCTCCAACTTAATGGAACGGCCACATACGCTTAGATGTAAGACCCAGTGTATCGCATCTTTCAGGGATCAGGAAGTCAAAAACTCTCTGCTGCACCTAACAAGGCTTAGGACTCCAGAAGATATATTGCATGTGTATAAAGGGAATGGAAAGGCACATAGCGTAATCCCATTTAAAACACATAAAACGTTTATTGATAAGTTACACTTACAATAAGCCGACTTGAAACAGGCACATCAAAGGTAAAGCAGACCGCGGCGTCCCGCATGTGTAAAGCGAAAAAAGCCATCGTCTAGGGGGCGTGACAACTCTGCATGCACAGCGCTTTACAATATAAAGGGAGAAAACAGAAACAATACAATTCATCTATACCAGCCCTATTTCACATTTCACCCAACCCTATACTGCAGTTATACCAAACTGTCACAGCATTTGACCCGCATCTACACTGCACCTGTACCACACTTATATGCACCTTGACTGAATCTTTTCTGTATCCTTACTGCATCTTTACTGCATGTTGGTTTACTAAAACTGTCATTAAGCGCACCACCACTTCTCAAGGGCCCCAACAATAACCGACAGAAGAACATCAAAGACTGCGCCTCCACCAAATCCATCCTGCAAGTCCCTTTTGATCCCTTCTTCCCTTTCTTTCATTTTATGGATAGTGCACATCACATCAGTCTAGGCCTTACCATTAATGCACTTCAGCGGTATAGTCTCCTGTATCCGGTAAATCAAGCTTTATTACTGCCCACTGTTGCACTTTAGGTTACCTTGCTACTGTTAATGCTGATCTGGACACCAAGAGGGTTATTTACTAAAACTGCATTCTGCATAATCTGTTTTTTTTTGGTCAAAGCTTAATTGAACAAGCTGAAGTTAGAAGCTAATTGGCTACCATGCACAGCTACACCAGATTCTGATTACACCAGTTTTAGTAAATCTCCCTCCAAGTGTCATAATATTACAATATATGAAATCTGCCTTTACTAACTGCTTCAGTGCCTGTTTTCCTGGACAAGGAATTGTTACTGGTTGCCAGGTATTACAGTACTTTTAGTGATTTTCTGTGATATTGCATGCTCAACGCAGTGTGTCAGAGGGGCCACCATTCTTATGGAGGCTGAGGCAAAGAACAGACCAGTCTTAACCAGCGGCTTCCACAGGGGTAGCACTACACCATTATCACAGAGTATTTTTACATCAAACAAATATTGGTGTTATACCTCATTAAAACAATAGGTTATCAGGTTCAATCTTCCTGTTGCCTTGAAAAAAATCCCCACAATTTTGAAAAATAAATAATCAAATCTCGAAACTGAAATTCCAGAAGGAAATCTGCCATTAATATGAAAGCAAGTAAACAGCAAACATTAACATAAAAGTGAATGTAAAGCCTAAACCTTTTTTTTTAGTTTTAGAAAGGGGTTTTAACTTTTTCCCACTCTATCAGGTTATTTTTTGTTTTCTGCATCCCAGAGATTTCTTTTCAGACACAACAGGAAATAAAAGGAAAGCTCTCCAAAGTTAACAGAATACCCATCTAACAGACCTATCACAGAAAAATGCATCCTAAAAGAGGTCAACAAAAAAATAAATGATTCTACGCCGTGGGACACCAGACAGCAATAAAGCCTTCCCTACCCTACTCTATCCAAAACAAATGTAGCCAGGTGCTGGACTACAATAAAATAGAGAAAGAGCCAGTGTCCTTATTCTGCTCTCCCTCTACTGAGTTACTGAAGTTATGCTGCGCCATTTTCCACTGGCCAGCAGGGAGAAAGCTAAAGTCAAGCAAGCCTATAGACTTCTATGCAGAGCGCTGGGAATCTTAGGCCATGTAGTCCAAAACAACAGCCATGTAAAGGGAGAACTGACTTTTGGAACTACAGATTGCTATATGTTTTAGGGTGCAGGAGGGGGCCAGGGGGGACAAAAGCCTAGTACCATGATTTGAATATGGTTCCTTCTGAACTGGTGGACATTCGGACCATGTGTACAGCTGTCCTTCTGACAGAAGCCAGTCTAAGGACTGGCATTTGTCTAGGGGGAAATGCTGGAAAACCAGAAGCTAATCAGCCCTTGCAGCCTCATAATTGAAGACTCATCAGTGTCCATCAGTGCAGCCTCATCAGTGCAGCCTATCAGTGCCCATCAGGGCAGCCTCATCAGCACAAAAGATAACAACAATTTCATATGGGTACAGTGTCACTGAAAGCTGAAAATTGGCCTGAGCAGGAAGGGGGTGAAAGTGCCTAGTATTGAAGTGGTTAATCACTTACCCTGGAAATTAGATCTATTTTGGCATAAAGGGCTCCCACAACCAGAACTTAAAACTCAGTTGTTGACTGAATCTTTTTGGGAATAACAAATTATCTTCATGTGCTCTAAAAGTATAGTGTTAATTGGTAAAATTGCTTAGTGTAGGAGGAAAGCAGGAGAGTGGAAATACTTTCTGTAAACAATGTGAAGGCCCTCAGTCCTGTATAAAATGGGAAGGCTAAAAAATATATATATTATATCTGCTGCCTCAAAAAAAAAGTGTAAAACTAATAAAAATGATTATAAGTGACAAGTGTAAGAGGCGCTGATATGAATAAATAGCTGGTATATACCTTAATATACAGTACTTTGCGAAAGTATTCGGCCCCCTTGAACTTTGCGACCTTTTGCCACATTTCAGGCTTCAAACATAAAGATATAAAACTGTAATTTTTTTGTGAAGAATCAACAACAAGTGGGACACAATCATGAAGTGGAACTAAATTTATTGGATATTTCAAACTTTGTTAACAAATAAAAAAATGAAAAATTGGGCGTGCAAAATTATTCAGCTCCTTTACTTTCAGTGCAGCAAACTCTCTCCAGAAGTTCAGTGAGGATCTCTGAATGATCCAATGTTGACCTAAATGACTAATGATGATAAATAGAATCCACCTGTGTGTAATCAAGTCTCCGTATAAATGCACCTGCACTGTGATAGTCTCAGAGGTCCGTTTAAAGCGCAGAGAGCATCATGAAGAACAAGGAACACACCGGGCAGGTCCGAGATACTGTTGTGGAGAAGTTTAAAGCCGGATTTGGATACATAAAGCTTTAAACATCCCAAGGAGCACTGTGCAAGCGATAATATTGAAATGGAAGGAGTATCAGACCATTGCAAATATAGGAAGACCTGGCTGTCCCTCTAAACTTTCAGCTCATACAAGGAGAAGACTGATCAGAGATGCAGCCAAGAGGCCCATGATCACTCTGGATGAACTGCAGAGATCTACAGCGGAGGTGGGAGACTCTGTCCATAGGACAACAATCAGTCGTATACTGCACAAATCTGGCCTTTATGGAAGAGTGGCAAAAAGAAAGCCATTTCTTAAAGATATCCATAAAAAGTGTCGTTTAAAGTTTTCCACAAGCCACCTGGGAGACACACCAAACATGTGGAAGAAGGTGCTCTGGTCAGATGAAACCAAAATCAAACTTTTTGGTAACAATCAAAACGTTATGTTTGGCGTAAAAGCAACACAGCTCATCACCCTGAACACACCATCCCCACTGTCAAACATAGTGGTGGCAGCATCATGGTTTGGGCCTGCTTTTCTTCAGCAGGGACAGGGAAGATGGTTAAAATTGATGGGAAGATGGATGGAGCCAAATACAGGACCATTCGAAAACCTGATGGAGTCTGCAAAAGACCTGAGACTGGGACGGAGACTTGTCTTCCAACAAGACAATGATCCAAAACATAAAGCAAAATCTACAATGGAATGGTTCACAAATAAACATGGCCATTCTAACACCTGGCTAAGTCAAAGTCCAGACCTGAATCCAATCGAGAATCTGTGGAAAGAACTGAAAACTGCTGTTCACAACACAAACCCTCTCCATCCAACCTCACTGAGCTTGAGCTGTTTTGCAAGGAGGAATGGGTAAAAATTTCAGTCTCTCGATGTGCAAAACTGATAGAGACGTATCCCAAGCGACTTACAGCTGTAATCGCAGCAAAAGGTGGCGCGGTGCTACAAAGTATTAACTTAAGGGGGCTGAATAATATTGCACGCCCAATTTTTCAGTTTTTTATTTGTTAAAAAAGTTTTAAATATCCAATCAATTTCATTCCACTTCATGATTGTGTCCCACTTGTTGTTGATTCTTCACAAAAAATTACAGTTTTATATCTTTATGTTTGAAGCCTGAAATGTGGCAAAAGATCGCAAAGTTCAAGGGGGCCGAATACTTTCGCAAGGCACTGTATGTATCCTATGGACTGGAGTGTATAATCAATGAATTAGAAAAATATTGGCTGTAGATTAAAAATATGGGAAGTAAATATGTAAAGGGTACTATGGAGATAGTATAACTACATGTGAATTCACTATGGAGGTAGTATTTATAGAATATGTATCATATTAAGTCATTTCTGGAAATTTTTATCTTTTTATTTTCTCCCCTCCAGTGGCTAGAAATGGAATCTATTCCACAAAAGGTAAGAACACTGGGGTCTTTATTATGTACCTCAGCAAAATGTCGAGAGACTGCTTAGGAAAGCCTTTTCTTATATTAGTTATGTGTTCTCGTATTCTTACGAATAGAGGCCTAGTGGTCCTGCCAACATATTGCAATCAGTAGGGACATTCTATCAGATAAGTGACATAAGTGGTCTGACACGTAATGCCTTTGTTGATGTGGAATTCCTCTCCATTTCATCTTGATGTGACCTTTAATGTTTTCCTTGGTTGATTCTTTATGGTCCTGCAAGGTAAGCATCCATTACATCTGATGAAACCTTTGGTATCTGCAAACATTGTGGTATGTTGAAGATGTTTAATGAGATTGAGCAGTCCACTTCGTTTCATGCAGACTCCTTACTGGCACACATCTCGGTTATCCATAAAGAAGGGAAGGATCCTTCGGCGTGTGGGAGCTACCGGATCTGGTCCACCTTCATCAGGTGGGCTTTCAGGGACAATATGTAACGCTCCTGCGTTTTGTTCTAGTGTGCTGGATTTGCAGCTGCAGAATCTCCACTCAGTAGTCGTGTAGAGATGTGTTGAATTACCAGATCCAACTCTCCAGACTCATCATTGTGGCCCGGCCTGCTTCAGCATGCAAATATACATACACTCAATAAGATGTTCCTGGAGTGATAGGATGTATACGATAGTATAGAGGTGATGTGCTGAAGGGACAGGCGTGAGCAGTGATAGCAATGATAAGCACTTGATAGTAATGTTCAGGAGAGTAGTAGATGGTAATAGGTAGAATGCAGATAGGTTAATAATCATGTATGGTAACAGGTGGTAGGGGACAGCAGATGATATATACAGGAGAGACTAACCTAGTTCAAGGATATAGATGGTAGTAGACTCAAGAGCTAGCAATCTATGTAACAGTGCAGATGATAGATTAGTAATGCATAGATAGTAACAGTCCTTAGTGTGCAGAAGTAGATAGTGTAAGTTGTTATGAAGGAATCCCCTGTGGGGTACTTATCACTAGTGAGGTTAGTAAGTAGAAGGGTCCGGTAGTAAGAGAGTGATCCGGTAGCGAGATACGGGATCAAATAGCGAGGTTCCGGTCTGTTCCAGGTAAGGGAATTAGCTGGAGGCTCCGGCAGCATAAGACAAGGCTGTTAAGCATGCGGTTTGAACGAACAACCTGTGAGAGAAAGCCGGCGATTGAAATAGCCGCTCAGAGCGGCGCTCAGTGATGATGTCATGCGGCTTAAAGGTATATGCGTTCCACCTAACTAAAAAGGTGGGACGCAATATGCAAAGGAAAATGGGCAATAAGGGTACCGAAGGTACCAGAATCTTACACAATATCACCAAGGCCCTTAATCTAATTCACCTGGCCAGAACCACGCGCTGACCGACAGTCTTCTTGAGCACTGATGCCAAGAAGGCTTTCGATCGGGTCAGTTGGGAATACATGTTTGAGGTGCTGAGATGTTTCGGAATTGGCCCACGGATGCTTAGCTGGATAACCAATATATATTCATGCCCTCGCGCAGTGCTGAAGGCAAATGGAGTGTTCTCCAAGCCTTTTCAAATATTTAATGGCACGAGGCAAGGCTGCCCCCTTTCCCCTCTTCTCTTTGCCCTAACCCTGGAACCCTTCCTAACTAAGGTCCGTCTGAACCCTGATGTATCCGGAGTGCAGGTGGGTCCTGCTTCTTATAAGATCTCGACGTACGCAGACGACCTTCTCTTTTCCCTCGCAAATCCTTTGGTGTCCATACCGAACCTCCTTCGACTTCTGAACTTTGATGGTCCAACCGAACTCCTGGACCGTCTGGACCATAGTGGACAGATCGCGCAGCAGGCTCTGACTGGCACTCGACCTTAGCAGGAGATCGTCCAGATATCCCAAGACCACAATGCCCTGTGCCCGCAACAGGCCCAGAACAGGCGCCAACACTTTGGTAAAGACCCTTGGAGCCGAAGCGAGACCGAAAGGTAACGCCACAAACTGGTAATGATCCTCCGCGATAGCAAATCGGAGGTACCGCTGATGACCCTCGAAAATGGGGATGTGCAGATACGCATCCTTCAGGTCGATAGAGGCCAGGAATTCTCCCGGATTCAGGGAGGCCACCACCGAGTGGAGCGATTCCATGCGGAACTTCCGAACGCGCACAAAGCGGTTCAGAGCTTATAAGTCCAGAATCGGACGCACTTTGCCCTCCTTTCTGGGTACAGTGAACAGATTCGAGTAAAATCCCCGAAACCTGTCCCGATGAGGCACCGGGACGAAAACCCCCTGGGCGAGGTGATCCTGTACCACTTGATGCAGCTCTTGTAACCGCCCTGGGGTCAAATGAAGATTTGAGGGAAATAATCTGTCTGCCGGCCGTGAAAGAAATTCGATCTTGTACCCTGACCGAATGATTTCCTGAACCCACCTGTCCGTGATTCGGAGCAGCCAAGGTTGGAGGAAACCGCGCAGACATCCCCTCACCCCTGAAATGGGTGAGGGCGCCTCTTCAGGCAGAGGCAGACTGAGCCGCCGCCCCAGCTTGGCCGGATTTTTGTTTGCCGAACCAGGGCTTTTTCTGGCCACCTTGGCCCTTGAAGGGTTTTTCCTTGTTCTGCGCTTTGAAGGCACGAAAGGACCCCTGATTGGGCTTAAAGGAGGGGCCCGCTTGCCGCGGAAAAACTTACCCTTAGGATTCTGGGGAAGCAGAGTGCTCTTGCCCCCAGTGACTCCTTTAACCAATTCATCCAGGGAGTCTCCAAAAAGACAAGACCCCGCATAGGGAATATCAGCCACCGTCTTCCTGGATTTCTGGTCAGCCGACCAGCTTTTCAACCAGATCACTGTGACACTGGACAGGCGCGCAGCTAAAGGGGCCTCATTTAAGGCCGCATCGCACAAATACATGACCCCTTGATAAATCTGGTCCACCATCTCCACGGTAGTGGGGGGGGGGGGGCAGAATCAGCCACGAGTGTGAGTCTGAGCACCTTGGTCCAATCCGCCACAGCCTGAGCCACCATAACAGAGGCAAAAATAGGTTTTAGCATGGAACCTGCCACCATGTAGGAATGTCGGGCAAGAGATTCCAGCCTCCTATCAGTAGGATCCCTAAATACCGGAGAATCTTCGGTGGGAACCAGAGTACCCTTGTTCAATCTGGCTACAGTGTGATCCACTTGAGGAGCCACACACCAGCGTGCAACCGTAGTAGACGCAAAAGGGTAGAGAAGTTGAAACTTTTTAGGCACCACAAAGGTGTGTTTCAAATTGCGCCATTGCTCATTCACTGTGTGATGAAACTCTGCGGGGCAGGGAAAAACCTGTGCCATCTTGCGGGTCCTGTGTGTACCAAAAGAGGACACAATGCCCGGAGGATTGGGCTCATCCTCCAAATGTAGTGTTTCTTTGATGGCAAGAATCAGCGCATCCATAGCTGCGCGTTCCTCGGGCGTCCCAGGGGGGATTCATCCACCCCTGCAACCTCCGCCTCCCCCTCAGACTCTTGCGGGTCCTGAGAAGAGCGAGACCCTGAAAGGGGCACGCTACCTACAGCAACCATGTCACATTCAGAATCAGAAGAAAAAGAAAACCTAGGCCTTTTTCTAGCAGCACGTTCAGTCATCAGCACATCCATTTTGGACACCAAAGTCGCCACTACAGCAGCCAAATTAGTCAGGGTAGAGGATTCAGAGGAACCTGAATCCCCCACCAAAGCTGGAGGGAATTTGCTGTCCTGGGATTCCATTGCAAAAAAATATTATTTATTTTTTTTATGTAAGGTACTGGCCCTTTAAGAGCGCCGCGGACCCCCGCAGTGCACCGCTACAATGACTGTAACCACAGACCCCCCGCAGGGACAAACTGAAGCCAGGAAGATTGCACAAGGGAGGAAAAGAAGGACAGCAGAACAGAGCCCCACAAGTATGTTACCACCGCCATCGGTCGCTCCTGAGAGAAAGAAGGAAGTGATGTCACCGCCGGAGGCTGAACTGAGGCTGTAGGCCAAGGAAAAATGGATGCCTATTGAAAGTAATGGGAGGCTTCCGTAAAATGGCCGCTGCCATGTGCTCGGAACGATCGTTTGCCACACACAAGATGGCGCCGCAAGGCGCCAAAATACACTACATATCATGCTGTATAAGCGCCCATAGTGAAGCCAGACATGCTGCCCACACCTAAAATGGCGGACCGGCGGTTTTTAACCCCGCAGCGGTCGCCGCACGTGTCTGTACCTCCAAGCACCCTAAAGTGACAACAGGAGAGGGACCCCCGAAAACCCCACACAGCGCTGGCTGTGAGAGAAAAAAACCCCGCAGGGACCGGAACCAGGGAGCCCAAAACGCACAGACATAGGGGACACCACAGACACACAGGACTGCCGACCCCAGACAGAGGCCCCACACAGAGTGTACTTACCTGTACCCGATGGCGTGGGGTGCCTCATATCAAATGGGAAACCGCCCAACCTTAAGATGGCAGGGGAGTGTCGTCAGCCAAAAAACGCAGGACACTAATAGTGCACGGACGAACCGTGGATGTGTCCAGTGAGGTAGCCACCTCACAGGCCATTTGCAAGGCCAGGGCGAACACATAGCCTGCTAAACGCTCGATGGCAGGCTGGGATTCCATCTGACCCTCTGTCCTGGAGAACCAGGACGATCAGTCCGATTCCCAGCTCCGCAAAGGCCGCCTTCATCCGAAGATCCGACTAACTATCGCTGACAAAAGCAATGCAAAGAAAAAAATGAAAATTTTCAGAAAATAAATAATAAGAGAAAAGAAGAAGGCTGAGACTGAAGCCCCAGCACAGGGAAGCCTATCAGGGAATGCCTAGCTACTCCTGCGGAGAGGAAGCAATACCCATTGGTGAAGACTGTATGAGTGGGCGGCGACTGTCACAGGACATAAGAGAAATGTTTGTTTTCTCGGATGAAGGTAGGGCGTTGCACGGTGTTATTTGAGATGTCCGGGCTTTGGGGCTGGATGCCCACACAGGGTCCATCCCATTCTGTCTTTCCCTCCCTCTGGACTTTCCTACCGCTTTCCTACTCTCAGATGTAGTCACTGATTCTTTCTTTCTTATTTCCTCCTTCTTCCACCTCTTTTTCCTCTTTTCCTGGTGTAATCCGGTCAGGAGAAGCTCGCTGGAGAGAGCCAGGGGGAAGTTGGTGAGGAAGAGTCCAGCTGTCCCATGGTGGTGTGAGTCTACATTTTCCTCACTAGGAAGAGCCTGGTGGATATTGGCCAGAAACCACCAAAGATCCTGTGGCTAAGTGAGTACATGACCCCAATGCTGTGGAGCAGTGACTGTGTGTAGCTTTAAATTCTATAAGGAGTACAGGTCACCATCAGCCTATAGATCCAGTGGGACATTTCTTTTTGTGCAGTGCAGCCAGAAGTGGAGCAGCCCTCAAGTTATATAGTTCTACAGTTTTTGGTTTATCCCATGTTCCTTATCCCAATCTAAGTTCATTGTTTCCCAATAAAAAAACTCAAAAAAGAAATGCCTAGACTGTTCTTTGGTGCCGGTGGAAGAGTGCTGGGAATGCTGTGTATCTGGCTGTGTGTGCTCTAAGGGGGAAAAAGTCCCAAATTTACCAGCTGCTCTTTCAAGAGTGTGCTAAATATGTATTACTTTGCTATCCTTTGTGATGAGAAAGCTATCACCAAAAAAACAGGCTTATATAGGAAATGTACAAATTGCACTAGAAAATAAGAGGCATAAAGGTACAGGGGCTGATTTTAAAGGCTGATGTTTTTACCTTCATGCATTCTATGCATGAAGGTGAAAAACCTTTTGTGTGTAGCGGCCCTCTCAGCACCCCCTAATGCTCACCTGAGCTCCCTCTCGAGCCAGCGATATGCATGAGAGCTGAGCTTCTCCTTCTTCTCTCATTCCTCATTGGCTGAAACAGCAGCTGGAGCCATTGGCTCCTGCTACTGTCAATCTGGGCCAGTGAGCCAATGAGGAGAGGACGGGGGCAGAGCCGAGCCGCAACCCTCTGTGTCTTATGGATGCATTAGGGGGACTCAGGAGCGAGCATGCACCAGTGCCCCCAGAGCAAGCAGCTTGCTATTGGGGGCACTGGCTGAATAGGAGGAGCCAGGAGTGCCGGCGTGGGATCCCAAAAGAGGAGGATTGGGGCTGCTCTGTTCAAAAGCACTGCACAGAGTCGGTAAGTAAGACAGGTTTGTTATTATTTTTTTTTTATTTCTTTTTTTTTATTAACCCTTTAATGTCACTTTAAAGACAAGGAAGATCCAAAAGTGCAATAGCTACTTTAGATCAAGTTGTTCAAAGATGAGTGTGTCCACACTTAGTAACTGATAAGATACTGAAAAACTCAAAAACAAGCACTACATGATCATCAAAATGAGTCACATAACACATATTTCATTGCCCTTGGTTTCTAAACAAAAATGTCAAAGTACATTATAATCAAGCCAAATTAGGAAATTGTGAAACTACCTGAATGACAGGCAAACATTTGTACAGGTTGATGTGTCCTGAGATGTCCCAAGCATGTTATTTAAAGGGTAGCTCCACTTTCCTGGTGAAAAAAAAAAGAAGCAAATAAAGAAAAAATAGTATACAGTAGTGTATACAATCATATTGTAGTGGAATCTTATTAAAATGACCTTTGCTTTTCAATCTGTAGTGCTGTAATTTTCTGAATGTATACTGACCACACCCCATAAACATCACTTGCTGCTTGTGTGATTGGCTGCTGATTTTCTGCCTAAGATACAAGTCAGATTTCAGGCATCCCCGACAACGAAAATTTTATTTTTGGTGAGATACTCCCAATAGGAAATCACGGCTAAAGGAAAGCAGAGCCAGCAGCTTTCCTCATTAAAACCCTGCAGGTGCACAGCTGATTGATAATTATGAAACCACTCTGATTAGACTCATTTTCCCACATAAATACAGACAAACACACAGTGATTTCTTCAGAATAACAAAAGGTAGGAATCTGCAACAAAGTTAGTTAAAAATCCTTGTAATGTACATATATCACCAAGATGGGAGTTACGCTTTAAAGGATTTACATATTTTTAATGTTGCCCTAAAGCTAGTTAACCACTTCAGCCTCAGATGGTTTTACCCCCTTCACAACCAGGCCATTTTTTGCGATACGGCACTGCGTTGCTTTAACTGACAATTGTGCAGTCATGCAAAGCTGTACCCAAATAGAATTGATGTCCTTTTTTCCCACAGGTAGAACTTCCTTTTGGTGGTATTTGATCACCTCTGCAAGCTTTTATTTTTTTGCGCTATAACCAAAAAAAGACCGACAACTTTGAAAAAACAAAAAAACAAAAAAATGTATATTGATTGGTTTGTGCAAAAGATATGGTGTCTACCAACTGTGGGATTGATTTATGGACTTTTTAAAAAAAAAACTATTATTTTATTTTAGTAATGGCGGTGATCAGTGATTTTTAGCAGGACTGCGACATTGCGGCAGACAAATCTTACACTAAATGACACTTTTTAGGGACCAGTGATACTAATACAGTGATCAGTACTTAAAAAAATGCACTGTCACTGTATAAATGACACTGACAGGGAAGGGGTTAATCAATCAGGGGCGATCAAGGGGTTAAGTGTGCTCCTACGGAGTGCTTTCTAACTGTGTGGGGGATGGACTGACTGCAGGAAGAGCGAGATCTGTGTTCCTGATAGTAGGAACACAAGATCTCTCTCTTTCTGTGTGGCAGAACGATGGTCTGCCTTGTTTACATAGGCAGACTGCCGTGCTGTCATTCTTCCAAACGATTGCGGCCGCCAGACCCGCTGATTGGATCCCACTTTATCCAATCACAGCAAATGTGCAGCTCCGGCAGCGTGCGCGCGTGCCCCAAAGCCGATGCAGTAAATGTATGTGGGGCGGTCCTTTAGTGGCTAAAGATCCACTTTCTGCCTTAACTTGTGCGTTACAATGATATGAATGGGCCGTAACACAGTTTTGCCAACCATCAGTATTTTTACTTGCAGCCAGTAAAAAACTGGCACTTTTCTCCTGTCAGTAAGTGCCAGTGAGAGGAAAAGGTTGCCAGTTAAAAATATGCCTGTGACGCTCGGCCCATGCATGCGCAGTTCTGGCTAAGTTCAACCAAGTGCCTTCTACAGTGTGTTCGGGCGGCGCTGGTGGGGGGCAGGTCTGGCAGATGCAGTGCCTGAGTGTCTTGGGGCAAAGGAGCCGAGCAGAGAGGCTGGAGCCGAGCAGAGAGGCTGGAGCTGAGCAGAGAGGCTGGAGCCTCGTGTGTGGGTCTGTGGGACAGGAGCAAGGAAAGCCAGGAGCGGGACTATCAGTGCTGTTTGGACATGAGTGGACTGAAGGGGCCACCTGGCGTGGAGAGGGATTGTCACTGTGAATCAGCAGCGGGCGTGTCGTGCCATTGAGGTGTCATCATCATCTGTACTGCTGCACACTGCTATCAGTGTCACGGTGAAAGTAAATGCTGCGGCTGCTGGTGCCGCAGTGTGTGTGTCAGAGCCAGAAGTGTGAATGAGGAGGAAGCTATGAATGTAGGCCTGAGGAGGAGCGCCGCCCATCAGATCTGCCACACCTCCGCATCTGGTGTAAAGGGGATTCTGCAAACCACTTGAGGAGCCTCTCATCTGCTGGTTGGGAGCCAATAAAACAACTGCAACACTGGGAGTAGGGATGAGCCTATTGGGATGATGCTGGGATGATCATTACACTCCAAACAGCTGCCTCTGAGGAGATCCTTTACAAATGCTCCTGGAAGATCCTGGCCGGGTTGTTTGGCCACATGCTCTGCTGAACTTTCTTTAACCCCCTGACCTCTGGAAGATTTACCCCCCTTCATGGCCAGACTTTTTTTTGCAAAACGGCACTATGTTACTTTAAAAACTTACCTACTGCCTGCCGCATATATACTGCGGCAGGCTGGCTCGGCTGTGCGAATCGACGTATGGGTACATCGGTTTGTGAGAATGGTGGGGGGAGGGCGAGCACACGCGCTGCCGTTTTTGCCCCCATTAGGCAGCAGAGATGCTGATCCACAGAGCCGGTGAGCGTGATTGCTGCCGGGCGTGATTGCCGCAGGTCACCAGCAATCGCTCCCCGCTGAGAGAGAAGGACGGTCAGCTGTTGTAAACACAGCTGACCGATGTTCTCTCTGAAATGATCACAAAGTGTTAGTAAACACTCCCCTAGGCTCACACTTAACCCTTTGATCACCACTGTGTTAACTCCTTCCCTGCCAATGTTATTATTACAGTAATAGTGCATATTTTTAGCAGTGATTACTGTAGTAATGTCACTGGTCCCCCCAAAGGTGTCAAAAATGTCAGTCAGGGGTCCAATCTGTCCATCGCAATGTCGCAGTCCCGCTAAAAATCACAGATCGCCGCCATTACTAGTAAAAAAAACTAAAATAAATAAAAATGACATAAATCTTTTCCCTAGTCTGTATACGCGATAACTTTTGCGCAAACCAATCAAAATACGCTTATTGTGATTTTTTTTACCAAAAATATGTAGCAAAATACAAATTGGCCTACAAGGATGAAAATTTGATATGTTTTTTTATTTATTGGGGGGGAATGTTATATAGCAGAATGTTAAAAAAAATATTTTTTCAGAAATGCCGCTTTTTTTTGTTTATAGCACAAAAAATAAAAATCACACAGGTGATCAAATACCACCAAAAGAAAGCTCTATTTGTGGGGAAGAAAAGGACATCAATTTTATTTGGGTACAGTGTCGCACGACCACGCAATTGTCCTTTAAAATAGCGCATTGCCAAATCGCAAAAAATGGCCTGGTCAAAGGGGGTCAAACCTTCCGGGGCTGAAGTGGTTAAAGCATCACCTATGGATAATTTTAGGTATTGTAGTTTGCACAGTTTCACGGGTTTGTGCAATTTTAAATCTTGACCTATTTGGTATCTGTTTACATGACACTCTATCATCTTTTAAAAGTTACCAAAATATGGGTATCGTATTGTGTTTATGCCAACTAAAATGAGTTTACTTTTGTCAGGAAATTTATGTATGCTAATTGTGTGGGATAGATGGTAATAGAATAGATAGCTTCTTGCTTCTCTTGTCTCCTCCAATGATTAGATCAATTGCAATTTTTTTGAAGATGGCTGCCGGTCTTGGAAACTATGCTATGTGCTGATGTCTTGCTGCTGCTTCCATTTCCGGGACCGGTGGCAATCTTAAAAAAATTGCAACTGATCTAATCATTGGAAGAGGCAAGAGAAGCAAGAGGCTATCTATCCCATGCCAGGATATTGACACAGTCATGCTATCTTGACTCGGAGAGTTGGTGAGTGGGGACTGCAGGTGGGGAGCACAACTCAGTGGAATTTGCACCTTAACCACTTGCCTACAGTGCACTTTCACACCCTTCCTGCCCAGACTGATTTTCAGCTTTCAGCGCTCTCACACTTTGAATGACAATTACTCATGCAACACTGTACCCATAAAAAATGTGTGTCCTTTTTTTCACACAAATAGAGCTCTCTTTTGATGGTATTTAATCACTACTGGGTTTTTTATTTTTTGTGCTATAAATAAAAAAAGACTGAAAATATTGTGAAAAAACGCATTTTTCTTTGTTTCTGTCATAAAATTTAGCAAATGAGTAGTTTTTCTTCACATATTTTGGCCAAAATTTATACTGCTACTTATCTTTGGTAAAAATAACCCGAATAAGTGTATATTATTTGGTCTTTGTGAAAGTTATAGAGTCCACAAGTTATGGTGCTAATCATTGAAAATTGATCACACTTGACCACACCTGATGTACTGAAGGCCTATCTCATTTCTTGAGACACTAAAAAGTCAGGAAAGTACGAATACCCCCCAAATGACCCCTTTTTGGAAAGTAGACATTCCAAGGTATTTAATAAGGGGCATGGTGAGTTTTTTGAAGTTGTAATTTTTTCCCACAACTCTTTGCAAAATGAAGATTTTTTTTTTTTTTTTACAAATTGAAGTATTAACAGGTTATTTCTCTCACACAGCATATGTATACTTGCAACTACACCCCAAAACACATTCTACTACTCCTCCTGAGTATGGCGATACCACATGTGTCAGACTTTTTCACAGCCTGGCCACATACAGAGGCCTAACATCCAAGTAGCACCGTCCGGCATTCTAGGAGCACAAATTACACATATAATTTCCTGACAACCTATCGCACTTTTGAAGGCCCTGGAGCACCAGGACAATTGAAACCCCCATAAAATGACCCCATTTTATAAAGCAAACAGCCCAACGTATAATTTTTGAGGCATAATGAGTCTTTTGAATATGTCATTTTTTTCCACAAGTTTTTGGAAAATGTGGAAAGAAAATGAAAACGCATTTTTTTTACACAAAGCTGTCCATTTATGCAATATTTCTAACACATAGCATGTACATAGCAAAAATTGCACCCCAAAATACATTCTGCTATTCCTCCTGAGTATGGCGATACCACATGTGTAACACTTTTACACAGCCTAGCCACATACAGAGGCCTAACATCCAAGTAGCCCTTTTCACAAAGTTGTCCATTTATCCACTTTAAAACTGGGCCTATTTTTGACACTTGGTGTTTACAAGCTAAAATCATTTTTTTGCTAGAAAACTACTTAGAACCCCCAAACATTATATATTTTTTTTAGCAGAGACCCTAGAGAAAAAAATGGAGATCGTTGAAATATTTTTTATCACACCATATTTGCGCAGCAGTCTTCCAAATGCAAAGTTTTTGAACTAAAAAATAAGAAAACAGTAAATTTAGCCCAATTTTTTTCCATAATGTGAAAGATAATGTTACGCCGAGTAATTAGATACCCAACATGTCATGCTTCAAAATTGCGCATGCTCACAGAATGGCGCCAAACATTGGTACTTAAAAACCCCCATAGGCAACATTTTAAAAATTTCTGCAGGTTACCAGCTTAGAGTTACAGAGGAGGTCTAGGGCTCAAATTATTGCTCTCGCTCTAACGATCGTGGAGATACCTCACATGTATGGTTTGAACACCGTTTACATATGTGGGCGGGACTTGCGTATGCGTTTGCTTCTGCGCGCGAGCTAACGGGGACAGGGCGCTTTAATTTTTATTTTATTTTTTCCCATTTATTTTATTTAATATTTTTTTTACACAGTTTAAAAAAAAAAAAATGTTTTGATCATTTTTATTCCTATTACACTGCGATTCTGCCCGCGATCCAGAAATCATTGCAAATCGCGGGACGCCTGTGCGTTGCCCGTGATTTGCAATAGCACCCCAAATGCTGTGCGATGTTGCTGCGATTTCCGCCTTCTGAATCGCGGTAACATCGCGCAAACAACGCATGACGCCCCAAAGAAACTCTTGTACCTTTTTGGGGCGTCATGCGTTGTTTGCGCGATGTTACTGCGATTCGGCAGGTGGAAATCGCGGCAACATCGCACAGCATTTGGGGTGCTATTGCAAATCACGGGCAACGTGGTGATTCTGCCCGCGATCGCTACGCTCACATGTGAACGTAGCCTTATGGGTGTCAATTTCTGGGCACTGATGAGGTGACTGTTGGGTGACAGGTACAATTGGGGGGGGGGGCTGAGGACTGTGTGGGGACAAGTTTATTTGTGTGATTTTACTTTGACAGGTGTACAGAGCAGTAACTCACTGTTTCTGGCTCTGCTCTCCTCACACTGGAAACTGTATGAGGGGAGAAGAGCTAGTAACAGTGAGTTACTGCTCTGTGTTTACATTTTGTGATTGGCTGTGAATGGATTCACAGCCGAACACATAGTAAACAGTCACTGTCAGTGACTGTTTACTACTGCCGGTGACTAGCTGTGTTCCTAGGGAACACAGAGCCACCGACATGACCGCGCTGCGTGCTCCCGATCGCGCATGCACGGTCTGATTCCGGGCTCTGCTATTGTCATTGGAACACAGCCGACACCGGCAGTGCAGGGCGGCGCACACACGATCGCGCGCCTGCCCTGCTGAATGGGATCACGTCTTTTGACGTCTTCCCAGAACAATGGCCGCACCGCCCCGCTGTCAATTGATGGCGGGCGGGCGGGCGGCAAGTGGTTAAGAAAAACAGTATTTCTGCACTAGATATTTATTTTGCACTAGTCACTTTTTTTTGTAAAAAGAATTAGGAATTTTTTTTATAGAGAACTTTTGAACTGTTTATATGCATTTATTTGAACACATTGCATTTGGAGTTCATACAAGAGCAGCGCTTGGTCCTTTAATATTTAATAAAGGAGGATTGGCTGAAATAGAAAAAGTGCACAGGCAGGTTTTTCACTACAATAAGTTGACAAAGTAACAGACACTATAACACACTGGCTTTTCTGTGCCCCTTCATCCATAAGACCCCTTACTGGCCCTTCCAAGTCTATGATTTTCAAAACATTATCCCAGAAGAATCTGCAGATAATTACCTGATATTTCTAATCTTGATAAACCCATTGTAGTAAATAGCCCAAAGCTAGTGGAGACTGCATTTACAATGATCAGGATTAAGTGTTTTTTTATAGCAGGATTTAGCATACTTCTACAAAAATAAAAAAAAAAAAGAAGCAAAATGCACTAGATAAGATAATAAAACATTTTTTTAAGAATGATATAAAGAAAAAGAAAAAATACAGAGTTTTAGGTTGCACAACATGTGCAAATATATTTGAATGGCCCATTATTTATGGTTAACTCTAAACTGATGGCCTGTACAGGCTTTTAAAGGATCGCTTATGGAAAATTGAAATTGGTTTAAAACTTTTACATATAACCAGTGAAGTGACTAGTCTCAAATTATATAAAGAGATGAAACAAATCTTCTACATAAGTTGTACCTGATAATCTGCGGCCATTTGTCCTGAATGGCCTTCCACAACACAGAGATTAACACAGAATCTGGCAGCATCTCTCAACAGCAGAAAGCAGGGGGCATGAATCTGAATTTAAACAGTGCACAGCTAAGAGAGAGGTTATTATTATTACAAAAACAATTTCTTATCTGAACAATTTCAAATAATTGTAATGTCATCAATACTGTATATCTTATAAAAAGAGCAATGTTTGCCCTAAATGGGATTTTGGACCATATAAAAACAGTACTTTGCAGAAAACCCATATATAGGTTAGCATTATGTGGGGTGAACCCCACTCCCATAGCAGTTCCACATATCTGCAAAAAAAATCTCTGTAAAATATATATGATTTTTTATTAATCAAATACAGTCTAAAATAAAGTTATATAAAATTTCAGGCTATGATGAAGATTTGGATAAGGAGAAATTTGCTGTTAGAATCCCTAACTCATGTTCAATACACATGTATAAGGAAGGACATCAAGTTATTGTCATCTATGCCCCTCTTCCCATTTATAATGGTACAGAATCTTCAATGTATTCTCCGTATCAAGAACAAGGGCTGGCAGTGCTTAAATCAATGGTTGTAAGCAAATCAATATACAGCAACAAGGCATTGGTTAAGCTTCCCATTCTAGCAACAATAGGCAGTTCTGGAGGCTTTTCAGGATTTATATGAACCTTTAGTATATGTTAAAAGTAGGGAAACTGGAGAAAATCACAAAACAAAAATATTTTTTTGTTTTTTATTAACCTCTTCATGAAGATGGATAACACAAATACTAATGCCTGGACACAGTTTTGCAACTTTGACATGTGTTAGTAAAATTGAACATGAGCTAGCTATTGAGTCTATTGGAGCAGCACATCCTCAACTACTACAAGTCTACTACTTAGTGTACCCAGGTGAATTATACCTTGTTTTTTTCCAGGACAAATTGGTAGCAAATGGTTATGGATATATCCTGTTTTTTTTTAAATAAATATTATTAAAGGTAAACTGGCAAAAAATAGTGAAAAAAGCAATCTGTAGCCCTATTTGTGTTTATGTGTAGGGGGGATGAAAACAGAACCATGTTTTAAGAGATCCAAAATCTTTGCTTAGTATAAGAGTGGGTCTGATAATAAAGTTGGCAGTGCCTCCACCCAGGACAGGGCCTCTGTGAAGGGATTCCCTTCATGGGAAATAATCAGTAATCTAATCAAATTCATTGGGAGCATAGGAACTACTGCAACCAGAATATAACATTAACCAAAAGTATATAGATGCACACCAGTATGGAAATAATACAAACTTATATATATATATATATATATATATATATATATATATATATATATATATATATATATATATATATATATATATATATATATAAATGTTGCAGGAAAGTCCCATGCAGCAGTCCCTGAGAATGATCACAAAGCAATGTTCTTCTTGGTGTCAGAGACCTGAATACAAGATCTGTTGTCCAACCAGCCTGGAATGCAGCTTCTCACATGCAGAAACCGTGGCATTGCACTGAAACTCAGAGTCAACCTATCTACTCCGCAGTTTAGTCCCTCCCTAATAGTTTCTTTCCTGACATAAAACCAGACCTCTAACTATCAGAAGTAGCCATCCGATGCCTAACCTGGCTCTAGCCTATGCTGGTTATTGAGCCATGAGCTAAAGTTAGCTATAGAATCCCAGACCAGAAGGGACATGCTTAACTAAAATAACAGGAGCTGTGCACAAACTCTATTGCAATAATAACATAACATGTTCACCTACTAAAGAGGTAAAGAAGAAAGCATGGTCTATGAATGGGGTAGGAGATTAAAGAGGATGGGAAGAGGAAGAGGTGAAGGGGTATTTTTCTCAGCACTAACACAGCGGTGCATACATGCAGCCTCTATGGAAGAAGACCCACTTCCATGAGGCCACATATATGCTTACACTCGTTTGAAAGGGGTTAATCACCTTCAGAGATTTCTCTATCCTAAATATCCTTCAGTTGTAAATGAAACTCCTTAGTGTGGTCCATAACTGACTGGCTATCTACTAATACTGTACCTATCTGCTCAATAATCAACTGGATCCTGTGGTACAGTTCTGTCCCCTTATCAGCCTACCCGATTATATAATCAGACTGATCCTTCAGGGAACATACAGGGGTTGGACAAAAATATGAAAAACACTACATGATTTGCAGGTGTAAAAGTGATTACATGTTTTGTGTTAAAAGTGGAAGTGTTATTAAATGAGACGGTAGGCAGTATAAACTCCAAACATGCAAAGAACACTAGACACACCAAACTGGATTAATAAGAGCCGCTGCATTGTTTATTTATAAATATAAACAATTAACAATTTACCATAACCCTTTTAACCGCTTGCCAACCTTATAACATACATATACGGAGGCACTCCTGCGCTGGATCACGTACGAGGTACGTTATCTGGCACTTCCGGGGTAAACAAAATCAGCCAAAATCAGTGAGGCGCTCTTCAAATATCTGTCTGGCTACTGGCAATGACCCCTCCCCCCCTCAGGTTTTTTTCTTAAATAGGGGTCCTGGGAATTTCTTGAATATTTCAGGGGGTCAGGTGACCCTAAAGGACCTATCCTAGAGGAGCCCAAAGAACTTCCAGAACATTCTCAATCAGCTGACCTTTTATGACCTATCACAAAACCCTCCATTAAAATTATTCAATGGGGGCTTGAAACTTCTACCACCCCATGATGGAAAGGGGTGGCCCTAAAACTGGCTATCCCCTCTTTCCTCACATTCTTTTGGCTGACCATGTGCAACCCATGGTGCAGATATTGTTTTCCGAAGACAGTGCCATTTACCAAGACGATAATGCTCCAATGCACACAGCAGGTGTTGTCAATTTGTGGTTTGACGAGCATGTATATGAAGTCTTGCACCTTCCCTGGGTGCCGCAGTGGCTGGACCTCAATATCATAGAGCTACTATAGTCAATTATGGAGAACAAGGTTCGGGCCTGATTTCTGCCTCTGGCATCTTTGCTAGAAGCGGAGTGTTTCTGAGAGAGAGTGCTAGAGAGATATAGTTTTGGATCTTTTCTGCTTACCAGAAAGATTGCCAGGTAAATCTATATTGTTCTCTGCCTACCAGAGAGCAGGATCTGCTAACGAGGTCTGCTCCTGGTGCTCAGGTACAGCTCAGTTTGTCTGAAGTGTTTCTCACTGGTCCAATAGAGAAGCATATTGGACAGTGGAAATGAAACCTGACAAATGAGTGCACAGGCATTTAGTACAGCCCTGGTGATTGGCAGAGGAAAGTGCCTCGGTGCATGCTGGAATACTGTATAAATGGAAAGGACATATGTGCTCGGGGTCGTTTAACTTGAGAGCAGGGTCCCGGAGGGAGGGGTGGCTACCCCTCCCCTGTAGAAGTTGCCATGTGGACTCAGGTGTGCCCGAGAGTTAGAGAGGAACTGAACCCCGGAGGTCCTGCAGAGCTGACTAGAAAGGAGACACTGGAAAGGATCCGATTCTGCATACAGTGAGTACAGATCTGTGTCAAGGGGCCTGTCCTGAGAGGGCCATCCCAGCAGCTAGAAGAGTCAGTGGATGGGTGTCAGTAAAGGGGATGCTAGTGTGAGGAGAGGAGAGCCGATCAGCGGCATTTCCACCCAGGGGAGACCTGCACAGATAATCAGGGCACTGATCATCAGTGCAGCCCCAACAGTGCCTAGCAGTGATGCCATTCAGTGCCCATTAGTGATGCCAATCTGTGCCCATCAGGGATGCCAAAGTGTGCCCATTCCTGGTCCAAGTCAGTGCTGCCTTTCAGTGCCCATCATTGCCTGCTCATCAGTGCCACCTATCAGTGCCCATCAATGACAACTATCAGTATTCATTAGTGCTGCATATCAGTGTCACCTATCAGTGCCCATCAGTACTGCATATCAATGCCTCCTCATCAGTGGCCTTCAGTGCTGTCTAATCAGTGCCCATAAGTGTCACCTCATCAGTGCCCATCAGTGCAGCCTCATCAGCACACATCCGTGAAGGTAAAGAATTACTTATTTACAACATTTTCTCAAAGAAACTGAGAAAAAATTTTGGTTTTGTTTTTTTGCTTTTTTTGGAAAAAAAAAAACCCATTGGTGATAAAAGGAAGGAAGAAAGGAGATAAAAGTGTGAAGTATTGAAGCGGTTAAAGAGGAAATCAAACACATTACTTTTAGTTTTTCACTTTGAAAACCGCCAGGATCCTATTGCTCTATGTCCATGTGAACTGAGGTAAACAGGGAGGGAATTAACAGTGGATTAATCTAAATAAAAGGGAAAGATCCAACTAAAATGGATGTATAAAGCATGAAAACCACTTTAGAGAAATAAATCAGAAACGTGTGTAACCCCTGCTCTAGGTCCTGGTATATATCACATATTTTTGTGATAATGGAATTTGGCAGGATAGTAACAGCAGATTAGTCAAACTAAACATTTGAAGCATGAAAACAACCTTGGGGAAGGAAAAATCAACAGAGAATCCCTACCAACGTTACAATGTTTATTCATGATACCATAGTTTTCATATCAATTTCTGTGCTACGGACTGTCACAAGCACAGGTCATTGCAGGAAAATGATTTTGAGGAGAATGTGGTATTTGCACTGCACTGATCATGTGATGTCTATTTTTATTTAAATATCCGCAAAAAAAAATTTCATACTAATGAGTGTCTTTGTATAGACTATTTAGATTCTTTACGACCTTTGACAAATTTAAGTCTTGGATGGTGGATAATGCAATCTGATACCACTCCTAATGCAAAAATCATTCCAGTTCTCACACAGATGCCAGAGACAGAAAATGTGCCAGAACCTTGTTCTCACAAATTGACCATAGTGGCTCTATGACATTGAGGTCCGGTGACTGCAACGCCCAGGGAAAGTGCAAGATGCATGCTCATCAAACGATGATTTGATAACACCAGCTGTGTGAATTGGAGCATTATCATCTTGGTAAATGGCACTGTCTTTGGGAAACAATGTCTGCACATGGTCGGCCAAAATTTGTGCATAGTCGCCGGCAGTGACTCTACCTTTCAAGAGGATATTGGGACCTGCAGAATATGATTAAGATATGGCTGCCCAAACTATGATTGCGCCCTGAACCCTGAAAACTTGCAGTGTTTACCCACCTCACGACTGTTCACTTTCACCCCTTTCCTACCCAGGCCATTTTTCCATTTTCAGCGCTGAATGACAATTACTCATGCAACACTGTACCCAAATCAAATTATATTTTTTTTTGAGACGGATAGAGCTTTCTTTTGGTGGTATTTAATCACCACTGCGTTTTTTATTTATTTTTTTTGCTATATGAATAAAAAAATATTGAAATTTTTGTTTTGTTTTTTTCTTTGTTTTTGTTATAAAATTTTGCAAATAAATACTCTTTCTTTATAAGAGCCAGTTCACACTGATGCGATCCGACTTCGAGGGGCGACCTGTGAAGTTGCGGTGCACAGCGTGCACCACGACTTCGGCGCGACTTGCAGGGACTTCACATAATGGAAGTCAATGCAAGTCGCTCCCAGGTCGCCCCAAAGTAGTACAGGACCCTTTTTCTAAGTCGGAGCGACTTGTGTCACTCCTATTAGAATGGGTCCTGTGCTAATCAATGGCGAGCAACCGAGCGCGACTTGTCAGGCTGACAAGTCGTCTGACAAGTCGCGCTAGTCTGAATGGGGTCTTAATTAAGATCAAAAGGTATTCTGCTACATTTTATAATATTTAATGAAAGTTATAGAGTCTACAAACTATGGTATATATGTTTGAAAATTGATTAATCCTGATGTATTGGCTGCCTATCTCATTTCTTGAGGCCCTGAAAATACCCCCCAAATTACCTCTTTTTGGAAAGTAGACAGTCCAAGGTATCTAGTGAGAGGCATGGTGAGTTTTTTAAATTTGTAACTTTTGTCATAAATTTTAGGAAAATTAAGAATTTGAAATAAAATGTGTTTTTTTATTCACAAAGTCGTTAATTTAACAAGTTGTTTCTTACACACAGCATAGGTGTACTTATAATTATACCCCAAAACTCATTTTGCTATGCCACCTGAGTATGGGGATACCCCCTGTGAGACTTTCACAGTCTAGTTGCATTGAGGGACCCATAATCCAAGAACCCCTTTGGCCTTTCAAGGAGCATAAGTGATGCATTAAATTATGTATCTAATTTCCTGAGTCCCCGAAATGCCAAGGCAGGAGAAACAACCCCAAAATGAACCCATTTTGGAAAGCAAACACTCCAATGTATTTTCTGAAAGGCATAGTGAGTCTTTTGAAAATGTCATTTTTTTGCCACAAGTTTTTAGAAAATGCAGAATAAAAAATGAAAATGTATTTTTTTAAACAAAGTTATTATTATTATTTATTATACAGGATTTGCATGGTACCGGCAGTTTATGAAGCGCTTTACAACATAAGGGCAAACAGTACAATTACAATACAATGTATTACAGTAGGAATCAGACAGCCCTGCTCGTTAGAGCTTACAATCTAAGAAAGTTGGCAATTAATAAAATATTGCCTATTCATGTCATAGGTATACTTAGTATTACACCCTAAAACACATTCTGCTACTCCTCCTGAGTATGGCTATACCACATATGTGAGACTTTTTCTGTGTCTGGACTGATTGTGTACTGGACGTTCTATCTTGTTTATTGCACAAATCAACCAATTGTGTTAAAACCAATGTACTGTAATGGTCACCTCTGTATAAGTGATCATAAATTTACCTATACTACGTCAAAATGTATATACAATTCTAGCACTAGAGGGTGCCACATGTGTATTGCAGATATGTACATGTTTTATGTAATTGAATGATGTTTTATATATGTTGAACTAGAAATATAAAGTAAATCATACACTATACTTTTTATACATTATTTGGATCAGGGCTTTTTTTCAGCTGGAACTTGGTGGAACTCAGTTCCATTACATCTGGCTCAGGCTCACTGTTCCCTGCTGACCACTATCATTTGTGACAGCTTGTCCTAATAGCTCCCATAGATCTGATCTCCTCCACAAAGTGCAGGATGGGGACAAGGGAGATGCAGGTGCCTGTGGTGCAGTGCAGATGCTGACACCCCGACTGGATGATCTCCCTGCAAGTGAGAGAGGAGCCACCTACAGTACAGGGGAGGTACTAGTGCTGGCTGGGTGCTTCAGCTTAATGCAACAACAAAAGTAAGGTTGAAGACGGTGGATCTTTTAAGGAGGGGGGGGGGGGAGAATATAGGGCAGTGATGGTGAGCCTTGGTACCCCAGATGTTTTAGAACTACATTTCCCACGATGCTCATGCACTCTGCAGTGTAGTTGAGCATCATGGGAAATGTAGTTTCAAAACATCTGGGGTGCTAAGGTTCGCCATCACTGATATCGGGGCAGTGGAGGGGGTGGGGTTGCATGCAGAGGTCATAGCTGAAGAGGTGTGAAAGTGAGATGTGGTTAGGGAACGCAGAGGTAAGCAGCTATGGAAGAAAGCTAAACTCTGCACTCTGTGCGTTGCGCACCACTGAACTCTGCAATCTGTATGCAGCAAACAACTGAACTCTGCACATAATGCATCCTCGAACATTGCACATAGCGCACCCCTGCACTCTGCACTCTGTATGTAATGCACTCCTAGTATTTAATACCCCTTTAACCACTTAAGCCCCGGAAGATTTTACCCCCTTCCTGACCAAGGCCTATTTTGCGATTCGGCACTGCGTGACTTTAACTGACAATTGTGCGGTCGTGCGACACTGTACCTAAACGAATTTGATGTCCTTTTTCTCCCACAAACAGAGCTTTCTTTTGATGGTATTTGATCACCTGTGCGATTTTTTGATCATGCGCTATAAACAAAAAAAGAGCGTCAATTTTGCAAAAATAACAATATTTTTCACATTTTTTATATGAAATTCCCAAAAAAAAATGTAAAAATCAAAATCTTTTAACATTTTAGGCCAATTTGTTTTATGCTACATATGTTTGGTAAAAAAATTTCAAAAAGCGTATTTTGATTGGTTTGCGCAAAAGTTATTGCGTTTACTAACTAAGGGAAAGATTTTTGTCATTTTTGTTGTTTTTTTTTTTTAACGAGTAATGGCGGCGATCTACGATTTTTTTTGCGGGACTGCGACATTGCGGCGGACAGATCGGACCCTTGACTGACATTTTTGACACTTTTGGGATTACCAGTGACATTACTACAGTAATCAGTGCTATACATGTGCACTGTTACTGTAAAAATCACACTGGCAGTGAAGGGGTTAACTTTTTTTTAGAAGGAGGGGTAAGTGTGTCCCTAGGGGCGTGCTTCTAACTGTGATTGGATGTGGCTTGAGGTGTAAGAACAGGGATCAATGTTCCTACATAGTAGAACCGTATGATCTCCATTCTTACACAGGGAAGAATGACAGGCGGCTTTGTTTACATTAGCCGCCTGCCTTTCTCCCGCTGCAACGGACGATCGCGAGTGCGCCGGGCACACACGCGGGGGGGTCCATGACCGAGTGGAAGCGCGCCTCCGGGGGCGCGCGCTCGCTCCCTAGAGCCTCACAGGCTAGCGACATAGTCCTACGTTGCTTTGGCTTAGAGGGGCTGTCCGTCGCAGTAAATAGTCGTGCGGCAGTCGGCAAGTGGTTAAGACCCTTCCACTGTTAGTGAAATTTTACCACAGCCACTATTTGATACGGCTTTGGGGGTATGTGTGGGGGAAGGGGGTTTTGGGGGGGACCGTGGTTGAGTTCCTGCACCTATTTTCTGAGAAAAAAAGGCCCTGATTTGGATCATGCAAAATTAGTTTGTAATATTGGTCCATATAAATTAAGGTTTATGAGTAATTAGAGATGTATGATTAATTTACTTTATTGCATTTTTTGATGATGCATGACAAGTATAGTAGAGTATATTGGATGACACAGCACCAGAGGAGCTTTTTTCATGTAAGTGCAGTGATATTTTTAAATAAATGTTGGTTTTAGGTTCTGCACCATGAAGCTTCTTCCTTCTATTGTCCATTATGTATAAGAGAGCCTGCAGTGGTGCACTTTGCAGAGATCCAGCAGACATGCGGGACACAGAACAGCAAGTGAAACAGCAACCTCATACAGAACAGTGGCGTAGCGTGGGTTGTCAGCGCCCGGGGCAAGGCAAGTAATTTGCGCCCCCTAACCAGCAGACTTTTAGTACTCCCTGAGTGCCTTCCTACAATAGTACTGACCAGCCTGATTCCTATACTGACCTACCAGTCCACTACGCTAACATACCTGATTCCTGTACTGGCCACTACACTGACCTACCTGTCAACAACACTAACCCTTACAATGACCTACCTGATTCCTACCTGACCACTACACTGCCCACTACACTACACTACACTACCCACTACACAGAGGACACCACCGCGTCATCGAGTCCTTACAGGGGGCAGGTCGGGGAGGATTGTGAGAGCTTAGAGGTGGCGGGACGGAGGCACATGCAGGGCTGACTTAGAAGACGGCGAGGCAGGCTCCAGAAGCGAGGCGGGGCTCTGCCACTGGCCACCCCCGCTGCCGCACATGTCAATGTTGGCCCAATCACAGGGCGCCGACCGGCCATCGTTTAGCCTGAAGATGGCGGCGGCTGAAGTGACACGCAAGGAAGAATTTTTAAAGTTTGCTAGAGTGACACTGGCGTGGGATGCGCCCCCCCAAATGTTGCGCCCGGTGCGGCCGGCCCCCCCTGCACCCCCCACGCTACGCCACTGATACAGAAGGAGTGTCCTTAATAGAGTTGATGAGTGGAATATCTCTGTCGGCTGATATCTTTGAGAACAAATTTGATCCCTATAACTTGAGACCCAATCCTTCTGGTAGGAGGTGTGTATTGTAGTGGGGAAAGCACCTTCTTTTTGTGAATCACTGTTTACTGATTGAGCACAGATAATGGACTAACTTTTCACTGAGGACTGGATATATAATTTTTTTGCTTGATTTATTTGATTTATTATATATTGTTTTTGAACTGATCTTGTTTGAAACATAATGTCACTTGTGAAATTCTGATAATAAGGTTGCGCACTTTTATATTTATAATTTACATTTGTATATATATATATATATATATATATATATATATATATATATAGTATATTACATTTATATATATATATATTTATGTATTCATGCCATTGTATATTATTGTGACTGCTGTAATTGGCCTTTTACATCCTGGGTCTCTAGATGTATGATTTTCTGACCAAGCCTATAAGTCATAGTTGTACACATATGCTCTCCAGTGGACTAAATAGGAATGGCACATTCAATTGTGATTCTGATGTCACCAAAGCAGCAAATATTTCTGCTAAGTATATTGGAATCTTATCTTGTTCTCATCTTTCTTGGATCAACTGTAAACCTATCTTGATATTAGAGTGGTAACTGCACCAAGTGCTTTTGTTGTTTTGGTTCTGGTTCCAATATTCCTTAAAGGATAAGTCCACCCTAACACTAAAATCCCTGCATCTATATATCTCCATGATCTAACACTAATCTATCTAGCCCTGTAAGGAAGAAATCAGTATAATTACCTTTTTTTTTTTTTTTTAAGCCAATACGACCCAATCCCACGCTGAGCTGTTATCTGTGGCTTTGCTGTGGAGGCGGGTGCAGAGGACACGGCCGACCATAGAAGCCCCATAGTAAGTCTATGGGTGACGTCACTCCGCATTCATTTCACAGCCGTTATCGGCTGTCTCCTCTGCAGAGCTTCGGGTGCTGGAGGTTGGATCGGCTTCAAAAAAGGTATATATACAAATTTACAGGGCTAGATAGGTTAGTGTTAAATTGTGGAAATTCATAGACGCAGGAGTTTTAGTTTTAGGGTGGACATATCCTTTAAATATCTCCTTTATTAGACACACCAATATCACCTAAGTTGGGAACCCCAATTGTAGGGGAGGACTGGGTCAGAATTATATCTCCTGGGTCAGTACAAATAAGATATGTTGAGCTGGTGGCCCCATGTACAGATAATTCACAACTCAGGACTCAAACAGAGCAGGAACTCTAGTAATTGACAAATTATTTTTTTAAATGTGTACTTTTCACAGATTGGCGATCATCTTATTTAGCTCAAAAAGTACTTCAACATTTACAATCCATTCTTTAAAATCCCATTTATTAGCATATATGCAAAAAAGCTGAGGAACAAATGACGATGTTCTGTAAAGGAGCACACACCTTTCACCAGGCCTACCAGTTATGGCGATGTTATGGCACACGCTGCATAGTGCTCTTTTATTTTAAAGCCTAGTGGATAAGTGGTTAGCACTTTTGCCTGGCAACACTAGAGTCATTGGTTTGAATCCCAATCATGGCACTACCTGCCTGGAGTTTGCATGTTCTCCATGTGTTTGGATGGGTTTCCTCCCAGTACCCCGGTTTCCTCCCACACTCCAAAGACATGCTGGTAGGGTAAATGCTTCCTGTCTAAATTGGCTCTAGGACCGGGGCAGGCAACCTTAATCACTTAAGGACTGGAAGGTTTTACCCCCTTAATGACCAGGCCATTTTTTGCAATTTGGCACTGGGCGACTTTAACTGGTAATTGCGCAGTCATGCAGTGCTGTACCCAAAAGAAATGTAGGTTCTTTTTTCCCCATAAATAGAGCTTTCTTTTGGTGGTATTTGATCACCACTGGGATTTTATTTTTGCAATATAAACGAAAAAAAGACCAATAACTTTGAGAAAAAAATTATATTTTCTAATTTTTCTTATAAAAAAATATCCAATAAACTACATTTTTGTCATACATTTAGGCCAAAATGTATTTAGCTACATGTCTTTGATAAAAAAAATCTCAATAAAAGGATATTTATTGGTTTGTGCAAAAGGTATAGTGTCAACAAACTATGATGTATATACTAAAATTTACGTAGCTTTTACTTTCTGACTGCCTATCTCATTTCTTGAAGTGCTAAAATGGCAGGACAGTACAACCTCCCCTCCCCCAATTATCCCTTTTTGGAAAGTAGACACCCCAAGGAATTTGCTAAAAGGCATGTTGAGCCCATTGAATATTTTTTATTTTTGTCACAAGTGTTTGATGACAAAAAATTTTTTTTCACAAACCCCCCCAAATTACCCATTTTCGGAAAGTAGACACTCCAAGCTATTTGCTGAGAGGCATGTTGAGTATTTTGCAGATCTCGCTTTTTATCACAAAGTTTTGAAAACTGAAAAAATAAAATGATTTCCTTTACTTTCTTCATTTTTCACAACAAATGAGAGCTGCAAAATACTCACCATGCCTCTTAGCAAATACCTTGGGGTGTCTACTTTCGAAAAGGGGTCATGGGGGGGGGGGGGGTTGTGCTATCTTGACATTTCAGGGCCTCCGAAACTGTGATAGGTAGTGAGGAAGTAAAATTAGCAATTTTACGCTCTTATAAAGCCTGAAGGCAGTGATTGATTTTCAGGGTACATGGCTAGGCTTCCAAAAAGTCTCACACATGTGGTATACCTGTACTCAGGAGAAGCATCAGAATGTATTTTGGGGTGTAATTCCACATATACCCATGGCATGTGTGAGCAATCATTACAAAGAGTGTAATAAGAAATGTAAAGGCGAAATCAGGGCGACTAAAATAGAACACGAGAGACATATAGCGGAAGAGAGTAAAAAGAACCCCAAGAAGTTCTTTAAGTATATAAACAGTAAGAAAGCGAGGCCAGAACACATTGGCCCCATAAAAGATGACAAAGGTAATATGGCCACTGAGGACAAAGATAAGGCGGAAGTGTTAAATCATTTCTTCTCTTCAGTCTTCACAAAAGAATCGGGGGGCTACACGAACCTAGCTTGTAAGGCCGAACTAAACAACACACCTCAGGAGGTGCCGCCATGGCTAACAGAAGATAGACTTAAGGCCCGTACACACGTACCGATCGTCGGCATACAAACGTCGGCGGACGAAAGATCTGCCGATTGTACGCGTGTTAGTATGGTGCCTCCGACAGATGTCTGCGCACAATCCGCGGACAAAAGTCTTTCTTGCAAACATGAAAATTTTTGTCTGCGGACACCAGAACGGACGATTGTTCGCCTGTCAGTACAGAATTCGGCCGACAGACCGCAGATTTGCAAGACTGGGCATGCTCAGAAAATTAAAAACACAGGGAAAGTTAACCATTACATGACATCACTTCTGCAGTCAGCTGAAGTCTGCAGACAAAATTCTTGTGCTGTCCTTGTGCTGTCTTTGCACTTTTCAACAGACACCGACATCCCGGGGAGAAAAGACGAACATTTGTATGCCGACCATCGGTACGTGTGTACGGGGCTTTAGAACTAAACTAGAGAAACTTAACATAAATAAATCCCTGGGACCGGATGGCTTGCACCCGAGGGTTCTTAAAGAGCTCAGCCAGGTGATTGCCAGACCCTTATTCTTGATCTTTAAGGATAGTTTACAGATGGGTATGGTGCCAGCTGATTGGAAAAAAGCCAACGTGGTACCAATATTTAAAAAGGGGCCGAGGTATATCCCGGGGAACTATAGGCCGGTCAGCCTAACATCAGTAGTCTGCAAGATTTTGGAGGGGATGTTAAGGGACCACATACAAGACTTTAGTAATGAAAACTGTATTATTAGTAGCAATCAGCATGGATTTATGAAAAATCGTTCTTGCCAAACCAATCTATTAACCTTCTACGATGAAGTGAGCTGCCACCTAGATAAAGGTAAGCCGGTGGATGTGGTGTATCTGGACTTTGCAAAGGCCTTTGACACCGTTCCCCACAAACGCTTACTGTACAAACTAAGGAAAGTAGGTATGGACCATAAGGTGAGTACCTGGATAGAGAACTGGCTCCAGGGGAGAGTCCAGAGGGTGATGATTAATGGGGAGTACTCGGATTGGGCGGGTGTGGAAAGTGGGGTCCCCCAGGGTTCTGTCCTGGGACCAATCCTGTTTAATTTATTCATAAATGATCTAGAGGAGGGGATATCTAGTACAATCTCAGTATTTGCAGATGATACTAAACTAGGCATGCCAATATCTTCTATGCAGGATGTGGAAACCTTACAAGCAGACCTGAACAAAATAACGGGGTGGGCAACTACATTGCAGATGAGGTTTAATGTTGAAAAATGTAAAGTAATGCACTTGGGGGCCAAAAACCTGAAAGCAAGCTACTCACTAGGGGGGGAACCTCTGGGTGAGTCTAAGATGGAAAAAGACTTGGGGGTACTGGTAGACAACAGGCTTGGCAGTGGCATGCAATGCCAAGCCGCTGCAAGTAAAGCCAACAGAATACTGGGATGTATAAAAAAGGGGATTCACTCCAGAAATAAAGACATTATCCTCCCTCTCTACAAGACTCTGGTCCGGCCACATCTGGAGTATGCTGTCCAGTTCTGGGCACCGGTCCTCAGGAAGGATGTGCTGGAATTGGAAAGAGTCCAGAGAAGGGCAACAAAAATGATTGGGGGAATGGAGGACATCAGCTATGAGGAAAGGCTACAAGCACTGAACTTATTCTCTCTGGAGAAGAGACGATTGAGGGGGGATATGATATCAATGTACAAATACTGTACTGGTGACCCTAGCATAAGGAACAAACTATTCAGAGTAAGGGAATACAATAAGACGCGGGGCCACTCACTAAAACTAGAGGAAAGGCGGTTTAACCTTAAAATGCATAAGGGGTTCTTCACTGTTAGAGCGGTAAGGATGTGGAATTCTCTTCCACAAGCAGTCGTATCAGCAGGGAGCATTGATAGTTTCAAAAAACTGTTAGATGGTCACCTTAGAGACCACAACATACAGGGGTATACAATGTACGGTTAAAAGCAAACACACACACACACATCATAGGTTGAACTGGATGGACTGTTGTCTTTTTTCGACCTCACTAACTATGTAACTATGTAACTATGTAACAATATATCATTTAGTGACAACTTTGTGTAAAAAAAAAAAATTGACATTGTCATTTTCTCTAAACTTGTGGCAAAATATTAAAAATTCCATGGACTCAACATGCCTCTCAGCAAATAGTTTGGGGTGTCTACTTTCCAAAAAGGAGTCATTTGGGGGGGTGTTTGAACTGTCCTGGCATTTTTATGCCCGGTATTAGAAACTTATGCCACACATCACCCACTCTTCTAACCACTTGAAGACCAAGTCTTTCCTTTTTCTGACACTTTGTTTACATGAAATAACTATTTTTTTTACTAGAAAATTACTTTGAACCCGCAAACATTATATATTTTTTTAAGGCAGAGGCCCTACAGAATAAAATGGGGGGTGTTGCAATTTTTTTCACACAGAATTTGCGCAGAGATTCTACAAATGCAATTTTTTTGGAAAAAAAACACTTTTTTGAAATTTAAAAACACATTTTACGTTGCTGGTCCTTGTTGGGCATATATTGCAAGGTTCTTTTTTTCATACAGCCTGTGGGCCGATGTTGTGGATGTCCGACCGATGTGGATGAAGAAATTGCTGCCATGAATATATGACTAAGCATAGGGGAGATCCACCCTCTGTGTCCACTCCATCCCCTATGCTTCACCGTATATGCTCTTTTTTTTAACTGCGGTGGTGAAATCACCTCCTACAGCGCTGCAATTATTGATTTACGTATATGCTGAAAGCAGATGCTGTTGCTGTCAACAGATCAAAACAGATCAGTGCTGCAGCTGATGGGTGTACCTGCAAAGTAAATAATGGTTAACAATAAAACACAGTAACAATAAAACATTACAATATAATAGTATTCCGTACAGTAACACAAAGAATGGTGGTATCCGCAAAGCAAACTATGGTTAACAATGAAAAACAGTAAAAAAAAAAAATTACAGTATAGCAGCATATTATAAAGTACAGTAAAAAAGTAAGAATAGAAAATAAACTCAATAAAATGACAACAAATTTTTGGCTTTTTTATTCTGTGTGGTTTTTTTAAACTTTTTTTTACACTTTTGTTGTAAACTGTAAAAAACTTTAAACATTCTAGGCTCTCTCAAAATGTGATAGCCATCTAACATCTTTAGAGATCCTGTGTGAAAGTCTGCCCTAGACTGTGACGTGCTGTACCCAATACCAATACTCTACTAGTGTGTGGTAGCGATGGAAATAGTCCCCGATGCAGACACCAGGTTGGCCAGGACAGGAGGGAAAATAGTAAGTATCATGCTTATATCTGCATTTTCTACAGACACAACATCTTCTTTGGGGTGCTCTTTGGGTAGAGGTACCAGGGAGGACATCCGGAAAATTCCTCACATGCAGCCGGCTCACTGCATCTGGATTGGGAATTTTTACCAAAAATATGTAGCAGAAAACAAATTGGCCTAAAATGTTAAAAAAAAATTTGAATTTTAAGTTTTTTTTTTGAGAATGCCTTATAGCAGAATGTGAAAAATATTTTTTTTTTCAAAATTGTCGCTCTTTTTTTGTTTATAGCGCAAAAAAAAAATAAAAAATCGCACAGGTGATCAAATACCACCAAAAGAAATCTCTATTTGTGGGGAAAAAAAGGACATTAATTTTATTTGGGTCCAGCATCGCACGATTGCGCAATTGTCCGTTAAAGTAACGTAGTGCCAAATCGCAAAATAGGGCCTGGTCACGAAGGGGGCAAATCCTTCCAGTCTTAAAGTGGTTAAGGGAGGGTTATAACCCCTGACAGATTTTTTTTCACCATCTGTATCCTATTACAGAGATTTTGCTTCAATTCCTGTCCCAAAGCCAAACAGGCTCGGCTGCGCGAATCGATGTACCTATACATCGCTCGCACCCGCAGGTTGAGGGGGCACACACATGTACCCGCAGACCCGGCGGTGATTGGATTCATTGCAGAACCGATCACTCATCAGGTCCAGGCCAATGATTCCAGGTTGTAAGAGTTTACAACCACTTTAAAGACTGACTCCAGAAATACTATGACTATAAAAATGGATCATTAGAACAAAGTTGGCTCAAACAAATACTTTCTTTTACTATCAGCTCTGTGTGAACTGCATATAGCATCATTCGTCATCCTCTCCACCTCAGACATTCAGAGGAAGCCTTGTATTTATAGATAAAAATGTGCTAGAACACAGCACTGTATACTACATGTAGCTGAAGCTACATACTGTTTATACAGCGCTGACTGTGACTTCATTAAATAGTAAAGCTTGGTCCAAATGAGCTATTTAGAGTCATAGTTTTCCTGCAGTTAGACTTTAAAATGGATCTAAACCAAAGACTAACATTTTAGTATATTGCAGCTTACCAGTTCTTTAATGCAGTAGCTTTCATGTTTTTAAATTTTACGAGTACAGAGAAATTCCTACTAATCCTCCTGATAAACTTGTGTCCTTGTAACCTCCTTTGTGCTATGCTGAGATCTCAAACAATGCTATCTGCAGCTCCAGCTTCCTTCTATGAAAAACAACCCCCTACCCCTTCCCTATGAAATGAAGATCAGGAGAGGGGGCTGTGTTCACTTCCTGTCTTAGGGTGACAACACTGCTCCTCCCAAGACAAAGTACAGTGTGTGTGTCATCCCGGTGCAGAAATCATCAGGCAGGATCACCACGTGAAAACAAGAGTGTAAAAGGATTACACAAAAGAAATTAATGCAGCCACCACATCTAAGGACCGCTAAGCTGCCACTTTGCATTCTTACAGCGTAGATAAGGTGGATACATTTTTTTTTTTCTTTTTTTTTTTCCTTTGTTCTCATACACTTTTAACGTCGACTGCATATGAGATGTGTATTTTGGCCTGTGAAGCACCCTTTTGTCATCATGAACTTTTCAAGGTTATCTGCAAAGATTGACTATTCCACTTTGTTATCATTGCTTCTTGTTCTTCTACCCTGAAGTAAGCTCACCCTGGGGGAGATTTATGATATCAAGCAAGTTACCGACAAGATTAGACACAAGTTAAGATTAGACACAGGTTCAGTGAAATTCTGGTGATAATTAGGTTGTTCTTCAATAATATACTGTGTATTGCTTACACTCAGAGGAGCCGCTTGGTATGACGGGTTCTCTGTTCTTTGCCAGTATTCTGAGAACTGATTCTTGCCCTGGACAAATGTCTGCTTCTGGTCCTTCTGGGCTACACTTCCCAGTGTCCTGTGCAGTTGCATCATCAAGGAGGGCGGGGAGGTACGTTGTTCATCAGTAAGTTCCCTTTCTCCTGAGTGGGTATTACTGCTGCTGCAGACACTCCGGGCCATGGGAGGGTGAGGTATAGCAAAGAAGGGACTTATTCCAATACCAATAACAAATAAATGTCCATAACCTGACATGGTATAATGTGTGAACAATAAACCAGGCAGTAAGTTAAACAGGCATAATAAAAATGTATTTATCTAATAGCACATTTTCTACTAAACATTTCAGCTGGAGGGACAACCCATCAAAGTGTGTCAATGGGCAAGCTAGAGTCGCTTTCCACAAATACTGGAGCAGAAAGAACTGGCATCTCTGGAGACCGTTGAGTGGTGACAAGTCTCTTCCTTGTGCTCTTGCCCAGTAAGTAATTTGTCAGTCTTTTGGAGGGCAAATTGTCCTTTTTGCTCATTGTTCTTTTGGCTCGGTTGGCCCTTTTCCAGCAGATTCTTCATCTGGCTCTAGGGGTGTTTGGAAAGTCTCTGTATTTTCCACATACAGTAGGGTTAGAGGGTCTTCATGACTTTCTAATTCATAACCTTGTGGGATGAATTCAGGGTCCTGAGGTCCGAGAGTCCCCACAGTTAGTCGCAACCAGTCCATGCAGGCATCTTCCTCCTCACTGTCTTCTTCCTCCGCAGCTGGTGGAGAAGGAGGTTATCTGGTCACCAGTCATTTTTTTGGAAGACTATCTGGGTAGGGGGTAGAAACTGTGGCTGAGGCATGCAAACAGCTTCTGCTAGAGGCAGGAGATGGTTGCTGTGCCAGACTTTCTGTGGACCTGTCTTCCCTTGGATGGATTTGGTACACTGGTTACCCAGGTAACTGGGCAAATGCAATATGTCTAAGATCTCCACTGATCAGCAAGCTTATGTTTCCCAGGAATATCCATATTTCTCAGCAGCCCCCGATCATCCACCTGTAAGTCAAACTTTTAGATCAAAGTTAATTTTATTTTGTTGAATCCGAGTATCTGATGCAGCTTGAGCCTTTTCATAAGCCATTTTTAAGTTTTTCCCCAGGCGGTTCACATATGGGATGTCACAAATGTCTGGTCCAGCAATGTGCTGAAGTCAACTGGCAAACATGAGCCTATATGGGGAGTACCCTTTGGCATTATTCTTGGTACCAATGTAAGCATGCACTACTGTTGAGATGTGCCTGCTCCAGTGTGGTTTCTTCTCTATGGTAAAAGTCCCAAGCATTTCAAGAAGGGTGTGGTTAAACCATTCAGGTTGCGGATCTACCTGAGGATGATAGGGGATCATTCTAGACTTCTGAACACCCAACAGATCCAGTAGCTTCTTTATGCGTCTGATTTAAAAGACTCTTCTCTGATGAGAATGGATTCTTTGAGGCAGTCAATAATGAACAAAGAACTTCTCCACTAAGGCCTTGGCTATAATTGCTGACCCTCTGTCAGTAAAGCTTGAGCATAACAGGTGTCACCACCAGGACATTTTCCTGTCCACTCACACTGGATTCTAAGGATAATAAGTCAAAGCACAACAACTTCATAGGCTGCTGGCTTTGGAGGTGATCAATTGGAGCAGTTCTGGAAGGCAAAGTCTGACAATGTAGGCAAGAGTGACAGTAGCTTTCAACTTCTGCCTGCATGAAAGTCCTTTCGAACCCTCAATGACCATGGTCATCGTGCACAGCAGTCAGCACAGTTTCTCTATGTTTTTCTGATAGAAGCAGTTGGCATTTGTCTTCAGGCTCATCCAAGGGGCCCCTTCTGTAGACTACCCCATTACACAACTGCAATCAATCCCATTCCTTATGGACCAGGTGTACTACCTTTGGCGGGTTCACTAGTAGCATATTTGAATGTCCACTTTCCAGAGCTTTAAGAGTCAGACTGCAAGGAGGATATTCCATCTGGTCTCTTTTTAAATCTTTTTAAATCTTTCTTAGAATGTTTAGGCAGACCTTCATCTCTGACTTGGGTGAGATTGCAGAATTGTGTTGGGGACACCTGTAGCAGAGACTCCTACTCCTACTAACTTCCACTCCTGTCGCTCCCCTATCCCAACGCTCAACTCCCTGCAACAGAGCTTGTACTCCTTCTGATGTCAGTTGGGTCCACTCTTCTGGGGGGGGATTCAAGGTCATAAGGTCTTCTTAACTGAGCATACGCATCTCTGTTTCTGACCTTTAGAAATACATCAGACTGAAACAGAAGCCAGATAGGGCAGCCAACCATCTATGCCCCATGACATCCAGCTTGGCTGTGGTGAGGATATAGGTGAGCTGATTATTATTGTTCTTGTTCACAACGTCTGCACCATGACTGCACCATGCAGGTAGACTTTCAACTCATCCACTACAGCCCTCTTTAAGGCAGGGAACTCAAGCTTGTGTGTGGGATAGTGCTTCTCAGCAGGGGTAAGGCTTCTGTTCAAATAGACAACAGGTCATAAGTGTCTATCATGCTCTTGATATCAGCTAGCCCATTATGACTTGTAGTTTGAAAGGTTTGGCTGGATTAGCATAGGCCAGGACAGGAGCACCTATTAAATTATTATTCAACTGATGGAAGACCTGTTCACACTGGTCAGTCCATTGGCCTTGGATTGATTCTTGAGGCTTCCTGAGCCCTTTGGCTTGACTAAATGATCTTGGTAATTTTGAGTCATCCTCCTCATCCTCACTCCTCAGGAATGAATTGAGAGATCATGCTATCTAGGCGAATCTCTCTATGAATCTTCAGTGACAGCAGCAGAACTCTAGAAACTACCTCAGTTCAGTCACTTTAATTGGTCTTGGGCATGAGGTAATGGCTTCTAACTTCTTGGGGTCAGTAACCACTCCTTTAGAGGAGATTATGTGTCTGAAATAAGTGACAGCGGCTGAGAGAACTGACACTTCAGCAAAAACTTCCAGCCCTCATTGTGAAGTCTCTTCAAGACCTTCTCCAGGTGCTCTTCAAGGGTTCTGCCAAAGACAATGTCATCTAGGTACACCAGCACTTCAATCAGGTTCATGTCTCCTACTGTCTTCTCCATCAGTTGCTGGAATGTTGTTGGAGCTCCTGACAGGCCTTAAGACATTCTGACAAACTTGTAGAACCCAAAATAAAGGCCATACTCCCTCTATCATCTGGAAGCATGGGAATCTGTCCACTCTTTAGGTTCAATTTGCTGAACCACCTTGCATTGACAGGCATTATAGGGCATCTTCTTTCCGGGGGGTGTTGTATTGGTCAGAAATAGTTCTGTTGAGTGTGCGGTAGTCAATACACATTCTCAAGGAAGCATTATTTTTCTTTACCACCACTATGGGGGAGGCATTAGGACTCTGTGATTCTCGAATTATGCTCATCCTCTAACTCTGCCAGGTGCCCATGGAGATCTTTCTGATTACCCAATGGAATCACTGAATGGTTTGTCTTTGGCTTGGCTTGGCTTTGGCTCTCTCTCTCTCTCTCCATTCAGATGAAATTTGGGTACTCTGCAAGTAGAACCTTTCTACTGGAATCTCATCTTTAGTTTCCTCCAACAGATCAGATGGTGACACAGGGGTAACTTGATTAACATGTCTTATCAGCATTCAGGCCCCTAACTTCACTGGAGAGTTAAAAACACTGAAGGAAGCCTTCCCATTATTTCATTGCAGAGCCCTGGGCAACATTAGTTTAAGGATCAACATCACCTCCATGTCCGTGTCCTGGTTGATCCCAGCTGAACTAGACTGAAGTTGGTAGACATCTTCTCACCTCTGTCTAGTCATCACAACTTCCCAATTCCTTCTGCTGGGGCTTTCTGTTCCTGTACTATGTCCTGATACACTTGATGTAGCACGGGGTGAACACCCTCAGTAATGTCATGTATGAGACAAGGAGAGCGAATAGTCTCCTAATGAGATCAGTGTCTGTTTCTACTATCAGAGAACTCTTGTTGGCCTCGGGTGGACAAGGGCACATGATGGTTAATGTATTGAATGTCTCTGCTTGCCCAACCATGGAAGGGTCAAAAGCTAACTTCATTGGCAGATACCCATCATAGGGCAAATTTTGGGTTCAAGGACCCAAAATTTCCAGCTCTTCCGATTTCTGTATGGGTAAGCTCTTTAGATCCTTGTCATAGAAGTCTTAGTACAGCAGAGTCATCTGTGCTCTAGATGTCTTCTACTTGAACTGATATAATGGGAGAAAGCCCTATTAGCTTTTCAGAGATATTGCTTGGAGCAACAGGGGCAGTGGGTACTTGCGCCCCCTTCCTAGTTGGATGACATTTTAACTCGATTACGTTTTGGATGATTGGTGTACAATGTCCTTCTAAGGCTGCATACCTGAGGTCCAAAAAGAGAGTGAGTTAGACAGTCTCTCAAAAACAGCAGTGGGAACCTTCTGCAAGGTTTTGGGCCTTTGCTGTTTCTTTGGAGTTGATGCTGCCTGTTGGAGGTGGGCACTTGGTTCACTTTTGGTGCTGGTTTTCAGACTTCTGTTGGCTTGTGCTTGTTTCTTAACAGGAACAGCCATCATTTTCATCATTTTTGACATCTGCGACTTCAGAGTGGTTATCTCTGAACTTACCTCTATCTCACCCACCGAGCCAACTTTGACCAGTGATCCACAGCTTTCTTGGCCTTAAACATTATGACTTCCTCCTCTCACACTTTTTCAATGAGCTCAGGATACTTTACCGACATACCATTTTCTGAAGTCTTTAGCTTTCACCAAACGGAATCAGAAGGTAAAGCACCTCTCACAATCTGCTTCATTCTGACTTGATGTATGGCTGTAGGTTCCATTCCTTTCTTTAGCACGATTTGGTACAGCATCTTGTTTAGTCCTCGGATGTACTTGGACAGGCATTCTCCCTTGTGTTGGAATGCATGCTCAGATTGATAGTTCAGATCAGAAGCCTTCTCTGCCCAAATACCTACTGTAGCATGGCAAGACAAGGTAATCATAACCTGAGCAGGCTTTTTGACTGAACTTGATATTTCTGATGGCCTCTGCAGCAGTTCCTCCCAAATACTTCCTTGATGCATTGCTTCTCTTGTGCCTCTGGGACATCCCATTTTTCCAGAGCCCACATGGCCTGCTCCACCCAAGTTTTGTACTCTTCTACCCCCAATGGCCAGTGTCCCTGGGAAGGTTCTTACATTTCTGTAGCCTGCTCCTGGATGATGCTAACCTGATTACACTTGGTCATAAAGTTTCCCAGGGAGGTAAAAAAGTCTGCCACGCCCTGTATTCAGCTCTTAGATCTTGCCTTATGTGTTTATCTCTGTGGGATCACTTGTCCTGAAATATGTTTTTGATTATTCCCTTGTACATTATCTTCTTCTTGCACATTGTTTTTGGACTTGTACCACTGCTCATACATATGTTGTATGCCTATTCCTTTTTCAATAAACTTTGAATTTATAAAAAAAAAAAAGTCTGCCACTATGATAACTGAGGTTGCTAGCATAGAAGCTCCTTTGATGGATGTGGTATGACGCTCTCTGGATCGGCATCTGGCACTCTCAGCTGTACCAGGTGGGCTTGAATATCGTTAACTGCATACTAGCCCTCTGGAAGCAGGCAGGAATCCCCCTTATCCATTCTAGAAGTGCATTAGTGTGAGAAGCGACTTGATACATTTTCATGTGTGAACACTGACTAATCAAGAACTAGTTCTGTGAACGCTTGTAGGATCTGCTCTTTGATCCAGGTGTCTCTGGGAATATCGGCCACCAGGCTCGACTACCAGTGGCAATTTTGCTCCTCACACCCCTGGGTTGCCGCAGCAGGATTTATGTTGACTGTTTCTAGCTCATTGTCTTAAGTGTTTTTACACATAACAGAGGGATCCCAGATGAGCCCCCACGTGTAGTGCCTACCCCACAGAGCAGAGTATGACAGGTTCTCTGTTCTTTGCCACAATTCTGGGAAATGATTTGGCCCTCTGACACACCTGGTTAGGCAGGGAGATACTGAAAACATATATGAACTCAGTTATTAGTATATTACCCACAATTTTATCATAATATAGGAAATTGACACCAGATTATGTAGTGGTAAAAAAAGTTTATTATAACCAAACAAAAAAAAAATTACAATACTTAATAGACAAGTACAGGAATCAGTTTGAATGCAGAAAACTAGCTGATGAAAATACTGGGCTATAATCTGGTGGATTACTGTGGCACTCAGCAAACCAACCTAATATCTGCAGCACTGGCAAAGGGCAGCATAAACATTGAACCATATAAACAATGCAGCATAACCAGTAAGAAATTAAATGATTAAAGAAATGTCACAGAGTGTACTCTGTGTATATCCCCTGAATGTAGATGTATGTTTAGCTTCTAAAGGGGGAACCCCAGGGAGGTAGTTGTACAGTGTCTGGCACCTGGTTTGCTGACTTCTGAAAGAGAAACCCTTAGGGAGGTATTTGTACAGTGTCTGGCACCTGGTTTGCTAGCTTCTGAAAGGGAAACCCCCAGGCAGGTAGTTGTACAGTGTCTGGCACCTGGTTTGCTGGTTTCGGCCGAATAATGGTGGAGGCTGATCTTTTTTGTGATGCACTATGTTACCCTCCTTTAAAATCAGCATGCAGTGATTGGTTTGGGGATTTTTTAATGGGCAGTCTCCTGTTGTACTGACCTGCTAACAGTGGTGAAGTAAACACAGCCACAACTGCTCACCAGTTCTGGCGTTTAGCAAAACTTGCCCTGGACACATGTCTGTCTTTGGTCATCAGAAACCTGATCCTTGGTGGCTCAGTGCTTAAAATCCGGTCTTCTGGTCTCTGCACAGCCTCAGCGACAGGTCCCCGGTCTCTGCACCAACTCAGCTACAGGTCTCTGGTCTTTGCACAGGCTCAGCTACAGGTCTGCACCGCTCTAGTCCCCAGCAGCAAGAGGAAGTTCTTCTCAAAAGCCCAGGAGAAAACATACTCATCTCTCCTCCTATTACAAGGTGTCCTTGGCTCTTGTAGTTCACAGCCCCATTCACCTTCACAGTACAGCTCTCTTTTCGGATTACATTTCCCAGTGCCCTGTGCGGTTGCATCATGCAGGAGGGAGAGAAGGTTAGCTCTGCATCAGCAAGTCCCTTTCCTCTCTGTGGGTATTACTGCTGCTGCAGACACTCCAGGTGGTAGAAGGGGGAGGTATAACAGGCACAGAAGCATAGCCCTGAGCTCTCCGCTAGCCGGCAGAGCACTTGGCTACAGCTATATATGCTGCAAGCATAAAATAACTTTTCCTAACATTTTACTCAAGACACACACAAACTTTTAGACATTGCCAAGGACATGTTTTATATTGAAGTCACACTTCTAAGCAGCAGGTGGGGAAATTTATGAATCAATCTGCTTTCTAATAGTAAATCTGTCTCACTACACTTTTCCATTGCCATGCTCTACATCAAATTGATTAACGGCCCTTCTGTATTCTTAAGAAAGTTGTATCAACATCTGAGAAATCAACTTACCTTTTAATAGTCACAAAATACCCTGTATTAGTGACAATGGGGTTGATTTACTAAAAGCAAATAGTAAGTAAACAAGCTAAAACTTCACTTTACAAAGAATACTCAATCACATGCATAGAAAATAAAAACATAAACAGCATTTTTGCTTGCACATGATTGAATGATGAAAGTCAGCAGAGCTTCCCCTCATTTACTAAGCTCTAGAGCTCTAGCTCTACTCAGCTGCACTTACAAAGTGCACAGTCTATTATCCTGTGGGTAACCCCAGTGTTTAGGTTCACAATTTGTACATTGAACCCAACAAGCTGTGGGTCTGTAAGGCATTGATCGATTCCTAGTGTTTACCAAGTATACCTAGTCACTCCCATCAATTCTTTAAAAGGAAAAATGTCAAAACCAAATTGTGACCCAAGGAGACCATGCCAACTTTTGAGAAGGTAAAACTAAATGCTTTACTGCTCCAAGCCTGTGAAAATCCAAATCTACAGTTTTTTTTCTGAGGCTGATGCTGTATTTTTTTCAATGTTGTAATTAAAGACCAATTCCACAAGGTTCCAGGATTGAAGGGACAGAACCAGGAATGCCAAACTAATGTTTTATGGGCCTTGTGCAGCTCTCTTGCAACTTCTCTGAGGCCTTCAGTGGTTCAAGGATAAAAATTGATGTTTTCCCCCAGCTGTTCCCCAGCTGACTAGTTGCACTTGTAACAGAATTCCCATTTATTCACCATGCTCAGATTCAGGCAAATGTCCTTAACTTCTTTTCCCACAACTCACCGGGTTCCTGGACAAGCACAGGGAAGGTTAGCTTTTATACTTCGTTTGTGAAGCAGTTCACTGGTGAAAGGCACTCCACTGTCAGAACCGGCATGCAGGCAGCCCATCCGGAGCCTAATAGTACACAATCTCCCCAACTGTGGGGAGTTCCTCCCTGATTACTGCAGTTCCAATAGGGTGGACAGGGATGCACAATTCCTACTGCCCGACACCTATGAGACATATAGTTCCGAGTGTCGGGCAGGTAGTATTTTGTAACACTTAGCCCTGCTGCAGGCAGGGTTAACCTGCTAGATGGAAGCATTTGGGCAGCTGCGCTGCACCCCCCCCCGGATGCTTACACACCCCCCGGTAAAGTGCCCTCACCCCGTACGCGGCCCCCTGATATGTATCGTGGGCTCCGCTTGCCCATCTGCGGGCCCAGGAACGGCATAGTGGGTGCTGCTAGGTACAGAGGGGGGAGTAGAATGAACATACGTTCGCTCTTCTCCCCTTCTTTTTCCTGACCGGGAAGTGACGTGTATGACATCACACCTGGGTCCTCGTTGACAATTTCCCTGGCCATCAAGGCCAGGAAATAATTTAATGCAGTGCAATGTGCATTGCATTAAATTCGGTAGAGCACAGGGGAGACATCCAGGGTCTTTTAGACCCTGAATGTCTCATTATAGAGAACGTCACCAAGAAAACATCACATAGGGGACTTTTTGTCGCCTATGTGATGAAAAAAAAAAAGTTAAGCCTCCCTGATGCTGTGGTGAAATATTCTGCTAAAAACATGCAGCACAGCTATCTACCACAATGTCCTCTCAACATCTGCTTCAAGCCTGGGTACAGACCTTCCTTTTCCTCTCCACAGAGCCCCAGTCATGCTGTTATGTGTAGTTTCATTGCCATTCTGTAATACAGGCTCAGTCTGTCTAGAGACCACGTCTCCCACTAGTCAGTGGGAGACATAGTACAGGATTGACCCCAATAGTCTGGGTTTTGCAACTTGTGCCCACCTGAAACCTGGACACAACAAATCTCCAGCCCCATCAGGTAAATCTGTGCTGTGGATCATGGAGCCAGTGCGGAAACTCAGACACTCAAACCCAGGTATAGGATTCCTGTCAGCTGTGCTTGACTATTCTGTGTCCCTTTGCCTTCTCCCTGCTGGGCGCCCCCCCCCCCTTCTGCCTGAATGATTTGCTTTGCAGTCATTGGTTGCTAGGACCTCTGGTATCCTAGCAACCAATTATTCTTTTGCCGCTGTGCACGCATGGGATCTTCCTAGCCCTACAGCCGCAGCCGCTCCACCTCCTAGCTCTGCCCCCTAAAGGCTCGTATACACTATAAGAAAACCGAGCGCACATTTTCGTCCAAAGAATTTCTGTACGATTTTCGAAGGGACAAACTCTAAAATGTTTCTGGTACTGGAAAAAATGAACGATTTTTGTTTAATGTGTACCGTTTTCGTACAATTTTTGTACAAGAAAAAGCAGAAAAGAAAGACTGCGCATGATCAGAAACAATAAACAACAAAAAATGCCTTTGTCGTACGGGAATTTTCATACAGATTTTCGTAAGAAAATTCTTTCATCAGTTCCGATTTGCTGTGAAACAACGAGGAAAATCGGACAATCATTCGCCCGATTTTCTTATAGTGTGTACCCCACTTAACTCTGGCTCCTTCCCACACGCTCTTGCTTGCAGCGGCTTTAGTGTCCTTCCCGCCGGTAAGGTGCAAAATTATAGAAGCCTTAGAGTGCAGGGGGCGCTGATATAAGGGGGACTCCCTCTAATGGAGGTCTCTAAGGGAGGGGGGCACTGATATAAGGGGACTGTGAGCTAATGGGGGGACTCTAATGGGGGATGCTGACTGCTGATATAATGGTTGCTGACCAACCAAAAGAATCAGCAGTCAGCATCCCCCATTAAAGACCCCCATTATATCATGGTCAACCCCCCCCCCCCCCCACACACACACACACACTTACAGACCCCCATTAGATCAGAGTCCTTTTATATTAGCTATCCCCTTAGAACCCCCCCCCCTATTAGATCAGAGCCCCCTTATATCAGTGACCCCCCTTAGAGACCAAGGGTTGGTCTGTAAGATGAGTTCTCTGATATATGGGGACTCTGATCTAATGGGGGTATGTCTAAGGGGGGTGCTAATATAAAAAGGACTCTGATCTAATGGGGTTCTGTAAGGGAGGTCCTGATATAAGGGGACTCAGAGGAAAGAGGAGCTTCCTTCTTTGCAGAGTTATTGATCTGAGAGCACAAGAGGGAAGGGGGAGGGCAACTCTGATGTGCGGAGGAACACCAGATGTAAGGGGGGGACTCTAAAGGGGACACCAGATGTAAGGAGGGGACTCTGATGGGGACACCTGATGTAAGGGGACGACTCTGATGGAGACACCTGATGTAAGGGGAGGACTCTGATGAGGACACCTGATGTAAGGAGGGAAACTGATGGGGACACCAGATGTAAGGAGGGACTCTGATGGGGACACCTGATGTAAGGGGGGGGAGCTATGATGGGACACCTGATGTAAGGGGGGGCTCTGATGAGGACACCTGAGGTAAGGAGGGGACTCCGATGGGGACACCTGATGTAAGAGGGGGCCTCTGCTCTGATGGAGACACCTGGTGTAATGGGGGGACTCTGATGAGGACATCTGAATTAAGGGGGCACTCTAATGAGGACACCTGATGTAATAGGGGCACACCGATGAGGACAGCTGATGTAAGGGGGCACTCTGATGAGGACACCTAATGTAAAGGGGCACTCTGTTGAAGACATCTGATCTAAGGGCGAACTCTGATGAGAACACCTGATTTAGTCCCGGTTCACACTGGTGCGATGCATAAATCCCTGCGATTCAGTGCCAGTTCCCGCATCGCACCTAAATCGCACACTGTTTCACACTGACACACTGATCTGGGGGTGTCAATAACATTGACACCCCCAGTGGTTCATAGATTGCAGTGCGAACTGTCAAATGGTGCAGGAATCGGATCGCATAGGTATGAACACCCATGCGATCCAATTCCAGTGCGGACCAAAAAAAAGGGTCCTGCACCATTTTGGTGTGAATGTGATTTCAGCCATACAGTTTGTATAGCTGAATTTGCATCGCACAGACATCACATGTGATCTGCACAGCAATGCAGTGCAAATCACATTTGATATCTGTGATTACACAAGTGTGAACCCAGCCTTAAGGGGGTACGCTGATGAGGACACCTGATTTAAGGGGGCACTCTGATAAGGACACCTTATTTAGGCAAGCACTCTGATGAGGATGCCCAATTTAAGGGGGCACACTGATGTATAGGGGCACTCTGATGAGGACACCTGATGTATGGGGGCACTCTGATGAGGGCACCTTATGAAATGTGGTTTTATTTTGAAATATGGATGTGATTTGCCTACTTGTACTTGTTTTTTTTAATAGAAAGCAATTTGGACTTTGTCTGGAAGACATTTTTAATGACCAGACCTCCTTAAAGTGTTAGTAAACCCAGATCCTGCAATTTTTTCAAAAAATATAAACTGATAAATATAAAATAAAGGGTAGTGCGCTATTCAGATGTGTGATGAAGCTAAAATAATATTAAGATAAACAAGAAAGTGTAATAGAAAAAAAAACAATATGATAAACCTCCAAAATATATATATATAAATGAAAAATCAAATGCTGAATAGGGATGATCGAACTTTTGAAAAGTTCGGTTCGGCCAGAACATCCGAACTACCCGAAAGTTCGGCCCGGATTTCAGAACCCCATTGAAATCAATGGGACCCGAACTTCGGTAATCAAAAAACACCATTTTAAAGCCCTAAAACCCAATAAATGCCCCTAAAAAGTGCCTAGGGTTCTGGGTCATGCCCCATTAACTATTAATCACACAAAAAAAAGTTCTTAAAATTTGTCATTTTTGATAAAAAAAGCCAATTATTGAAAAAAAAAAAAAAGAGAGAGATTTTTTGATTTTTTTTTGATTCTTTGGATTTCGTATCTGGGGGGTCTAAAAAGTGTACCTGTGAAGTTTCAGCTCTGTAGCATGTCCAGAACCATAAAAAAAAGAGATCGTTTGTATTTTGTCACTTTCAGAAGACCAGGGGCGGACTGAACGGTCGGGCACTTCGGACGTGGTCCGAGGGCCCGGCCGGGAAGGAGGGCCCGCCAGGAAGGGAACACCCGCTGCCCAGCAGAATTAATTCACCCAATGTTGTCTCTGAGACAACATCGGGCTATCGGAGCCCGGCGGCCGGGGCGCCATTACCGCTACGTGAGGAGGGGAGGGGCCCGGCGCTGGGTTTCCAAGGCGTCCACTGTACTGTGAGCGGGGCGTGTTGGCGTCGCATACTGACGTCACGTTCTGACGCCATCGTGCGCCGCCTCCGCAGGCCGCGATACAGCCAGCCAGTGTAACCTCACTGGAGTTCCTGCCTGCTGATGCTGATGCCTCCCTTGCGATTGCGAAGGAAGGAGTTCCTTCTTCCTCAGAGGCTGAGCCCTGCCCTGTTTGCACAGAATCTGCAAAATGCCCTAAAAATTTGCTGAAATTTATAAAGAGTGCTGTGACACATAGCACATCAAATGAAGACATATTTATGTACTTGTCTGAGTCAAAATATCTGATTGTACAACACAATTTACGGCAGAAAAAAAAAAATCTTAGTTACCGCCACTTCGCTGATCACTTGTATGGAGGTATTTCTTTAAGAATTTGTGGCAGCAACAGTCTTTAAAAAAGTGTTGCAAATAGGAACTACTCAAATTTGGTGCACACATTGCATAGTTGCTAACATTAAAAAAAAAAATTCAGGGACACTTTGCAGCACAGCTATCCATTACTACATTGAAAATTTACCACACCCACTTCCCAAAGCTCCGCCCACTCTGCATAAAAATAATATCCACCTACTTATAGTGCAGATTAAAGGGCCTACTCAATAAAGAGGGAATTGCAAGGAATTGAGATGGTAATTTTAAACTTAAGGCCAAAATAGTTGAGTTGGAAAAATTCTCCCATTCAGTTGCCCTATTTCAGCCTCAAGTTTGAAATTCCCATAACAATCTGTAGGGCAGGGTGCTGACTCTCATTGTCAGGGCATGCTGATACTTGTAGCATATGTACTGTATAGGTGGGTATCTGTAGGGGAGGGGGATCCTGACTCTCCTTGTCAGGGCATGCTGATACTTGTAGTTCCTGTGATGGGATGTATCATATGATATGATACATCCCATCACGGGAAATAAAATTATCAGCATGCCCTGACAATGATAGTCAGGACCCTCCCCTACAGATACTCACCTATACAGTACATATGCTACATCCCATCACAGGAACTACAAGTATCAGCATGCCCTGACAATGATAGCCAGGACTGCAGCCCCCCCCCCCCCATACCCACCTATAGATGATATAGATATTATACATCCCACAAGAGCAACTACAAATATCATCATGTCCATGACTGCTAGGGATGTCCCACCCCCCTACAGACACCCGCACATGACACATCTCATCAGAGGAACTACAAGTACCACCGTGTCCCAGAATAATAGAGATGTGTGATCTCTGCTGAAGGGCCATACATTGTCACTATATGTATAGTGCCCCCCCCCCCCCCATACCACTCTTATCAGATGATATATATTTACCATCAGAGGAACTACAAGTACAATCATGTCCTGGCAATCGGCTTGCAGTGTCTCACCCATACATAGCCTGCTGACCACCCTGAAGACACAACAGCTTAGCAGAGACCCCTGGGCATAAAACAACAACAAGAAGACCCCCCTATTCCCCGCCTTCTAACGTACATGGCATTCAAGTCACAGCTACTTACCTCGCTTCGGTCGGTACCTGGCTTTCACAGCAGCTCAGCTGAGCTGCCTGCTGAGGGCTTCCAGACAGCAGGCGGTGATAAGGGTGAGTCAGGGCTGGGGAAAGGATCTCAAAGGGATCTCAAAAAGACATGCGGGGAGCCACGTAACCCATGATCACGTGACACGAAGTGCTTCGGCGAAAAATCGCATTTGCTGGGACTAGTCCCGGCAGAGAAAATTACCCAGGACGGGCTCCTACTTGCCGGGAATGTCCCGGCAAAAACGAGACAGTTGGCAAATATGAAATTTTCGCCGAAGCACTCGTTATTTATATTGCACTTGTTTATAAATTATTGCACTTTTGTTCCTTGTGTCTAAAGATTGTGTAGGGTGTGGCTGGAGGCGGGGAAAGGGTGTGACTGGAGGCGAAACATGGGTGGGGCCTGGAAGGGGGCCCTTGATTTATTTTGCCCGGGGGCCCTGAGGGTTCTCAGTCCGCCCCTGCAGAACACTGATATGGCTCCGCTCCCGTAAGCATTTTTTTTTTGCGGCAGGCGTTGATAGTGCTTTTTTGAGGACATGTTTGGAGTCAGGCAAGACATCTGAACATGTCTATAGGGGTATATATATACATACACTTATGTCTGTATATATACACCTGGACATATATAGGTGTTAAAGGAGCAGAACACTATACTTTTGCTAATGAAATAATTTCCATTAATATGGCTAGGCTCCTAACACACCTATATATGTGTAAATGTAAAATACATATCAGTGTGTGTGTACATATATACCCCTATACATAAGTTCAGATGTTTTGCCTGCCTCCAAAGAACCCCAAAAAATGCCAGCGCCAAAAAAAAATGCCCAGGCATTTTTTTGGGGTTTTTTGGAGGCAGGCAAAACATCTGAACTTCTGTATAGGGGTATATAAAAACACACACACTGATATGTATATTACACTTACACATATATAGGTGTGTTGGGAGCCTAGCCATATTTGCAAATGATTTCATTAGCAAAAGTATAGTGTTCTGCTCCTTTCACACCTATATATGTGTATGGGTATATATACATATAAGTGTGTGTGTTTTTATATACCCCTATACAGAAGTTCAGATGTTTTGCCTGCCTCCAAAGAACCCCAAAAAAATGCCAGCGCCAAAAAACAAAATGCCCAGGCATTTTTTGGGGTTCTTTGGAGGCAGGTAAAACATCTGAACTTCTGTATAGGGGTATATAAAAACACACACACTGATATGTATATTACACTTACACATATATAGGTATGTTGGGAGCCTAGCCATATTTGCAAATTATTTCATTAGCAAAAGTATAGTGTTCTGCTCCTTTCACACCTATATATGTGTATGGGTATATATACAGTACATATAAGTGTGTGTTTTTATATACCCCTATACAGAAGTTCAGATGTTTTGCCTGCCTCCAAAGAACCCCAAAAAAATGCCAGCGCCAAAAAAAAAAAAAAAAAAAAAAAAAAAAAATGCCCAGGTTTGTTCTTGCAGGCATTTTTTGGGCATTTTTTGGGGTTCTTTGGAGGCATGCATGACATCTGAACTTCTGTATAGGGGTATATATACACACCTACACATATATAGGTGTTAAAGGAGCAGAACACTATACTTTTGCTAATGAAATAATTTGCACAAATATGGCTAGGCTCCCAACACACCTATATATGTGTAAGTGTAATATACATATCAGTGTGTGTGTATATATATACCCCTATACAGAAGTTCAGATGTTTTGCCTGCCTCCAAAGAACCCAAAAAAAATGCCCAAAAAAATGCCAGCGCCAAAAAAAAAAAATGCCCAGGCATTTTTTGGGCATTTTTTTGGGTTCTTTGAAGGCAGGCAAAACATCTGAACTTATGTATAGGGGTATATATACACACACACTGATATGTATATTACACTTACACATATATAGGTGTGTTAGGAGCATAGCCATATTTGTGTAAATTATTTCATTAGCAAAAGTATAGTGTTCTGCTCCTTTAACACCTATATATGTGCAGGTGTATATATACAGACATAGGTGTATGTATATATACCCCTATAGACATGTTCAGATGTCATGCCATTGCCTGACTCCAAACATGTCCTCAAAAAAGCACTGGCAACCCCTGCAGCATAAAGAATGCTGACAGGAGCGGAGCCATATCCCTGCTCTGAAGTGACACAAGAGAAACAATCTTTTCTCTATAGCGGTCACCCTGCTATGGAAGGGTTTTGTCACCCTTCCATAGCAGTCACAGTCAGTTAACCCTACACTACACTATGGTCCCCTTACACTTAACACTTTCCCTACAGAAACTGAATAAATTAAAGCTAACTATAGTGAAAGAAAAGCACCCTAACTACCCTAGATATCCCTTTCCTCACACTAAAAATAGCTAAATGACACTTTGTAACACATTGTAACAGAACAGCATTCCACTCTCTTTCATGTCCTGTATAAGAATGCTAGGAATTTGGCGGGGGCTATCTTATATACTGGGGGGCGTATTCACTAATGATTGGACTATGGACCCCCTAGTCACTCCAATCACATTCCTAGCATTCTCCTGCCCCTCAATTGGCTTTTACTGATGGTTCTGGTCCAATCACGGGCTTTTAAAGCCCATTTCTTGAACCATTGCATTTTGGTCGGTTCTGGTTGCCGAATTCTGAACTTTTTGGGGAAAAAGTTCTAAATTCGGCCGAACCTCGAACAGCCAATGTTCGGGTCGAACCGATGGTCGACCCGAACCGTTCGATTATCCCTAATGCTGAATGCTTATATAGCACAAATATATATAATCTTCCCAATTGCAGTGAATTTCTAAACATGCAAACAATGCCAAAAATTGAAAAAAACGAATTTAGAGATGTAAGTCCAAATATAAAAAATATAAATAATATTGAAAGTCCAAAAAGGAAAGTTCAAAAAAAAAAAAAGGTCTGTGAAAAGTTCATCCACTAATTGATTGGATAATCTGGTGCTATCAGCTCTAACAATTAGAGTCAAGGCTTATAACAAACTGTGATGCAATTCCTCTCTGTGGGGAGACTTCTCCTCTCAACGTATTTTCCCCAGATATATAAATAAATAATAAACAGCATATAGTGTAATATTGTCAAGAAAAGTAAATTAAAGTGTGTACCCACGTTTATTTTCCAGCACTACCTTAACCCTCTTGGGGATGGAGTTCACCAGATCTTCACAGGTTGCCACTGGAGCCCTCTTCCACTCCTCCATGACGACATCACAGACCTGGTGGATGTTAGAGACCTTGAGTTCCTCCACCTGTTTGAGGATACCCCACAGATGCTCAATAGGGTTTAGGTCTGGACACATGCTTGGCCAGTCCATCACTTTTACCCTCAGCTTCTATAGCAAGGCAGTGGTCGTCTTGGAGGTGTGTTTGGGGTCATTATAATGTTGGAATACTGCCCTGTGGCCCAGTCTCCGAAGGGATGGGATCATGCTCTGCTTCAGTATATCACAGTACATGTTGGCATTCATGGTTCCCTCAATGAACTGTAGCTCCCCAGTGACGGCAGCACTCATGCAGCCCCAGACCATGACACTCCCACCACCATGCTTGACTGTAAGATACACTTGTCTTTGTACTCCTCACCTGGTTGCCTCCACACACGCTTGACACCATCTGAACCAAATAAGTTTATCTTGGCCTCATCAGTCCACAGGACATGGTTCCAGTAATTCATGTTTGCTTGTCTTCAGCAAACTGCGGGCTTTCTTGTGCATCATCTTTAGAAGAGGCTTACTTCTGGGAGGACAGCCACGCAGACCAAGTTGATGCATTATGCAGCGTATGGTCTGAGCACTGACAGGCTGACCCCCATTCCTTCAACCTCTGCAGCAATGCTGGCAGCACTCATACGTCTATTTCCCAAAGACAACCTCTGGATATGACACTGAGCACGTGCACTCACGATCTTTGGTCTACCATGGCGAGGCCTGTTCTCAGTGGAACCTGTCCTGTTAAACCGCTGTATGGTCTTGACCACTGTACTGCAGCTCAGTTTCAGGGTCTTGGCAATCTTCTTATAGCCTAGGCCAGTGATGGCAAACCTTGGCACCCCAGATGTTTTGGAACTACATTTCCCATAATGCTCAACTATACTGCAGAGTGCATGAGCATCATGGCAATTGTAGTTCCCAAATATCTGGGGTGCCAAGGTTCGCCATCACTGGCCTAGGCCAACTTTATGTGGAGCAACAATTCTTTTTTTCAGATCCGCAGAGAGATCTTTGCCATGAGGTGCCATGTTGAACTTCCAGTGACCAGTATAAGAGAGTGAGAGCGATAACACCAAATTTAACACACCTGCTCCTCATTCACACCTGCGACCTTGTAACACTAACGAGCCACATGACACCGGGAGGGAAAATAGCTAATTGGGCCCCAATTTGGACATTTTCACTTAGGGGTGTACTCACTTTTGTTGCCAGCGGTTTAGACATTAATGGCTGTGTGTTGAGTTATTTTGAGGGGACAGCAAATTTACACTTTTATACAAGCTGTACACTCACTACTTTACATTGAAGCAGAGTGTCATTTCTTCAGTGTTGTCACATGAAAAGATATAATAAAATATTTACAAAAATGTGAGGGGTGTACTCACTTCTGTGAGATACTGTGTATATATATATATATATATATATATATATTTTTTTTTTGGAACTTTGATATATGTGTATTCTTATTGGATGATGTGTAACACCTGTTGATGGTTTGTTTGTTTGCACATGCTCTTTTTTGTTCATATAGTTATTATTAGATGCATCTTATAAGTTTTAAAGCTCAGGATTTATATTATGTCATTCCTAATATAATTTCAGTATTCCACTGATATTTCAATATTACATTATTGATATAGCGCTGCTCCATATTCCTTTATTCATTTCTTATGTGGTGACACTACAATAATGGCTGCTATATCCAGTTCTTTATACACAGTTCATATTATTTTTAGTGATTGCCTTTTACTTGGTAGCGCATTGGTTTTTTGTTTTGTATTTTGAATTATAGCACCAAACCTCCTGTAAAACTCTAAACTGCAAACCTGCAAAGGCATTTAAAGCAACGACTATGGAGAGTTTTAAGCACCATAGTTTGCCGCCATTCTTTGGGCAGACGCAATTTTAAATTGTGACATATTAGGTACCTATTTACTCGGCGTAACATTATCTTTCACATTATACAAAAAGATTTGGGGTAACTATTGTGTTTTCTTTTTTTAACCGCTTGCTGACCATATACTATATATTTACGGCTTCTCTGTGTAGGATCACGCACCTGTATGTGATCCTGCATTTCTGGGTCTGGGACGCACACATGCGCCACTGGCGACCCACTTCTACTGTGATTGGACACAGTGGGAGCCAATCTGCAGGTCTAGTGGACGCGATGTTCACTGGAACCCCCGATCGTTCCCGAGAGAGACAAGACGGCAGTCTGCCTATGTAAACAAGGCAGATCACCGTTCTGTGTGAAGGGGAGGTAGTGATCCTGTGTTCCTGCTAAGCAGGAACACAGATCTATGCCTTCCCATAGTACAAGCACCTTCCCCCTCCCCACACGCACACAGTTAGCAACCACTTCCTAGGAACACATTTAACCCTTTGATCGTCCCTGATGTTAACCCATTCCCTGACAGTGTCATTAGTACAGTGACAGTGCATATTTTTAGCACTGATCACTGTATTAGTGTCACTGGTCCCCAGAAAGTGTCAGTGTCCGATTTGTCTGCCGCAATGTCACAGTCCCACTGATCGCCACCATTACCAGTAAAAAAAAAAAAATTCCATAAATCTATCCCCTAGTTTGTAGACGCTTCAACTTTTGGGCAAACCAATCAATTTACGCTTATTGGGATTTTTGTTTTTGTTTTTTTACCAAAAACATGTAGCAGAATACATATTGGTCTTTATATATGAAGAAATTCGATTTTTCTCATTTTTTTTTTATATGTTTTATAGCAGAAAGTAAAACATATTGTGTTTTTTTTTTTTTTTCAAAATTGTCTGTCTTTTTTTTGTTTATAACGCAAAAAATAAAGGCTGCAGAAGTGATCAAATATCACCAAAAGAAAGCTCTATTTGTGGGGAAAAAAAATAAAATTTTAATTTGGGCACAGTGCTGCACGACCGTGCAACTGTCAAAGTAACGCAGTGCTGTATCCCAAAAAATGGCCTGGTCATTGGGGGGTAAACCTTCTGAAAGGCAAGTGGTTAAAGAGGAAGTAAACCCTCCTGTACAACTTGTACCTATAGGTAAGCCTATGATAGGTACTGTAAATATCTCCTAAACATGCAGATATTTACCTTACATGCAGCCAGTGACATCACTGGCGCATGCGCTCTGAAGGAAAGGCCGCTCGTGCCGTTCCTTCAGAGCCCCATGTCGTTACCGTCGGCTCCCGCGCAGTGACGTCATTGCGGCTCCAGCCAATCAGATGGCCGGATGCCGCAAACCCGGAAGAAGGGCGACTGAACATGTCACCCGTGAGAGAGGTGAGCGGTCGGCACTGCGGGGGCTTCATTCTTAGGTAAGTATTTCATAATGAGCTAGTATGCAATGCATACTAGCTCATTATGTGTTTTTCTTTGAGGTGTTTGTTTTTTTTTTGTTTTGTTTTTTTTAATTCGGAGGTTTAAAACCTCTTTAAAGTGTTTTCTTTCCCCAAAAAAATTGTGTTTGAAAAATCGCTGCACAAGTACCATGTGACATAAAAAATTGCAACACCCATCATTTTATTTTATATATATATATATATATATATATATATATATATATATATATATATATGTTTGGGGTTCTGCATTATTTTTAAGTAGATTTTTACATGTAGGAGCAAAGTGTCAGGATTGACCTGGATACGAAGTGGTTAAATCACACAATTTTTTTCTAGAAGTATCTAGCTTATGTGTCTCTTCCGCTCATTACCTTTACTTGGTTACTCGGAGCTCTGCTGTTAAAACTCACGGCCTCAGCACGAACAATAAAGTTTCTCGAAAGGAGAAAAAAAGCGCCAGCTCAGCTATTCGATCCAGATTCAGCTCTCCGCCCACCAGACCATAGAGATTCAGAGAGCAAGGATAGAGCGTCCACCTTGGTGTTTCCTGTGGGCTGGTACACGTAGAGTGTTGTAGACGAAGAGTGTAATGTGATAGGAGCAGGAGGGGCAGACATCCGGTGACGTGGGCAATATAGAAGACGGAGTGTGAGCAGTGCTACGTGTCCCAGTGATCAGAGACCGGGGAGAAGACAGTCTGAGCAGGCATATCATACACACGGTACGTATGACTGCGGTCCGGGTGAGAGATATGGACTGAGGACACTGAGAGCTCAGTGAACCGGGATTATTCTTTACAAGGAGCAGTGCCAGCTCTCTTTATAATCTATCTTAAAGTGACACTAAGCTTGGCTTTAAGGGAAGTTAAATTTAGGTGTGTAGCCTTATATCACAAGAGACCTTCTATTTCTCTCAGCTTCCTCCAAATCTCTCCATTCTTTCTTCCTTTTTTTTTCTTCTGTGATCTGACTTCCTGTTACAGGGTGACTACCTTCATTCTCCATGGTCCCTGTATGTAGGGATGTAGTCACCCTCTCTTGCTCACTCCCAAGATGGACTATGGGATGTGTAGTGTGCATAGGGCAGTGTACATGACCACAACTAACCTGCACTGCTCCATCCAAACGGGGGGGGGGTTGGAGAGGTGTCGGAGCTCAGAGGCAGAAAAAAGCAGTTTAAGAAAAAAAAAAATGAATTACAGTGCCATTAAAGTGGAGCTCCTGCACCCCCCCACCAAAACATTTAGGCGCCCTAATAGTGAAAGACAGCAGCTACAAATACTATAGCTGCTGACCTTTACTATTAGGGCACTTACCTGTCCAGGGAGCCTTCAGTGTCTTCACCCAAGTTGTTTCTTGAATTTGCTTTTGGGTGCTGGTGCCACCAGCTTGGGTAAGGGAAATGGGCAGTGAAGCCTTGCGACTTCACAGCCTGTTTCCTTTTGCACATTCGTGAATTGCGCTGCACTTTCTTAATGGGCTGGCTGTGGCAAGTGCCGAACTTCCGGCTGAGTTTGCCGCAGAAAACTTAGCCCGGAAGTGGGAGCGGGTACCCGTCACAACCAGGTACCCGCTTCCCTCTTCCTACAAGGTGCCAAATGTCTTGGAAGGGGGGTTGGGAGGAGGCAGACAAGTGGACCTTCACCTTTAAGTAGCAGACGTGTAGTGGATTATTTTTGGAAAATTAAGATAATTAGTGTCATTTTCTGCATCTGTATGAAATCTTGGGTATCTAAGGCTGGGGCTGTGTCATCATGTGTAAAACCTAAGTGTATGAAATGTATGTTTAAGTGCCGGTTCACACTACCGCGGCACGACTTCGGGGGCGACCTGTGAAGTCGCGTGCACCGCGACTTCGGCGCCACTTGCACGGACTTCATATAATGTCAATGCAAGTCGCTCCGATGTCTCCCCGAAGTAGTACAGGAACTATTTTCTAAGTCGGAGCGACTTGAGTCGCTCCTATTAGAACGGTTCCCGTAGCACTGCATGGACCGTGACATGTCAGGCTGACAAGTTGCGGTAGTGTGAATTGGCACTAGTGTATGTCTTGGAGCATGGAAATTTGAAGGGATGTTTGTAATCCATGATGGGTGTGTGGGGTTTGTGTTCTTTGTTTTTTTTCTGTTTGCATGCATTTGGGATGCTCAGTAAATTTATGTGGGAAAAAAAAAAAGCAGCTTGCTGTGGTGTAAAGCAGTGGTTCTCTACCTTTTTTGGCACCAGGGACTGTTCTAGTGGCAGCTCATTTTTTCCAGGGACTGGGGGGATGTTAAGAGTTGGTCCACAGCTGTGCTAGTGTGCTCAGTTTTCCTTCACATCATAGCCCCCCCCCCCCCCCCTGCCTTACATTACAGTGCCCCTCGCCCTCGCATTACAGTCCCCTTTAAATTGAACAGGAAATGCACTGTAAAGGGCTGCTGTGATAAATAGTAGACCGCACTGTAAAGGGGTGCTGTAATGACTACAGTGCAGTCTCCTTAATATCACTGTGCCCCTTTCCTAGTGGAGCTGAAATGCAATCCCAGCTTCCTCCATCAGTGCCCCTTGCAGTCATGGCTACGCTGTCCTGTCTCACATCACCTCTGTAAATCTCTGCCACCCCTGCACAGTCCTACCTTTGGAAGGGCAGAGGCAGTTATTAGCCTGTGTGTTCTCTTGTCCTCTTATCAGAGCTCAACGTAGCATATTACCCGCTTGTTAATATGAAAACACTCCCGCTCTGTGCAGATCTGCTGATTGGATGACATTAGGAGCGCACACACACAGGCTAAGTGGCATGGCCGCACAGCAGGAGTTGTGACAATGGCCTAGAGGTTGGGGACCCCTGGTGTAAAGCACTGCACCTAGGCTTATTAACAAACATATAGCATGCTTATACATTTATTTATTTAAAAAAAAAAAAAAAAACTTCAACTGCATCTGTAGTAATAAGGGCTCATTCACATCTTCATCGGTCTTGGAAAAGCGATATGCAGTGGATCCATTTCAGAGAGCTTTGCAGCTGATGGGCATTCAGGAGGTGATGCTGCCACCTCCTAAATGCCCTTTTTTTTTTTTTCTTTTTCAGACAGGTGAAGCTAACCAAACTAAAGCCACAGCTTTAGTTTGTCTTGTTCCTTGACAGTAATGTCTGCTGAATGTGATGGGACTTAATTTCTGCTGCAAAGTATTGTGACGTGTGCACCTCCCCATCCAACTGCCGTGTCAGTGTAAATAGGGGGTGGTAAAAATTAGTGGTAGTCCGAAATACTGAAACCAAAAATTCAGGAAGCACTTTACCGGAAACTGAAACACGGGTTGTAAAAAAAAAAAAAAAGTGTTTAAATGTAATTTGGCTGGCATTTTTGCATTTGAATCACTAGGGATTCATGCCAGTATCGGCCCTTTTTTTTTTCCCCTCTATTGGCAAATCGATAAACCCCATTTCTCTTTTTAGGCACCATGGATCAGGTAATGCAGTTTGTTGAGCCCAGCCGCCAATTTGTGAAAGATTCTATCAGACTTGTCAAGAGGTGTACCAAGCCAGACAGAAAAGGTGAGAAATCGTGTGTTTTTTTTTTTTTTCTTTTTTTTCCCCCTGTGTTATTGAGAGGGGATTCAACTTGCAAAAGGCTAGACATGAGGTCTGTAGTATTAAACACTTAAGGACCAAGCCTATTTCTGACTTGTGTTTACAAGTTAAAATCAGTATTTTTTTTTTTTTTTGCTAGAAAACCAGTTAGAGACCCCCATATGTGTTTTTTTTTTTTTTTTTTTTTTTTTTTTTTGGGTCACGTGGTACTCTTTATTTCAGGTACTCTTCATGGAGGGATCTGATTTCCCCCCCCCCCCCCTCCACTGCTTTCAAAGTATTCAAAACGCCAAAATTGCCATTTATGAATACTGACAGTGTTTTGAAATTGGTGTCCTTGGCAGCTGAGAACCGGAAGTGACGCCGCTTCTGGGTTACATGATCGGAGACCCAATCGAATCCAGTTTCGTTCGGGACGCCAACCAGCTGGCGAACGTGTCGGCTGGTTACTCAGGTCTCCCGGTGGGACAGGAGACCTGGGCAGAGCCTTGGAAGGCGTTGGCGGATCTCCCTTCCTGGTCGCTGGGACAACGGCAGAGCAGCTGCTGAGCCCCATCGGTTATCTCCTGAAAGCCAACCACCGGCTCTAAAAAAACGGTACTGGGTTGATAGCTGCAGGTATCATCCCGGTAAAAAAACACTTCCTCAAGCGGACGTACAGGTACCTTGGTTTGCAGGAAGTGGTTAAAGTGTGGCACACCCTAGAAAATGGTAAGCTGTAGATGGGAGAGGTTGGTTATATGATGAGAAGTAGAACATTTTTTAGGAAATTGGGGCTAGTGATTAAGTAGACCACGTATAAATCTGGCTTTCAATCATATGCCTTGTATATTTTTACTATGGAGGGATCTTCTGTGTGCCCATACTAGGAATAGATGGCTACAGACGTTTCTTTCTAAAGCTGGCCGTACATGATATAACTTTCCTTTTTACTATGTAATGCAAGGGCCTGCCTCATTGCATGCAAATTGGTTTGACCTCCAAATTAAATGGCTTTGATCCACTTTTTTTTTTTTTTTTCTTAAATCCATTTACTACCATCAACATCAGTAAGATGTAATACCAGTTACCAGCCCTATGTCTTAAAGTGGAGCCTCATCCAAAAGGGGAAGCTCCGCTTGTTTGCACCCCTCCACTGCCACATTTGGCACTTTATTTTGGGGGGTAACGCCCTCCTCTATAAGCATGCTAGTGCGTGTGACAGGGGAAGCAGGATCATGGGAGGATGTCAAAATATGCCCTCCCGGAAATGCGCAACTATGGCCATGAAGAGGTAAGCCAGTCAAGTCAATGAGGAGAATTGTCTTGGTATATAGCCTCCCGATTCCAATAATCTGTATTCAATGGTACATGTTTATGTAGTATTTGGTACTAGCCTCCATGCATTTTTTTTTTTTATTTTTTTTTTTCTCTTCCCCCGGTGTACTGTAAAAAAGCTAATCTAATGCTCCTAAACCACCAAAAACAATTTTTTTTTTTTTTTTTTTTTTTTTTTTTTGAGCTAATAAATGATATTGTCCATGGAGCCTTGGTCTTGCACTGTTGTCCTACCACATCTCCGATTTTAGCTGGGGTTTTTTTTTTTTTTACACAAACACACATACCAAACCCCCCCCCCCCTGATGTTTTTTCAGGGAGAAAATAAGTGGAAATTTTCCCAAGGGAAAGTGCAAAAAATAGTACCTCAGGAAAAACAATCTGACCAGATTTGCTTTGGTGAATTTTAAGGAAAATTGGACAAGTCTGCTCTAATTTCACTTTTGCTTATCATATATGTGTCTAATAATAATGTATCATTTTATTTGCAGAATTTCAGAAGATCGCAATGGCAACTGCAATTGGATTTGCAATTATGGGATTTATTGGATTCTTTGTAAAACTAATTCATATCCCCATCAATAATATTATTGTGTAAGTGTAAATCGAATTATTCATTTCATTAAGATTTGGCTGTTCTGCCACAAACAAAATGATCACCAACACATTCTATATTCAATGTGTCCTGGTCTGTAATGATGGAAATGTATAAATGCATGGTAATCTGAGCCTGGGTGGAAGGCTATTAATTTAACCACTTCAGCTCTGGAAGGTTTTACTACCCCCCCCCCCCCCTCATGACCAGGCCTTTTTTTTTTTTTTTTTTTCACATTTGGCACTACGCTAATTTAACCATCCCCATATACTGGGCACTTTCACCCCTTCCTTCCCAGACCAGTTTTCAGCTTTCAGTGCTCTCACTTTGAATGACAATTACTCAGTAATGCTACACTGTACCCAAATTAAATTTTAATCCTTGTGCTCACACAAATAGAGCTTTCTTTTGGTATTTATTCATCTACTTTCTAAAAATCAAATTTCCTCATAAATTTAGGCCAGAATGTATTCTGCTACATGTCTTTCGATTAAACAAAAAAAAAAATCCTAAGAAGTGTATAATAGGTTTGTGTGAAGTTATGGAGTCTACAAGCTAGGCTACATATCATTTGAAAACAGTACAAATAACCCCTCCCTTTTTGTAAAGAGGACAGTCCAAAAACTCACTATGGCGCTGCCTACTGTAAAAATATGTAAGTAAATTAATAGGAAAGGTGTGTACAATATGCACCAAGACGAATGAATAAATAAATTATCACAATAAATAAACTAAAATATGATGTGACTGAAAATGAAAAGTGCAAACTCTATGAAGTGTGCATATGAATAAATAAAAAAAATCAATTGATAAAGTGACCCAAGTGCATACAAGAACATATAAATAGGTCCAATAAAAGTGCAATGTGTACAATAAATGGCAAATAATTGAATGGGTAAGGTGACCAGTGCAAATGGGTAAAAATTGATGACCAAGTGCTAAATATATCTGGTGTATCAAAATGCAAAAAATAATAAAATTACAAATATAAATAAATGATTAAGGGACAAACTAGTGATCCAATAGGTGGCTAAAGTGACATGATTAGTCCATAAAAGGTGACAGATATCTTCATATAAAACTGGAAACAACCCCGTGGTAGGTGAGGTGCTCGGTGACCCCTAAGGTAGGTAGCCCACTCACCGGAAATACCCACCCCACACAGGGGTAAAGAGCGGGTATATGAATATAGGAAGTATTCCCTCTGATGGCTCCTGTTCCTCTCCAGGGGTCCTGGGATAGGGGTATGTCAGGAGTGCCCAGTAGGGCTCCAAATGGTTCCTATAGGAATGCCCGGGTCTCAAGGGGGTCCGCTCTCTTATAGGGTATGTACTCCAGTATCAGCCAGTATAGCGGGACAAGATGTGGATCATGTAGGGCAAGAAAGAGGCTAATAGTGTTTAAACCTTTAATTCACATAAAAACGCATAGATGGGTACTCGCAGTATTCAAGTGCAAAACGAGTGTTGTACAGGCGTTTGGAACGCAATGCGTTCCACGCGAATGCCGGAACCGGAAGTGATGCGACGGCGCTGTACGCGTTTCGTCATCCAACGTCTTCAGCAGCGACGGGTCACCTCCGGTTACCTCCCTTTTTGTATACAGTGGTTACCAAGCAACGAAAGACACGGAATCGTCTGGGATCCGGTCTAAAGAGAAAGGAAGAATATGGCGGACGTATTAGCATATAGAAAAGAGAATTAAAAAATAAAATCTGATGAATAATATGATAGAAGAGGTCTGATTGTATATATGCGGTAGTCCAAAATAAGTGATAATAAGTAAATCCGTGCTTGTATAAATATCTGTGCTTGGTAAAATCAGAGAGATAAATATTACAAAGATAAAAAAAAAAAAAATATATAATCTCAAAATACATATGACATTTAAAATAAGAGATATTGTGTGTATATTTTATAAAGGAAGATTGTAGAGGAGGACATCTAGTGGATTTATAAGGAAGTGATGTAGAATTAAAAATGACATGCATGATGAAGAGAAGTTGAATTTTATTTTTAAGAGATGTTATTTAGCAAAAATAGGTAAACGTAGGAGTAAAATACAAATAAGAATGTGTGTGACGGATATTAAGAAATATTAGGAGATATTATTTATCAGTATAAAAGGAAATATTAATATTGGTATAAAAGGAAATATTATTATTAAAAGAGAAGGTATTCTGTAGAAGGAAGGTTAAAAATGAGAGAGGAGTAAAGGTATACATTTAAATTTTGGGTATGTATCCTATGGACTGGAATGTATAATCAATGAATTAGAAAAATATTGGCTGTAGATTAAAAATATGGGAAGTAAATATGTAATGGTACTATGGGGATAGTATAACTACATGTGAATTCACTATGGAGGTAGTATTTATAGAATATGGAATAAATTATATTAAGTCAGGATTGATAAAATGTAATGGAATAAAAATACATATAAGGGACATAGTCTAAAAATTAGAAATAAAATCATTGAGGTCAATATCTAAATTTAACCCTTTAGGCTAAAGTGTATTAAGCCTATATATCCAAGCTTTCATTTCTGGAAATTTTTATCTTTTTTTTATTTTCTCCCCTCCAGTGGCTAGAAATGGAATCTATTCCACAAAAGGTAAGAACACTGGGGTCTTTATTATGTACCTCGGCAAAATGTCTAGAGATTGTGCTTGGGAAAGCCTTTTCTTATATTGGTTATGTGTTCTCGTATTCTCACGAATAGAGGCCTAGTGGTCCTGTTGACATATCAGTCGGCAGGGACATTCGATCAGATGAGTGACATAAGTGGTCTGACACGTAATTAGTTTGTTGTTGTGTAATTCCTCTCCATTCCATCTGGATTTGACCTTAAATGTTTTCCTTGGTTGATTCTTTATGGTCCTGCAAGGTAAGCATCTATTACATCTGATGAAACCTTTGGTATCTGCAAACCTTTTTATAGGTTTAGGAGGATCTACCACGTTGTGAACCAATTGATTTCGTAATGAGGGGGGCTTTCCTGTAGATGAATCTTGGTTTAGATGGTAATAATTTAGATAGTTTTGTCCGACTTTAGTATGGGCCAATATTTCTTTGATGCCTTCAGTCTGTCTGAAGTCTTAGGGAAAGCCAGTTATAAATACAAGGTCCTCTTGTTTATGTGATGGGACGACTATTATTGTATAACAAGTCCTCTCTGTTCATATCCTGTACGGCTTTCTTAGTATCATACAATTTCTTTTTGTCATAGCCTTTTTCCTCAAATCTGGCAAGCAAAATGTCTGATTGTGTTAAATAGTCTTCCAGATTGTCGCAGTTCTTTCCGAGTCTGATAAATTGGCCCTTTGGTATGTTCTGCTTCCATGTGGGGTGGGGACAGCTGCTGGTGGGTATATATCCATTTCTGTCAGTCGGTTTAAAAAATGTTTTTTTTGCTTTTCAAACAATTTTTCTTTAAAAATATGTAAATCTAAAAAAATAATATATTCATGATTCCAGTCACCTGTGAATTTAATACCATAAGGATTGTTGTTAAATTTTTTTGTAAACTCTCCTCTGTACCTTTCCATAAAATATCGTTTATAAAAAGTAAGCTGTGTGTGTGTGTGTGTGTGTGTGTCCTTCCAAGCATGTCCATAAATAAATTGGCGACACTCGGTGTGTAGTGTGCTCCCATAGCTACCCCTTTTTTTTTTTTTTTTTTTTTTTTTTTTCCCCTCTTCTTTTTGGAAGATAATCTTGGTTGTACCAGAAAAAAATACTTCCCATAGTCCGTTTCAGGCCGTCCATTATAAACTGAATTTGTGCTTGTTTTAATTTAGTCCTTTCATGTAAGTCTTTATCTACTGCTTTAAGTCCAGTCTGATGCTGGTATAAAGTGAGTTAGCATCTATAGTTGCTAGGATGCATTGTTCTGGAATTTCTATGTCTTTGAGTACCTTAATTAATTCCGTAATGTCTTTTGAGGTAAGACTTGCCAAATTTAACCGCAGGTTGGAGATAACTATCCAAATACTCTCCCAACCTGGAAAATAGTGAGTCAACTCCACTAACGATGGGTCTACCAGGGGGTTTATTTTGGTCCTTGTGGATCTTTGGTAGGTTGTATATGACTGGTGTTTTTGCTAACTTCTAGCGTTAAGTATTGGGCTTTTTATCTAGTATGCCTAAATCTTTTCCTCTCAATAAAATCTTTCAAATTCTTTTTGTATTGCTTTGTGTGATTGCCTTTTAGTTTGTTATATGTACCTTCCACTTGTAATAAATTAGCCATTTTCTAGTTCATAATCCTTTTATTGAGAATAACTAGCCCACCACCTTTATCGGCTGGGCGGATAACTAACTATTTTTTTCCTTCTCTAATTCTTTGATGGCTTGTTTAATTTTATTTAGGGATGCACCGAATGAAATTCTGGGCCGAAACCGAAAATGCAGGATGCCCTTGGCCGAAAACCGAAAATGACTTTTTCCCCCAAATAATTTTAAAATAGATAGAACAGGGGCATACACCAAAAACAGGCAGCGACGTACACCTGTCGCAGTATATGTACTGTGACGGGTTGGCAAGTGGTTAATTTAATTACCAATGGTATTTGTATTATGCAGCATGAGGGGGTTAATGTATTGCCACTGCTGGTCACTGATGCATTAGTGACTGACCAGTGGCAGATAATTAACCCATTTGTGCTGCATTAGTGCTACCAGTATCAGTGTTAATTAACACTGGTTGCACTGATACTGGTTGCACTAATGCAGCACAAAGGGGTTAATTATCTGCCACTGGTCAGTCACTAATGCATCAGTGACCAGCAGTGGCAATACATTAACCCCCTCATGCTGCATAATACTAATACCATTGGTAAGCTCACCTCAGCTCAATCACACCCCCCCCCCCGCCTCAGCGTCCCTCTCGGCAGTACACCCCCCCCCCCCCCGCCTCAACGTCCCTCCCCATCCCAAGGATGCAATCTCCTTACTCTGCTCCTCCGGTGTCCTTCCTTTCAAAAGTCGCGCCTCTGGCCGACGGCCCGCCTCCCGGTGATGTCACTACTACGATCTGTGCATGAATGAACTAACACACCGGGCGGGCGAGTGGCCGATAATGGCTAAAACTATGTGAGCGCTTCCCTTCCCTGTCAGAGGAGATACCCGTCTGACAGGGAAGTGAAGTGCTCACATAGTTACAGCTATTAGTGGCCGCTCGCCCGCCCGCCCGGTGTGTTCGTTCATTCATGCACAGATCGTAGTAGTAGTGACATCACCGGGAGGCAGGCCGCCGGCCAGAGGCTGGTCTTTTCACACCTGCGCTGCGGCCATTTTTAATATCTGCATCTTTAACCCATTTTTGGCCGAAATGGAATAAGCCCATTTTCGGCCGAAAATTTCGGTGCATCCCTAATTTTATTGCTGTATTCTTAGGTAGGGTGTTCATCTTACGTAGGTCTTCTACCATCTTTTTGAAGGCGCCCATGCATTACCTACCTGGAACGGGGGGGATTAAAAATGGAATGGTTTCTAAGACCAGAATGGGTATATAAAGTGTCTGGTGCAGTAGGTTTAGTGTCTTTCAGGCTAAAAAACTTCTTATTATTGAGTTTCCTCATAAATTTGTGTAAATCAATAAAAACTTTGAATGGATCCACTTCCTTGGTGGGGGCATATTTAAGACCTAGATCTAAAACGTATAACTCCTCTTTGGTGAAAACAATATCCATCAGATTAAAAATACCTTTAATTTTTTTTAATTTTAACTAAAATTCGCATCTTCTTTTTCTTTCTCCCTCCTCTCTTCCCTCGTGTACGTTTCCTTCGTCCCAGTACAGATTCTGGTAATTGGGTCTTGTGTATCCTCCTTGTTGTGGTCCTCTCCACTGGCCTTGGTATCCCCCCTCCTCTGGGTGGGGCGGGTCTTCTGTCTTGGGAGTAATTGTGATTCCAACGGTTGTAGTAGCCTTGTGGCCCTCTCCATCCTGATCTCCCCTGTGGTTGATGCCATCCTTGGGGTCTGAAAGGGGGGGTCTCATTTGGGGGGCCCCCTCCGGGCAAAATCCCTCGGTTGTTCGTACTGGAATCTATCCCAATTGTCCTGGTTGGGAGTATAGGGTCCCATTCTAGCTAGAGGTTCAATAGCGGTTGCTAGAAGGAAGATTGAATCTTTCCATGTTGGGTGTAGATGGTCCATGGGGTCGACCTTTCAAGGGTGAAGTGTGTCTAATAGGTGGTCGTTGTATGTCCATAGGCTGAACAAAACAATTCGGTATATGTGAATTATTATTCCCCACACCCCTATTAGGTCTAAAGGAGAAGACTTTGGGGGGGGGGGGGGTCTTGGGATAGACTTCATAATCATCTTCATCTGTGGTGGTCTCTCTAGAGTCACGTATAGTGGGAGTGGTGGATAGCTCCATCTCCTCAGCTGTTTGCCATTTTATACACTTTTTGGTTTTTGTCATCTGTAATGTCTCTACTGAATTGCTTCTGCTTCTTTAGTTGGATGGCTGTATCGTATTTAATGATGCATGTTTGGAGTTCTTTTTCTTTGTATTCTTTAAGGTGTGCATATGGAATTAGTGTGGTTTTCAAATCAGTAATAAGGGTCTCAATATTTCTTTTATTTTTTCTTCTTTTGATTTGATAAGTGTGAGGAGTTCAGTCTCACACCTATTAAAAAAAAAAAAAAAAAAAATATACCACTCCTCTGCAAGTAGTCTGTCCTTCAAACCATCATTAGGGTTCACATCCCACCTAAATCTCCTAGGTACAATTTTTTTTTTTTTTTCTTTAATGTACATTTCAAGGGTGGATATGTCCCACAGACTCTCAATTGCTTTTCTAATGTGTGTTTTAAGTTGTTTAAAAAGGCCATCCATGTCCTGTCTTATTCATGACCCTCTCTTTATTAAATATGTCCTCTATGTTAATATTCCTGTTGCCTAAATATCCAAAGATATCAATAGCAGCAGAGGTAGTCATGCCCCAAGGGGTATGTAAATAATGAAAGTGTTGAACTCTGCGCTAAGGAATATATGTATTGGATAGGTGGGTAAGCTGCAGCCTCCCAGAAATAGTCAGACTATATAAAAAAAATGGTATGGGAATGGCGCTGCCTACTGAAAAAAATATGTAAGTAAATTAACAGGAAAGGTGTGTACAATATGCACCAAGACAAATAAATAAATAAATATGCACAGAGATAAATATCCCAATAAATAAACTAAAATATGATGTGACTGAAAATGAAAAGTGCAAACTCTATGAAGTGTGCATATGAATAAATAAAAATCAATTGATAAAGTGGCCAAGTGTATACAAGGAACATATAAATAGGTCCAATAAAAGTGCAATGTGTACAATAAATCGCAAATAATTAAATGGGTAAGGTGACCAGTGCAAATAGGTAAAAATTGACCAAGTGCCAAAATAAAAAAACTGTGTTAAATATATCTGGTGTCTCAAAATACAAGATGCAAAAAATAATAAAAAATTAGATATAAATAAATATGATTAAGTGACAAAAACCAGTGATCCAATAAGGTGGCAAAAGTGACATGATTAGTCCATTAAGGTGACAGATATCTTCATATAAAACTGGAAACAACCCCGTGGTAGGTGAGGTGCTCAGTGACCCCCCCCCCCCTAAGGTAGGTAGCCCACTCACCAGAAATACTTACCCCACACAGGGGTAAAGAGAGGATATATGAACAATCTGGAAGACTATTTAACACAATCTGACATTTTGCTTGCCAGATTTGAGGAAAAAGGCTATGACAAAAAAATTGTATGATACTAGGAAAGCCGTAAAGGATATGAACAGAGAGGACTTGTTATACAATAATAGTCGTCCATCGCATAAACAAGAGGACCTTGCATTTATAACTGGCTTTCACAAAGACCTAAGACAGACTGAATGTATCATAAAGAAATATTGGCCCATACTAAAGTCGGACAAAACTCTAAATCTAAATTACCATCAACCAAGATTCATCTACAGGAAAGCCCCCTGATTACGGAATAAATTGGTTCACAACGTGGTAGATCCTCCTAAACCTATAAAAAGGCTTGCAGATACCAAAGGTTTCATCAGATGTAATAGATGCTTACCTTGCAGGACCATAAAGAATCAAACAAGGAAAACATTAAAGGTCAAATCCAGATGGAATGGAGAATTCCACATCAACAAACTAATTACGTGTCAGACCACTTATGTCACTTATCTGATAGAATGTCCCTGCCGACTGCAATATGTCAGCAGGACCACTAGGCCTCTATTTGTGAGAATAGGAGATCACATAACTAATATAAGAAAAGGCTTTCCTAAGCACAGTCTGTAGACATTTTGCCGAGGTATACAGTGCATTCCGAAAGTATTCAGCCCCCTTGAACTTTTCGACCTTTTGCCACATTTCAGGCTTCAAAAATTAAAGATATAAAACTTTAATTTTTTTTGAAGAATCAACAAGTGGGACACAATCATGAAGTGGAACGAAATTTATTGGATATTTCAAACTTTTTTTAACAAACTGAAATTGGGTGTGCAAAATCATTCAGCCCCATACTTTGTAGCGCCACCTTTTGCTGCGATTACAGCTCTAAGTCACTTGGGGTATGTCTCTATCAGTTTTTCATATCGAGAGACTGAAATTTTTGCCCATTCCTCCTTGGAAAACAGCTCAAGCTCAGGAAGGTTGGATGGAGAGCGTTTTGTGGAAAGAACTGAAAACTGCTGTTCACAGATTGGATTCAGGTCTGGACTTTGACTTGGCCATTCATATCCATCCTGGATATATTTATTTGTGAACCATTCCAGTGTAGATTTTGCTTTGTTTTGGATCATTGCCTTGTTGGAAGACAAATCTCCGTCCCAGTCTCAGGTCTTTTGCAGACTCCATCAGGTTTTCTTCCAGAATGGTCCTGTATTTGGCTCCATCCATCTTCCCATCAATTTTAACCATCTTCCCTGTCCCTGCTGAAGAAAAGCAGGCCCAAACCATGATGCTGCCACCACCATGTTTGACAGTGGGGATGGTGTGTTCAGGGTGATGAGCTGTGTTGCTTTTACGCCAAACATAACGTTTTGCATTGTTGCCAAAAAGTTCGATTTTTGGTTTCATCTGACCAGAGCGCCTTCTTCCACATGTTTGGTGTGTCTCCCAGGTGGCTTGTGGCAAACTTAAACAACACTTTTTATGGATATCTTTAAGAAATAGCTTTCTTCTTGCCACTCTTCCATAAAGGCCAGATTTGTGCAGTATACGACTGATTGTTGTCCTATGGACAGAGTCTCCCACCTCAGCTGTAGATCTCTGCAGTTTATCCAGAGTGATCATGGGCCTCTTGGCTGCATCTCTGATCAGTCTTCTTGTATGAGCTGAAAGTTTAGAGGGACGGCCAGGTCTTCGTAGATTTGCAGTGGTCTGATACTCCTTCCTTTTCAATATTATTGCTTGCACAGTGCTCCTTGGGATGTTTAAAGCTTGAGAAATCTTTTTGTATCCAAATCCGGCTTTAAACTTCTCCAGAACTGTATCTCGGACATGATGCTCTCTGTGCTTTAAACGGACCTCTGAGACTATCGCAGTGCAGGTGCATTTATACGGAGACTTGATTACACACAGGTGGATTCTATTTATCATCATTAGTCATTTAGGTCAACATTGGATCATTCAGAGATCCTCACTGAACCCACTGAGATATATAGTCTCTTACTATATTTCTGAGAGGCTGCAGCTTACCCACCTATCCAATACATATATTCCTTTAGCGTGAAGTTCAACACTTTAAAAATACTCACTATGCCTCTTACTAAATACCTTGAAGTTCCAATTTTTTTGTCCACAATAGTTTGCGTAATGAATTTTTTTTTTTTTTTTTTTTTTCCCCCACAAAATTGTCATTTAGGTTTATTTCTTACACATAGATAAACTTGCAATTACACCCCAAAATTATATTCTCCTACTCCTGAGTATGGCAATACCACATGTGAGACTTTTCCACAGCCTGGCCACATACAGAGGCCCAACATCCAAGTAGCGCCTTCAGGTGTTCTAAAAGCATAAATTACACCTTCTATTTCCTGAGTACCTATCACATTTTTGAAGGCCCTGGATATTTTTTTAGCCATGTGGAAAGATGTGCTCAGATTTCTGGGACAGGTGTGGCAGATGTTCACTGAGACAGATGTGTGGCAGATGTTTTTACTGTGGCACAGATCCCCCCCCCCCTATCCTTCTCACTCACAGGCTCTGTGTGAGGAGAAGCAGAGCCGATTGGCTGTGTTTACATTACATGACGGCTGTGATTGGACCTCCTAATGCTAAAGTGCAACTAAGCCCTTCTATCCTTTACAGCCAAGGAAGCTGCCATCTTCGCCTCTGTTTAATCTGTGGTTTCCGTTCTGCTGCCTATGTGATCAAGTATGACACCAGCCATTTAATGGGTTAATGGTTTTAGTAGAGGGTACAAGCTACTCTGACAGTTATTGTTTATGGCATTTCATAAATGTAACTGTTTTGTGAAATTGTTAAATCCAATGAGTTTATTTTGGTTTAGAAAGCTGAAAGTGAATTTACTCACTGGATTGAGGGCTAGTTCACACCATAGAATTTTTTTTTTATTTTTTCTTTCTTCCTGGAACTCACTAGTGTGAACTATGTCATTGCAAACCATATAACCTACTTTCCATGTGTTTTTGATGCAGAAAAATACACCGATGGACTGCATGTCTTGTGAACTGGCCCTAAAAGGCAAAAAATAAACAGTTAAAAGCCTGAAAACATGAGATAATACAGCCTCCACGGCTAAGAACTAGTCATCTGCAATAAATAAATTTTTTATATTTTTTGGGGGGTATGCAATCTTTCTATAACCACTTGCTGTCTCGGGCAATTTATTTTACACATCAGAGGCCCTAGAGAATCAACTGGTGCCTGTTGCAGTTTCTTGATAAATGGCTGTGCAAATATCATGTACACCATGTAACCATACATTTTCAGGAAAAAATACAATAAATGAATTTTAGTGCGCACAATATAATACCCAATTTAGGGGTAGAATATAAAAGATCATGTTGCATCAAGTAAATTGATATCAAACATATCAAGACTCAATTGCTTGCTGAGAAATTACAACAAACAAGTTTTCTTAGGCGATGCTCTAAAAGCATTTACAGGTTATTTAGTTTGCAGTTAATCATGAATGATTGCCCTAGTATTACTGCTGTCACCCTGATGTGTTAACTTTTTGTTTTTTAGACTTGTAATAACAATGAAGTTAAAGGAAAAAAAATTACAAGGGCACTAACCAGCCCCCATGTGATGGCTTTGGGCAGGTGATAAGTACTCCTTTTATGATGACCCCAGGGCTGCTGGTACTTCTTGGTACTGGAAAAGTAATCGGGTCACAGCAAAAATCTTGGTTTCTCTTGCGTCCTCCGACAGTCGCCGCCACTTCATAATCTTCACTAATGGGGTTATTGACCTTTTTCTCCGCAGGAGTAGCTAGGCAACAAGATTTGTTAATATCAAAGCTTTTAGCATATCACACCCCTAGGGGGTGGTCCCCTCAGTCAATACCTCCCTGCTTCCTGCATTCTCAACTCAGTTTCTAATGCCTATCTTAGGAGTAGCTGGCTGATCCTGTGCTGGGGCTTTTAGTCTCAGCCTTCTATCCTCTTTTGATTTTATTTGGAGTATTTTTCTCTTTCTTTTACTTAGCTGTTCTTTTTATCAGCATTAGTTTAGTTTACTTCGGATGAAGATGATCATGCGGAGCTGGGTCTCGGTCTGGCCACCCTGGATCCCAGGGCTGAGGTCCAGGGGCTTCCCAGCCTGCCATTTAGCGTTCAGCTCAGGTTTCCCTGGCATATTGAACGACCCATCCCTGTTCGCTGCAGGGATGCTGTCTGTGAGGTGGCTACCTCACCGGACGCCATTTGCGGTTTCGCACCGCAGTTCCACTGCGTCCTGACTGCGACACTCCCTGTCCTCAGTGCAGAGGTTTGGTCGTTGGAGAAGGCTCCCCACGCCATCCGGACTGGTAAGTACATTTCTATGTGGGGACCTGTCTGTTTTGGGTGTCAGTCTGTGACTGTGTGACCCTGCATGTCTGTGTGTCTGAGCTCCCTGTCAGATTCCTGTGTGGAATAGCTGCCTTTCTGTGGGCTGCGGGGGGGGGGGGGGGGGCTCTCCCGCTCTATGTGAGGGTATGGGGCAGACTAAGCTTGGCCATGTTGTGCGGCGGCCACTTCTGCGTCCCGCCATTTTTTGCGGCTAAAATGGTGGTGACCGGCCCTGTGTGGTAGGGCGTGGTGTTTTGGCGCCAAACGCCGCAATTTTGACGGCGATCGATAGTACAGCCACATGTCGGCGCCATTTTCTCATTGCCCAAAATGCCTCAGCCGAGCGGCCATGTTTGTGTAGCCTACATAGGCTTTATAGGGTGGTCAGTCATTGCATCACTTCCTTTTACTCTGGAACTGCGATCGGTGGCAGCAGCCTGTGTGGTCTCTCCGGGTTTTTGCCTTTACTTTTTCCTGTGTTTCCTTGCTCAGTGTCCTTATCCCTGTGGGGGTCAGTACATACAGTAGTGTGCGGTGGGCTGCGCTCGCCGCAATCTTAAAGGGGGAGTCCTCCTCCTTTTTTCAATAATTGCTGGGGCATGGATTCTCAGGATTGCAAGTTTCCTCCCACCCTGGTGGGGGGCCAAGGGGCTGCTGCATCCCCCGAGGGGGCTGATCTGGCTGTTATTGTGGTGAACCTGGCTTCTCAGGTGCAGATGCTAATGGCTGATCGATCCGCAAAACGGCCCAGATTGTCTATTTCCTCTGATTCAGAGGGCGATGGGGCTGCTATGGCTGGAGTGCCCTTCTCAGGGTCTCGCTCATCTCTGGACCTTGGGGGTCTGAGGGGGAGGCTGAGGTGGAAGGGGTTGATAATTCTCCCCCTGGCTCGCCTGAAGAGCTTGCACTCATGGATGAGTTGGTTGCTTCTATCAAGGAAACGCTGCGTTTGCAGGATGAACCATGTCCTCCTGCCTTGATGTCTTCTTATGGGACGCAAAGGAAACGTAAAACAGCGCAGGTTTTTCCCTGCCCTGCGGAATTTCAGCGCGCTGTTGATGAGCAATGGCGCAATTTAAAGAAGCCTTTTACTGTGCCGAGTAAGTTCAAGCTGCGTTATCCATTTACACCCACCACTGATGAGCGTTGGTGTGTGCCACCTCAGGTGGATCACGCGGTGGCGGTTTTGAACAAATCCACTGCGATCCCTGCTGAGGATACCCCGGTGTTCCAGGACCCTACGGATAGGAGATTGGAGTCTCTTGCCCGTCATGCTTATACGGTTGCTGGTTCTATGCTGAAGCCTATTTTTGCTTCCATTTTGGCAGCCCAGGCTATTGCGAATTGGACACAGGTGCTCAGGCGCACCCTGGTGGCTGACTCTGCTCCGCCGACAACGTTGGCTTTTGGCTATGGTAGATCAAATTCATCAGGGTGTCATGTATTTGTGCGATGCGGACTTGGATTTAGTCCCTTTGGCTGCACACCTCTCAAGTGTGGCGGTATTGAACCGTCGCCTGATATGGCTGAAATGTTGGTCGGTTGACCAATCATCTCGCAAGACTTTAGCTAATTTGCCCTACGCGGGATCTCGCCTTTTTGGCGAGTCTTTGGATACTCTGATAAAGGGAATTTCAGGGGGTAAGAGCACTCTTACCCCAAACTCACAAGAATAAGTTTGTTCGCGGTAAGAAGAATACCTCGTTTAGGCCCTCTCAGGGGTCCTTTCGTGCCTTTCGGTCGCAATATAAGGGCAAGCCCTTCAAGGGCCAAGGCTCCCAGAAAAAGCCGTGGGCGGGTAAGCAGAAGTCCGGCCAGTCCGGGTCCGCTGCCCATACCAATTCGGCCTGAAGGTGCGCCCTCACCCGGTTCTGGGGTGGGGGGACGTTTGCTCGGTTTTCTTCAACCCTGGCTGGCCCGCATTCGGGACAGGTGGGTTCAGGAAATCGTTCGATCTGGATACAAGATCGAGTTTCTCTCTCGGCCGGCGAGCAGATTTTTTCCCTCAAATCTTCAGCTGTCTCCGGAGCGCTTGCAGGATCTGCACCTGGCGGTGCGGGACCTGCGGGCCCAGGGAGTGGTGGTTCCGGTGCCTCACCGGGACAGATTTCGGGGGTTCTATTCCAATCTGTTCACTGTGCCCGGAAAGGAGGGCAAGGTACGTCCGATTTTGGACTTAAAAGCTCTCAACCGCTTTGTGCGGGTTCGCAAGTTCCGCATGGAATCCTTGCGCTCGGTGGTGGCTGCCCTGGTTCCGGGGGAATTCATGGCCTCCATCGACTTGAAGGATGCGTACCTTCACATCCCCATTTTCGAGGGTCACCAGAGGTACCTTCGATTCGCCATTGCGGAGGATCATTACCAATTCGTGGCGTTACCCTTTGGTCTCGCTGCGGGTTTTCACCAAGGTGCTTGCGCCGGTCCTGGCTTTATTGAGAGCCCAGGGCATCTCTGTCCTGGGGTATCTGGACGATATCTTGATTCGGTCTGCGACCAGTCAGGGCCTGGTGAACGACCTGTCCATCACGATGCAGACTCTGCAGGAATTCGGTTAGACGATAAATTTCCCCAAGTCAACGCTGTGTCCGTCGACTCGTCTCCCCCTACCTGGGGATGATCCTGGACTCTGTTCAAGCGAAGGTCTTCCTGCCGGAAGACAAGCTTCGGATGCTTCGGAAACGAAGTCGGGTCCCTCAGGGACAATCAGTGCTCGTCCCTCCGGACATGTATGAGGTGCCTGGGGTTGATGGTCTCGGCTTTCGAGGCGATTCCATTCGCCCAGTTTCACACACGGGATCTTCAGGCGGAGATCTTGGCCAAGTGGGACGGGCGTCCGCAATCTCTGGATCTGCGGATCTCGTTGAGCCGCCTCACCCGAAGGGGTCTTTTATGGTGGCTCCAGTCCCCGGCGGTGTCGGGGCAAGTCCTTTCGTCCCTTGTCATGGACGGTAATCACCACGGATGCCAGCCTGTCGGGCTGGGGTGGTGTTCTGGGCGTTCTGTCCGCCCAGGGAACTTGGTCGGAGGAGGAATCCTCCCTTCCGATCAACATTCTGGAATTGCGAGCGATAATTCTCTGCCTTCTGCGTTTGGACGGACAGGCTTCAGGGCAGTCCGGTTCGGGTGCAGACGGACAATGCCACAGCGGTGGCCTACATCAACCACCAAGGGGGCACCAGGAGTGCCCGAGCGGCTCGGGAAGTAGCCGACATTCTGTCTTGGGCCGAGATGCACGTCCCGGCGATATCTGCAGTTCACATTCCGGGGGTGGAGAACTGGCAGGCGGATTATCGGAGTCGCCAGACCCTGGACCAGGGAGAATGGTTCCTTCACCCGGATGTCTTCCAGATGTTGTGCGCGAAGTGGGGTTCCCCAGATGTGGACCTGTTCGCGTCTCGTCTAAACAACAAGGTGGAAAGGTTCGTGGCAAGGACGCGCGATCCTCAGGCAGACGCCTCAGACGCGTTAGTGGCGCCCTGGCATCAGTATCGTCTGATGTATGCCTTTCCACCGATTCAGCTGCTGTCCAGGTTCCTTCGCAGGTTGACCTCGGAACCGCACACGGTAATTCTGGTGGCGCCAGACTGGCCTCGCCGGTCGTGGTACGCAGACCTCGTGAATCTGGCAGTCGACGCTCCGTGGCGTCTGCCTCTTCGAGAAGATCTTCTGTCTCAAGGACCGATATTCCATCCTGCTTTAGTCGCTGGCTTTAACGGCCTGGCTGTTGAAAGCCAGGTCCTGAAGGATAGGGGTCTCTCCCCTGAGGTCATTCCCACTTTGATTAAGGCTAGAAAAGCCTCTTCGGGGAAGGTTTATTACCGTGCTTGGAAGGCGTATTTTGCCTGGTGTGAGTCCAGGGGGTATTCCCCTCGCTCGTACTCGGTATCGAGAGTGTTGGCTTTCCTTCAAACGGGCGTGGACCAGCGTTTGGCGTTGGCCACGATTAAGGGTCAGATTTCTGCGCTGGCCGTTCTCTTTCAACGCCCTGCGGCGTCTAATTCTTTGATTAGCACCTTTGTTCAAGGGGTGCGACACTTGGCCCCTCCTCGGAGGGACCCTTTGCCTCCATGGGACTTGAACCTTGTTCTGTCCGTGTTGCAGCATGCTCCCTTTGAGAAGATCAGGGAGATCTCGTTGTCTGTTGTCCAAGAAGGTTGCCTTTTTGGTGGCGATCACTTCGGCTCGCAGGGTATCGGAGCTGGCGGCCTTGTCCTGCAGCTCTCCCTACTTGGTGATCCACTTGGATAAGGTGGTCTTACGACCTAACCCTTCTTTTCTTCCGAAGAGGATCTCGGAATTTCACCTCAATGAGGACATTGTCTTACCTTCGCTTTGCGCGAAGCCTAAGCATCCAAAGGAGGTGGCTTTGCATTCCTTGGATGTGGTTCGGGCGATCAGGGTTTACCTGTCGTCGACTAAATCCTTTCGCAAGTCGGATTCTCGATTTGTCCTTCCAGAGGGACCTCGGAAGGGCATGGCGGCGTCGGCTGCTACCATCGCCAAATGGATCAGACAGACCATTGTGCAAGCCTATGCTTTGAAGGGGAAGGTTCCTCCTTTCCCTGTGAAGGCGCACTCTACCAGGTCTCTGAGTACGTCTTGGGCCTATCATCATCGGGCTTCTGTGGCCCAGGTGTGTAAGGTGGCGACTTGGTCGTCCGTTCACACCTTCTCAAAATTTTACAAGGTGGATGTTCAGGCATCGGCAGATGCTTCCTTTTGGCCGTAAAGTGCTTAGTGCGGCAGTGCCTTAGGGTCCCTTGTTTGGGTCCTTGGCTGTTGGGGTGTTTTTACCCCTAGGTTACTTGTTCTCCTGGGTTGTTGCTCCTGTTAAGCACGTTTTTTTCCTGTTGCCCAGTTAGGAATCTTACTTTGGTAAGATTCCTTTTTTCTGATGTGGGTACTGCGTTGCCTTAGGCGCGGCTGCGTTTTCCCCACTCCTCATGTCTACACTGCTCTGGGACGTCCCCATTAGTGAAGATTATGAAGTGGCGGCGACTGTCGGAGGACGTAAGAGAAAACTGAATTTTTGTAAAATCTTACCGTAAAATTCCTTTCTGAGTCCTCCGACAGTCGCCGCCCCCGCCCCTCTTTTGGGGTTTGTTTATGTACTCTACTGCTATGCTACTGAAACTGAGTTGAGAATGCAGGAAGCAGGGAGGTATTGACTGAGGGGACCACCCCCTAGGGGTGTGATATGCTAAAAGCTTTGATATTAACAAATCTTGTTGCCTAGCTACTCCTGCGGAGCAAAGGTCAATAACCCCATTAGTGAAGATTATGAAGTGGCGGCGACTGTCAGAGGACTCAGAGAAAGGAATTTTACGGTAAGATTTTACAAAAATTCCGTTATTCCAAGCAAGCAAAAAGTGTTACAGAAGAATATCATTTTATTCTTTTTTTTTTTTTTTTTTTTTTAACAAGCGTTAGATGTTTGCTTTTTGTCTGCCACATTGTCACAGTCCCACTAAAAATTGCTGATCGCCACCAATACTGGTAAAAAAATAAATAAATATACGCTTATTGGGATTTTTTTTTTAACTAAAATATGTAGCAGAATACATATTGGCCTAAATTGATAAAGAAATTTGTGTGGGTATAAATATAATTCTTCCCCCCCCATATGTCTGTCTTTTTTTTTTTTGTATTTTTATCCAGTGCAAAAAATAAACCGCAGCGGTAATCAAATACTACCAAAAAGCTTTATTTGTAGGGAAGAAAGACATCAATTTTATTTGGGTACAGCGCCACATGACCGCAAAATTGTCAATGAAATAACGCAGTGATGTATTGCAAAAAAATGGCCTGGTCATCAAGGGGGTAAAACCTTCCAGGGCTGAAGTGTTTAAGAAATGTTTTTTTTTTTTGTGTTTTTTTTGTTTTGTTTTTTGCGCTGCAGTACTCTCCTTCAATCTGGAACTGTCCCAAGCTGTCATTCCTTTCTTCCACTTACCATATATACTCAAGTATAAGCCGACCCGAATATAAGCCGAGACCCCTACTTTTGCCACAAAAAAGTGGGAAAACTTAATTGACTCAAGTATAAGCCTAGGGTGGGAAATGCTGCAGTTACTGGACCACCACGAGACACAAAATAGGGGCTGCGGGCATGGTACAGGAGATGGCGCAGGTCACAGTACAGGCATTGCACAGGTCACGGTACAGGCATGGCACAGGTCACGGTACAGGCATGGTACAGGAGATGCAGTGCTGCGGGCATGGTACAGGAGAATGTCCTGTACCATGCCCGCAGCACTGCATGAGGAAATACAGGGGCTGCGGAGGCATCTCACTTACCTGTCGGTGAGGCGACGTCTTCGATTTAAAAATCGCGCCGCCATATGTCACCGCAAATGCGCCACCGATGCTCTGGAAAAGCCGAACACGTTCGGCTATTTCCGGGCATGTGGCACATGCGCAGTGACACGTCGGCGCCGTGCGGCGCCATTTTTAAAAAGACACTCCAGTCAGTGACTCGAATATAAGCCGAGGGGTGCATTTTCAGCATGAAAAAAACATGCTGAAAAACTCGGCTTATACTCGAGTATATACGGTAATATCGTCAGTCTTTGGTGCTGGCCATCATGTAACCCAATCAACCCACTTCCTCTATACCCAGGCAAGATGATGGGTCAATAACAGTCTGGGTTTAGAGTATTAATGTGCCTCACATCTAACGTAAGCACCTGTTCAGCAGTGCAGTTAGGACTGCAATCAGAGAAGAGGAAGGACCCGTGATGTCATCGGACAGTTATTGTGGGGTGGCAAAGCAAGTTTGTGTTTTTTCTTTCTTCTTCTTTCATGCTTTACTGAGTTTCGGCTTTAATACATTTTTACTAATCCTTTTTGTTTTCCTTATTTTTCAGTGGCAGCTAGACTTCCCCGGCTCAGGCAACCTTAAGGACTTCAAACCTCACTGTTAAGGAACAAGTTCTAGTATTTTGTTCTAATGTACATTTTTTATTTGGCTCGTTTCATGTAATAAAACCTGTAAAATCCCCCCCCTTTTTTTTTTTATTTATTTTTGGACATCTATTAAAATTTGAACTGGGCTAGTGCAGATGTGTAAAAATTGTGTATGCTGTTATGACATGAGACCTCACAGTAGCAAATACTCGGGTATAACTTCCAGAATTTTATTTTGTGTTGGGGTGCCTTTCAAAATTTAATAGCGCTTTGCAGTAATGAGTTAATCTGGCACATTCATGTAAAAGGGCCTTCCTGGTGGTAATGCGAGTGTGGCTTGAAGGTTAATTTTCAACACCAAAAGCGGTAACCCCCCCCCGCCACACTGGGTTACGCTATAGTTAATTGTACCTCGTCCCTCTGATCCCTTGATGTCAGCATCTGTCTTCCGAGTTCCCTTCCCTGCGAGTGCCGTTAAGCAGGGGAGCGGAACTGGGCAGGAAATTAGGAAATAAAAAAAAAAAGTACACATGACATGATACATTGTAATCTGTTAGGATTACATAACTGTATCAAACAATTTCACTTCAGTTTTTTCCAGTGCCCTGCCTGCACTTTTACTATTTTTTTTTATTCCTTTTTTATTTTTTAATTTGTTTTATTGCTAAGACTAACATGCCTACAATATAAAACAGATTTCCGTGCAAAACAATGTACTGCTTTGACATTCAAAAATACTGACATAATGCGTGCCTAACTAAGATGCACAATTAGTGGCAGAAATGAGGATTCTGATGGTATACATATGTAAAAGATTTTTATTTAAAAAAAAAAAACGTACCACTGAATCACAGCATTCTGTAATAGTCGTGTGATGCCCTATCGATCTGCTAGATCAAATAAATGGATTTTTGTAAAATCTTACCGTAAAATCCTTTTCTCTTAGCTCATTGACAGACGTAGTCTTCGGTGATACAGCACCTCCGGGTTATGTTGCCTCCACAGGAGCAGGACTAGACAGGAAATAAAAATGCTCTGGCCACACCCCAGGGGCAGTCCCCGAGGGTATATCCTCTCTCTCTCTGCCACAGCAAATCAGTTATGTCACAAAAGCAGTGCTTAGAGAATTTAACCCAACTCAAAAACAGAGGGGCGGGGACTACGTCTGTCAATGAGCTAAGAGAAAAGGATTTTACGGTAAGATTTTACAAAAATCCATTTTTCTCTATTGCTCATTGACAGACGTAGTCTTCGGTGATACACCACCTCCGGGACGTCCCAGAGCAGTATCACAAATGAGGGGTGGGAAAATGGAAATCAAATCCCAATCTAGAAGGCCCAACCGGTGCCAACTAGAAGTTTACAATGCTCATCCTTAATGATGAGACTCAACAAAAAATAAATTTTTCAAACAGAAAAAAACCCTCGAGGTAGACCACCGGTCTCCTCAAATTGCGGCCTGCAAAACCTTGCGGCCAAATGAGGCATCCGCCGATGCCATCACATCAATTTTATAGAATTTTGTAAAGGTATGTACTGACGACCAGGTGGCCGCCTTACATACCTGGACCACTGACGCCTGATGGCGAAAGGCCCAGGAAGTACTGAGCGCTCGAGTGGAGTGCGCCCTAACAGGGAACGGAGGACTCTGACCCTTAATAGAATAAGCCTGTACCACCGTTTGTCTAATCCATTTGGCAATGGTTGCGGCAGATGCAGGCAACCCCTTTCTGGGCCCATCCGTGATCACAAAAAGTGAATCCGTCTTACGGAATGATTCCGTAGCTTTCAGGTATACCCTGATTGCCCGAACCACATCCAAGGAATGCAACGCATGTTCCCGATGATGATTGGGCTGAGGACACAAGGAAGGTAGTACAATATCTTCATTCAGATGAAAATCTGAAACCACCTTAGGAAGAAAGGATGGCTTAGGATGAAGTACTACCTTATCCCTATGAATCACTAGGTATGGGGACTGGCATGATAATGCAGCCAGTTCTGACACCCTGCGTGCAGAAGTGATGGCCACCTTCTGGGATAAAGTAAGCAAGGGAATCTCCCTGATGTTTTCAAAGGGAGGTTTCTGTAGAACCGACAAAACCAAATTAAGATCCCAGGGCGGTAAGGGCGCGCGGACTGGTGGAGCCAGGTGCTGCACCCCCTGGATGAAATTCCGCACCAAGGACTTGGTAGCTAAAGGTTTCTGAAAGAAGGTTGCTAATGCTGAAACTTGATCCTTGATGGTGCTCAAGGCTAGTTTCTGCTCAACCCCTTTTTGTAAAAAAGCTAATATTCGAGTCACCGAATAGGTACGTGGAGGAAATCCTAAAGATTCGCACCACGCAATATAAGTCTTCCATGTGTGATAATAGACCTTGCTGGAAGTCGCTTTCCTTGCTTTAATAAGGGTAGGAATGACTGAAGCTGACAACCCTCTGTCCTTCAGTACTTGGGTCTCAATGGCCAGGCCATTAAAGCCAGCGACTGTAAAGCACAATGGTAAATTGGTCCTTGAGACCACAGACATTCCCTGAGACGAAGTTCCCACGGAACGTCTGCGACTAGCATGTCCAAGTCGGCCAGGCTGGCTTGACGAGGCCAGCCTAGAATTTCTAGGCCCACTGGCGCTGACTGGATCTGAACCAGGCGTCCCTAGAACTATCTGGCCCCGACCATCCGAGAAAGTCTGGTCGTTTTCTGTCCCCACACATTTATCAGATACCTGATTCCTATCAGGAAGGGTGATCTTTTCTGGTTGAACCTCAGGGACCGAAGTCACCCGGCTAGAGGCTTCTTGGTCTGTCTGGTCAACCAGATCCGATTCCTGTGGAGAATAGAGACTAATCTTAGGAAAAGGTAAAGGAAAAGATCTATTCAGGGATCGGTGACTACCGCTCCCTGTAGTACTTAAATGTTGGAAGGGAAGAATCGCACCGGTAGTGGTAGTCGATGCTTGATCTAATATCCTGAATACCGGTGAAAACGTCCCCCCACCCTCAACCCGGGTGGGGGCGCACCTTCAGGCTGTGTAATCCTTTGCTTCGGGTTTGGCTGAGTCGGTCCTCTGTTTGACCGACCAGCCTTTCTTGAACCCTCCTGGAGGAGTCTTTCCTTTCCCGTTTGTTCCAGCCGGGCGTACGTACCCTTTATGGGCGGTAAAGAAAGGTCCTCGCTTATTGCGAGGTCCCTTAGCTTTAGCAGCCTGTGGCAAAAAAGTGCTCTTGCCCCCAGTGGCATCCTTAATGATTTCATCTAGGGTGGCCCCAAATAGACGATTCCCCTGAAAGGGGAGATTCGTCAAGGTCTTTTTGGAACCTAGGTCAGCTGACCAGCATTTTAACCATAGCACACGTCTGAGGATTACCGCTGACATAGATGCATGCCCTAATAGGGGAGTAGCATCCAAGGCTGCATCACAGATAAACTGTAGCCCTTGTATAATCTGTTCCATCAAATCAGATGTTTCCTGGGGAATATCTTTTCCCCTAAGGTCTTGGCGTACCAATCTTGCCCATTCCGTAAGTGTCTGGGAAACTAGACCAATAACAATTACTGGTCTAAATGCTGACCCTATCAGAGAGAAGATAGTGCGGGACTCTGCTTCCATCTTCCGATCCACCGGATCCTTAAAGGACGAAGTGTCCTCCACTGGGATAACCGTGGCTTTATTCAGCCTGGAAATAGGTGGATCCACTACTGGTGGTACCGTCCATTTCTTAATGAAAGATTCCTCAAATGGATAGCGTCTAGCAATACGCTTGGAAATCGTAAAGGTACGCTTAGAATGCTCCCATTCTCCTTTAATTTTATTACCAAAACACTTGGGTACAGGAAAAACCTTCACCGTTTTGATGGGCTTGTTAGTACCAAAGGGAATCTCTGTTTCAGTTGCCTCTGCCGGTAAAACCTCAAGTCTTAAGGTTTCCCGCACTGCCACAACTAGTGCGTCCACCAATGCTTCTTCCTGAATTATAGCGGGAGAAGGAACGTCCTCCTCACTGTCTGAGGGAGCTTTACCTGAGGTAACAGCCCTTGCAGAGGGACCTGCAACTGCAGTGACCATCTCTGAATCTGAGTCAGAGGTGTCAGATAATATAGGGGTAGGCGGGGGTCGCTTCCTTGACCCCCGTCCCTGACAGGCTGCCTCCACCCAAGCCACCAAAGACTCCAAAACTGCTGTAAATGCATCCATACTCTGTGCACCGGCGGGTCCCGTGGCCCCCTCGAGGGAAACAGGTGGGGGAATTTGTGTGGCAGGGTCCATGATTACTCCAGTAATTTCCCGGAGAATACAATTCAATTAAATAAAAAAACTTTTTTTTTTTTTCAGACCCCCAGCGCCACAAAAGCCCTTTAGTGTTACCTGCTAGGGATCCCTATCGATCGAGAGAGAGAGATAGACCCCCAAGCTCACCACTTGATGCTCAGAGTTTAACTGCAACAGGTTACAGCGCTGTCTACACAAACAGGAAGTCTTTTGGCTGGCTGCCCAGGAAGAAAGGAGGCGGCTCCGCCCCTCTGCACGCCTTCCGGCGCCTCCCCTAGCTCCACGAGGTGTTTGGTCACCTCAAAGATGGCCGCCCCCATGCTGGAGACACGAGGCTACGCCAAAATGGCGGCTCGTGCGATCCAGCAAAAAAAATGGCGGCGGCCTGTACCGAATAGCGGTGTGCTGCAGAGCACACAACACCTTCTCTGCATGGGGATTTGGCGTGGTTGGCGGTACCGGCCCTGGCGGACCGCATGGCCGTACGGAAGGCCTGCTATAGCTGGAGATTTGACTAGGAAGGCAGCTCTATATGTCCGTGGCTTCTGACTGGTAGGTACTTTATTATTATCATAGTAAGATTCCCAGACTGCCACTGATTACAATCTTTTTAACATGTATACAATTAGATTGTTAGCTCCCAAACCAAGCCTCCTGGCTTTTTGCACAAAAAATCACACTCAAAGTAGGGGGATCTGTGCCATGTTATAGGATAGAGGGGGACTCTATCTTACCATACAGAGAGGGGCCCGCGTTCACCACAAGACCCGTCAGGGGAAAAGGGGGAACAAACTACTCACCATACCGGAACCAGGCGGGCACCAACTCCTGACAGTACCCCTCTCCACCGGGGCGGGAGGGCTGTCGACCAATACGGACGCCGTGACTCATGGTCCTTGGCGTTTCAGCGAGACGTTTAACTCGCGGGGTCAGTCCCCCAGTGGGACTATGTCGCGGCCGACCCAGCGCGGAGCTATGGCCTGCACGCGCTCGTAGGCTGAACTGGGGTGACCACCGGATCTCAACATCCAGCCCGTCGCCCAGTTCAGCTTTCTTGCTTGAAGATCTCACAGGAACACTGGAGAAAAAAGCTGTCTAAAAATCTTTTTAAGAAAAAAATCTTGCCAGGACCGAAGATCCCAGCAAGGTATCTAGGTCCTTACTCCTGACTAGACAGAAAAAAACTGATTTGCTGTGGCAGAGAGAGAGAGGATATACCCTCGGGGACTGCCCCTGGGGTGTGGCCAGAGCATTTTTATTTCCTGTCTAGTCCTGCTCCTGTGGAGGCAACATAACCCGGAGGTGCTGTATCACCGAAGACTACGTCTGTCAATGAGCGATAGAGAAATTTGGTTATACAATCCCTTAGGGTGCAACCTTTTGGTCACGTATATCTTCATCCACATAAATGTGGAAGAAGTATTTCAAAACAAGGGAGACCTAAATGTAGAGCTAAACCAGGCCTTCAAGAACTTAGATACAACACAGAGAAACAGATTAGGTCATGGTGGATCATGGTCATATTACATCCCTAGAACAATATATTAAAGAAAACCTAACCCCTAGAAGGCTGCAATGGGATTTGGATCCAAATGATGATGGAAGATCCCCAATTATTACAAGAATTTTACTGTTTTTCAACTCAAGTGAAAAAAGTTAATGGAAATTATAGTGACAAGAAGAAAAATTAAATTGAAGGTAATTGAAACCAAAATCAAAACCTTGAGAGAAAAACTGTTACCAGTCTTGGAAACAGAGGAGTATAAAGATAAATGCATAGAAGAACAAATAACAAAGTATGCAGGAGGATGGAGAGGCTATAACATCAAAGAGATCATCTGTTGGGAGGTATTAGATACCCCAGGATATGAGGGAATAATAGTAAGAAGTTTTAATGTTAGCTCTCAGGACAGAGAGATGAATAAGAAACAGGAAAAAGGAAAATATCAGGAAATAGGAATATATCCAACCACTATAGAGAAGACTATAGCCATGACCCAGGGGAACAAAAAAGGACACATTTGTCCCAAGGAGTCCTGTTACACAACAGGTATTCTTTATTAAGAGATAAATCCCCAGGTTACTATCCACAGGATAGCCTTAGGGGGAACCCAGGACCCTATAGAGGAAAACAACTGCATTACAAGCCCCCTCCACCCCCAGGAAGACTAAACCCACCTTTATCTATAAACGGGCACCTGGCCTGAGAAATCTGATAGTTGAAAACATAGTAAACCCCCCCCCCCCCCACACCTAAAAAAAAGGGATTCCATTCCTACAAAGGGATTGTTTCTATAGATGTGGAAATGCAAAGGCGGCAAATGATCCTAGATAAAAAAAAAAAAGAGAGAAAAGTGGAAACATTTACATCCTCAGAAGAAATTTCAGCATAAAAAAGTTTAATTACCTGTACCACACAATATGTCATATACCAACTTATCTGCTCATGTGGATTGAGGTATATGAGCAGAACTACTAGATGTCTGTATAAAAGGATTAATGAGCATATTTACAACATAAAGCAGGGATTAAGGAACCACCAGTTATCTAATCACTTAAGGCACACATCTAATAGAGACACCTGAAAATTGAAATGCTATGGGATAGAGTGCAACCCTATTGGAGAGGAAGTGATATGCGCAAAAACAATCTCAAAACTAAACACAATGAATATACAAGCTAAATTTCCTTAGCCCTTTGGGCCTAAACATAGATATAGACCTCAACTGTTTTATCAATGATTTCTAAAAAATGAGTTTAGTAGATGATGTAGGTTTAGGAAAACTCTAGGTTCATGACTACACGGAAGAACCAGTGGAGACACTACCACAATATGGCAATAATTGGGGGAAAGAGATTCAAACTACAGATGCCCATAGGGATGGTACATCCCTAACATTGTACCACACACACCGGACTAATTAAGGGAAAGTTTTTTCTGGCATATATTCTAAAAGGGATAAATATTTCAATATTAACAACAACTTAAAAATTAAAGAATAGTAACTGCAACATCAGGAGAAAAGAGGGCAATTTTTATTTTATTTTAGAAATTTTTATTTTTCTATTTTTATAATACTTTTTATAATATTCCTTTAATTACTATACCCAAGGTTAACTACTAGAGAGGTATATGGAGTGGAAACTAGCCAACAGGGATTAACATTTTATTTCTAATAAGAAATAGTAATTTAATAGTCTGAAATAAATTGTGTGCATAACAAAGGAATAAATAATATTTAAAAATAGGGTATGTATTTGTATTGTTCAATAAAAGTTTTAAGATCTATAGAACCACTGGAGTCGGACATTGGGAGGCAGGAGATATCACCCTACACAAAATAAACTAGGAACCGATGATAATTTGCATATTTCCAAGTAAGATAGCAATTGATGGACTAAATTACCCCCTTTTCAAATCAGATTGACTACTAAATAAACCAATTATAAGTCAGGAAGGGGTAAAAATCACACTGAAAATATGGCCACTACATGACTTCCTGATGATGCCTTCAGGTGAAATGCATAGAGGTCCAGCCTTGCAGTGATACTTCCGATTTCGCAATTTCCGGTGCCGTGGAATGCAGGTGACACACGCCGATCTGGAGAGCGGACGGAGGGGATTACCAATTATACCAAAAGATTGTAGTGGGTGGCGCTTGGAGGCACATAATAAATGTGAGCCTTTTACCTACTGTTTGCTTGTAAGAAAGAAGTTTAATAAAAGGTATTGCACGATCATCTGCTATATGCTTTATTTTGGGTATTTCTTTGGATGACATGGAGCCTGACTTGATATAAAGGAAAACTATATAAATCTTTCAAGGCTAAGGATACTTTGTGAGACCTGGCTACCTATTCCTGATGATTGGTGATTTAAAGCGGAGTTCCAGCCATTTCACTCACCTGTCCCAACGGTCCAGCGATGTGGCCGCCTGAAGCCTCGATCCTCTCCCTCGGCGCCGGCATCACTGCTGTGGGCACCCGGCTGTGACAGTTTGCGGCTTCACAGCCGGGTACCCACTGCGCATGCGCGAGTCGCGCTGCGCGTCTTGATTGGCCGGCAATCTTCTGGGACCTTTGACATGTCCCAGAAGATTGCAGGGAGGGGGAGAGGAGAACTTCCGTTCAGGGCGCCGCGGCGCTCCGAGCGGAAGTGGGAGCGGGTACCTGTCAAAACTAGGTACCCCCCCCCAAACAAATGACATGCCAAATGTGGCATGTCAGGGGGGTAGAATACTTTTGGGTGGAACTCCGCTTTAAGTTGAGACCAAAGATTCAATAAAGCTGTGAGGGTCCTGGTGACCCCCTTAACCACTTGCCGACTGCCCGCCGCAGTTGTACGGCGGGAGTCTGGCTCTCCCAGGCAAAGCGTCGTACATGTACGGAGCTCGCTCCCGGGGGCCCTGGGGTGCGCTCCCGCGGGGCCCTGCTGATGATCTGATTGGGTTCAGAACTGATCATTCAATAGGTCCAGGCCAATGATTTTTGGCCTGGACCTGTTGATTGGCCCTGACCAATTAGGAACTGACTTGTGCTTGTGTAATGTAAACACAGGCACAGAAATGACCCGCTCTCTCCCCCAAAATCCTTTTTGGATTCATCGAGAGAAGAGAGAGGATCAAAACTGAGTATTGCACACAGCACACTTGCACACACCTAGGTAGGCACACTTAACCCCTGATCACCCCCCAGTTAACCCCTACACCCCCTGTCACAACACACACTGTATATAGCTGTTTCCTATATTCCTGTATTAGTGTGACTGGTGACCTGGTTTAGTGCTTGGGGCCATTCCTTTTAGGGTTAGGATACCCGCCAACCCTCCCCCCCATAAAGATTTAACCCCCTGATCACCCCCAGTTAACCCCTTCATTGCCCTGTCACAGTGTCACTTTTATAGTATACGGTTTTTTTTTCTGATCACTATTATTAGTGTCACAGGTGACATTAGTTAGTGTTAGCGTCAGTCTAGGACAGCACAGATCCCTGGCGCATAGTTAGAAATATTAGTTAACCCTTTGATTACCACATACACTTCCATTACTAGTAGAGTGTTTGAACAGATCAATATCTGATCTGATCAGAACTATACTAGCGTCCCCATAGTTTAGGGTTCCCAAAACGCGGTGTTTGCACGATCAGCACTGATTCCTGCCAGCACCTGCGTTTAGCCCCTCCGCCCAGCCCATCCCACCCAGGCAAGTGCAGTCATCAATAGATTACTGTCACTTCCAAAAAACACACAAAACCACTGTGTTAGTAGAGTCAGGCCTGATCCCTGCTAGCATTAGCAGTTTTTTTGTAGCGACCAAATAGTCCTTGACAACCAGCTGCTTTTTTACCTGTGAGTCACACTACTGTACCTGTAAATGTAGTTGCTAAAATGTCCAAACGGTGGTAAAGTAGTGAAGAGGCCTACAGTATACTGACCATGTCAGATGAGAGCGATGGGGAAGCCTCACTGGCAGAATCAGGGTCAGTATACGAACCGTTAGAGAGCAGTGGCTCCCTGACAGATAGCTCCGACGACGGATGGGTCCCTGTTAAGACCAGGCATACCCGACCCCATTCTGGAGTTGCTGAGGTGCAGGAATTGCAGGGTGCTCGTATGGAGTAGAGAGCCAGTGCTAGTGCCGCTCACCCTAGTGAACTGGCAAGCACCAGTGGCCTAGTACACCCTGGACCTAGGACAACCAGCACTGCAGTATCACTTGGTGACGTGGCGAGTCCCATAAGTGCAGTTGAAGCTGGTGCGGTGGCTAGCATAAGTAGTGGCCCGCAGCCACCGCATATTCAAAGACAGGCCCATAGTGCCCTCCCTGATGCGCTGGCATATCCTAATTGACAGCCCACTGATACTACAGTGCCCGTACTTCCCCCATTCACTGCCCAACCTGGAATCCACATGGAAACAGCCAATTTTACTCCCCTGAATTTTTATGAGCTGTTTTTCACAGAAGATCTTTTAAGATCTATTGTGGACCAAAGCAATTTATACGCTGGTCAATTCATCGCCGCCAACCCAAATTTGTCCCTTGCCAGACAATTTGGCTGGAAACCTATAATGGTTTCTGAGTTTAAAACATTTCTGGGCCTTTCCCTTAACATGGGCTTATAACCAAAAGGCGTAAGTTGCGGTTATATTTGTCCACTAACCCAATTCACCATATGCGCGTGTACTCTGCTTCCATGTCCAAAGCAAGATACAAGCAAATTCTGTGGTTTATGTACTTCAGGGACAATGAAATCTGTCGTCCTCGGGGAGACCCTGAATATGACCGGCTCCACAAAATTCGGCCCCTCGTAAACCACTTCAGTCAGCGGTTTGCAGCCTTGTTTACCCCCCCCAACAAGTTGTCTGCATTGATAAGTCCCTGATTAAGTTTACTGGTCGCCTTGCTATGAAACAGTATCTCCCCAGCAAACATGCCAGATACGGGGTCAAGCTGTATAAGCTGTGCGACATGGCCACAGGCTATACAGTTAGTTTCCGGGTTTACGAGGGAAAATATAGCACTGTGGAGCCCCCCCCCCCCAACTGCCCAGACTACATAGGGAGCAGCGGCAAGATAGTTTGGGACTTGGTGTTACCCTTATTAGGAAAAGGGTACCATTTGTACGTGGACAATTTTTATAAAAGCATGCCACTATTTAGTCACCTGCTTGAATTACAAATTGGCGCATGTGGCCTAATCGCCGGGGCTTCCCCCAACGGCTTGTAGATTCCTGTCTTATTCGGGGGTAGAGAGCCTGCTTGAAAACGGACAAATTGCTTGCAGTGAAGTGGAGGGATACACGGAATGTTTTCGTTCTGTCCTCCCTTCACGCAGACACGACAGTCCAAATTACTACGGCAACTGGCGTTTTGGAGAAATCCTTCTGTGTCCACGAATATAACCTTAATATAGGAGGGGTGGACCTCAACGACCAGCTTTTGGCACCATACTTAGTTGCCCGTAAAGCCAGACGCTGGTACAAAAAATTGTCTGTTTATTTATTCCAATTGGCTATGCTGAACGCCTTTGTGCTATACAAAGTGTCAGGACGAACTGGATCCTTCCTAGAATTCCAGGAAGAGATCATCGAAGGCTACCTGTATCCAGGAGGCGCTCCTGCCCAACCTCCCCTACCAGATGCAGTGAGCCGGCTGCATGAGAGGCACTTTCCACAAGTCATCCCGCGTACCCCTACGAGAAGAAACCCCCAAAGAAGAAGATGTCGTGTCTGTAGCAGGCGCAGATTTAGGCGTGACACCCGTTTTTATTGTCCCGAATGTCCTGACCAACCTGGTCTCTGCATCGGGGACTGTTTCACACACTAGTGGAGTATTAGCGTAGGGTACAGCATGCCACAGTGTAGGGCACACTAACACAGGGTCTCGAAAGATGTTCGATGGCTATCGACATTTTGAGAGACCCTAACCTTGAAAGTTCAAGTTGAAAAAAAAAAAGTGTAAAAAAAAAATACAAAACAAATTACAAAAAAATAAAATAAAAAAGCCAAAAATAGTTGTAATTTGAGTTATTTTTCTGTTCTTCTACTCTTCCTACTGTACTTTGTTATTTTTTTTCATTCTATTGTTAACCAGTGTGCCTTACAGGTACACTCATCGGCTGCCATACCGATGTTATATATTCTGACACAAACATCGTTTGCACTCAGCATATATGGAAATCTCTGATGGCAGCGCTGTAGGAGGTGATTTCACCACCGCAGTTAAAAAACTATTAGGTATACATGGAATTTTGTCATGTATACCCATGATTAGGAAGTGGGTTTGGATGTTTGGGCGGCTAATGGTGGGTATACTACACAATTTTCTTGTGGAGATTTCTGTTAGGTTCTCTTTTTTTCGATCACAAGCTGCATGAAAAAAAAAAAAACCTACACTATATGCCAAACAAGGACCAGCAATGGACTTTGAGTGGTTATACCAGGATGATGCCTGCAGATTTAGGCATCATCTTGGTATCGTTTTTTACAGCCAGCAGTCGGCTTACATGTAAAAGCAATCTTAGCAGATAATTGGCCACTAGACTACTTTTACAAGCAGTGGGACGGGACTCACCCCCTCCTCCTGCCGCCTTCTGTGGTTTTTCTCGGGCTCTCCTGTCCAACCGGTTAACCCGAGAGTGCAGCTGGTGGTTCAATTATCTAAACATACAGCTGATTGGAGATGAGAATGACTCCAATCATCTCTATGGCCTAAGATACCGGAAGCTACAAGCATTTCATGACTTCTGTTTTGCCAGAAATAAACAGTGCCATTGGGAAATTTGGAAAGCATCTTATCACACCAATCTTGGTGTGGTTGGATGCGTTAAGGTCAGAGGAGAGATCTAGAGTCTAAAAGAACCCAATTTAAAAAAAAAAAAAGAGTACCTGTCACTAAAGATTGCTATCATAGGGGATATTTAAATTCACTGTGATAACAATAAAAATTATTAAATGAAAAATGTATGCCCTTTGAAATTCTGAAGGTGGTGATTGGATTTCGGGGTCCCGTACACAGCTAGGCTCCCAAAAAGTCTCACACATGTGGTATTCCTGTACTCAGTAGAAGCAGCAGAATATATTTCGGGGTGTAATTACACATATACCCATGGCATGCGTAAGCAATATAACATTTCAATGACAACTTAGTGTAAAAAAAAAAAAAAAAACATTTTTTTTTTAGTTATTTTTTAAACACCTGTGACAAAAAAATAAATATTCAAGGAGCTCAACATGCCTCCCAGGACATTCCTTAGGATATCTACTTTCCAAAAAGTGCCCTGCCATTTTAGCACTTCATGAAATGAGATAGGCAGTCAGAAAGTAAAAGCTGCATAAATTCCAGTATTTACACCATAGTTTGTAGACGCTATAACTTTTGCGCAAACCAATAAAAATACACTCATTGAGATTTTTTTTGTCAAAGACATGTAGCTAAATACATTTTGGCCAAAATATATGACATAAATTGAGTATATTGGATATTTTTTAAAAGACAAAGTTGAAAATGTCATTTTTTTCCCAAAAGTTTTGCTGTTTTTTTTATTAATATCGCAAAAAATAACAAGCGCAGAGGTGATAAAATACCACCAAAAGAAAGCTCTGTTTGTGGGAAAAAAAGGATGTAAATTTCGTTTGAGTACAGCATTGCATGACCGTGCAATTGTCAGTTAAAATCACGCAGTGCCAAGTTGAAAAAAGGGGCCTGGTCTTTGAGCAACCAAATCCTCTGGTCTGCAAGTAGTTAAATTAAGGTGGAGGAGCACCACTAAGGAGCACATTTTAGGATGATCATTGAGCTCATTTAAGCATGTGGTTTAGAGAAATACAAACATGGACCTCTTTTTGATCAAACTATATATGATTTATACGGACACTGATTGTTTGTGATATCTATTTATCATGTTTATACATGTACGTATATGAACACACATCACAAATTCAGTAGCACCTCAAACTTCATGAATATAATTTCATAAATGAAAGGCTTAAAGCTTGTTAGCACCCTCCACTGCCACATTGGGCACATTTTTTTTTTTGGGGGGGGGGGGGGGTTTGACAGGTACCTGCTCCCACTTCCAGGTAAGATCGGCCCATGGCGATCTACAGAATATCTGCTCCCCTGGGACCTGTGTGTGTCCCAGAAGACTACTTTTTTTTTTTGGTTGAAAATGTAATCTTTTTTGCATAAAAGATATACAAAAAACAATACTTTGTCGGGGTACATTCTCCCCTTGTACTGCGACGCAGCGCATACATACACTACATTACAATACATTTCCGATCATACAAATAAATACGTTCAAATACATTCATTCTGCGGTATGATGCCTAATGTGTTGTTGTCCCAGAAGACTGCTGGATCATTCAGAAAGTGCAGCGTGACTTGCAGGCTTAAACTGCTGGTTTCCCTTACTTGCAATGCCAGTGCCTGAAGCAGAGGAATGAGGCAGCTTGGGTGCCCAAATTGCAGGATCCCTGGAAGGTAAGTGTCCCTATATTAAAAGTCAGCAGGTACAGTATTTGTAGCTGCTGACTCTTGTTTTTTTTTTCAGACGGAGCTCTGCTTTAATAAATAAGTCCATGAGTGAATATATTTCTCTGTAACAAGTGTCATCAGGGGAACAGAAGCTCACACGAGATGTCCACACTCCGTTAAATACAGGCTGGAAGAGGAAGCTGCATCTCAGAGCGTGTCCACAATTATCTTGCCCAATCACCACAGATGCTTTTAATATTTTTAACCATCACATCAAAATAAGCAAATATTAAAAATAAAGGCTTAAATAATATTTTTTAAAAAATATTAATAAAATATGATGTATTTAAAAACAAGGCACATTAATAAAGAGTTCCATCTTGTGGTCAAAAATAGGTATTGCACCCTCTGTACCTTGGGACTATGGGCCATATACAATTTAAAACATAATATATTTTTAAACATTGTATACAGTTCAGATGTGCTATAAAAATATATATAAAAACTGAAAAAAAGGAATTTGAACAATATGCTATATATGCAGATTTAGGCTCAACTCTTACAATTGATGTCCCAATCCATATTTAAACCAAACCGGGAATAGGATTTCAGTCAATGGATCCATTGTGTTTGTTTTTGTGAGATAACCTTCCAGCCATTACTAACACACCAATGTGGCAAAAATGTATCTATGGCATTAACCTGCAAATTGAATGGATGCTTATTATGATGTAAATAAAAGTGGTGGGATATGTTATGCCCCTTAAAACCTTTTTAATGTTTATAATGTGCTCCGCTATCTTCACTTCTAGTGTTGGGCGGACGGTTCGGCCTGAGCATGAGTTTGGGGCGAACATTGGCTGTTCAGCTCGTTCATCCAACACCAGAATTTGCAGAGTGTTCAGCGGATATTAGCACTGTACAGTGCATTTTGCGGTATAAGCTGGCTGGGGGGTGGGGGGGGGGGTGCGCCGCTGGCGACTGGGTGATCGGCTGTGCAGAGGGGGTTTTACCTGGTGGAAGCTCCTGTCAGGGCCCCCCGTCTTGCCTTGGCCTGTCCTCGAGGCCTAGGGATCCCTCCTGGGTCCCTGAGAGCCTTGTGGTGCCGCCATTTTGCTGTAGCCTGTGTGTTTCTATGCACAGCGGTTTTATTTGTGCAGTCGGCGGCCATTATGTGGTGGTTTGCCATTGAAAATAATAGTGGCCATGACAGTGGAGCTCTGTGGGTGGTGATTTGAGCGGTGGGAGCCCCTCCTCCCCTGGGGCTGACTCCTGGATCTTTTCACTTCCTGCCTGATCGCTGCTCATAGAGTGCAGATTACCCTGGTGGCTGCAGGTGCCTGTTTCTGCTGGGTGGTGAGTCTGGTGAGGTTCTCTCCCTCTCTGCTGAGAATTGCTTAATGCTTTGTGCCTGGTGACCGGGTGGTGCTGCCAGCACAGTGGGGGTTGTCCCCTTGCAGTGTTTCTTTTTGTGGGGCCCCCCTGGTGACTCATGGAGTCTTTGGAGCACTTCTCCCCACCTGACCCCCTCTCTGACCCTCCGGGTCCCAACCATCCATCGATGCACTGACGACGGTTCTGGAGTCCTTTGTGTACCAGGTGGAATTATGCTTTTGGGCGACGGACTAGCAAAAAGCACCCCCGCCTTCCCCTGCCTCATCTGTCTCATCCTGAATCTGTTTCTGCCGCCGCGGACGTGGGTCACCCTGCTGGTTCTGTGACCACGCTCCTGGAATTCTTAGATAGTGAGGATGATTCCTCCACATCTGCAACCGTGCACGAAAAGGTGCTGGTGGAAGCACTGATTGTATCTCTGCGTGAGACTTTGAAAATGGTTCCCTTTGGCACTCACAAGCCATCCAGAGCGGCAAAGGTGTTTCCTTTCCCTGCCTATTTTGACAGAATTGTCGCTAAAGAGTGCGGACAACCAAAGCGTCCCCTTGGGGTCCCTAAGCGATTTCCTAGGCATTACCCCTATGAGGAGTCCAGATTGAACTAGGGAACCATGATTCCAGTTGAGGAGTCCCTGGCCTTTAAGGTTCTGGCTGACAGGAAGGCGGAGGCTGTGGCCCGCAATATGTACACTCTGGAAGGTTCGGCACTGAGGCCGGAATTTACCATCGCCCTGGTGTCGCAAACTTTGACCAAGTGTGCTAAGCTTTTACTCGGTGTCCTGGAGGGAGAACAGCTCCCCCTGCCTTTGCTGAGCTGGCAGACTAGCTGGTCCAGGGGCTGTAGTTTATCTGTGATGCCTCTTCGGATGCTGCTCCCCTAGTGGCTCAGCTCTCTTTTTCGGCAGTGGTACTTCAGCCTGTCTTTTGGCTCAAATGCTGGTCTGCGAACCAGACTTCTAAAAAGGCCTTGACTGATCTCTCATTTTAAGGGGTCGCCTATTTGGGGCTACCCTGGATGATATCATTAAAGGTCTCACAGGGGGAAGAGTACTTTTCTTCTGCAGGCTACTAAGGGCAAGGAACCTCATAGACGTGGGCCCTCCTTCTTGGCATCCCTCAGGGTCGACTGACAAAGGCTCGGAGCCTTTCACGGCTCCAAACTAACCTGGTCTGGCAAGCCGAGAGTGAGCTTCTCCAGACCTGCGGACAAGGCTCCTTCAGCCTGAAGGTGCACCCTCACCCGTATCGGGGGTGGGGGGACATCTTCATTGGTTTCCAGGCTGGTGGACTTCCCTGGTACAAGACAAGTGGGTCCACAAAGTCATTCCGTCCGGCTATAAGATCGAGTTTCACTATTCTTCCCTGGCAAGGTTCTTTCCTTCCAACTTGCGGCTGTCCTTTGACCATTTACAGGGTCTGTTTGGGGCAGTACAAGACCTGCTGCTTCAAGGGGTGATTGTCCCGGTTCCGACTTTTTCAGGGTTTTTACTCAACCTGTTTACAGTTACCAGGAAGGAAGGCAAAGTGCGTCAAATCCTGGACCTCAAGACGCTGAACTGCTTTGTGCAGGTGCAGAAGTTCAGGATGAAGTCTATTCGCTATTTTCTTACCGCTATCAACATCAAGGATGCCTACTTTCACATTCCAATATGTGCCAGTCTCCAGTGCTTCCTAAGCTTTGCCGTGAGAGAGGAGCATTATCAGTTTGTGGCATTACCCTTTGGTCTCGCCTCCGCTCCTCGGGTCTTCACAAAAGTGTTAGCCCCAGTGCTAGCATTGTTATGCTAAATGGGGGATCGCGGTACTGGGCTACTTGGACAACCTCCTTTTGTGAGTCCCCTACTGCTCTGGTGGAAAACCTGGAAGTAACCATATGAACTCTGAGGAGTTCGGCTGGATTTTCAGAAGTCTGCTCTTGTTCTGTACACAAAGCTGGACTATCTGGGTTTGACTCTGGACTCAACCTTAGCCAGAGTACTCCTTCCACTGTCTACCTCCAAGGCGGTTCCGTTTGCACAATTCTTGGCCAAATGGGAGATTTTGGCCAAATAGGAAAAAGCTCTTCAGTCTCTCTGCACAGGGGATCTGGACCCTGGAAGAGTCCAGACTACCAATCAATGTCTTGGAACTCCGGGCGATCAGGCTGTGCCTGAATCATTGGATGGATCATCTTCAGGTATGTCCAATGCACATTAAATCGAACAATGCCACAGCGGTGGCTTATGTCAATTCCCAAGGGGCATAAAAAGTGTCCTGGTGGCTCAGGTAGTAACATTCTAAGGTGGGCAGAACGGTTCATTCCAGCCTTCTCCGCCGTACACATTCCCAGGGTGGAAAACTGGCAGGAGGATTACCTAAGTCAGCAGACATTGGACCAAGGGTAGTGGTCCCTTCATCTGGAGGTGTTTCATCACTTGTGTCTCTGGTGGGGCATCCCTGAGGTGGATCTGTTGGTGTCTCGGCTCAACAGAAAGGCGCCGAGGTTTGAGGCTCGGTCACAGGAACCTCTGGTGGATGCCACAGACGTGCTGGTGGCCCCATGAGGTCAGTATAGTCTGCTTTACGCCTTCCCTCCTCTCAAGCTTCTGCCAGGACTTCTACGCAGGATCGAAGCAGAAGGGATTATGTTACTCTTTGTGGCTCCAGACTGGCCTAGCCGGGCTTGGTACGCCAATCTGGTGCGGCTGGCAGCTTGGAAGCTTCCTCTTAGAAAGCATCTGCTTTCCCAAGGACCAATATTCCATCCTTCTTTACAGTCACTGGCTTTGACGGCTTGGCTGTTGAATGCCAGGTGCTGATGGATAAAGGTTTATCTGAGTCAGTAGTTCCAACTCTGTTAAAAGCTAGGGCCAGGTGTCGGCTTTGGCAGTCTTCTTCCAATGACCCTTGGCCACACACTCCCTCTTACGTACCTTTCTTCTGGGTGTCTGACTTTTGGTTCCTCCAGTGTGGTCTCAGTTGCCTCATTGGGAACTCCATTTGATACTTTTGGTCCTCCAGAAGCCTCCCTTTGTGAATCTCCAGGAGATTCCCTTGCATACACTGTCTCAGAAGGTGGCTTTTTTTTTTCGTTCCTATCTAAAGTTTGTCTCTGATTTTCATTTGAATGAGACATTGTGTTGCCCTACCTGTGTCCCAGGCCAAAACATCCAAAGGAAATTGTCTTGCGTGTCTTGGATGTGGTCCGGGCGCACTCTACTTGGGCACTCAGTGCCTCCTAGGCCCTCTGTCATCAGGCGCCAGTGACGCAGGTTTGCAATGTGGCCACCTGGTCGTCAGGGCACAATTTCACAAAGTTCTATAAAGTGGATGTGTTGGCATCTGCAGATGCTTCTTTTGGCCACAAGGTTTTGCAGGTTGCTGTTTAGAGGACTTGATCCTCTTTGAGGGTGTTTTGTTTTTTTTTCAGGTGGTCTCCAGTTGTTTTGGTTGAGCTCCTGTTGCCTGGTTGGCTACTGTTTAACCTTTGGAATTTTTTTGCTGTTCCCACCCTTCCCGCCAACCATAAAAGTAAACCCATGGTAAATCCACTGCTGGGACCACTTTTATGTTAAAGCGGACCGCCCGCTGTGTAAAAAAATACTGGGGTTATGGCAGCTATCTTCTATAACGTAAATAAATGGTGGGCAGTCTGGAAGTAGTTAAGCATCACTGAAATCACTGCTCCTGAAAAAACTATTGTTTTTAATATTTTTTTTTTTGCATTGATACATGTTCCCCAGGGCAGTCCCCAGACCCCCATATCTATTTTATTTACTTGCATATAAGCCTTCAAGATGGGCACTTTTGTCTTTTTTCTGTTCAGCTCCCATAGACGACGTTTGCCGTTCGGGTTAGAACTTTTTCCCTGTTTTGGAGTTTTGCTGTGAACCAAACAGGGGGGTGTTCGGCCCATCTCTACTCACTGCCAGTTTCCATGTGGTCCAGCTAACATATTGCAGGCCATATGGACACTGGAGGAGATAGACCACATACTTGGTAGAGCAAGAGATGAAATCCCTGATTTGATATGTCCTTTGTGTGACTCCAGATGTAAAAGTCTACGCTGTGTGATGGTATTCCTACAGATGTTACACCTCTTGAAGGGGTAAAATCTCCTGAGATTCCCAAGCATTCTTACCTGTTGGGGTCCATCAACTATGTTGGAAGCTATATTTTATCTCAAGGTCTGTGCTTTTTTAAACATAATGTAATTATAGAATGCTTAGTGAAGGCAGATCCCAGTACCTTATCATTTCCTAATATGTTTCAATATCTGTAATTTGCTAACTAGTCTATCTTGTTTAGAATAAATGGTACAATATGACTATTCTGTTGGTACACTTTCGGTGGCAATAAGGTACTATGGCTGGAGTTCCCAATAGTTTAAATTTCCACAGCTAAGGCCTCACTAGAACATTCCTTTTCAATAAATCTTCCTTTAACCGCTTCCATACAGAGCAGTTAGACACCCTTCCTGCCCAGACCAATTTTCAGCTTTCAGCACTCTCACACTTTGAATGACAATTGCTCAGTCATGCTACACTATAACCAAACAAAATTTTTATCATTTTTTTCACACAAATAGAGCTTTCTTTTGGTGGTATTTGATCACAACTGGGGTTTTTTTTTTTCGTGATATATGCAAAAAAAGAGCAAAAATTTTGAAAAAAAAACACTTTTTTTTAGTTTCAATTATGAAATTTTGCAAAAAATAAATTTTTCTTCATACATTTGGGCCAAAATGTATACTGCTACATGTCTCTGGTAAAATTAACCCAAATTAGTGTATATTATTTAGTCTGTGTGAAAGTTATTGAGTCTAGAAGCTATGGTACCAATTACTGAAAATTGATCACACCAGATGTACTGACTGCCTATCTCCTTTCTTGAGGCCCTGAAATGTCAGGACAGTACAAATACCGACCAAATGACCCCTTTTTGTAAAGTAGACAGTCCAAGGTATTTAGTAAGAGGCATGGTGAGTTTTTTGAAGTTGTAATTTTTTCCCACAATTCTTGGGAAAATGAAGAAAAATTTTTTTTTTCTTTTTTTTCCCACAAAGTTGTCAATTTATAAGCTATTTCTAACACATAGCATGTACACAGCAAAAATTACACCCAAAAATACATTCTGCTACTCCTTCCGAGTATGGCGATACCACATGTGTGAGACTTTTACACAGCCTGGCCACAAAAAGAGACTCCACGTCCAAGAAGCACATTCAGGCGTTCTAGGAGCATAAATACACATAAAACTTTCTTACTACCTATCACACTTTTCAAGGCCCTAGAGCACCAATACAATGGAAAAGTCCACAAAATGACCCCATTTTGGAAAGCAAACACTCCAACGTATATTCTATGAGGCATTATGGGTCGTTTGAACATATCATTTTTTTCCACAGGTTTTTGGAAAATGTGGGAAAAAAATGAAAACTTTTTTTTTTTTACACAAAGTTGTCAATTTATAGGATATTCCTAACACATAGCATGTACACAGCAAAAATGACACCCCAAAATACATTCTGCCACTCCTCCTGAGTATGGCAATACCACATGTGTGAGACTTTTTCACAGCCTAGCCATATAGAGGGGCCGAACATCCAAGGAGCATCATCATGCATCCTAGCCACTTGCCTAGGCCTATTTTTGACATTTGGTGTTTACAAGCTAAAATCAGTTGTTTTGCTAGAAAACTGCTTAGAACCCCCAAACATTATATATTTTTTTTTAGCAGAGACCCTAGAGAATAAAATGGAGATTATTGCACTATTTTTTATCACACCGTATTTGCGTAGCGGTCTTCCAAACGCAGTTTTTTTGGAAAAAATTCACTTTTTTTAATTAAAAAATAAGAAACCAGTAAAGTTAGCCCAATTTTTTTCCATAATGTGAAAGATAATGTTACGCCGAGTAAATAGATACCCAACATGTCATGTTTCAAAATTGCGCACGCTCACGGAATGGTGACAAACTTTGGTACTTAAAAATCCCCATAGGCGACAATTTAAAAATTTCTACAGGTTGCCATCTTTGAGTTACAGAGGAGGTCTAGGGCTCAAATTATTTCCCTTGCTCTAACGATCGCGGCGATACCTCACATGTGTAGTTTGAACACCGTTTACATATGTGGGCGGGGTTTCTGTATGCATTCGCTTCTGCGCGCGAGCTAACGGGGACAGGGCGCTTTAATTTTTTTTTTTTTTTACTATTTATTTTATTTATTATTTTTTATTTTTACACCGTTTAAAAAAAAAAAAAAAATTGATCATTTTTATTTCTATTAAAAGAAATGTAAATATTCCTCGTAATAGAAATAGGCACGACAGGACCTCTTTTTTGTGAGATCTGGGGTCAAAAAGTCCTCAGATCTCACAAGTACACTAAAAGATAGAAAAAAAAAAAAATAAATAATAATTATAATATAAAATGAAAAAAAAAAAAAAAAAGGACCTATAAACTGGTTGCTAGGCAACAACATTTTCCGTAGCTCCGGTCCTCCAAGACCATAGAGTCAAGTGAGGGCAAGCTTGCCCTCACTCGACATCCTGTCTGTGAGGATTCGGAACCGGATCGTTTTCCCCGCTGCCGGCGGGTCCGGTAAGCGGGGAAAAGGACCGGAACGCGTCGGGAGGGGGGGGGGGCGCCTCTTCCGCCATCCCGGAAGGGTGATCCCACGGCGAATCCGCCGCTGGGACCACCCTTATCGGAAAGCCAACCGTCCACCGTTTAAAAAAATACCAGGGTTATGGCAGCTATCTGCTACCATAACACCGGTATTTAGGTTTAAACGGACGACGTATATAAACCTTTTAGGACTTGGACATGGTGGCTGTATGAAGGGTGACAGGTACTCGGGTACTTTGTTGGGCAGGTGACAGGTACTCTGGTACTGATGAGCAGGTGGCAGGTACTCGGGTACTCCGATAGGCAGGTGACAGGTACTCGGGTACTCTGATGGGCAGGTGACAGGCAGGTGATAGGTACTGATGAGTAGTACTCACTGACTGATAGGTGATAGGTGATACTGTACTGATGGGTACTGATGATCAGTACTGATACGTGATAGGTACTGATGAGTACTGATGAGTAGTGATGGGTACTGATGAGCAGGCGGCAAGTACTTGGGTACTTCAGGCGTCAGGTACTCTGATGAGCAGGTGGAAGGTACTCGGGTACTCTGATGGGTAGGTGACAGGTACTTGGGTACTTTGAGTACCTGTCAACGGAGTACCCGTCATCAAAGTACCCGAGTACCTGTCATCAGAGTACCCGAGTACCTGTCATCAGAGTACCCGAGTACCCGTCATCAGAGTACCGGAGTACCCGTCATCAGAGTACCATGAAGAGAAAAACAGGCGCCATGTAATCAACCATAAATTTATTGCACAACAATTAACATAGTATCTTACACTGAGGTAAGCTTCAGTCCGTGTCTCAGCAAGTCCAGCCGCACAATCCGGCCGTCCACCGGCCCGGAGGTGACGTCACAGGAAGCTGGTCCGGAGGGATGGTTACAGCGGAAGCCGCGATGGAACGCAAGCTCCCGGAAATGACGCAACGCGTTTCGGAGCATGCGCACTCAGCTCCTTTCTCAAGCGTGAAGAGCTGCCACCTAGAGTCCAGTTTAAATACTGCAGCCTTCAATCAATTAGTGGAAACTGGGGAAAGGGACGGCGCAATGCTCTGCAGGACCAGTTAGAAGACCAGCCCACTACAGGATGCGCTAATACTAATGATGGTAATGGGATTTTTTGACTGGGGCTTTTTTAGAGAGGTGTGCAATACAACAAATATTACAAACAAAATTAGCATATACGTTATCCAGGAAGGACGTTTGTTGACATAGCTAATACCATACTATATTAGCTAAAAATAAATACAAATAAGAATTAAAATTAAGGGAGGGGAAAGAAGGGAAAAAAATAATACATATATGTATATGCATGTGCACATCTACATATGATTATAAATATGCTCATACGTATGTATAGAAAATTTAAAAAAAGAAAGGGGGGGGGGCTGGAAAACAAGGAGGAGAAAGAACAGACTACCTCATGACACTGGCTGTGGGTTCGTGAATTACTTTACGGATTAATACTCTCACTGCCATGTACTCACGAGGGGGGGGGGGGAAAGAGAGGAAAATGGTGTGATCCACAAGAGTTAAAAGATCCTCAACACATTTATAACGTAAATGTGTGGAATAGCTATAATATATATAAAAACTTATTAGGTATTAAACTCAAACATATATCTGTATATATATAAATATACATATATACAACATATACGCAAGAGATACTAGGGGAGGAAGGGGTAAAGGGAGGGAAGAGAGAAATGCAACAAAGAATAAAAAATGGTTCAAAGTAAACTGACTCATATAATCGTATTTATATCCAGCTCCTCGTTCAGTCCCCCGGGCGAGAGAACGTTCAGGGCGTATATCCAGTAGGTTTCCCTACTGCACAAACGCCTGAACCTCTCTGCCTCGGAGGGACCCTTAGGAATGGCCTCGATCACCCAGACATATAATCCCTCAGTGGATTTGTCGTGGTGATGGAGGAAGTGTCGGGGGACACTATGATGATCTTTGCCCTCCTGGATATAGCGTCGGTGCTGACCGAAGCGTGCTCTAAGGGTCCGTATGGTCCTGCCTACATAGTGCAGGCCACACGGACATACCAGACAATATACCACAAATTCCGACGAACAGGTATGGAATTCATTAATTCCATACCTGTTGCCTCCAATCACAAAATCCTTCTGTCCATGCTTCACATATTCACATGTCAGACATTGTTTTTTACGGCACTGGTACATGCCAATAACATTGAAAAAAGTCAAAGAGGGGGAAGCATGTTTTTTGGATTTTAATTTACTAGGTGCAATTTTTGTTTTTATGTTCGGGGCCTTTCTGTACGAGAAACGAGGTTTTTCTGGAAGCACTGTTTTCAAGTGAGGATCTTGGAGCAGAAGTGGCCAATGCTTTTTGACCACCCGCTCCATCTGTCGATGATGGTTATGAAACTGGGTTGTAAACCTCATCTGTGAGCCTTCAATTCCAGTTTTATCTGGCTTCGCATTCTGTGGTGCTAAGTACTGGGAAAACGCCTGCTCCACGATGGTATCTGGGTACCCTTTTTCTAGGAATTTTTGTTTAAGGGCTGTACCTTGTATTTCATAATCTGAGGTCTTAGTGCAATTATGTCTAAGTCTGCAAAATTGGCTTTTCGGAATGTTGTCTAACCAACGAGGGTGGTGACAACTCTGATAATGCAGCAAAGAATTGCCTGCAGTCGGTTTTATATAATTCTTGGCTAGTATATGCTGGTTATCGTGATGGAGATCTAGGTCAAGAAAAGCCAAATGATCAGAGTCGACCACAGAGGTAAACCTTAGTCCCATGTCATTGTTGTTGCAATGGGAAACAAAGGCTGAAACCTCTACAGCCTCTCCATCCCAGATAATGACGATGTCGTCAATATATCGTCCAAAGAACACTATGTGGGAAGTATACGGATTGTTGTTCAGCACGTATCGAGTTTCCCAGTGTCCCATAGTGAGATTGGCATATGATGGAGCAAAATTGGCTCCCATAGCCGTGCCTGTAGTTTGTAAATAATAGTCATCATTAAACAAAAAATAATTGTGTGAAAGACAAAATAAAGTGGCCTGCAAAATAAAGTCAGCCTGTTTTGGGTGGATAGTATCCTCCTGGCTCAGATAGAACTCTAGAGCCCTCATGCCTACTGCATGTGGGATAGATGTATATAGAGATTGAACATCTAGCGAAACCCACAAATATGTTGGTTCCCAAGTGTATGGTGTAAGAAGCTCCAATAAGTGTATGCCATCCCTGATGTAAGAGGGAAGCTCTTGAACTATGGGCTGGAGGAATATGTCTATATACTGCGAAAAGCCACTAGTAATACTATCCATAGCAGCGACAATGGGCCTACCCGGAGGGTTAGTTGTGCATTTATGCACTTTTGGTAGATGGTAAAAATATGGGGTTTGAAAGTAATCCCTAAAGAGAAAGGACATCTCTGTCTTAGAGATAATTCCATCCCTCAGGGCTGCACTGGCTAGAATTTTAGCTTCAACTGTATATTCAGATAATGGGTCTTTACTAAGTTTCATATACGTGTTGCCATCGGATAGTAGCCGATTAGCTTCTTTCACATAATCATTTTTATTTTGGATAACAATACTCCCGCCTTTGTCAGCAGGCTTAATCACAAGGTTGGTGTTGGACATTAGTGTTTTTAAAGCCATATTTTCTACCCTACTAAGATTGCAACCATGTTGCCTATTGTTACTTGTCTTAGCTTTTTTACACACATCCAACAAATCAGAGTATACGATTCGATAGAAGGTTTCTATACACGGGCCTTTCGAGTGTGTCGGATAGAAGTTGGATTTGGGTTTTAAGTGCGTGTGCCTCATGGGTGGAGAACTGAGAAGATGTTGGGTGAATAAAGATTCCTCCTCATCGATCCCATTCTGTCCTTCCCAAGGTGCATTCCCCTCTATATACAACTCCTCAAGCATAGCCAAAGCAACTTCGGTGTCTACACTAGAAGGCTGCTCTGATGACTGAGCGCCCAAGACACACTCAATATCATTAGTAGGGGACACCTTCGATGATTTTATAGAGAAATGCCTTTTTAACGTAAGGTTACGAATGAACTTATTTAAGTCTTTAAATATCTGAAACGGATTAGGTTTAATAGTTGGGGCGAAGGTAAGGCCACGACTAAGTATAGCCTGATCCTCAGTAGTAAGTTCATAAGTAGATAAATTAAAGATCTTCACTGTTGTTATCTTATTTTTCTGACTCGGGCATTTCGTTCTTTTTCCTCTTCCCCTATGTCCTCTGCGCCTAATTTTCTTTTCTTTAACCATTTGGGGAGAGGTCCTGACACTAAAAAAGGGACCGCAGTGTTGGTAGTAGATATTACAGAAGGACACTCTGCAGGCAAGCGACTGGAGGAAGGGGCTGAAGACATGGGTAATGATGCCGATGTATGTGTAAGGGTATTTTGATCACTTAAAATGGCTGGGGTGGGAATAGGAGTATTGTTACTCGTACTGGCAGCTATCGGGACACTAAGACCGTTGTCTGAAGATAGGGGCGGCGTCACACTAGACACTGGACATATTTTATTGGAGGGAGGAAGGTGCCCTCCAAGGGTTCCTGATGTATTTTTATCAGTTTTAGATTTGGGATAATTAGGTTTTGTAGAGGAATGACTTTTATTACTATTGATAGTATTTTTGTTGTTATTGGGCGCACTACTAACAAGTAAGGCACCTGTACCCTTATTTATCGTTGGCGGGCAAGCCTTGGATTTAGTGTGTTGTGAATGAGCAGGGTAACCTACATCTGCCCTTTTGGCAGGTGTACGAGGTATATGGCGTGGAGGAGGTGGACAATGCATAGTCAAAAGTGAAGGGAGGGCGGAATGGGACAAAGAAGGGAAAGAGGGAGTAGGTATAATGGGATTTCCTGAATAATCGGTGCGTTTATCCTTGTTTTTATGTTTGTTATTCCAGGTGAAAACAATATTGCTATTGTAATCATCCAGATCACGCCGAAATTTTCCCAATTTAGTGCAAACTAGATGGTCTTCATTCCTTTTTGTATTTTGTTTGAGGGTGCGGAGCCATCTATTTGGTAATTTGGTAGTAAGGTCCATAATATCCTTACTCATAATCTGTATTTTGTGGACCATTTGATCATACTTAGCAGTTCTCTGTTCCATGATTATTTTTATCCATTTGTTCGTGCAAAATTCGGAGATGGCTTGCCACTCCTTGGTATGTGGGGTATCTAGGAAGGAGCACTCCTTCATAATCCTTAGTCCCCTAGGGGTGATATTGGCTAATAGATATTGGTCCAAAAAGAACCGATCCCACCAATGGTTATTGGCAGCATCGATAGCTTTTCGTCATCAGAGTACCGGAGTACCCGTCATCAGAGTACCCGAGTACCTGTCAGAGTACCCGAGTACCCGTCATCAGAGTACCCGAGTACCCGTCATCAGAGTACTCGAGTACCTGTCATCAGAGTACCCGAGTACCTGTCATCAGAGTACCCGAGTACCCGTCATCAGAGTACCCGAGTACCTGTCATCAGAGTACCCGAGTACCCGTCATCAGAGTACCCGAGTACCCGTCATCAGAGTACCCGAGTACCTGTCATCAGAGTATCCGTCATCAGAGTACCCGAGTACCTGTCATCAGAGTACCCGAATACCTGTCACCAGCCCATCAGAGTACCCGAGTACCTGTCATCTGAGTACCTGATGACAGGTACTCGGGTACTTTGATGGGCTAGTGACAGGTGCTCTTTATTGGGGGGGGGGGCAATCAGTGTGGTTGGGGTGCACTGTAGTTGGTAACTAGCTGTTACCACACTCTCCTCCTCACACAGGATCAGTGTGTGAGGAGGAGAACACGGTGACAGCTAGTTACCGTGTTCTCTGTTGACATTTGTGACCGGCTGTGACTGGACACAGCCGGTCACGTGGTAAAGAGCCAATTTCATTGGCTCTTTACCTAGATCGGGGATCGACTCTGTCCGAGGGACGAGCCTCGTCCCCGATCGCTGCTCTGCGCGCCCCCGGGGGCGCGCATTGCAGAGAGAACGAGCGGCTCGTGCTGGAGCCGCTCATGTGATCGGCTGTGATTGACACAGCCGATCACGTGGTAAACAGCCAATTTCTATTGGCTGTTTACCTTGATCAGCGATGGGCTATGTCCAAGGGACGAGCCTCATCCCTGATCGCGCCGCTGCGCGCCGCCGGGGGCGCGCAGTAGCAGCTAGAACGGGCCGACGTCATATGACGGCGGCCCGGATCTAGACAACCACCTTGCCGACGTCATTTTACATGACTCGGTAAGGAAGTGGTTAAGTATTACAGCCTGAGTAAAATAGTCCTCCCTTTTGGAACTGTTATTTCTAATCTGTTGGAACTGCCCCTTGGGTATAGCTTTGAGCCACATAGGATGATGACAACTTTCGACTGGAATGTATCTATTCTGGTCAGTCTGTTTGAAAAAAGTTCTAGTGCACAGAACATCATCTACTATGATTATGACTAGGATTTCTATGTCCAAAAAATGGATATTGATTAAACTGCAGTCATAAGTATACCGAATCGATTCACAAACGCATGTGAGAATGCTTCATCATCTCACCAGGGGAAGAAGGCATCATCTATATAGCGCTGCCACTTGGTTAAACATTCATTTCTCAGCTTCCTCCTTCCAACTCACCATGAATAAATTAGCGAGGTTAAGGGCAAACTTGGCTCCCATCACAACGCCATTCCGTTGCAAACAGAATTCCCCAGGGTACCAAAAATAATTGGGAGTTATGGTGAAATCAAGTAGTTTTAGAATGAATTATATCTGTTTAGCAGGAAGTGATTGATCACCATGTACTGTAAATAATATTCTGCCGCTGCAGATCCTCTACCATGGAGGATAATGTTATACAGGGGAGACACATCTGCTGTTACCAACAAAGTGTCCCCACCGCATCTCGAACCATTTAATATATTAATATTTGTTTTGTATCTTTAAGATACGCAGGGGTCTTACTCACTAAAGGCTGTAAAAAAGTATAAATATATCTACCGATCCCTGAGGGGACAGATTCAGTCCCACTAACGATCGTGGTGGATATGTCAAATTCTTGACCACTAAATTATTTCTATCACACAAAGACTATATTCCCAACTGGATATTTTTGGTTTGTTTTTAATATACAGGAGCATCTCATAATATTAGAATATCATCAAAAAAGGGAATTTATTTCGATAATTTCATTCAAAAAGTGGAATTTGTATATTTTATATAGATGTGTTACACACAGAGTGATATATTTCAAGCATTTTTTTCTTTCAATTTTGATGATTTGGCTCCATCAATCTTCCCATCAATTTTAACCATCTTCCCTGTCCCTGCTGAAGAAAAGCAGGCCCAAACCATGATGCTGCCACCACCATGTTTGACAGTGGGGATGGTGTGTTCAGGGTGATGAGCTGTGATGCATTTACGCCAAACATAACGTTTTGCATTGTTGCCAAAAAGTTCGATTTTGGTTTCATCTGACCAGAGCACCTTCTTTCACATGTTTGGTGTGTCTCCCAGGTGGCTTGTGGCAAACTTTAAACGACACTTTTTATGGATATCTTTAAGAAATGGCTTTCTTCTTGCCACTCTTCCATAAAGGCCAGATTTGTGCAGTATACGACTGATTGTTGTCCTATGGACAGAGTCTCCCACCTCAGCTGTAGATCTCTGCAGTTCATCCAGAGTGATCATGGGCCTCTTGGCTGCATCTCTGATCAGTCTTCTCCTTGTATGAGCTGAAAGTTTAGAGGGACGGCCAGGTCTTCGTAGATTTGCAGTGGACTGATACTCCTTCCATTTCAATACTATCGCTTGCACAGTGCTCCTTGGGATGTTTAAAGCTTGGGAAATCTTTTTGTATCCAAATCCGGCTTTAAACTTCTCCACAACAGTATCTCGGACCTGCCTGGTGTGTTCCTTGTTCTTCATAATGCTCTCTGTGCTTTAAACGGACCTCTGAGACTATGCAGGTGCATTTATACGGAGACTTGATTACACACAGGTGGATTCTATTTATCATCATTAGTCATTTAGGTCAACATTGGATCATTCAGAGATCCTCACTGAACTTCTGGAGAGAGTTTGCTGCACTGAAAGTAAAGGGGCTGAATAATTTTGCACGCCCGATTTTTCAGTTTTTTATTTGTTAACAAAGTTTGAAATATCCAATAAATTTCGTTCCACTTCATGATTTTGTCCTACTTGTTGTTGGTTCTTCACAAAAAATTACAGTTTCATATCTTTATGTTTGAAGCCTGAAATGTGGCAAAAGTTCGAAAAGTTCAAGGGGGCCGAATACTTTCGCAAGGCACTGTAGATGGGACAATAGTAATTCAAACAATGCAAATTCATGCGATTAGGTGCTAAATCACTGAAGCATAAATTTAATCAAATGTGAAGAGTCCCTTCCAAAAATGAATAATCAGACAGTCCCAGTCACCAGTGATGGATTGTGATACAAGACGATATAGCCGCTTGTCAGGTGCGTCACCTCCACTCTTGTGACCCCCAAAGGGTGGGTGCTCACCTCACTGAATGTGACCTTGCAATTAAGCTTGGTCTAAATTTGCAGATATACCCTCACAGGGTTGTGATGCGTAATCTTCTTTATTCCTTGTTCGAATCTGACTCCCAATATTAGATGTATAACATCAGCTGTTCTCTTGTATAGGGTGTAGAGAGGCAACCCCGGGTCACTATGTGTGTTAGCAATCTACGCCTGGTTTTGATTAAGACAGGCCTGCTGATTGCACACCTGTGGGCTGGGTTCATATTATTCCCAGGGTTAGCACTCAGAGTTCCCAGTTGGAGACAGCTGCACCTGGGCAGACAGGAGGTCTGGCCCAGGAGTCAGGAGGACTCCAGCAGACACGAGGTCTGTTTATGGGAGTCAGGAGGGCTCCCACCTTCCCTGAGAGAGAGAGACCGCAGTTGGCAGCCAGAGCGTACAGGTCTGCAGAAGGCGGATATATTCCGCAACAGCACAGTATGAAGCTGATCCCAAGGAAGCTACAAGGGAGCTTGGCCAAAGGATACTTGTGTTGGTTTGAGGATCAGACCTTAGGTCTAGGCGTGAGGTCTGAAGCAGCAATGTGGCATGTTAGTAAGCCAGGAGGCTGAATTAACCATATACAGTAATGGTAGTTTTGTGAATTTTCCACTCTTTAAATAAAAATGGCTGCCATGACCTTAAAGAACGCAGTCTGGACTGACACTTCTTCTTCAAATCGAATGCACCACTTGAGATTAATCGCCCAGAATCGTTACAAGGGGAAAAAACAGACATTCATAGGGCAAATAACATCTGATGAAAACTACTTTATTAAATATTGGATTCCACTCACATGCTATGGGTGCTAGAGTGCACCACTCTATTCATGCAGAGTATATTCAAATGGCATGGGATAATGGATGGCTGAGCATGCACCTGTTTCTGTACGATCCGATGCAGCGTTTGAGCCGCTGTGGTAAGCCTCCGATCACCGGCACTCGCCTGGCCCCTTTCCTACGCGATGACGACACAAGGGACTACTTGCCTTCCTCAGAGGACTCTGAGGAAGGCACATAGTCCCTTGTGTCGTCACAAGGGACTACGGGACTAAAGTAGGAACACTGTACCTACTTTATCTTATGTGAGTATTTCCAAAATGTAAACTATACAGTATACAGCTGCTAAATGAATACATAAATAACCATAAAATATATACAATATAATATTAATATAAATGTGTAACAAACTCTAGCGCATATCAGTCTCTAATTATACATGAGTTTACTATGACTTCTTACTTAGTGTCTATAATTGTCACTTTCTATGTTTAAGCCATGTGGGGAAAATGGTTTTAGTTTATAAATCCACCATGTCTCCCTCTTTGATGTTTTTTATATCCTATTGCATCCCCTCCAATGTGGATCAAGCTTGTCTATTCCTACAAACTTGATCCCTTTCAGATCTTTAGCTGAACACGCATATACTCACTTCTAGCGATGCATCTTTATTTCACTATTGTTTTATAAGGGATTTACATATATAATTTTGTTGCCAGATGCCTTGTTTTGAATTTGACTAGTGTATACATTTATTTAGTTTTTTTTTATTTTACAATATTTCTTACTCTTTCCTTGGAAATCTTTTTTCCTGGTGCCTCCATGGCAGCATACCTGTGATAGAGCTCCGCCTCTACTCCGCCTTCAGGACTAGTGAATAGCTTAACCACTTTACCACCGGAGGATTTTGCTGTCTTACGTCCAGGCCACTTTTTGCGATTCGGCGCTGTGCGAATTTAACTGACAATTGCGCGGTCGTGCGACACTGTACCCAAACTAAATTTACGTCCTTTTTTTCCCACAAACAGAGCTTTCTTTTGATGGTATTTGATCACCTGTGCAATTTTTACTTTTTGCGCTATAAACAAAAAAAGAGCGTTTATTTTGAAAAAATAACAATATTTTTAACATTTTTTTATATGAAATTCCCCCCCCAAAAAAATGTAAAAATCAAAATTTTTTTAAATTTTTGGCCAATTTGTTTTCTGATACCTACGTTTGGATAAAAAAATCACAATAAGCATATTTTGATTGGTTTGCGCAAAAGTTATTGCGTTTACTAACTAAGGGAAAGATTTCTGTCATTTTTGGTGTTTTTTTTAACGCGTAATGGCGGCGATCTGCGATTTTTTTGCGGGACTGCGACATTGCGGCGGACAGATCGGACCCTTGACTGACATTTTTGACACTTTTGGGGTTACCAGTGACATTTCTACAGTAATCAGTGCTATAAATATGCACTGTTACTGTAAAAATGACACTGGCAGGGAAGGGGTTAACTTTATTGGAGAGGGAGGGGTTAATGTATGCCTGGTGCTTACTAACGTGTGGGGGGGGAGGTGACTGAGTGACACAAGGACAGATCGCATGTTCAGCTATGCTGAACACTGCAATCTGTCACTCCTTGTCACTTAGGAGATCCGCCCGCTCTGTTTACACAAGCGGGCGGATCTCCAAACTCGATTCCCCGACGATCGGGGAAGAGCGGCGGCGATCACCGCCACTCCTCCCCTGGCCCGACTCCCGCTGTGACTTAAAACAGCGGGAGAGCCGCCTACAGGGGGAGGAGTCCAGCGACGTAGGTCTACGACGCTGGACGGAATCGAGCCACTTTGCCGCAGTACAGTCAATGTGACTGGTCGGCAAGTGGTTAAAAGAAAGATGCCGCCTACTCCCAGCATTCTCTTTTTTTTCCTTATAGCTTCTTGACTGGTGAAGAGTTTGCAGTATGTCCTTACCTGCTTACCATCTGGCAGCTTCCACTGAGTTAAGCCTCTCCCAAGCGCAGTCCCTGCACTCGGGCCGCTCTTAGCGCTAAAAAGTCTGGGAACCCCTTCTGCGGATCTTTTGGGGTATGCAGAGTTTCCTAAGGAGGAACGCAGTCTGCATAAACTCTTTTGCATAAAGAGCTTTTTTGTGATTGGCTATCTACATTTATTTTACCTCCTCTCCAGGTGAGTTTGTTCCATTTTGTTGTATCCCTCCTTCCCCTCCATCTGCTTAATTTTCCCCTTTCTCTTTACCAGCCAGCCAGCCAGGTGTTCCTTGGGGTGTAGATTTTCCTTCCTCCATTCATTCAGAGGATCATTTAAAAAAAAAAAGTATTTATATGTGTATGTGTGTATATAAATATATATATGTGTGTATATATATATATATATATATATATATATATATATATATATGTGTTGTGGGAGATTAGCTCACAGGGATCACCTTTTCCAGGAAAGTAAGGCCAGCATGCAGGTAATTTCTTTAAAGTCTGGTGGGTTGCCAGCTTTATTTAGCAGAGGTTTGCAAATATGAAAAAACAACAAAACAGTAAAATAAATCCTTGCCGTCCGGCGCTAAACTAAACAGCAGTTTTTTCTCACTATACGGTGTGGGGCTGGTCCCCATCACCAACAAAAACACATGGTAAAGCAAACATTTTCTTTTAAAGTCTAAACAGAGCTCCCCTCTCAGATTCCCTTCTGAGTCTCAGGCCAGAGCATTCCTGTGCTCTCTTCCTGTTCACTTAAAGTCCAGCTGAGCATGGACTCAGGTGAACCACAATCTCTGGACCGGAACCTAGCCTGTTACAGAGGCTGGAAAAACACGGGCCAGATTCCGGTTTAGTCTCTTACTACCGAACGTATGCGGGGTGAGATATACCGATTATCGACTACCTCCCCTCGTATACCATCACAATATATGTGTGTGTGTGTGTGTGTATATATAGGTGTATATATATTAATGAAAACAAACAAATATTGCCTTTTTTCCGGTTGGTAAACTGTGCGCAGCCTCGTCAGGTCGTGTCGTTGACCAGGTACATCTTTTTCTGGTATTTCCTTTTAAAAAAAAAAAGAGCATTAGAATATCCTTTCTTTTTTTTTTTTAGCACGATTTTGAAGCTTTCTTCCTCCTCCCTATTTTCAGCTAAACCTCTTGCTATAGCCAACATGAGCCATTAACCTCATGATCAAGATCCGCAAATGTCTATTAGGTATGGGACCACCCTTGCGTGAGTATCAAAAGAGCGCACTGACAAATGTGTTTTTTAAAAAAAACACTCTCTCTATATTTTTTAGCCCTGTTTACTCGAAGAGATTGAGAAAGTCATCCGGACATTTTGCTTATCCTCGTGAACGCATTCAGGGCCACAGGTCGCATTCATCTAGACATAGATCTTCTGGTCGATCTAGATCTCATAGGAGCTATCGTTCTCCCTCTCCTCATACGTGTTCGGTGAGGAAAACAATGCTGGGCCTGTGGCGTCACACCCCTACCTAACAAGCTGGTCTTTCAGAGCTGCTTTAAGGAATACGCAGCTGACCGAGACCACGAAAGTCTAGAAGTAGCCAAGCTTTTGAAACAGACCATGAAAGATTCTCTTTCTGAACTGGCTGACATGATGCCTGCTCAGGCAATACCTCAGGACCCGCAGGCAACAGACGTTGATCCATAGGTGCCAGGCCCCTCTATGGCTAGCATGCCAATTCCCCGTTCAGGGCACAGGGCCAGAACCCCTTCTCGGGAAAAGGAGGTGATTGAGAAGGAGTGGAAGAAGATGCAAAATATGTTTTCACTCGCAAAGTTTGGGGAAACTTTACCCTCTAGTTCCAGATGATTCAGGGCCCCTGGATTCGATGCCAGTGGTGGAAGCAGCAGTGACCCAACTAGCAAAGAATGTTACTCTTCCTATGGAAGATTCAGCATCCTTTAAAGATCCTTTAGAGAGGTGTATGGATCTGGATCTCAAAAGGAGCTATCTAGCTTCAGGTGCAGCATGTAAGCCAGCAATCGCCCTTACATCAGTGTCCACAGCAATAAAAGCCTGGACAAAAAACATAAGAGCTATCAGACAAGATGTGCCAAAGCAAGACATCATAAAGGCACTGGATGAGCTGAAGATGTTGGCCGATTTCATTGGAGAAGCAGCAATTGACACCATTCGCTGCTCAGCCAGAGCAATTCAGTCATGGCTAAAAGGGCCTTATGGCTAAAGCCGTGGGTAGCGGATATTGCTTCAAAACAGAACTGGCGCAGGATTCCCTTTGATGGGAAGGCACTGTTTAGGGAGAGATTGGACAAAGCAATCTCCAGAGTGACTGGTGGCAAGTCAGGCTTACTTCCACAAGACAGACAGGCCGGGAGATCCAGAAACTTCTCTTCTAGATTTCAACAATCCAGTCCAAGAAATTCCAGACAGTCTCGCCAAAATAGAGATGGCCGGAAAACCTGGAAGGGTACCCAGTCTTCCTTTCTGGGGACAAGAAAAAGTAAACCTTTCTCCGCCTTTTGATATAGGGCAGGCCCAAACACTCCCGGTGGGAGCCAGGCTCAAACATTTGCGCAACCCCCACCTAACAGCTTCTCTCTGTTTGAGCCTCATAGGTTCAATGTCAGCATGCATTCCGATGGTGCCATGGTCACATTGGCATCTGAGGTACTTTCAGACTGGCTTCCTAAAAAAGTGGAAGAAACAACATCTCTCACAGCCCATCCTCTTATCACCATGCATGCACAGAAGTCTTCATTGGTGGACGAAGCTTCAGAACCTCTCCAAATCACGATAGTTGGGTTCCCTCTCCTGGACCACAATTACTTAAGATGCCAGCGGAAAAGGGTGGGGAGCCCATTGCGAGGAAATTGAGGTCCAGGGAAAATGGTCCTTTCAAGCCGAGAGCCTTGTCTCGAACATCCTGGAGTTGAGAGGAGCATTCCTATCCTTAACCTCTCTAGCTCCCCACATCAGAGGCAAGAGAGTCCTTCTATGACTGGACAACAGGGCAGCAGTCTCCTATATTCAAAAACAGGACAGAACTCGCAGCAGGTTGCTTCTGTCAGAAGTAGAACCGATCATGCTCTGGGCAGAGAGGAATCTCCTAGACTTCAGAGCAGTGTATCTCTCGGGCAGGCTAGACAATCAAGCGGACATTCTCTTCAGATCTTGTCTGGACAAAGACGAAGGGGCCCTGCATCCGCATGTATTTCACCAGATCGCCAATCACTGGAAATATCCTCAGGTGGATCTGTTCGCTACACCACGGAACACCAAGCTTCCCAGATTTATCTCCCGTTTCCACACCCCCAGGTGGAAGCAGTGGACGCTCTGACATGCACCTGGAACTTAGACACAGGGTATGCCTTCCCAAATCGCCCTCTTATTCTAAAATTCTTCCTGAGGCTCCTGAAGGAACCAGTACACATCCTGGCAATTCTCCCTTATTGGCCCAAGAGACCTTGGTTTCCACTAGCCATGCGGCTGTCTGTGAGCACACCTCTGACACTTCCCCTGTTCCCTCAACTTCTACAGCAGGTCAGAGTCTCTCATCCAAACCCACACAGACTGGATCTATGGGTGTGGAAATTGAGTGGCGGAGGTTTGAAGACTTAGGCTATTCCCCGAAAGTCATTTCTACACTCCTTCAAACAAGGAAACCATCCACAAACTCCATCTACTCAAGAGTCTGGGAAAAGTTCCAAACCTTTGCGGCTGGAAAAAAAAAATAATATTTGATTGATTCTCACCTTCAGTCTCCAATATTTTGAGGTTCCTACAGACCTGACTTGACCTAGGCCTAGGTCTCAGTTCATTAAAGTTCCAGGTTTCCGCATTATCAGCGGCAACAAATTCAAGATGGGCGGTCAACCCTCTCGTAATTACGTTCCATAGAGGGGTGTTAAAGTCACGCTCTCCGGTCAGATGCACCTTTCCACAATGGGACCTTACTCTAATCCTGGAAGCCTTGGCGGAACTTCCCTTTGCGTCTATGGAACAAATATCGATTTGGAACTTATCCTTAAAAATGGCCTATGTAGGATATCGGACTTGCAAGCCCTGGGAATTGGAGAGGATCACCTTTCTTTCTTTCCAGACAGAGTGGAACTGTGACCTATTCAAGGTTTCACCCCTAAAGTCGCTACCACAAGTCACCTCAGGGAACCATGGGCCTTGCCAGTTTTTTTCCCTGTCAGAAATAGACCCAAGCTTGGACATAGCAAAAGTCCTCAAGAAGTATCTCGAGGCTACAGAAAAATTTAGAACATCTAACAGGCTGCTCATTATCCCATGGGGAAAAACAGAGGGAAGGAAGCCTCTAGCAGGACGCTTGCATCCTGGATTGTCAAACTAATACATAAAGTGTACAGGGCTAAAGGCATGGTTCCTCCAGAGCAGGTGAAGGTTCATTCAACAAGATAAATTTTTGCCTCATGGGCAGCCAGAGCGAACGTCTCCCTGGATACCATCTGCAGGGCTGCCACATGGTCGTCTCAGCATACATTTATAAAACATTATAGAGTTGACCCTAGAACGCTTACCGCTGTAGAATTTGAAAGAAGGGCAATACAGGAAGCCCTTTCTTCATCTAAATAAAAAAAAAAAAAAACATTTCTTTGTGTTTTAGCATCTACCCACCCTTTTGTCAGCTAGTTATTCATCACAGGTATGCTGCCATGGAGGCGCCAGGAAAACGGAAAATTGTATCATACTTACCGTAATTTTCCTTTCCTGGTGCCTATCCATGGCAGCATACACTCCCTCCCTCTGTATTCTATATCACAGGAGAATGCTGGGAGTAGGGGGGGGGGGGCGTCTTTCTTTTAAGCTATTCACTAGTCCTGAAGGCGGAGTAGAGGCAGAGCTCTATCACAGGTATGCTGCCATGAATACACACCAGGAAAGGAAAATTACAGTAAGTATGATACAATTTTCAGTTTTTTTGTTCTTATTCCATACTGGATGCATAATTTTATTTGATGGCTTCAATAAGACAAATCTCTTCATTGATCATTTGCAACTCTGTTGTGGGTGTTATTTTCCATGTTCTCTTTCCTTGGTTTCCTTGAGTGACATTTCCGAATCCTTTGAAACATCAGTGACCACTTTTACCATATCAACACCCTCCCTCCACATTCTCATTAGAGCCCAGTGATGCAGTTTAGACCAAATCAAATTTTACATTAGAAAACCATGTGCAGATAACTCTAAGAGAACGCCTTGTTGCAATTATCAGGCCATTGTCTGAGTCAGCATTATCTTGCAAGACCCGAAATTTTCATTTTTTTATAGGAGAAGAGGTGCTCGGGCCTAGAACTTGCTTTATTTTTTGGCAGTGCCCAGGTATGACAGCCTTCGCTGCTCATGATTTCTTCACAACAAAAGAGAGAAACTAAAAATGAAATACATATCTACATATAAAATATTGTTAATAAAAAAATAATCTACTACCTCTGCATACAGATCCTCTGTGTGCCACCTGGGAAACATTATTTTCTAAGGATATTTAAATAAAGGCCTTGGCAGCTATGGCAAAGAGGAAAAAATAGGAGGTGCTTTGGTGCCCACCACTTTTGGGTACAAGTATGAGGTGACATGCTGCACCTAAAAGGGCAGGCACAGCAAAGGCCCCAGCTTGCAAATCTGCATTCTTTAATTTTTTTCAGTGAACTGAAGTAAGCTTCTTCAATCAAGTACTTACCCAGGGCTGTGTGTGAGCTGCGCGTGTTGTAAATGGCACTTGACATTCTGCAGTGGCAGTGTGCAAGCAGGCTGGAGTACAGAGCGATATTGCAGCTGAACCTGGAAGGTGACAGCAGCCCCCAGGCTGCAGAGGCACAGCACTTCCGTGGTGATTGAAATGCTAGTAACTGTAACCCCTTCTCTCCCATGGGCATAGTTACAACTTTTACTTGTTTCTTGTGGGTGATGTGTATACTGTATGTTCTGCTGTGGTTGACAATACAGCTTGAAGTTCTTTTGATGCGATGATATATTCTATGTAATTTTATGTAAAATCATATTGCTGTACACCTAGTGCATTATATGACTAGCATACCAATCATTCCAGTACGGATGGTTCTAATAGATAAGAAGGACAGCAGTGTGCAATCTAAATGTAATATGTTAACAGATTTATTGTGGTGAAAAGACAAATGGCAACTCACATTGTGACAGTTTAACCACTTTACCACCGGAGGATTTTCCTGCTTTACGTCCAGGCCACTTTAACTGACAATTGCGCGGTCATGCAACACCGTACCCAAACGAAATTACGTCCTTTTTTTTTCCACAAACAGAGCTTTCTTTTGGTGGTATTTGATCACCTCTGTGCTTTTAATTTTTTGCGATATTAATAAAAAAGAGCGTCAATTTTGAAAAAATAACAATATTTTTCTAGTTTGACAGTTAAAAAATATCCAATATATTCAATTTTTGTCATATATTTAGGCCAAAATGTATTTAGCTACGTCTTTGACAAAAAAAATTCTCAATGAGCGTATTTTTAATCAGGCTCATCACATAGTAAGAGCTTCCAGTGGACAGTCTCACAACAGGGAACCACAGACCAGGATAGGAACACTGGGTGAATGGATACACCTGCAGGACCGAGAGAACACACCAGGAGGCACCAAACTAAGCGCAGCATTAATTTTACTGAGAAATACTAGTAAATTAGCAGCTAACATGGGAAGAAGAAATGGCACTTTTTGTTTGTAATCCATAAGGGGATCAGTTCATGCACCTGGGATGGGGAGTCTCTTCCTACAACCTGCAGCCTGGAAAGTCTGGACGTCAAGCTGGATGACAGCTTAGATGAGGAAGTGGAAACCAATAAGATGGCGGAAGGAGGCAATTAACCACTTAATCCCCGGAGGATTTGGCTGCTCAAAGACCAGGCCCTATTTTGCGATTCGGCACTGCGTGATTTTAACGGCCAATTCCGCTGTCGTGCGACGCTGTACCCAAATGAAATTGACGTTTTTTTTTCCCCCACAAACAGAGCTTTCTTTTGGTGGTATTTGATCACCTGTGCAATTTTTTATTTTTTGAGCTATAAACAAAAAAAGAGCGACAATTTTAAAAAAATAACAATATTTTTCAAATTTTTTATATGAAATTCTGAAAATAAAAATGTAAAAATTAAAATTGTTTAACATTTTAGGCTAATTTGTTTTTTGCTACATATTTTTTGGTAAAAAAAATCACAATAAGCGTTTTTGGATTGGTTTGCCCAAAAGTTATTGCGTTTACTAACTACGGGAAAGATTTATGTAATTTTTATTGTTTTTTTTTAAACTAGTATGGCAGCGATCTGGAATTTTTTTTTTTGCGGGACTGCGACATTGCGGCGGACAGATTGGACCCCTGACTGACATTTTTGACACTTTTGGGAGTACTAGTGACATTACTATAAATATGCACTGTTACTGTAAAAATGACACTGGCAGGGAAGGGGTTAACTTTATTGGTGATCAGTGGGTTAAATGTATCCCTAGGGGCGTGATTTTAACAATGGGGGGCGTGGCTTGTGATGTAACCACAGAGACATACGATCCTACATAGCAGGATTGTATAGTCTCTGCACTTACATCAGGGAGAATGACAGACAGCTGTGTTTACATCAGCCGTCTGCCTTTCTCCCGATCCTGCGGGAGATTGCGAGTGACCGGCGGACATCGGAGCCGCCGGTCACTCGCGCGGGGATCACTGCGAACGAGCGGGGGTGGGAGCGCGCACGCTTGCCCCCTACAGGCTCCTGGGCGAGCGACGTAGCCCTATATTGGTTTGCCCAGGAGCGGCTGAGCTCCGCAGTAAATAGTCGTGCGGCGGTCGGCAAGTGGTTAATGCTATCCCCGATGTGTTCTCTTGGTCCTTCAGGTGTATCCATCCACCCAGTGTTTCTATCCTGGTCTGAGGTTCCCTGTTGTTGTGAGAATCAGCTTGTCTGTCAGGAATCAGCAGCTGAGATGACAAGATATATAGCTACATGCAGAAACTGGCACCTTATCATGTATGTATATTTTTTAAATGATATTTATTTACAGTGAAAAATAACCACACACCAACAGCAAAAAACATAAGGAAGGCATGAAAACAAAATTACAAAATGCCTAACCAGCAACCTAACAAACTAACTAAATACATATAAATTGGTTCAGTACCCTCCCAGCAGGTTTGAACAGCTAGAGCTGATCGCTGGAACCTGCTGGCTGCTGGGAGACACCTGCTGGTGGGCACTAAAACTGCAGCTTTCTGCCCAGAGCACCACAGTGCCACCAGCAGGTGAACTCAGTCCTAACACTGTCCATCCGAAGCCCTTACTATTTGATGAGCCTAATTTTTAACTGTCACAATGTGAGTTGCCATTTGTCTTTTCACCACAATAAACCTGGTAACATACTTCACTCAGATTGCGCACTTCTGTTCTTATCTGTCTGCCTAGAGATACTTCAGTCTCTATAGAGGTGCTGCATCTGGTGCATTGAGATCAGCAGAAAGTTACCCTGAACGCTCCAGTTGGATACTATGAACTTTTTGCTGTTCTGCATAGATATTTATGTACACACAACAGCACCTATTGTGCCATATACACCATTACTACCGGATGGTCCTAATAATAGGTTACTTTGACTGACCAGTGTACTCTGTAAGTTGGACTATATATAACATATTCCTGGCCCCTTCACTTGAAAGCCTGTAATCCCTCTTTGGTCTGCTAAACAGGACCAGAAGATGACTAGATCTTCTAAAATTTCTTTAAGCCTATAGGAAGCTGAAACGGCATTTAACATCTAAAAAGTGGAAGTTCTCTTCTTGTGAGTTCTTGGGATCAGCTCAGAAAGATAGTAGAGTTATTTAATGCATCTTATGAAATAGTGTAGTCCCTTTGGTAAGTAAATAGGGTCTGGTCTCAATAAACTTTATCTAGCAAAATGGTAAGATCGGAACAATGGAAATGTGCATGAAATGTGCCTTCCCCGCACCACGTTCTGGTGTGAACCGGCCTAAAACCTGTAGAACTAGTAAGGAGGATGTGGGAAAGGAAGGCACAGTGCTGCAAACTAGACAGAATTCTCTTCAAATTTGCCTTCAAATGCAGTATGTATGTTTTAAAGAAAAAAATATAACACTACTCGCAAGTATCACTTTTAATTTAAATATAGAATATCACTTGTGGCCTAAAAATAAGGACTAGCTGATTAGTTATCACATGTAAGAGCTAACAAATGCAAACTGACATTTTATATAACCTGAATCTTGCAAAAAGTATTAATTAAGATCTCATACTGCCAATTCAAACACCAGCACTTGAGATTTTACTTTTAGCAAGAGTCCCAGTTGGCAAGGCAAAGCTGGCTTCCAGCAGAGTGTGAAAGCTTCTAAGCAGTCACATTGCTAATGAACTGAAAACAATGCACTTTATGTTATCTAAATAGTGTCTAATCCAGGTAGCCTGTTTGATGGTAGCAAAATACAGATCTCCCTCTAGTGGAAAAAATGTGACCCTACTGAAAATATTCTTTAGATTCCCTTCAGGGCCTATTCACACTATTGCCCTGCACACTGTGTCAGTCAGTTGAATGGGTTGCCTAAGGCAGGCAATACACGATTCAAATTTCTTTCCTGCAATTGTCTTCTCCTGGCATGTGAGCAGGAGAAGCCATCCCCACCAGGGTAGAAGACAGTGATTATTGCTAGCGGCTATAGCAGCCACTTGCGATAGATGCAAGTGAATCTGGCAGGCTGGGAAGTGGATCAATCAATCAACTTCGTACATTCAGACTGCCCATTAACAGTTAGAATCCCGGCCGGTTCCTGGTGAACCACCTGAGATTTGAACCGTGTATGGCCTGCCTAACACACAGAGAAAAAGTGCATATATAAATTTTTGCAGTGCATCAAAAATGTGTTGCAATGTATGTTCGTCAGTAAGATGCCGTTCAGAATACATTTGGTACACAGTATCACAAAGAAATAGTGTAAAAGAAAAACTTTTTTCTGGTGACCTATCAGGCCATTTAGAGGACAGGGAAATGGTTTTGAAGGCAAACTGTCATTGTTTGGGAGTGAAAGTCTCCCCTAGGTCAGCTTCCCATTTTAGGTATGGAGTGGAATTGTTTATTTTTAAAAAGACTGTAAAAGAGAGAGATGCCTTGAGTGGTAGGTGAGGAATTCTGAAGGAATCACAAATCCTGTGTGGGAATGCATATTTCAGGGGAGGTTAGTGACTTAAGGAAATGGAAACGTTTGCGATAGAGATAATGGTTAGTGGAGGGAATTTGGAACTCCTGTTGGGAGTTGAGGGAAGGCTTTAAGAGTTTGTTGGGAAATTACATTTTTAAGGGAAGTAATCCCTTTATCTGACCACTGTTTGCAGGATACATTGGGGATAATAGATTCTATGGCAGTAAGGGGAATGGAAAGTAGTCTTGTGTGGGGATAAAGGTGTTGAAGCACTAAATTCTCTCCACTAAATTCTCTAAAGCGGTTGTAAACCCTAAAAAAAAAAAACCTGCAAGACAAAGGCATAATGAGCTAGTATGCATCGCATACTAGCCCATTATGTGTAACTTACCTTAGAACGAAGCCCCGACACGGACCCCCGGACATCGCTGCGGGTGCTGCCATGATCCCTCGCCGTCTCTTCTGGGTTCGGCGGCTCCGGCGCGGTGATTGGCCGGAAGAGACAGCTCCAGCGCGATGATTGGCCGGAGCCGCGATGACGTCACTCCCGCGCATGAGCGCAGGAGTGATTTTCCGGCAAGCTCCCAGCAAACTAATTGAAGGTCCCCCCGGACCTTCAGAGCGCATGCGCAGCTCGCGTGAGCGGCTGCATGCACTGTAAATATCTCCTAAACCATGCCGGTTTAGGAGATATTATTTGTACCTACAGGTAAGCCTTATTATAGGCTTACCTGTAGGTAAAAGTGTCAAAAAGCGGGATACTACCGCTTTAAGTCGTAAGAGGAAGATTTTTTTTTTAGAGGGTACGGATGCCATTTGTCAACCAGTAGGGAGTTTTAAGCCCCGTACATACGCGTCGAAAATTGGCAGGGAATTTTCGTCCAACGTCTGATCTGCCGATTTTCGGCTTGTTAGTATGATGCTTCCGACAGCCGACTCCGACTTTTCGGCCGAAAAAAATCTGGTGTGCAGACTATAAAATTTTTGTTGGCCATCAAAACACGGCGATTTTCGTGCAGTCAGTACTGATTTCGACAGGGAAAAATCTTATGAGCAAGTCTGGGCATACTCAGTGAAGAAAGAACACAAAGAAATCAAACCAGCACATAACATCACTTCTGAAGTAGATTTTTGTTGGGCGAGAAAATTTGTGTGCAGTCTAAGCACATTCCAACCAACAAAACACCACTCTGGACAAAAGACGGACGATCAGTCGGCCGATGATCGTTGCGTGTGTACGGAGCTTAAAAGTGAGCTGGCAGGGTTAGAAGCTGATTCTATTTCTCTTCATTGGATTTCACAGTAAGGGGAGATCCAATGCTTGAGTTGGGCTAAATGCGTCGCCATAAAGTAGTCGTGGAGGTCAATCATGCCCATGGATCCTGCAGTCCTATGTTTTATAAGTTGTGCATGGGAGCATCTGGGTCTTGTGGATTTCCATATGAAGTGTTAAAAGTGGTTGTAAAGGCAGAAGGTTTTTTTTTTTATCTTAATGCATTCTATGCTTTAAGATAAAAAGCCTTCTGTGTGCAGCAGCCCCTCTAATATTTACCTTAGTCTCATCTCGATCCAGCAATGTTGCACGAGAGACTGGGCTGTCTGGGACTCTACCTCCTCATTGGCTGAGACAGCAGGGAAGTGCTTTTGGCTCCTGCTGCTGTCAATCAAAGTCAGTGAGCCAATAAGGAGAGAGATGGGGCCAGGCCAGAGCTCCATGTCTGAATGGACACCGAGAGCTGCGGCTCATCTCGGGTGCCCACATAGCAAGTTGCTTGCTATGGGGGCACTCAACAGGAGGGAAGGGCCACGAGCGCCAAAGAGGGACCCAAGAAAAGGAGGATCTGGGCTGCTCTGTGCAAAACCACTGCACAGCGCAGGTAAGTATAACATGTTTGGTTTTTTTAATAACATGTAGGGATAAGAGGCTTGAAGTACTTTTAAGAATAGGATCTATACTTAGATCAAAGATCAAGGAACATGAACTTTGTGAAATTCACTTTGTAAAGCTTACTAAACTTTGAGAAATATATGGGCAGCAGTGAGGGAGGAGCCATCATGGAGGAGTGGAAGAGGACTCCAGTGGCAACCTGTGAAGCTCTAGTGAGTTGTATGCCCAAGAGGGTTAAGGCAGTGCTGGAAAATAATGGTGGTCACACAAAATATTGACACTTTGGGCCCAATTTGGACTTTTTGACTTAGGGGTGTACTCACTTTTTTTGCCAGCGGTTTAGACATTAATGGCTGTGTGTTGAGTTATTTTGAGGGGACAGCAAATTTACACTGTTATACAAGCTGTACACTCACTACTTTACATTGTAGCAAAGTGTCATTTCTTCAGTGTTGTCACATAAAAAGATATAAAAAAACATTTACAAAAATGTGAAGGGTGTACTCACTTTTGTGAGATGCTGTACTTTTGCAGAAGGTGATGAATATAAAGCCAATATGGGCCCTGTGAAGCCAAACTTTAGTAGCTTTTCCCACATGTATTGTGGGATGGTGAGTTTCATTAGATTATCCCAATGGTATGTGATATTGTGCTTATGTAATGCATTAGTAATTGGCAAAAGTGACTTTTGTTTTTTTAGCGTGTACTACGAGAGACCCGTGTACAGTTGTAGGCTTGAGTATTGCTCAGATAGCTGGATCATCTTACGGAAATTGGACATGAGCTGGTCCTTTATGTGGTAAAAATGGACGCGCATTATAACGTCACTTGGGATATTATCAGGGAGGGGAGACAGTTTGGGTAAGCGGGGAATTCTGTCGAACACTACTTCAGATGCTGGAGTGGATGGCAGCACTGTGTGAATCAGGTCACAGGCATATTGATTTACCTGAGCAGTTTGGACAGATTAAGGGATGCCCCTGATTTTCACATTATTCCATCTCAAACGGTCCTCTAAATCTGCTACTTTGGCTTTAAATTGCTCCATTTTATCCCCCTGGCCATTATGCGAATCTACAGGGGTGTTATGTAATGATGCAAATTCCACCATTTTCTGCTCTTGTTGGTCCACTCTTCCCCCAAGCTCCTGTACGTCACCTTTGAAGTTCTGTACACACTACATCATATAAGCATGTAATGAAGCACGCAGGGACACCAGCATATCTTTCAGGGTTGTGTCAGATATGGGCTGGTTAGCAGTAGGGAAAGAGTTAATGGTATCAGTTAACTCCCTGGTGGTGTTCAGTAGGGATGATCGAACTTTTCAAAAGTTCGGTTCGGCCAGAACATCCGAACTTCCCGAAAGTTCGGCCCGGATTTCAGAACCCCATTGAAATCAATGGACCCGAACTTTGGTAATCAAAAAACACAATTTTGAAGCCCTAAAACCCAATAAATGCCCCTAAAAAGTGCCTAGGGTTCTGGGTCATACCCCAGGGACTATTAATCACACAAAAAAAGTTCTTAAAAATTGTCATTTTTGATAGAGAGCCAATTATTGAAAAAAAAAATAAAAAATTAAAAAAAAAAAAATTCTTTGGATTTAGTATCTGGGGGGGGGGTCTAAAAAGTGTACCTGTGAATTTTCAGCTCTGTAGCATGTCCAGAACCATAAAAAAAAAGATTGTTTGTATTAGGTCACTTATAGAACAGGATAGTGGCTTCTCTCTTTTCACACCTTGCCGGTTTAGTAGCAAGCGTTTTTTTTGGGCATTTTTTGGGGTCTTTTGAGGCAGGCAAAACATCTTAACTTGTGTATACGGGTATATATACACACATACTTATATGTATATATACACCTAGACATATATAGGTGTGATAGTAGCAGAAATATATGCTTGCGCTAATGAAATAATTAACACTAATATGGCTCTGCTCCTATAACACCTATATATGTGTAAGTGTAAAATACATATAAGTATGTGTGTATATATACCACTATACACAAGTTCAGATGTTTTGCCTGCCTCCAAAGAACCCAAAAAATGCCCAAAAAAACGCTAGCACCAAAAAAAAAAAAAAAAAAAAACGCCCAGGTGTGTTGTTGCATGCATTTTTTGGGGGGTTTTAGAGGCAGGCAAAACATCTGAACTTGTGTATAGTGGTATATATATATACACATACTTATATGTATTTTACACTTACACATATATAGGTGTTTTAGGAGCGAAGCCATATTAGTGTTAATTATTTCATTAGCGCAAGCATATATTTCTGCTACTATCACACCTATATCTAGGTGTATATATACATATAAGTATGTGTGTATATATACCCGTATACACAAGTTCAGATGTTTTGCTTGCCTCCAAAAACCCCCAAAAAATGCCTGCAACAACACACCTGGGCGGTTTTTTTTTTTTTTGGCGCTAGCGTTTTTTTGGGCATTTTTTTGGGTTCTTTGGGGGCAGGCAAAACATCTGAACTTGTGTATACAGGTATATATACACGCATACTTATATGTATATATACACCTATACATATAAGGCTGAACAAGGCTGGAGGGGGTCTGCAGCAGAGAGAAAAGTGAAAATATTTTATGAAAATTTTTTTCCATAATACACAACTCTGTAGTGAAATTAATGTCATTCAAGTAGGGTTTAGATCATTTTAGGGCTTTTGTATGGGGAAAGCTAAGCATTAGGGTCAGTTAAGGTCTTCTCAAGGTTAGTGAGGTCAGGGGATTTAGAGAGCTGTCTCTACATTACATTTGTTTCCAAAGCCGAGCACCAAAAATCAAACTACCCACAAACCACCTCTAAAATACAAAGATAATTACAGTATTCCTACAATGATGTCTCCTATGCCGTACAAACATTTTAGCAGTTTTGTGAACCATCAAAGGGTGGCTCATGCCACATTCATTTGCAGGAGTCTTCTCTTTATTCCCAGAGCCTTTTTGGTTTACTGTATGTTTTTTTTTTTTCATTCCTCTTGCCAAATTATTTGTACTCATTTGTTGTTTGGTTTCTTTGGCTTTCCATGAGGTTATGAATGAAAGTGTTTTGAGGATGTGTTTTCTAAGATCTGGAAATCAAAGCAAATAGCCTCCTGAAATCCCACATTATGTGAGCGTACAATTGACTGCACATCAGGCAAGCTGAAAAGTAAGCATACAAAGGTAATTCAGCAAACTGTGAGGCTAGTAAAAGAGATGTCTAAATACTATACACAGAAGCTGCAGACAATGGTGAAATAACATGCTGTAATATTGTACACATATCAACAAACCCTGCTGGAATAATTGCTTTGACAAATGGAGCAGAACCACAAGAAATGCATAAATTGTGAAAAACAGTGGTGGGTCTGTTTAATTTTTCAGTTTTTGAATGAATAAGGCAATTGTGTCTTATGTTTTTATGTATTTCTCAACCAATATATTTTATTAAAGAAACATAATATGCTATCATGTTTCAAAAGACATAGTGCTTTGCACTGGGCAAGGTGGATTTGTATAAACTGAGGTTGTGGATTTATTCCCACCAAAATTAGTATACTCCTTGTAGTTATGGGTTTCCTCCCACAATTCAAAAACTCACTGATAGGTCTTTTATCTTTTTGTCCTAGAGGTAGGTAGATGACTTAAAGTCTGACTCGTGTGATATTTTCTTTGTGGGGAGGGGGGGAGTTGGGAAGGGTTTGGATTCCAGACTGTAACTGCTATGTCCCCATTAGAGATACTTCTTTCATTTTCTATCACTCAGTGAGGAAGGGAGTTCATTACTGTCTGTACTGTCTTGGCTTTGTCCTGGGATCACTAGCACCAGACACCTGATATCGCAGTCATTGATGTTTTCACAGGGTGTTCCTGGGTGTGCTTGGGCCTGAGCCCCAGGTCTGGTACTAATGATCAGGACCAGGGACTCCCGGTGATCAGTCACTGTATAGCCCCTGTGTTTTCTTTATCTCCTGAATTCAGGAGAGAAAGATACAAACAAACAAAAGTATGTAAAAAAAAAAATAATTACAATAATTAAAAAAAGAAATAAATAAAAAACAGCTAGATCAAAGTTTGATCTAGCTCAATGTTAGGCTCAATGTAAAGGTCAACAATCAAAGTAAGGGTTAAAGGTCAGGGGTAGGCAGGATTTTTTAAAATAAAATAAATATGTATGGTTGTGTTTTAGGTAGGATAAAACACAACCATACATATGTTTCTGGGCTCTACTACGGGTACAAACAACAAATAAAAACCCAATTTAGGAAAGCAAACACCTCAACATATTGTCGAAGAGGTAGGAGTCTTTTGAACACATCATTTTTTTTTTCCACAAATTTTTGGAAAAAGTGGAAAGAAAATGAAAACATATTTTTTGTCAATCTATTAGATATTTCTAACAAATAGCATGGACATAGTTAGAATTACACCCCAAAATACATTCTGCCACTCATTCCCATTATGGGGATACCACATGTGTAAGACCCTTTCAATGTCTAAAAAGATTATGTAACCAACACTGCAACCTGTGTAACACAAAAATCAGCCAACACTATATAGAAAACAATGTATGGTAATGGTCGCCTTTGTAAGAGTGGTCAGTGAGGATATAGTGTAGTTTCGCCTACAGCAGTTCCTGTTCCTAAAAGCCAAGCACACCTAACCTACTGGTAAGTGGCTGCCCCCATAGGAAAATGCTATGTTCACTGACCAGGAATTATAGAAGGCTGAACAAAGGGTAAACAAAATATTACCTGTGGTTTAAGTAGAGCAGTTATCTGCAGAGGAGAGCATTGGTCCAGGAAACAGGCATAGATGTGGTTAGCAACAGTCAAAGGAATCATCCAGGCAGCAGGCAGGAATATGGTCCAAAAACATGCCAGAGTCAGTGCAGGCAACAGGCAGAAATTTGGTCAGCACAGCCAAAGTATTGGTCCAGGCAGCAGGCAGGAACATGGTCCTGAAAAACTCCTGGGTCATTATAGGCAGCAGGCAGAGATATAGTCAATATGGTCAGCACAGCCAAATTATTGGTCCAGGGAGCAGGCAGCAACATAGTCCATAAAAGGCCCTGGGTCAGTACAGGCAGCAGGCAGAGATATGGTCAGCACAGCCAAATTATTGGCCCAAGCGGCAGAGAGGCACATTAGGCTTAGGGCTTCGGTCAGGTAAGACACAGGGGTTCTTCTCACCCAAATCTTTTGGAAGCCTCCGGTCTCCAGACCCTGATTCGGGAATTACATAACCCTTAGAAAAGCAAAACCTTGTTTTCTCTACTTGGAACACTACTCTGGAGCCCCCTACATATGTGAGACTCCTGCGTTATCTTGAATCCCACTAATACAGTAGCAGGGGAAAAGATCTGTTCAAGCGGCAAGCAAAAAACATGGTTAAATAACAGGCCAAGGTCAGTTTAGGTGCAAGACAGAAATGTGGTTGATAAACAATGCAGACGACAGGCAGAAGCGTGATCGATAAACAGGCCAAGGTCAGTCAAGGTGGAAGGCAGAGGTATGGTCAGTCGAGGCAGCAGACAAATGATCAGCACAGATTTTAGAAACGTGAAAATGGCAAACTATTAAAAATATGACCACTATACCTTTACTGATATCCTAGCGACGTGTGGCAACATCAGAAGCAGTCTCTGATGCATAGGTCCGGTTGGAAGGGACATTGAGAACAATGAAAACTGGTGTCTCTTCTAAATCCCCCTCTGCTACATAACAGACATTTTTTTGGCATCTTTGACCTGCTTCTGTTGGTGGAATGTTTTCTGGAAAATGTTGCTCATGACGTTTGCTCATAGAGAGCGAATGTTTTTTGGTGGAGATCCTATCTGGTGGATAAAGAAAGTGACATTATCTTCTATAAATTTGAGAAAGGGGGTGGGTCTTTCCGTGGATTTGTGATAGGTGACACGCATTATAAATGGCCAAATGAAAAAAGATAAATTACAATGGACTGTAGAATATGAATTTTGAACCCCACCCCCCCTCCCCCACCCCCACATGTAGAGATTATAATCTTGGATGCACGCAGGCTTTTGGATGGAACCGCGTCGTCCATAAGTTTCCACCGATGTGTCATTGTGGATGGTGGACAGGGCGTACACATCTCTCTTATCCCTCCACTATACGGCCAACACTTAGTTGTTCCTCAAACTTGCTAATCCCCCCTTTGTAGCCTTGTGGTCATCAGACCTTATGGGAAGCCCTTCCTGTTTGTTCATGTTGTACCACAGGCCAAAGTTTTCTGGAGCTACAGGCCGAGGAAAAGGGCAGGCTTGTGTAGAAATTATGGAGGTAGATGTGAGAACCCTTTTTGAACACTGGAAATGCCAGGTCCCAGACAATTTTTCCACTTATGCCAATGTAGGTTGGGCACTCAGGGAGCTGGTGCTGGGAATTTTTGCCTTCGTATATGTGGAATGCAAACAAATACCCCGTGGCTCTTTCACTGGGAACGTACTGCTTTATTTCCAGTCGGCCAGTGAAGTGGACTTATCCACACAGATTTCTTTGTAAGGGACTTACAATTCACTGAATCTCAAGGAAACAAAAATGAATCAGTGGGCGCATTTTGCACAGCTTATCATAGCCAGATCTTGGGGAGGACACTATGTATTATTGCTGAAATAGAGAAAGGGAGTGAACATTTCATAGAGTGACCTGGACATTACAGCTGAATAAACTCTGAAACATACTGCGGTGTTGTTCATAGTACTGACAGTAAGATTGCCAACTCAAAGTTCCCAGACTCTCATTCTCCTCACACAGGATTGTGTGTGTGTGAGGAGAAGACGCCTATAACAGTGAATTACCAGTCTTTGTTTTGACTTGTGATCGAGTGTGAATGGACACAGCGATCCTCCTGGTAAAGATCCGCTGTCATTACCCTAATCAGTGATGCACTGTGTCTGTGGTACTCAGCTCACCACTGATTGACGCACTGTGCGCCAAGTCTGGGAGGACATCATATGACGTCTACCCAGAATAAGTGTGGTTTCACTCAGCCGTCATTCTACTATAGTTCGGGCAGGAACCAGTTAAGGTAGGCTCAAATCATTCACTCTTTGTCTACATTCTGTGTGCAGAAAAGCATTTAAGTTTCAGCTTATAAAGTGTATGTCAAGCCAAAACCTTTTTTCTAGTTTGGATACAGTGGTTAAGGATTGGAACTCGTGCTGGGTTTTAGCTGCTCCATTAAGGAAGTTTCCCCTCACTTCCTTTCCTGCTGATAAGGGTTTCTCAAAACCTAGGGGGGATCTCCAGTGGAAATTTGTGAATCGTTTGTGGTACTGACCAGGAAGGAGAAGTAATACGTTTGTTGCCATTGCATACAGACCACACAGGTATTGGAGTATTTGAGTATAATCTTCATATAACCATTCAACTAGACGTACCACTAACATCTAATAAGGTTATAGCACTTCTTAGAGTACTGGAGTAATTTATTCTACCTTGAGCATCAGTAGTCAAATAAGGCGAATAAGATACATGATGAACCCCCGCCTCCTTGATTGCAGGACAAACCCAGCTATACCCCCACTCAGCTGATGTGATCTTAAGCCTCGTACACATGCAACGATTGTTGGCCGACCGATCGGCCGTCTTTTGTCCAGTGTTGTTATGTTGGTTGAAATGTGCTCTAGACTGCACACAAATTTTTTCGGCCAACAACAACCAACTTCAGAAGTGATGTCATGTGCTGGTTTACTTTCCATGTGTTTTGTCTTCTCTGAGCATGCCCAGTATTGTTCATCTGATTTTTGTCTGCCGAAATCTGTACTGACTGACGAACAATCAGCCGTTCTGTTGACGGCCAACGGTTGTCGGATGCATCATACTAACAAGCCGACAATCGGATGATCGGACGTTGGCCGAACCTTTCACAGCCAACAATCAGTGCGTGTGTATGAGGCATTAGGCTTTATTCGTTTTGAGGATATTGCTTTTACTTGATGAGAATATTGACTGGCCCAATTGACATGTTCCTGAAGAAGCGCTAGGGCGCGAAACATGTAGAATCCATTAGAATGGAAGAAAGTTGCGCACAAAGAAAGATAACTGATAAGAAAGGCTGCCAGTACAATAGTGTATCAAACCATAAGCATATAAATAAAGGTACAGCGCCACTAGATAAACTAACTAAACTTGCAGAGGAATACTAGAGTCCATAAAGTCCACATGGGAGGATTGGTTCAGATGCAGAAAATGTGGCCATAAATTTCAACATCAATCTTGCAAAGGGAGCTTCTGGCAATCATCACACAAAGGTAATAAAGGATGGTGCGTCCCCATTTGTATTCTTGGAGGAACATCCTTGGTGTACTTCTGGGGTTTATGAGGTCTACTGAATCCATGGTCCTGTCCGGATATCCTGTGGGTGACTGGAGGAGAATTGGATGCATCGCTTGTTCCTGGTGATCGGTTTAACGCACGCTTGGTCGACCTTCCTTAACAGGGGGTCTAACTTTCCGGTAAGGGTACATCCTTTATTACCTTTGTGTGATGATTGCCAGAAGCTCCCTTTGCAAGATTGATGTGTTTTGTCAATGTTGTTGTTGGAAAGTTCCTCTCATTTTTGTCTGGCAAAATATAAGCAAGACAGAAAGTAAGTAAGGGGTAATCTCTCTAATAAAACCCTGGGAATCCAAAGCCTAAATCAGGGTTCTAATTCCCTAATCCACTCCAAGAAAGAAAAGGAATTTTGACTGAACGCATCCAAAGCAGTTGGCACCACAGATTACCAACTGGATCTCAGTAATATTAACCACTTGCCGACCAGGCATAGCCAAATGATGGCTACAGCACGGTTGGCTTTTTCTGGGAGGGCGTACAATGTCCAGAATTGCATTTCCCATGCACCCTCTGGGGCGCGCACACACGCCAATGACAGCGGCCCTATACCACGTGATTGCTTCGTCATTGGTTGACAACAAACCGGCACATGTCCGGTTCAATTCACTACTTTCCTCGCAGGCTGTATACAGAGATCAGTACAGCGTGCAAGGAGAGGGGGGAGGCTGCAGCACCGCTCATTCCCTGCCTCCTCCATGCCTCAATCATACCTCAGTCATGCCCATCCATGCCTCAATCATACCTCAGTCAAGCCTCAATCATGCCCATTCATGCCATAATCATGCCAATCCGTGCCTCAATCATGCCCATCCGTGCCTTAATCATGCCTCATTCATGCCCATCCGTACCCCACCCATGCCACCTCAGTGCTCATCCATGCCACTTCAGTGCTCATCCATTAGATGTCAGTGATCATCCATGCCACATTAATCTCATGCCAGTGCTCATCCATGCCTCATCCGTGCCACATCAGTGCTCATCTGTTCCACATCCATGCCACATCAGTGCTCATTCGTGCCACATCAGTGCTCATCCATGCCACATTAGTGCTCATCTGTGCCACATCAGTGCTCATCTGTGCCACATCAGTGCTCATCCATGCAACATCAGTGCCACTACAACACTTATCAGTGCCCTACAGTGCCTCACAAAAGTACAATGGGTAGTCAGGAAATGATGGCGGCCCCTGCATGTTGGGCCTCTGTATGTGTAAAAGTCTCACACATGTTTTATCGCCATACTCAGGAGGAGTAGAAGAATGTATTTTGGGTTGTAGTTGCAAGTATGTCTATACAGTGTGTGAGAAATAACTTGGTAATATGATAATTTTGTGGGGGGAAAAAAATCTTCATTTTGCAAAGAAATGTGGAAAAGTTCACAACTTCAAAAACACACCATACCTCTTACTAAATACCTTGGAGTGTCTATTTTCTAAAAAGAGGTCATTTGGAGGGAATTTGCACTTTCCTGGCTTGTTAGTGTCTCAAGAAATGAGATAGACCCTCAGTACATCAGGTGTGATCAATTTTCAATGATTGGCATCAAAGCTTGTAGATTCTAAAACCTTCACAAAGACCAAATAATATATACTTATTTGGATTATTTTTACCAAAGATATGTAGCAGTATAACTTTTGACCAACATTTATGAAGAAAAGTTACAAAATTTGCAAAACTTTAAACCGAAACAAAGAAAAATGCATTTTTTTTACCAAATTTTCGGTCTTTTTTAATTTATAGCGCAAAAAATAAAAAACTCAATGATGATTAAATAAATCTCTATTTGTGTGAAAAAAAGGATGAAAATTTCATATTGGTACAGTGTTGCATTGATGAGTAATTGTCATTCAAATTGTGAGACCACTGAAAGCTGAAAATTGGTCTGGTTAGTAAGGGGGTTTAAGTGCCCAGCGGTTAGGTGGTTAAGGCTAGGTTCACACTTGTACGTTGTAACACACAAAAATGTGAAACCCTTCTGCAGGCACTCAATAATGCCATTTTTAGCACTCCATGCACCTTACTATTATGCACAAAACAAAGTACCATGCGTTTTAATGCAGCATGATGTTTAAAAGGGCCGGGCACCCTTTTTTTTTGCATTTTTTGAACACAGGACAGCCCATTGTAATAAGTATGCTGCCCTAAACGCAATGTACAAGTCGCAAATTACATGCACACTCCATGACACCTGTATATGTGTGAACGGAGTCTAACAGGCACACATAAAGAAGCAATTAACTCCTAAAGCAGCTAACTGGATAGGTTTATAGCTGCCTACATGGCCAGATGTTGGCATCCACTAACTTGTTCTGCAGCTAATTATAGCTTGATCCTGTGGTAATTGCCATTATCAGTCTTCTTTGGTCCTTATATTTCAGCCTTAATTTAATAGGGTTCCAAATCTGGCACTGTGGCTATAGCCATCTAAGATTTCAGATGGTAAAAATCCGGGGCTGCTGACACAGGTCTTAATAAGTGGAACTGTGCAGGTCTGAGATATGGTCACTATGATAGACTGTCACCATGCATGTCTCAGAAAAAAGGAGAGTCCTTGGCTTTTTTCTCTCTTCCCTTTTTAGAGTACCTTACCCTGGCTTTATCTTAAAAGAAAAATAACATACTGTAAGTAAAACATATAAACACATATACAAAGAGTTTTTAAATATATTTTATTTATAAAGAAATATATATTTGCTTTAAGAAAAGAAGATACACCCGAAAATGCTGCTCCCTTTTGAGGCACTAATATAAAACGACAATATACTGTATATTTATATGATAAAAACTGTATACAGGGGTAGTCCCTGGATTATGAACACAATAGGGTCCGTAGGTTTGTTCTTAAGTTGAATTTGTATATAAGTTGGAACATTTTTTAAGTGTAACTCCAACCAGAAAAAAAAAGTTGTATGTTTTTTTGATAGCATAGGCCAAAGGGAATGGTTAACACCACTGCAATGTTAGTTTTGCTGTCTGTGCCCCTGTTCAGAAGTAGAGATCGGCTGAACATCCCCCTGCTCGGTTCATACAAGAACTCCTGAACAGAGAAAAAGTTCTGACCCGAACGGGGAACCCTATTAAAGTCTATGGAACCCAAAGTTGCAAAATTGTCCCCACTTTGAAGGCTTATATGCAAGTTATTGGCTATAAAAAGGGGTCTAAGTACTGCTCTGGGGGACATGTAGCAATGCAAACATTTTTTTTTAAAAGATTGTTTTTACAGGAGCAGTGATTTTAATAATGCCCCCTTAGTCTGCCTGTAAAGTGGCACAACTGTACCGTGTATAGAACCTGCTGCAGCAAAACATTTCTAAAGAAAATGAATGAAATGACATTTAAATTGCCAGCAAATACAATACCATTGCCGGCAACAGAAAAATGTTTAAAAAACGGCCTGGAGGCCCCCCCCCCAATATATACCAGGCCTTTGGGTCTGGTGTGGATTTTAAGGGGAACCCCACACCAAAATAAAAAAATTAAAAAATGGTGTGAGGCCCCTCCTAACGATCCAAACCAGACCCTTATCCGAGCATGCAGCCTGGCAGGCCAGAAAAGAGAAGGGGATGCCCCTCCTCCAGAACCATACCAGGCCATATGCTCTCAACATGGGGGTGATGATTTGCCCCCCCCCACCCCAAAGCACCTTGTCCCAATGTTGAATGGGGAAAAGGGCCTCATCCTCACTGCCCTGGCTGGTGGTTGTGGGGGGTCTGTGGGCAGGGGGCTGCCATTCATCAAAAAAGTGTAAAAATAAATAAAAACACGAGGCAGTTTTTGACAATGGGGACAAGGGCCTCATCCTCACAACCAGGGTTGTGGGGATGAGGCCCCTGTCTCCATTAACAGAAGGGCTCCCCTGCCCCAAAGCACCCAACCCCCGATGTTGAGGGCATGTGGCCTGGTATGGTTCTGGAAGGGGGAGTGCTCGCTCGTCCCGCCCCCTTTCCTGGCCTGCCAGGCTGCATGCTAAGATAAGGGTCTGTTATGGCTTGGGGTGGGACTCCCACACCATTTTTTCATGTTTTTTTTTTCTATTCAGCTGTTAGCGGGAAAGCCCATGCAGGGAGTTTGGTAGGGAGAACACCCACCAAACTCTCTGCAAATTTGGGTGTTCAGGGAACAGACGATGTTCGTGGTGAACTGCTGATGACTCATTAGTAGTTAAGGATGTGGTGGCCAGCTTCCTGGTCCCGCTCCTTAACAATCAGCTATTCACTGCACCCTGACTGGGCAAAGCTTTGCCCAATCAGGGCTTATGATGCACTGTGCAGCGCGCAGTGCATTCTAGGGCATTTGGTAGGGTGAACACCTTCCAAATGCCCTACAAATTTGGCTGTTCGGCGAACAGGCGATGTTTGTGCTGAACTTTTGCTCAGCTCAAACCGTTTGCCCAGCTCTATTCAGAAGATTTCACCTCACATTCTTTCCCTGTGACAAATGGATTTTGAAAATTTTGGGTTGTTGTGGAAACATGGATTGGTGATAAAGCTTCAGTGGAGACACCTTTTTCCCATGATAACTCTTCCAGGAGTTAGCTGATTAGCTGAGACACAGCAGCCGCGCCGTTGGCTGCCTCTGCTGTCAATCAAAGTCAGCTAGCCAATCAGGAGAGAGAGGGGGCAATCAATATCGATCCTACAACGAAACCCACGGCAACACCTGAAAGGGAAGTCCCCAGGGCAGCTACCCATGACATCTGGGTCTGTCCGTAGGGACCTCTCTGACTCGTTCTTTGCAAGTGCAGGTAGGCCGGGATCCTCCAAGATGGCGGACGGCATGCGGGGGCTACCTAAGGCTCCTACACAGGCCCTAATAAAGCAACAGCCCTCCTGATAGAGGAGGATTCTTTAGAATCCATGGAAGGACTTGGAGATCCTTCTTCTTCATTCCTTCAGGGTCTCTGCAAGACCCCTCTCACTTGTCTTCTTTTCCACTCTCTCTTCTTACTTTTCCTTGGTGTACTAACAACTCTCTTTTTTTATCTAGAGTCAAGGGTGGAATACCGTGCTCCAAACAACTATGTCAGCCTTGCCTTCACCATCATCTTCGTGTCCCGGGTGATAAACTTGGGTTCGACGGTGGGTAAGTGCTCTGTTTCTGCTCCATGTTAAAGGAGGGACGGGCGAAAATCCCTGCCAAGCCTTTACTGGAACCTTAGTGATTAGACCCACTCACACAGCTGTTAGACTACTGTTTTTGCGAGCCTGAATTCTCCACGTATTCCTGTGGAGGTTAAATGAGAGAGTGTGCAGGGCAGAGATACACTGCATTATATCCTCCATCAGATGATATGGAGACATCAGGCTGGTGGCAGGTGTAAAAAAAAAAAGAAGCTGGGCCTGTCTGTGATACCACATCACAGGATCCGTTGAGACCTTTTGTTGTGTTGCTCTGAATACTTGAAGCCTTCCCCACTCCATCAAAAATGTAAAAAATGGATTTTTGTAAAATCTTACCGTAAAATCCTTTTCTCTTAGCTCATTGACAGACGTAGTCCTCGGTGATACACCACCTTCGGGTTATGTTGCCTCCACAGGAGCAGGACTAGACAGGAAATTAAAAAGCTCTGGCCACACCCTAGGGGCAGTCCCAGAGGGTATATCCTCTCTCTCTCTGCCTCAGCAAATCAGTTATATGAAAAAGCAGTCTCTAGAGATTTTAACCCAACTCAAAAAACAGAGGGGCGGGGACTACGTCTGTCAATGAGCTAAGAGAAAAGGATTTTACGGTAAGATTTTACAAAAATCCATTTTTCTCTAGCGCTCATTGACAGACGTAGTCCTCGGTGATACACCACCTTCGGGACGTCCCAGAGCAGTATCACAACTGAGGGGTGGGAAAATGAAATCAAATCCCAATCTAGAAGGCCCAACCGGTGCCAACTAGAAGTTTACAATGCTCATCCTTAATGATGAGACTCAACAAAAAAGAGAAAAATTTTTTTTTTTTTTTCAAACAGAAAAAAACCCTCGAGGTAGACCACCGGTCTCCTCAAATTGCGGCCTGCAAAACCTTGCGGCCAAATGAGGCATCCGCCGATGCCGTCACATCAATTTTATAGAATTTTGTAAAGGTATGTACCGACGACCAGGTGGCCGCCTTACATACCTGGACCACTGACGCCTGATGGCGAAAGGCCCAGGAAGTACTGAGCGCTCGAGTGGAGTGCGCCCTAACAGGGAACGGAGGACTCTGACCCTTAATAGAATAAGCCTGTACCACCGTTTGTCTAATCCATTTGGCAATGGTCGCGGCAGATGCAGGCAAACCCTTTCTGGGGCCATCCGTGATCACAAAAAGTGAATCCGTCTTACGGAAAGATTCCGTAGCTTTCAGGTATACCCTGATTGCCCGAACCACATCTAAGGAATGCAACGCATGTTCCCGATGATGCTTGGGCTGAGGACACAAGGAAGGTAGTACAATATCTTCATTCAGATGAAAATCTGAAACCACCTTAGGAAGAAAAGATGGCTTAGGATGAAGTACTACCTTATCCCTATGAATCACTAGGTAAGGGGACTGGCATGATAATGCAGCCAGTTCTGACACCCTGCGAGCAGAAGTAATAGCCACCAAGAAGGCCACCTTCTGGGATAAAGTAAGCAAGGGAATCTCCCTGATGTTTTCAAAGGGAGGTTTCTGTAGAACCGACAAAACCAAATTAAGATCCCAGGGCGGTAAGGGCGCGCGGACTGGAGGAGCCAGGTGCCGCACCCCCTGGATGAAATTCCGCACCAAGGATTTGGTAGCTAAAGGCTTCTGAAAGAAGATTGCTAATGCTGAAACTTGACCCTTGATGGTGCTCAAGGCTAGTTTCTGCTCAACCCCTTGTTGCAAAAAGGCCAATATTCGAGTCACCGAATAGGTACGTGGAGGAAATCCTAAAGATTCGCACCAAGCAATATAAGTCTTCCATGTGTGATAATAGACTTTGCTGGAAGTCGCTTTCCTTGCTTTAATAAGGGTAGGAATGACTGAAGTAGACAAACCTCTGTCCTTCAGTACTTGGGTCTCAATGGCCAGGCCATTAAACCCAGCGACTGTAAAGCATGATGGTAAATTGGTCCTTGAGACCACAGACACTCCCTGAGACGAAGTTCCCACGGAACGTCTACGACTAACATGTCCAAGTCGGCCAGGCCGGCTTGAGGAGGCCAGCCTAGAATTTCTAGGACCACTGGCGCTGATAGAATCTGAACCAGGCGTCCCTAGAGGTATCTGGCCCCGACCATCCAGGAAAGTCTGGTCGTTTTCTGTTCCCACACATTTATCAGATACCTGATAGTTATCAGGAAAGGTGATCTTTTCTGGTTGAACCTCAGGGACCGAAGTCACCCGACTAGAGGCTACTTGGCCTATCTGGTCAAACAGATCCGATTCCTGTGAGGTATCGGGACTAATCTTAGGAAAAGGTAAAGGAAAAGATCTATTCAGGGAACGGTAACTACCGCTTCCTGTAGTACTTAAATGTTGGAAGGGAAGAATCGCACCGGTAGTAGTGGTTGATGCTCGATCTAATGTCCTGAATACCGGTGAAAACGTCCCCCCACCCTGAAACCGGGTGGGGGCGCACCTTCAGGCTGTGTACTCCTTTGCTTCGGGTTTGGCTGGGTTGGTCCTTTGCTTGTCCGACCAGCCCTTCTTGAACCCTCCTGGAGGAGTCTTGCCTTTCCCGGGAGTACCAGCCGGGCGCCCTTTATGGGCGGTAAAGAAAGGTCCTCGCTTGTTGCGAGGTCCCTTAGCTTTAGCAGCCTGTGGCAAAAAAGTGCTCTTGCCCCCAGTGGCATCCTTAATGATTTCATCTAGGTTGGCCCCAGATAGACGATTCCCCTGAAAGGGGAGATTTGTCAAGGTCTTTTTGGAACCTAGGTCAGCTGACCAGCATTTTAACCACAGCACACGTCTGAGGATCACCGCTGACTTAGATGCATGCCCTAATAAGGGAGTAGTGTCCAAGGCTGCGTCACAGATAAACTGTAGCCCTTGTATAATCTGTTCCATCAAATCAGATGTCTCCTGGGGAATATCTTTTCCCCTAAGATCTTGGCGTACCATTTTCGCCCATTCCGTAACTGTCTGGGAAACTAGACCAATAACAATTACTGGTCTAAATGCTGACCCTATCAGAGAGAAGATGGTGCGGGACTCTGCTTCCATCTTTCGATCCACCGGATCCTTAAAGGACGAAGTGTCCTCCACTGGAATAACCGTGGCTTTATTCAGCCTGGAAATAGGTGGATCCACCACTGGTGGTACCGTCCATTTCTTAATGATGGATTCCTCAAACGGATAGCGTCTAGCAATACGTTTGGAAATAGTAAAGGTACGTTTAGAATGCTCCCATTCTCCTTTAATCTGATTACCGAAACATTTAGGTACAGGAAAAACCTTCACCGTTTTGATGGGCTTATTAGTACCAAAAGGAATCTCTGTTTCAGTTGCCTCTGCCGGTAAAGCCTCAAGTTTTAAGGTTTCCTGCACTGCCACAACTAGTGCGTCCACCAATGCTTCTTCCTGAATTATAGCAGGAGAAGAAGCGTCCTCCTCACTGTCTGAGGGGGCTTTACCTGGGATAACAGCCCTTGCAGAGGAACCTGCAACTGCAGTGACCATCTCTGAATCAGAGTCAGAGGTGTCAGATAGTATAGGGGTAGGCGGGGGTCGCTTCCTTGACCCCCGTCCCTGACAGGCCGCCTCCACCCGAGCCACCATAGACTCCAAAATTGCTGTAAATGACTCTATACTCTGTGCACCGGCGGGTCCCGTGGCCCCCTCGAGGGAAACAGGTGGGGGAATATGTGTGGCAGGGTCCATGATAATTCCAGTCACTTCCTGGATAATATAATTCAAAAATAAAAAACTTTTTTTTTTTTTTTTTTTCAGACCCCCAGCGCCACAAAAGCCCCTTAGTGTTACCTGCTAGGGATCCCTATCGATCGAGAGAGAGATAGAGATAGACCCCCAGGCTCACCACTTGATGCTCAGAGTTTAACTGCAACAGGTTACAGCGCTGTCTTGACAAACAGGAAGTCTTTTGGCTGGCTGCCCAGGAAGAAAGGAGGCGGCTCCGCCCCTCTGCACGCCTTCCAGCGCCTCCCCCAAGCTCCACGAGGTGTTTGGATCACCTCAAACATGGCCGCCCCCATGCTGGAGACACGAGGCTACGCCAAAATGGCGGCTCGTGCGATCCAGCAAAAAAAATGGCGGCGGCCTGTACTGAATAGCGGTGTGCTGCAGGGCACACAACACTCTCTCTGCATGGGGATATGGCGTGGTTGGCGGTACCGGCCCTGGCGGACCGCATGGCCATTCGGGAGGCCTGCTAATAGCTGGAGATCTGATTAGGAAGGCAGTCTACATGTCCGTGGCTTCTGACTGGTAGGTAGCTTATACTTAACACCGTAAGATTCCCAGAATGCCACAGATTACATCTTTTTAACATGTATACAATTAGATTGTTAGCTCCCAAACCAAGCCTCCTGGCTTTTTGCACATAAAATCACACTCAAAGTAGGAGGATCTGTGTCATGTTATAGGATAGAGAGGGACTCTATCTTACCATACAGAGAGGGGCCCGCGTTCACCACAAGACCCGTCAGGGGAAAAGGGGGAACATACTACTCACCATACCGGAACCAGGCGGGCACCAACTCCTGACAGTACCCCTCTCCACCGGGGCGGGAGGGCTGTCGACCGATACGGACGCCGTGACTCATGGTCTTTGGCGTTTCAGCGAGACGTTTAACTCGCGTGGACAGTCCTTTAATGGGACTTTGTCGCGGCCGACCCAGCGCGGAGCTATGGCCTGCACGCGCTCGTAGGCTGAACTGGGGTGACCACCGGATCTCAACATCCAGCCCGTCGCCCAGTTCAGCTTTCTTGCTTGAAGATCTCACAGGAACACTGGAGAAAAAAAGCTGTCTAAAAAAATCCTTTAAGAAAAAATTCTTGCCAGGACCTAAGATCCCAGCAAGGTATCTAGGTCCTTACTCCTAACTAGACAGAAAATAACTGATTTGCTGAGGCAGAGAGAGAGAGGATATACCCTCTGGGACTGCCCCTAGGGTGTGGCCAGAGCTTTTTAATTTCCTGTCTAGTCCTGCTCCTGTGGAGGCAACATAACCCGAAGGTGGTGTATCACCGAGGACTACGTCTGTCAATGAGCGCTAGAGAAAGTATGTTTTAGGCAAAACTCCTTTTTGATACACACAAACAATTTATGTAAAAAAAAAAAAACATTAAGGCTGCATCGGATTTGCATGACATGTGAACCAAACCTGTTTTCCATGGAGCTGGTTCGCATACCTGTGGTGTAGCGATAGAGCAAATTCAGTGCAAATATAAAAAGTTCTGAGCACTGTGTTGCGGTTCAGATACGAATTCCAGGCTCATTGCCTTTTATGGGAACAATTTTTAATTGCATGTCATCAGTTTTAAAAACGAATAGAGGGAAAAAAAAGCATGCCCCCCCCCCAATCCATACCAGGTGGTTCCCCTTAAAATCCATACCAGATCAAAGGACCAGGTGTGGATTGGGGGGACCCCCATCCTGTTGTTTTCTTAAATGTTACTGTATTCAGCTGTCAGCGGGTTTTCTGATGAGTCATCAGTTGTTAAGGATGTGGCGACTGGCTTCCTGGCCTGCTCCTTAAAAAGCTATTGTTAAAGACGTTGGTGGCCGCTGGCTCTGAAAATTCGCATGTGGACAGTATCTGAAATCACAACTGAACCGCTGATCAGCTGCTTTGGAATTTCATAGTGAAAACCAACTGGAAATTAGCAATGCACATGTGTGAACCCAGCACTTTAGAAAAAGATTGGGGTAACACTGTTCTAAAACAATTTTCTAACATTCCTTAGGCTGTCCAGTGAAAAACGTATGTCCATTTTCACTGTGAAAAAAGAAAAAACCTTTGCTCAGCTGTTCAGGTGCTTTTTTGATGCGGGTCTGGTGCGAAATTGCAAGGCTCAGGACAGGATTTTTGTCACAGCTGCATTTTCGGTGCTGGCCAATACATAGTAGATAAAGGGTGTTAACTCCTGTAGTAGGAGATCAATCCGTGCTGAAATCCTGAACTGAACCCTGAGCTGAATCCTGAACAAAACTGAACATACAGTGGGGAAAATAATTATTTGATGCCCTGCAGATTTTGTAAGTTTGCCCACTCACAAAGAAATGAAGAGTCTATCATAGGTATATTTTAAATGATAGAGACAGAAACACAATACAAATATACTAAATTAAGTTGCAGTTCAGGGAGTAAGTATTTGATTCCCAAGCAAAACATGACTTTTAACTTAGTGGAAAAACCCTTTTTGCCAAGCACAGAGGTAAGACTTTTCTTCTAGTTGGTTACCAGGTTTGCACACATCTCAAGAGGGATTTTGGTTCACTCCTCTTTACAGATCTTCTCTAAATCCTTAAGGTTTCTTGGTTGTCGCTTGGCAACTCAAAGTTTCAACCCCCTCCATAAATTTTCTATAAGATTAAAGTCTGGAGACCGGCTAGGCCACTCCATGACCTTAAAGTGCTTCTTCTTGAGCCACTCCTTAGTTGCATTGGCGGTATGTTTTGGGTTATTGTCATACTGGGAGACGCATCCATGACCGATCTTCGGTGTTCTAGCAAAGGGAAAAGGGTTCTCATTCAAGATTTTACAATACATGGCCCCATCCATTGACTCCTCAATGCGGCAACGCCAGCCTGTACCTTTAGCAGAGAAACAGCCCCAAAGTATAAATGTTTCCACCTCAATGCTTGACTGTAGGAATGATGTTCTTAGGGTCATAGTCAGCATTTTTCTTCCTCCAAACACAGCGAGTCCAGGTAATGCCAAAGAGCTCAATTTTGGTCTCATCTGACCATAGCACTTATTCCCAATCCTTCTCTGAATCGTTTAGATGTTCATTTGCAAATTTCCAACGGGCCTGTACATGTGCCCTCTTGAGGAGGGGGACCTTGCATGCACTGCAGGATTTCAGTCTATGGCAGCTTATTGTGTTACCAATGGTTTGTTTGGTGATTGTGGTCCCAACTGCCTTGAGATCATTTACAAGCTCCCCCCGTGTAGTTCTGGGCTTATTCCTCACTTTTTTCATGATAATCCTTACCCCATGAGGCGAAATCTTGCATAGAGCTCCAGACTAAAGGGCGATAGATGGTTATTTTGTATTTCTTCCATTTGCGAATAATTACTCCAACAGTTGTCTCCTTCTCACTAAGCTTCTTGCTGATGGTCTTGTAGGCCATTCCAGCCTTGTGCAGGTCTACAGTCTTGTCCCTGACGTCCTTTGACAGCTCTTTATACTTGCTTATGATGGTGAGGCTTGAATGGAAGAAACAGATTCTGTGGACAAGGTGTCTTTTATATACATAACAAGTTGTAGTTAGGAGCACCTTCTTGAATTGACAGGACTAATCTTTGTACCACATGAGAACACACTGTTGCCAGTCTGTGGCAGCCAGAATTATTGTTGGTTGGTAGGGGATCAAAGACTTATTTTACTCACTGAACTGCAACTCAATTTCTAACATTTGTGTTTTCCTGGATTTTTGGTTGATATTCTGTCTCTATCATTTAAAATAAACCTATGATAAAAATTATAGATCCTTTTTCTTTTTTTTTTAAATGGGCAAACTTACAAAATCTGCAGAGGATCAAATAATTATTTTTGCCACTATATGTGCAATTCAGAAGCTTTCCCATAGAACTCAATGAGCCTGGAATTCGCACCTGAACCGCACTGTAGTGCTTAGAAAATGCACTTGACTCTTTTTAAATTCACACTGCAGATATGTGAACAGCTTCAATGGAAATCAATGTTATTTCACATGTCATGCGAATCGAACCTTAATGTGAAGTCCAGCCAAAAGTATATTTTAAATTTGAAAAGGGTGTGGAATGATTAGAATCCCTGTTTATTTACTGCTCTGTTACAGGCACACAGACAGCAATAAAAGGCTTCCACAAAAAAAAAAAAAAAATAATAATAATGTTAATCCTTTCTGCTTTGCTGATGGAATTTACACTAATGTCTTGTCTGGTGAAACTATTGTCACCATAACTGTAGGTAGGGGATAATCTCTCTAATGGAGCCCCAGTTAGCAGTAGAAACCCAATAGTGGTTCTAATCCTTCCCCACTCTACAAAAACGAAACAAGTTTGGGCAGAACAAACACATCAAGAAGCAGAACCATATAGGAGAACATTTTAAGGCAGTAGTTAAATAATGGCCCCATATCTAAGTAGGCAAATTGATTTTGCACTGCAATGTAACATAAAATCTGAGACAGGAAATCTATTATTGTGAATTCAATCATGAAAGCGATCGCCGCTGCTCTTCCCCGATCGTCAGGGAATCGAGTGTGGAGATCCGCCCGCCTGTGTAAACACAAGCGGGCGGATCTCTGAAGTGACAGGCAGGGTCAGATTGAAGGGTTCAGCATAGTTGAACCCTCGATCTGTCCTTGTGTCACACAGTCACCCCCCCCCCCACACGTCAGTAAGCACCAGGCATACATTAACCCCTCCCTCTCCAATAAAATTATCCCCTTCCCTGCCAGTGTCATTTTTATAGTAACAGTGCATATATATAGCACAGATTACTGCAGTAATGTCACTGGTACCCCCAAAAGTGTCAAAAATGTCAGTCAAGGGTCCGATCTGTCCGCCGCAATGTCGCAGTCCCGCAAAAAAAATCGCAGATCGCCGCCATTACGCGTTAAAAAAAAAAAAAACACCAAAAATGACAAAAATCTTTCCCTTTGTTAGTAAACGCAATAACTTTTGCGCAAACCAATCAAAATACGCTTATTGTGATTTTTTTTACCAAACATAGGTAGCAGAAAACAAATTGGCCAAAAATTTAAAAAAAAATTGATTTTTACATTTTTTTGGGGGGGAATTTCATATAAAAAAATGTGAAAAATATTGTTATTTTTTCAAAATAAACGCTCTTTTTTTGTTTATAGTGCAAAAAGTAAAAATCGCACAGGTGATCAAATACCACCAAAAGAAAGCTCTGTTTGTGGGAAAAAAAGGACGTAAATTTCGTTTGGGTATGGCGTCGCACGACCGCGCAATTGTCCGTTAAAGTTGCACAGTGCCGAATCGCAAAAAGTGGCCCAGACGTGAGACAGCAAAATCCTCTAGTGGTAAAGTGGTTAAAGTAGTATTAAACACTCACAGGAAAACGTTTACAGTGGACAGTGCATTCTCCAGGCAACCTATTAGCCCAGAGAAGAGAGTGGGAGGAGGAAGAAGGAGCAGGGGAGTGCCTTGTCATCTCAGGCTATGGGAATAGGCGTGCGAATAGGGTGTGCTGGATGTGCCTGTGTACACCCTAATCACCTTGTGCGCATTAGCATTATCACTCTGTGTGTGCAGGCAGGGAGTTTGGAAAGATCTCTCTCTTATCGGCTCTGCCATAAGAGAAGTGCTTACGCACTTCCCTTTCACTGTTCTGGCACAGAGATCAATGTGTGGGGGCCATATACATGTAGACACACACATGCATGTGTGTTTGAGCTTTGAGGTTCACACCCTAATGAAATAGGCTACGCACACCTATGGTTATAAGGGTTGTGTGTTTCTATTGATGCACAAAGTGTAGGGAGGCACAACTCCAGTCCAAGCATACAGGGGTGGTTCCATTGTATACTGCAAGAGAAAGGTGCCACCCTGAAGCAGGAAAACTGGGGTAATAGTGGTCATGGCACCAGCCTAAAATGGAACACACACAAGGAATAAAAGATAAAGAACTACGTAAGTAACCCTATCACCCACTGAAAGTGCTTAAATATACTTTAATTTTATTTTAAGTTTAGTTTTGTTTTTTAAATCAGCACAAGGGAAGTACTTACATTAAATGAAAAGTGTCCCTTTTGCTGGTTGTTACTATGTTTGTTAAAAATGTAATTCCTCTGCTTCCCCATATACCCCTGCAGCTGTGATCTTCCAGTGTTAATACGAGCCTCTGGACCTGTCACAGGCTCTTGTCAAAAGTGCTGACTATGCCTGCCCATTATGCCCCCTCTGCTTCATTCCTTCAAGATGTACTATTGCTTCCCGCAGTGCTCTATGTGCTCTATGAATGGAGTAGGAGGACCTTCCATTCATCCGCCCGCCCTACATCAATAGAGTGCTATACGTTTCAGTGAAAGGTATTACTCCTCCTATGAATAAAGCAGGGTGGGCATGGTTGCCACTTTTGATGAGTGCCTGTGAAAGATACAGCAGCTCGTATTAACCCGCAGCACTGGAAGATCACAGCTGCGGGGGTATCTGGGAAGCCAGAGGAATGAAGATTCATTCAATGTGCTTTTCCTGGTGCTGATTTAAAAATAGAATTTTTGTAAGAACTTACCGTAAAATTATTTTCTCTGAGTCCTCTGACAGTCGCCGCCAGGGCCGGGCTGGGAAAAAAAACCAGCCCTGGAAATAATTTCATACCAGCCCCATAGCATTATTATACCGGCCCAACAGCATAACGCCATTTACGCCAAGAAAGTTCCGGTTAAAAGTGGTGAAGGTGGAGCAATCCAGGGGGACCCCAGGAACTCTGGGAATGTGTGTGTGTGTGTGTGGGGGGGGGGGAATGATATAAGGGGAGCCTTTATATGAATACCCTCTTACATTATTGTATTCCCCTTCCCCCCTTACATCACTGACCCCCCCCCCCCCTTTCAGACTTGCCTGATGGCTCTGTCCCTGACCTCCTCTCAGGTGCACCATGCAGGGCTCAGTTAGTCGGCTCCAGCTTGGTGGCTCTAGTTTTATCCTATAGTCTCCTCTCAACAGTCCACATACATATGATTTCTCCTATGACCCCCATCCCAGCGCAACTCCAACTCTTGATTTTTCTCCAGAGTCCCCCTCAGAGACTGCAGGCATTATAAAAGACAAGAGATATTCAGAGGCTGCAGACATGGTACAAAAGAGGTGGTCAGAAACTGCAGACATGATACAAGAGATGGTAAGAGACTGCAGACATGATACAAGAGATGGTCAGAGACTGCAGACATGATACAAGAGATGGCCAGAGACTGCAGACATGATACAAGAGATGGCCAGAGACTGCAGACATGATAAAAGAGGTGGTCAGAGACTGCAGACATGATACAAGAGATGGTCAGAGACTGCAGACATGATACAAGAGATGGCCAGAGACTGCAGACATGATACAAGAGATGGCCAGAGACTGCAGACATGATACAAGAGATGGTCAGAGACTGCAGACATGATACAAGAGATGGTCAGAGATTGCAGACATGATACAAGAGATGGTCAGAGACTGCAGACATGATACAAGAGATGGTCAAAGACTACAGACATGATACAAGAGATGGTCAGAGACTGCAGACATGATACAAGAGATGGTCAGAGATTGCAGACATGATACAAGAGATGGTTAGAGACTGAGGACATGATACAAGAGATGGTCAGAGGCTGCAGACATGATACAAGAGATGGTCAGAGGCTGTAGACATATTACCAGAGATGGTCAGAGACTGCAGACATGATACAAAAGATCAGTGCAGCCTTCCAGTGCCCACCAAATGCAGCCTCATCAGTTCCCACACCAAATGCAGCCAAATCAGTACCCACACCAAATGCAGCCTCATCCGTGCCCACCAAATGCAGCCTCATCAGTGCCCACCAAATGCAGCCTAATTAGTGCCCACCAAATGCAGCCTCATCCATGCCCACCAAATGAAACCTAATCAGTGCCCACCAAATGCAGCCTCATCCATGCCCACCAAATGCAGCCTCATCCGTGCCCACCAAATGCAGCCTCATCTGTGCCCACCAAATGCAGCCAAATTAGTGCCCACCAAATGCAGCCTAATTAGTGCCCACCAAATGCAGCCTCATCCGTGCCCACCAAATGCAGCCTAATCTGTGCCCACCAAATGCAGCCTAATGCGTGCCCACCAAATGCAGCTTAATGCGTGCCCACCAAATGCAGCCTCATCCGTGCCCACCAAATGCAGCCTAATCCATGCCCACCAAATGCAGCTTAACCACTTGCCGACTGCCTAACAACTATTTACGTTGGCAGTCACCCCCTCACAGGCAAAGCGACGTAGATCGACGTCGCTAGCCTGTGAGGCATTAGGGTGTGTGATCGGTGGAAACCGGAAGAAAGGCAGGTGGCTAGTGTAAACAAAGCCGCCTGTCATTCTCTCCTGTGTAACAGCAGAGATCATACGGTCCTGCTATGTAGGACCATAGATCTCTGCTGTTACATCACTAGCCACATCCAATCACAGTTAGAAGCACGCCCCTAGGGACACACTTAACCCCTCCTTCTCAAATAAAGTTAACCCCTTCCCTGCCAGTGTAATTTATACAGTAACAGTGCATATGTATAGCACTGATTACTGTAGTAATGTCACTGGTATCCCCAAAAGTGTCAAAAATGTCAGTCAAGGGTCCAATCTGTCCGCCGCAATGTCGCAGTCCTGCAAAAAAAATCGCAGATCGCCGCCATTACTCGTTAAAAAAAAAACAAAAAAAATTACAAAATCTTTCCCTTAGTTAGTAAACGCAATAACTTTTGCGCAAACCAATCAAAATACGCTTATTGCAATTTTGTTTACCAAACATATGTAGCAGAAAACAAATTGGCCAAACATGTTAAAAAATTTGGATTTTTACATTTTTTTGGGGAATTTCATATAAAAAAATGTGAAAAATATTGTTATTTTTGCAAAATTGTCATTCTTTTTTTGTTTATAGTGCATGATCAAAAAATCGCACAGGTGATCAAATACCACCAAAAGAAAGCTCTGTTTGTGGGAAAAAAAGGACGTCAAATTCGTTTAGGTACAGCATCGCACGATCGCGCAATTGTCCGTTAAAGTCACGCAGTGCCGAATCGCAAAATAGGGCCTGGTCAGGAAGGGGGTAAAATATTCCGGGGCTTAAGTGGTTAATGCGTGCCCACCAAATGCAGCCTAATCAGTGCCCACCAAATGCAGCCTAATTAGTGCCCACCAAATGCAGCCTCATCCATGCCCACCAAATGCAGCCTCATCAGTGCCTACCTGTGCCTGGATCACATGCATCAGCATCTCCTGCGGTGTCAGGGAGCTTGGATTTGAATTGCCGGGATGCCACTGTAAGAAAGTCCCGCCTCCTAGACCTGCTCCTATGATCACGTCACACTGATTCAATTTCACAGAATTGGATTAGTGTTCCCCCTATCACAGGAGGCGGTTTAGGAGGCGGGACTTACAGTTCAGACTCAAGCCTTGTGTGTCGTACACAAGGAGGGGAGGAGGTAGAAGAGGACTTTGACGCTCCTCCCAGGGATGATCCTAGGGACACAGACACTTGGGTGCAGAAATATTTCTGGCGCCCCCACATGGGCGTGGTCATCGTTTAACTCCTCCTCTTTACAAATGTTTCTAAGGCAATGAGTCCTGCTATAAGTCGCTGATCGCCACCACTAGTAGTAAATATATATATATATACCAGTAAAACCTTGGATTACGAGCATAATTCGTTCTGGAAAGATGCTTGCAATCCAAAGCACTCTTATATCAAAGCAAATTTACCCATAAGAAATAATGGAAACTCAGATGATTCGTTCCACAAGTCCTTCAGTTTAAAGTCTATATACAAAGATTATAGCATTGTGATAGGTTGTGTAACCATAACATGTCCATATGCAGCCTTCCCAAGGGGATTAGAAGCAAAATCTAGCAGAGCTACAGAATATAAGAGAGATGAGAGGCGCCTCTAAGTGTAGCAATATGGTTACATTTAATGAAGGTTCAACATTTAGCAACTCACATGGTTGAGGATTAAAATAGGCACATCTAAGCATGCAGGCATCTGGGGTAAAGCTGTCCACATAGACCATCTTCGGAATCCCCGACTCTCACCACTGTCAGTCTGCAATCGTGACCGGGAAGAATAGCCTGCAGTAGAGTGATCTGAAAGTGAGGCTTTGAATCACTCGTGGAGTGCAGCGGGGAAGGGATGATGAAGATGGCAGTGCAGAGGATGGTCTATGTGGACAGTTTTACCCCAGATGCCTGCATACTTAGATGTGCCTGTTTTAATCATCAACCATGTGAGTTGCTAAATATTGAACCTTCATTAAATGTAACCATATTGCTACACTTTAGAGGCCCCTCTCTTCTTTTTTTTATATACATAACGCTACTTGTATATCAAGACATCGCTTGTATATCAAGTCAAAATTTATTTTAAAAATTTGCTTGTTTTGCAAAGCGCTCTCAAACCAAGGTTTTACTGTATATATATATATATATATATATATATATATATACATATATATATATATATATATATATATACTGTATGTTCCATAGTTGGTAGACGCTATAACTTTTGCGCAAACCAATCAATATACGCCTATTGGGGCTTGTTGTCCTCCACTAGTTGGGGGAGGGTGACATATCCACAGTTCTGAAGGGTTCATGCTGGGACTTGCAGTTCTTCGCTTTAGGGAAGGTCACATCCCCCAAAAGTGACAGATTACAAGTCCCAACATGAACCCCTCAGAGCTGAGGATGTGACACCCTCCCCCCATTAGTGGAGGACAACAAGTCCCAACATGAGCCCCTGAGATTTAAGAATGTGATCCCCCCCAAAAGTGAAGGACTACAAGCTCCAGCATGAACCCCTGAGATCTAAGGATGTGACTCCTTATATCTGACGGGTTCTGGGACTTGCAGTTCTTCACTTTAGGGAGGGTCACATCCTCCAAAAGTGACAGATTACAAGTCCCAACATGAACCCCTCAGAGCTGAGGATGTGACAACCCCCCCCCCCCCCCAACTAGTGGAGGACAACAAGTCCCAGCATGAGCCCCTGAGATTTAAGAATGTGATCCCCCCCCAAAAGTGAAGGACTACAAGTTCCAGCATAAACCCCTGATATCTAAGGATGTGCCCCTTATATCTGATGGGTTCATGCTGTGACCTGTCGTTTTTCACTAGTTGGGGGGCTGGGGGGACACCTCTTCAGCTCTAAGGGGTTCATGCTGGGACATTGGGACCTGTAGTCCTTCACTAGTTGGGGGGGCAGGGTGTGATACATCCTCACCTCTGAGGGGTTCATGCTAAGACCTGTAGTCCTTCACTTTTGGGGATCACATCCGCAAAGGTGAGGGACTACAAGTCCCAGCAAATCCTTGTGACCTCCTCCTCCCATCCCTCTGCGGGTGTCATCTCCTGCCAGCCTCGGCCTGCCCAGCAAACACAATAAAGAGACTTCTGCTCACTTCCAGTGCTTTTTCTTTCCAACCCACATCTGTATCAAATCAGTTTTTTTGATTTACCTGGTTACTGGGGACAGCAGATTCCCACCCGCCTCGATACAGTACAGCCCCGTCTTCTGGCTGCCCACATCTTCTTTTCAAATGTGGTGGGCTGCAGAAGGGGGGATGGGTAACAGTAGAACAGTGGCGGAGCAATTGTTGCAGCTGCAGAGACTCGGATCACATCGTCTCGGGCGGCTGGCTCTCGAGCATCTCCGGAACTGCGCATTTGCAGTTTCGAGCCGAGCTGGTCGAAGGGCGGTTTGCAACACTGTTCCGTTCACAGCGCTTGTTCAGCTCACGGCGCCTGGGCACAGGGCACCCCGTGCACCCGCCTAGGATCGGTACTGGCTCCTCCCCTCTGTCTCAGTTCACGGCGTGGTGCACCCGCTCTTCTGTGCACCCGGCCACCCACCCGGGATTGGTCCTGGGCACCGCAGCAGCTGCCCACAGCCCAAAGCGGCCCCAGGTCAGGCAGCCTACCGGGAAATTTCCCGGTATCCTGGTAGGCCAGTCCTGCCCTGGTCGCCGCCCACTCATACAGTCTGCACTTCTGGGTATTGGTCTTATCCACAGGAGTAAGCTAGGCATAAGATTTTGTTAGAAAACATTCACAAAACCTTTGTATAGACACACCTACAGGGGGCTGTCCCTCTGGTCCAATACCCCCAGCTGGCAGCATTCCCAAATCAGTTTGGTAGCAAGCAGTATAGAGATCCATGAACCCCAAAAGAGGGGTGGGGCGGCGACTGTCAGAGGACTCAGAGAAAATAATTTTACGGTAAGTTCTTACAAAAATTCTATTTTCTCTTACGTCCTCTGACAGTCGCCACCCACTCATACAGTCTGCACTTCTGGGACGTCCCAAAGCAGTGTAGATGTGAGGGGTGGGAAACGTAACTGTCAAAAAGGCAACGAAGCACCCAAGTCAGAGAAAAGAACCTTATCTGAACCAGAAAGGCAACCACTGGGTAACAGGAAAGCTCAACAGGAGTGAACAAACCCAGGAAAGCAAAATAACTAAGGGGGAAAAAACCCCAACAGGAGGAGACAGGCTAAAAACTGCCATGTCTCCCCTAAGGCACTGCCGCACTCAGAACTTTGCGGCCAAAAGAGGCATCTGCCGATGCCCGAACATCAAGTTTGTAAAATTTAGTAAAGGTATGCACGGACGACCAGGTCGCCGCCTTGCACACCTGGGACACCGAAGCCTGGTGGTGGAAGGCCCAATATGCACTAACCGCTCTGGTAGAGTGCGCCGTGACAGGGAAAGGTGGAACCCGATCCCTAATTGAATAGGCCTGTACAGAGAGAAAAAATAAGAAGAAGTAAAAAGTCTGAGACTGCAGCCCCAGCCAGGGAAAAGTCCACCTACTCCTATGCTAGGCAAAGACAAACTGATTTGGGAATGCTGCTAGCTGGGGGTATTGGATCAGAGGGACAGCACCCTGTAGGTGTGTCTATACAAAGGTTTTGTGAATGTTTTCTAACAAAATCTTATGCCTAGCTTACTCCTGTGGATAAGACCAATACCCAGAAGTGCAGACTGTATGAGTGGGCGGCGACTGTCAGAGGATGTAAAAGAAAAAAAAAAACAATTAAACCAAGTTTTATAAACATTCAAAGTCAGTGGCTATAAATATTGTAACTGCCATCTTCCTGCAGATGATTCTTCTCTTTTTTTTTTTTTGAAACAATTTTTATTGAATTTTAAGTGCATAACAGACAAATATGTCAGCAACATTAGGTTAGTACAAAGTACAAGCTTAAGAAAGGATCTAACAATGGACAACTAACCAGCAATAGAAAAGTAATATACAGTATTGACCTGAGATATAGACGGACATTAGCCATAAAACCTCAACCAGCCAAAAATCCTCGGAGCCTTAACCCCCTAGTGCGGGAAAAGGAACCCGTAACGGACAAACTATAATATATCTGAACAGAGGAGCAGTTTAGCAGTGAAAAGGCTCTATGTAGGTCAGGGAAAGTACAGACAGGTTGATTGTGGTATAACAGAACAGGTCCTAAAGTACTCCAGTATCCTGGATGCGTGGCAACCAGGAACGGGAGAGAGGGAGTTGTCTGCATATTGGTAAACAAAGTTCGGGTATGAGGTTTGGGCTGAGGTTGCGCGCCGTCCGGGCCCGCCAGACGGCCATTAGGCACCGTGCATAAACGGGGGGGGGGGGGGGGCAAGGAGGCACTGGGGGGGAGGGGGGTGAAAGGGGGAAGGAAAGGTAAAAAGGAGAGGGAAAAAAAAAGGAAGAGATAAGAAAAAGAAAGACAAAAAAAAAAAAAAGGGGGGGGGGGTGTGGGGGAGCAGAGGTAGCCTGGTCAAAAGCGGAAGCGATCCCCCATAAGCGAGATCTTGTCATGTAATTGAGACAGACTTCAGGTGTGATCCAAGGGATGATTCTTCTCATTGCTGCTGGTCCTCGATGCTGCCATCTTGGATTTAGCTGCAGCTTCCTGATGAATCACGACTGGCTCCACACTGATCGTGTGCAAGATTGCCCGGTGCAGGAGACTGGTCCTGCAGCCTCCTGGGATTTGTGAGCTGTCCCAAAAGGCTGCGGGAAGGGATGGGGGAGTAACAAGCAATATCCTCCTTGCCAAACCTCTGCAACTCTATTACAGGCTGGAGGAGGAAGAGAATAAGCAGTTCAGCTTTAAGCCTGCCCATATTATATGCCATCAAGTTATTAGTTAGAAGAACACCAAGTTTGGCAAAACTTTCTTGATAATCATTTGAAAAATAGAGAAAATTCTGCCAATATAAAAACAGTGTTGAATGTAAGATTTTACCTATGTGTTAATAAGTGTATAAAATATCAGAATATAAACAGTATTTCACATAGCAACAGGGCTTTTTTTTCTAAGAGAATAGGTGCAGGAACTCCTCCTTTCTGGGTATCCCCTTGTCTCCACCTCTATCAACCTTCGAGCTTCGAGCATTGTTCCTTGGTTCCAACCCCCACCCACCTTCCAGTACTGCCCCTTTCAGAGAATATAGAACCAAGTAACATTTGTGGTATAAAGTAATTTACATGGAATTTGTTAACGATAACAAGAAAAGCAGTAAAATAGATCCCCTGCAGCCAGGAACAATGGATTCCCCCAGCAACAATGGACCACCTGCAACAAAATCACCCCCCCCCAGCAACAATAGACCCCCGGCAGCAAAAACAGATCCCACCCACAGCCAGCATCAATAGATCCCTCCCAGCAACAGAAGAGCCACCTCCAGCAACAATAGATTCCCCACAGCAACAGACCTCCCCCTCAGGCAAAAATAGATCCCCTGCAATGACAATAGATCCCAAGCAGCCAGCACCAATAGATTCTGTAGTACACCCCAGCACCCCTTGCCATTACATACATGTAGTGCTGGAGGTGCCGGAACTGCGTTCCCCCGCGTTCCCGCTGAAAAAAAGCCCTGCATAGCAATAAAGTTTGGCTTTCAAATAGTTTGTTTCCCATGAGGATAATCGTTTGATCATTTTGTTACAGATTAATTCTCCTCTAGAAGCAGCTCTTTAGTTGTTTTCAATCATTGATGGTGGACTTAATTCCCATGGTCCATATTAGAGGACTATCGGTTTCCACTGTAACAACGCCACTGCCATCATAGGTATTTGAGGTGCTGACCAATGTTCCAAATGACAGTACTCCATCAGCTGAAAAAAAAAAGAAGTAAAAAACGGTTACTACCTGGAATTTTGAAATGTTTTCTTCATAGCACAATTGTTTAAGTAAGACGTAATATCTCATCTAACAGCATATGTGTATAAAGGCTATTGTAAGCCCTTTATCTCTGAGGGTTCTCAATCATCCAGACCATAGTATCACTAATAGGCTCTATGCATATGTACTCTGAGATGGGATAGTTATAACTTGACAAGCAGATGATGACTTTGCAGCCTAATTTATCTCAATGTTCCCAAATTTCTTGTTTTCAGGATGTTAATATTTTCAGCCAAAAAAATCCAATAATATATAATCTAAAAATCAATGCATGCTGAAAACTTATAATAAATTAGCCATGATTACCAAGAAGCTTGGAAGCTTAATAGGCTGAAAATACAACTTTTTATAGCAGTTCTGTATTTTGGTCACTAGATGGCAAAATTCACTTATTTTTGTGAACCTTACAGCTTATAAAATAAATGGAACATTGGAGCATACGGAGTCCAAGATTTCCCAAAGTCTCCCTACGATTGTACTGTATGGAACCTTTTATGAGTACACTGATCTTTATGATATTGCTGTCTATTCTAAGACTGATAAAAGAGAATATGCCTTGATAAATTCCTATTTTACATTAGTTCTTTTCTGTATTCTCACAGCATGGTATTTCATAAGGTGCAGAAGGAAAAACTGGAGTAAATTCATTAAGAAAAAAATAGGTGTATAGTACAGGAAAGTAATAAGATAAAGGTCATATTTTATGCATCATAGGGTGATCATGGGGAAAAAGGACCTACCTATACACACAATGACAAAAGTACTGAAAGTCACAGCAAACAAAAAAGTGAAAAAAACAAAACAAAAAAACAAAACAAAACAGTAACTCATATGGCAATTCTATAACATGAAACAGTCTCCTATTATATTTTCCCCATGTTTTTTTTTTTTATTATTTTGTCCCATACTGGACTGTATTTTTAGAAATGCATTGACTGTACACAGGGTAAATAAAGTCACTAAAAAGGCGTAATATATTGTCATTACTGATATATATATATATATATGCCCCCAGCTCATTATTCAACTTACCTACAGCAGTGGTCTTAGCTATGGGTCCAGACTGAAAGAGATAGGGACTGCAATGCCCATTCTGCAGTGCAAATACAGAAAATTTCAGACTGAAGCTGTGCCATGACAGCTGCACTATAGGGTCTATGGGGAGGGGGGGGGTAGTCAATGTGCTGGTGCAAGGGAGGGAGGGAGGCAGTAAAGAATAAGTTCACTAAAAATAGAAACAAACCCTCATAGGTGTATGCGGCCTACTGCATTAGGGTGCGCACCCCAAAGCTCAAACACTAATGCCTTTCTCTTCCGCCTCAGTATTACTGGACAGTGAATGAATGGGAAGTGCTTCATGTTCATTCACAAACTGAAGCATAGTAGACACTTTTTTACTATGCTTCAATTATGAATGAACACAGTGAGTGAGTGTGCTCACTGTGTTCATTTAGAAAAGGAAGAGGCCAGTAAGTGACATATTGACTAGCCCTTTCCTCCGCTCTCCATTCTGAAACATCGCCCGCAGCAGCCAAGAGAAGAGGAGGGAAGCCAGTAGCACTGCAGGGAGGGGCAACATGGGGGGGAAGCCTGGGCAGTAGGAGGAGTCAGCACCACACAGACTGATTAGGGTGTGCTCAGGCACACCTAGCACCCCTCCCCTGCACACGCCTATGCTTACCCTTCAAAAAATTCACTGCTTTTAGAGGACACCTATAGACTTTTTATAGTATACAGATCAACTTAATGTTAACAGTTTTTCTGTTAGATTAGGTTCACGTTAATGGGTTTTGAGCTGCATCCTTCCTAATAATTGTTAGTTTGTGCAACTGAAAACTAAGCTATGTGATGAGGCATGATTCAAACCTGTGGTAATGCATTAGGTTTTTTTTTCTGCTTCTTTTAGCACAACTGAAAGCTGAAATAATGGAATAAGTGAAAAGCAGACTAGAGCGCCACCTAGTGACTCAAAAGAAGAACACAATATTTTTATGTCACATTCTTTAACTACAAGACATGGAAAAAAAATATTTTAATGCTTGGCTGAAAAAGAAACTAAATTACTATGCATTCCCATGAAGCATAGTTCATTTTAAAATATATGTTTATTAGAATTTTTCACTGAGCACAATTGAAAAACATAATGAACCATAGTATTATTATAATTATAATACACCTTATTTTGTGTACATTCTATGCTATGTTTGAATAATATTTACTTATCCTTTAACCAATTAACTCTGTAGCCCTGAAAAGCACTAATTACGAAAAGTAGTAAGCACACTATATGATGCTTCACCCCTGGCTTTGAACATACGCAGTAGAAGGAAACATATCTTTATGGTGATCCTCAGGCCTCATTAAGGCCGTACAAAGTGGATTAATGTTTTAAATATGCGGATTCAGCACAGAAGACTCTTTACTGTTTAGATAAATCCATCTTGTGGCCTAATTTATTATCCTAAGGTCTGCACAGTCAGCAGTAGCAGTCCATGAAGATGTTTTATCAAATATTATCCAGGTGCAAGCTGCGTGCTACAAAACTGCAGGGCAAAGCTACATTAAACATTATGCTGGCTGAAATGGTAATACTAAGAATATACGTAAGGACAATGAACTGTGGGAGCTGGATACCTGTACCAATTCCCTCTGGCTTATATTCCAGATGGTATGCTGGTGTTTAAAATTAATTTATTCATTTTCAGGCCATTTAAATCCAATGTGCAACTCCACTTTTTTGTGACAAGTTTGATACTATAAGGAATGGTAGTACAGCTGTGGCCAAAAATTTTGAGAATGACACAAATATAAATTTTCACAAAGTCTGCTGCTTCAGTGTTTTTAGATCTTTTTGTCAGATGTTACTATGGTATATTAAAGTATAATTACAAGAATTTCATAAGTGTCAAAGGCTTTTACTGACAATTACACTAAGTTTATGCAGACTCAATATTTGCAGTGTTGACCCTTCTTTTTCAAGACCACTGCAAATTGCCCTGGCATGCTGTCAATCAACTACTGGGCCACATTCTGACTGATGGCAGCCCATACTTGCGTAGCTCCCTCCTAGGTAGGTGCTCGCGAGAAAGTATAGTTTTTGGCTCTGTCTAGTTATTAGAGGGGCTGCAGGAAAATCTTTATTGCTCTTTGCTTACCAGAGAGCAGGATCGGTTAGTGAGGTCTGCTCATTGTGCTCAGTATGTGATTCATTATGTCTAGAGAGTGTTTCAGGCTTGTCCAATAGGGAGGCATGTTTGACAATGGAAGGAAACCTGACAAATTAATGCATTGGCTTTTGATACAGTCCTGGTGATTGGTAGTGACAAGCTGCCTCGGTGCAGTCTGGGACACTGTATAAAAGCCAAGAGCACATGTGCTGCGGGGTCTTTGGCTGGAGAGCAGAGTCCCGGTGGGAAGGGGGCAGCTGCCTCCTCCTTTGTAGCAGTGGCACAGGTTCACAGGAGGTTGTGGCACAAGTTCACAGGAGGTCGTCCTGAGGGCCAGAGGAACAGAGCTGAACCCAGAGGTCCAGGAGAGCTGACTGGAGGGGAGACACTGGAGACCCTGGAAAAACTGTATCGTGAGTACAGGGGCTCATGTCAAGGGGCCTGACCTGAAGAGGGCCACCCCAGCAGTAGGATAGTCAGTGGACGTGTGTTGGCAGTCAAGAGAGAGGATACTGAGGAGAGTGTCTTGAAGATAACACATAGGTCATCAAGTTGCCTTAAGAAAGAGACTCAAAACTAAATTCACCTCAGTGGCAGGGTGAATCAACAGCCTGGCTGTATCTAAAGATAGAGGTCCTCCAACATTGTGAATAGTTAATTCAGAGTATCCCACTTTTCCCTTCTCCCATCCCTAATTTATAATAAAACACAAAAACAACCACATACCCCTGGAATGGTTACTGAAGCAAGCCAAGAAGGAGAGAGAGAGACTGCGCATATCAAGGTTTTTAGTGGTAACTCAGGGGGGTCCAACAATGTGAAATCTGGCAGTCCTCAAGGGGGCAGTGTGCTACACTTGCATAATCAATGCTTGGAGTCTGTTAAAATTTGTGGGGTTTTTTTTGTTCTTGAGGATTGACCACAAGTTCTCACTGGGATTAGGGTCTGGGGAGTTTCCTGGCCATAGACAAAAAATGTCAATGTTTTGTTCCCCAAGCCAATTAGTTATCACTTTTGCCTTATGGCAAGGTGCTCCATCATGCCGGAAAAGGCATTGTTCGTCAACAAACTGGATGGGTGGGAGAAGTTGCACTCAGAGGATGGTTTGTACCATTCTTTATTTACGGCTGTGTTCTTAGGCAAAATTGTGGGTGCACCCACTCCCTTGGCTGAGAAGCAACCCCACATGAATAGTCTCAGGATGCTTTACTGTTGGCATGACATAGAACTGAGGGTAGCGGTCACCTTTTCTTCTCCGGGCATTTTTTTCTGGATGCCCCAAACAATCTGTAAGGGAATTTATCAGAGAAAATTACTTTACCCCAGTCCTCAGCAGTCCAATCCCTATACCTTTTGCAGAATATCAGTCTGTCCCTGATGCTTATCCTGGAGAGAAGTGGCTTCCTTGCTGTCCTTCTTGACACCAGTCTTCGCTTCACTGTGCGTGCAGATGCACTCACACCTGCCTGCTGCTATTTCTGAGCAAGCTCTGCACAGATGGTGCCCAATCCCGCAGCTGAATCAACTGTGGGAGATGGTCCTGGCGCTTGATGACTTTCTTGGGCGCCCTAAAGCCTTCTTCACAAATGCAGTGGAAATGTTTTTTATAGGATTAAGTCCATTTTCATGGCAAAGAGGGACTTTGCAATTATTTGCAATTCATCTGATCACGCTTCATAACATTCTGGAGTATATGCAAATGGCCATAATGAAAACTGAGGCAGCAGACTTTGTGAAAATTATTACTTGTGTCATTCTCCAAATTTTTGGCCATGGCTGTATTTGCTGCAAATTTGCAGCCCTAATTCCTTTTTTATAGTATCCGTTTTATTTAATAGGAATTGTTCAATTTTGTCTGCAAGTTATGTTTGTCTACAGCTAAATACCAGTTATCCACGCTGGACTACTAACACGAATCAATATTTTGGTTTCAGATTTTCAAAAATAATGGAATTTGTGGAAAACACTTTAAACACATGCCCTCTGGAAGATTTACCCCCCTTAATGACCAGTCCATTTTTTTGCTTTTGGGCACTGCATTACTTAAACTGACAATTTCTTTCCCACAAATAGAGCTTTCTTTGGTAGTATTTGATCAGCACTGTTTTTTTTTTTCATTTTTGTGCTATAAACAAAAAAAAACCCCGAAAAATTTTGAAAAAAAAAAAAAAGCAATATTTTTCACTTTCTTCTATAAAACATATCCAATAAAAAAATGTAAAAAATCGAATTTCCTCATATATTTAGAGGGGAAGGACAGAGAGACGCCAAGCAGGCATAGTGTAGCACAGTTTATTAAAAAATACTGTAAATATATTAACAATAATTTCACGTACATAGTGGAGGGGGTGACAGACTGAAGCCAGTGGTAGATGTTTCGGGACAATCAGAGAGCTACAGTCAAAAATCTGGGGGTGATGTATTCTCCGGCAAGCCTGGGGGAGCCTGTAGTGCGAGGAATCCATCTGGGGAGAGCCGATACCAGAGAGACCAGGAATGGATGCCCAGGGAGAGAACCTCCAGCCGGTGTGGATGTCTTGTTAGCTCAACAATCGCAGTAGACAATAGGGACACGTTTTGCAGGCAAGCCTCCATCAGCCTCCAGGTTCTCTCCCTGGGCATCCATCCCTGCTCTGGACACATTACAATGGTGGACTTTCGTCTCTCCGCCATCGACTCTCTTCAGGTGGAGTCCTTGCACTGCAGGCTCCCCCAGGATTGATAGACAATACATCTCCCCAGGTTTTTGACCGTAGCTCTCTGTGATTGTCCCAGAACACCTACCACTGGCTTCAATCTGTCACCCCTCCACTATGTGGGTGCAGTTATTGTTCATATATTTATATGTTAATAAACTAAGCTACACCATGCCTGCTTGATGTCACCCATAAATAGGGAGGATGTCTGTTGCCTCCATATTATCTTTGTTTGACCCTCCCCTGCCCCTCTCCCTCAGCACTGGGGTGACATTAGTTGACTGATAGATAGAAATTGAGGGAAAAGACAAACATTGGAATACTAGTCAGTACAAGTGTGCAAAAGTGTATTTGCTTTGGAAGAATAAATAACCTCTAACATTGGGTGTCCTTCGTGTGGATGTTGCTGCATTATGTAAAGCTGTTAAAATAATTTTTTAAATTTTAGAATGGTGTGCTTCAAGTCCAAAATTTTAAAGGGTGCCTTGAGATTGTCTATTAATTTAAAGGGTGCCTTGACTGAAAAAAAAGTTGAGAAACACTGGTCTAGGGAACAGGAAAAGAAGTCTTACTTACTCGATCCTCCACTCCCCCAGGAGACAGCGATCTCCTACGTTCCAGCAGTGAACTGTTCCTCGGGATCCTTACATCCAATGCACGTCTTTGAGCTCTGCATCTATTCTAATGGTGTTAGTAGGTATCCAACTGCTGGAGCATAGAGGAAAAGAGGACTGCATGGACGAATCATGCAATATGGAGATGCTGGCTTCAGTGGAGTATTAGATAAGTAAAACTGTTTTTTCATGTCCACTAAACGTAAACAACCAGGGGCATTCCCACTGGATGGGAAGATTTCGCCAGAGTTCAGCTTTAAGCCCTCTTTCACACCAATGCGATTTGACAGTTCAGAATCGCATGACCAGTTGTACTCTATTTTCAGCAGTGAAATAATTTTCATTAAATTATTAATTCATTATTGAATTATTAAAGCGGAGTTCCGGGCACAAAAACGATAATTTTTTTTTGTGCCCGTCCGCTAGTTCAGCCTAACCTGAAAAGGAATTGGATAGTTAGATTTTTTTTTTTTAAAAAACTCACCTTGTAATTGACGATCGTAAATACTCACCTATGACAGCTTCCTCCCTCGGAGCCGCGGCTCACCCCGTCACTTCCTGTCTCGCTATGATTCCTGGGAGCTGAACGTCATAGCTCCCAGGAATCAATGCGCCGCACCGGCCCCGCTCGTCATTTCCGGGCGACGCCGCATTCCCCTGCTAAACAGCTTCTGGGCATGCCCAGAAGCTGTTTAGGAATGCGGCGCCGCACCGGAAGTGACGAGAGGGGCCGGTGCAGCGCATTCTGGGACACGAAGACGCGGAAGAAGACGGAGAAGAGGACCGCGCCGGCTTCAGCTGCCCACAACCGAGATGGAAACGCTGTGGAAGAAAACTTCTAAGTAAGTATTTCTTCTAAAAGGTAAGTGCGAACCGGGACAGATCAGAGGCTAGCCATTGTGGAATGTGCTAGCCCTGACTGTCCCGGGGGTATGTTAAAAAAAAAAACGATTCTCTGCCCGGAACTCCGCTTTAAATTCATAAAATTAGGTTCAAATTATTTTGATTCAAGTTGCAGCGACTTTGAAAAAGGTTCCTGCACTACTTTTCTGTGATTTCATTACGACTTGCATTGACTTCTGAGATCAAAATCACACTGATCTGCAGCTTTGAAATTGTGCTGAAGTAGCGCGATGTCAAAGCTGCAATGGTGTGAACCAGAACTAAATCAAACATGTAACAAAAGACAAAATAACAAAATGTCACTTTCACTGGTTAGCAGACACTCCCAAGTGTCTTCAGTCTTGACCTCCTTTTTGTAAGTATTTGTATCACTACATGTTGTGTCTTCTGCACAGCAAGGAAAATCTCCTCAGTGCAGAAAGAGTTTTAACCATTCCTTCTTCCACCTAAAACTAAAAATAAAGTTTGGCTATAGATATACTTTAATCATCTAACTACAACTAATCCTAAAACATACATTTTTTGTAAAGTTTATCTTGGTCTATAAACATAGCATGAATGTCGCTGGTAATAAAGAAGTTAAAGAAATATGCTTGTGTTTATTTCACAGCGATGACAAGACATTTTATGATGTGATCATTCACAGCAGAAGACCATGCATTAGCATATTTAATGCCAGCTAAATAAACTCATCTATCAAACCATTCTGACTTGTGTTGTTTGGAGTTTACTTTACTTATGAACAAATCAAGAAGGATGATTTAATATCAATTTTGTGGTTGCTGCCTGCTTGATACAAACAGTTGTTACAAATGCACAATCCCTTTACAAGAGTCCAACATGATTAGTACCTGCTAACGTTCTTAGGACAATCATTGAGTTCAAAAACTCTGTTCCTTAGCCCAGGTTCACACTGCTCCTAGTCACTCAACATTCCGATCTGACTTTGCCCTGCAACTTCAGTTCAACTTTGATCTGACTTAATGTGACTTTTTACATTGTGTATGCAGCTCACCCCCCAATATTTACCTGAGCCTAATCTCGATCCAGTGATATGCATGAGAGCAGCTGCTTTTCCCCTGGCTCTCTCTCCGCTCATTGACTCAGAGACAGCAGCAGTAACCATAGTCTCCCGCTGTTGTCAATCACAGCCAGTGAGGAGGAGGAGGCAGGGTCAAGCTCCCCTCTGTGTGTCAATGGACACTCCCAGTGCCCCCGTAGCAAGCAGCTTACTATGGGGGCACTCAGCAGGGGGCAGGGGCCCAGAGCACCAGCGGGGACCCCGAGAACAGGAGGATCATGGCTGCTCTGCGCAAAATCTCAGAGTATAACATGTTTGTTATTTTTTTTTTTTTTTTTATAAATTCCTTTGGGATCACTTTTAGCAGTATGTAAGCATGCAGAAATTCTCCATGGGCCAGAAAGAAAACGTAGAGAACGACTGATATGGTTAATAAAGCTGAAGTAAAAGTAGGGATGCTACTCATTGCAGCTAATCAGTGTCACGCTTACCCCAAATGCAGGTGGTCAGACACTATAGCTGGCTACAGTGTTCTTCACATATAGCAGCCACCTTTCCCATACGGCAAGCAAGCCTACCGATACTCGGTTGCCCCCAGGCTTTATACACAATGCTATAGTGCCTGTCTACCATACCAGGGCAGGCGCAAACTGAGCAAAGCAAACTGGCAAACTGGCAGACAGACAAAGTGGTTCAAGGACAGTCCAGGTAAAAGTCATTCAGAGTTTAGAGAATAGTCGTTATCCGATCCAAGGTCATACACAGGGAAATCCAATCTAGCAGAAAACGTGTTACAAGCGCAATATCAGAAGCATGAGACTAAAGGTTTGGCTGACCTAAATCAGATTTGGTCTCCACCCAGAGTCTGGCCACAATTAATCACCTTGCAGGTGGACAGACAGACAAGGAGAATGCCACAGCCAAAACCAGGATGCTAGAGTCAATAGCTATAACGGAGCAGGAGTGCATACGGTCCTGACAATCAGCTTTCATGTATCATTTTTTACATGCATTACGACAATGAAATAAGAATTGATTGGTTGCTATGGACAATTTTCTTTGAGCCTCAGTATCAGAAAAAGCACTCTGTGTACTGCCTGTTAGGAAGAGGAGTAGGCAATAAGCTTCATGCTTGCTTTGGAGCTGCTTTTATGCTGGCCCAGGGACATTGTTCAAACAATTCGACAAAGATAAATTTATCTCTTACTATAATCTTTCCATATCTAGGTAATGAATGATGTTCAACAAGCATTTCTGATTAAATATCTGTAGAACTGGCCAGAGGCATCTTTCAATATGCATAATGGAACATTACCGTCATTTTGGATTCTAAAGTTATTTGCCTGCCATGGCAATGACATAAAACACATATCTGTCAACATATGTTGCTTGGGGGCCTTTGGAGATCTGGCATGCTTCAGATTCACAGACCAGAAGTGACAACTCTTGATGCTACATTATGGCCATTTTAAAGGCTAATAGGTATTGTCAAAAAAGGACACGGAGAATTGCACTGCCATGGGCAACATGCACCAATACTAAAAACAATTTTGAAAAACTGTACAGCAGGAAGAAGGTCCTCCTTTTAATGTGACTTGGAGGGCAATACTGAAAAAACACCTCTCCATTAGATTACATGCTTGGGAGAAGCAAATACAAATTTTCACAGACAATGGGCGCGTCACCATATTCTGCCAGCATATATTTTCAATGTGTAATTAATTTTTTTAACTTTCACATTATTGCTTGGATTAAATATAGCAACAGCACCCCTTTTTACTTTACAGCTTGGCAAAACATTGGTTTATGGTAGTATTTGCTGTAATACTTGATTTTTTTATCCAGCGGTAATAGGTCTGTAGTGGAAACAGACAAAACAGATCTAGAAGCTATAGGAAAGGTTTCTCTGAAAAAAAAAAAATAAAGCTAAAGCCCTACTCAGGAGAAATTGGCCACCAGCAAGCTGGTTTTAAAATATACCTACCTGTGTGCTTTTTTTATGTATTTTTGTAAAGAAAATTAAAAGATTTATATTTTTTAAATTATATTTTTGATATAAAAGAATTTAGGCAGGAAATACGTCCGATATATAGTCAAGCCCTAGGCCAGAGAAATAAAGGACTGTATCCTACCATAAGCGTGGACTTTGAAGGCACAGATTGAGGGTGGCAGTAGGTTATCCAATAAGGACCAAATAGTAATATAAATATAAATTAATTTTATTGTAAATACAATGAGTTTAAAAATATGAAAACACAGACATGTACATAATTATTGCAACTTCAATACATGAATCATTATAGTAGCAATGGATCACATAGGCCCGACATGTTTCGCCGAGGTGTAAAACCTCAAATATTGGCTTCTTCAGGGGCCGAAAACCTGTAATCCTTCTATTGATTCTGGATAATAAAACATAGCAGACAGCAGTTAGATAAGCATGTCATAAAGCTAGCGTATAAAGCTAGCATACTGGAATAGTCTTCAACAAGAATGTAAGACAATCATATAGGTTACTGGCTTACCATTATATTTAAAACATGACTGTCTTTCTTGGTATAAGGGAATAGCACAATGGTGCAGCCTAGGTCAGGGAGGACTGAACCAAAAACCGGGGACTCCCCAGGGAGGTGAGCACTGGACCGGGCCAATGTCCAGGGCAGAGATGCAATGGCCAGGAAGGAAAAGGAGAAAAGAAGTCCAAATTTCCTAGGAACATAAATATGCGAGAGACCAAGTAGGGAAAAACAAAAAAGAGTAGAAGTCAGGATCTCATCATTATAAACCATGTCTATTTGGATGGACGGTGGGCTGGTAATTGATAGAAATAAAACATTTTTTTTTTTTAAATATTGTGACTCATAGGGTATGAGGAAACATATGTGTTAGTCCAAAAGACCTCAGAGTAAGACAAAAAATCATCATCAATAAGGATAAGTGTAGATAAAGAAAGCAAGCGACCAACCCTAGAAATAGGTGGGATCCGCACAGCAGGGATGCCAGAAGAAAATTGAGATATAATAGAAATCTTTCTCCAAAGTAGGAGAGTGCTATAAAAAATTAATTCCCAAGTGAAAAAAGTGAAATCAAAATGAGGAAAAGCGGAAGAGAGCAGTTGCCCATATTCACAAGGAAGTTCCAGTGCTTAATCAAATTACCAGTCCCAACAACTGTCCTTAAGTATGACCTGAGCAATGGCATGGTCATACAAGCTAATGAATTTAACATGGACAAAGGGCAATAGCTTAACAGTATAAAAGGGAGGAAAGTTTATTTGCTCACCTATTTGTTGGTCTCTGCGTGTTGCTCAAAAGCCAAAGTAACAATCATGGTATATCATGCAGGGAGAGCCGTGAGCGGCTTCCTTCTCTGCCGCGGGCATATAAATAGTCTGGTCCCACCGGAAGTGACGTGGCCGGAAGCAGCCCTCTGTATGTCACTTCCGGTGCGGGCGCCATCTTGCCGACTTAACCAGCGTGACCCGCACCAAGGTGCGGGAAAACGCCAGTGACAGCCGCAATAATTCCACCCTCAAGCAGAGGCCGATTCAGGGATAAGTAAGGGGGGAAGGAAGATGGAAACACCTCACCCCTTAAACCCCAGCTTGGCGCCCAAGCACGCACCAACATGGAAGGAGAGAACCCAAATTCACAATGTGCCAGAAGCAACCAAGGATGAAGTCAGAGCAAATGGAAAGCCTTACAATTACACATAGTTATTAGAGGTCCTAATAGTATAAAAAATGTTTGATACATATCTATTATATCTCAATTTTCTTCTGGCATCCCTGCTGTGCGGATCCCACCTATTTCTAGGGTTGGTCGCTTGCTTTCTTTATCTACACTTATCCTTATTGATGATGATTTTTTGTCTTACCCCGAGGTCTCTTGGACTAACACATATGTTTCCTCACACCCTATGAGTCACAATATTTAAAAAAAAAAAAAAAATGTATTTCTATCAATTACCAGCCCACCGTCCATCCAAATAGACATGGTTTATAATGATGAGATCCTGACTTCTACTCTTTTTTGTTTTTCCCTACTTGGTGTCTCACATATTTATGTTCCTAGGAAATTTGGACTTCTTTTCTCCTTTACCTTCCTGGCCATTGCATCTCTGCCCTGGACATTGGCCCGGTCCAGTACTCACCTCCCTGGGGAGTCCCCGGTTTTTGGTTCAGCCCTCCCTGACCTAGGCCGCACCATTGTGCTATGCCTCATACCAAGGATGGCAGTCATGTTTTAAATATAATGGTAAGCCAGTAACCTATATGATTGTCTTACATTCTTGTTGAAGACTATTCCAGTATGCTAGCTTTATGACATGCTTATCTAACTGCTGTATGCTATTATCCAGAATCAATAGAAGGATTACAGGGTTTTGGCCCCTTAAGAAGCCAATATTTGAGGTTTTTACACCTCTGCGAAACATGTCGGGGCTATGTGATCCATTGCTACTAAAATGATTCATGCATTGAAGTTGCAATAATTATGTACATGTCTGTGTTTTCATATTTTTAAACTCATTGTATTTACAATAAAATTAATTTATATTTATATTACTATTTGGTCCTTATTGGATAACCTACTGCCACCCTCAATCTATGCTTTCAAAGTCCCACGCTTATGGTAGGATACAGTTCTTTTTTTCTCTGGCCTAGGGCTTGACTATATATCGGACGTATTTCCTGCCTGAATTCTTTTATTTTATAGTTATATTTGGGATGTGGCAATGATTGGTGGAATTATGTGACTCAGTGTTCCTCTATTTTCTTTTTTATATTTTCGATATATTTTTGGTCTAAAAAACTAAAAAAAAAAAAAATAGTAGCTAACCTGTTGACGACTGAAGAGCTAGCCATCAATCAGTTGTTGCCGACATATATAACAAACAATATATAGTCTTTAAAAGGATTTTTGAGCCACAAATCTGTTGACACAGGCAGGGCACATAAGAAAATGCACCTCAACATTACAATTCAAAGAACTCAAGCCAAGTTTTTTAAATTAGATGTAAACCTAGCAACTAAAATCTTAAATAACCTTTAAAGCTGGTAATACTAATATAAAGGTCCTTGTTTGGGCACTGTGTTTTGGGGTGATGGTACTCTGCCCTTATCTCCCACAATCTCCTGCCTTTATATCACCCTTTCACATGCTCTTCTAAGGAAAACTACAAGCTTTTGTGTTTATACACATTGCATATTCAACTGGTGTCCTATTAAATAAAGGCCTTTTGAAAAAAAAAAAAATACTGCAAACAGCAATATGTGCCCTGTAAAAAAAGGCATGTAGCCTGTTATTAGTGTAGTGCGTGTGGACAGTGACAGGTTGCAAAAAAACAAATAAAAAATCAATTGCAGACAGTAGCACTTAGATAATACGGCCTGTGAAAAAAACATGAAGTCTGTTACGACTGTAGTGAATGTGGTCAGAGACAGGCTGACAAAAAGTTGAAGGTCATCAACAGCTTTAAGATGTAAAACCTGTCCCTCCCTCCACTCCCAATTTCCCCAAAATACACAGCATTTTGCTACCTACAGGACTTTCAGTAAGGGTTCAGTAAGGGTTTAAATCTTCTTTAAGGAGACCAGTGCCTACAAGCCCTAGACCAGTGTTAGAGAACCTTCACACCCCAGATGTTTTGGAACTACATTTCCCATAATTCTCAACTACACTGCAGAGTTCATGAGCATCGTGGGAGATGTAGTTCCAAAACATCTGGGTTGCCAAGGTTAGCAATCACTGCCCTAGACAAATCCGTCCCTATGCACTATATCAGCAGTACTTCTAATGCATTCCCAATCATAGATAGGTATATTGTCAATATGGCAGCTTGGAATCCAAGCTTTTATAATGAGGGGGCTGACTTATTCATATATCCCCTTATTAGCCCTTCTAAGCCACCTGACCAATGTTCAAAAGCCAGAAAGGGCATTTTTAGTATTTGGCCAGCAGCAAGATTGTGCATAGCTGTGTCTACAATCTGCAAAACAGCTGGATTTGCCTCAGACCCATGTTAGTTCTAAACCCAAATCTCCTCTTTAGTTACAAACCTAAGAAATTAATACATTTTACTAATTCTATACAAATAGACAGAAAGGCTAAGGAAAAAAGTTCAGTGTAAATAAAAAGCAGATTTAATCCATGATTTGAAGGTACTAGGAAGCTGAACAGTCATTTCTGTGAAATCACTAAATGTAGCAAATTAACATGATTATTTATGCTCTTTTAAAAAACAGGAGACAACTTAAAATGCACATTAGCAAGTTCTTAAGTTTAAGAGGCTCTTTAGACAAACATCTATGCCCATCATTTCCATTACATTATATTGATTAATCACACACTTCACAGATCAGAGCTGTAAGCAGCCAATCAGAAAGGGAAGCAGAAGTGGTTAAGAGTTCTTTGTTCGGGAACAGAACACCGACATCTCTCACTGATCTGTAGAAGGATGAATGGGCACACATCACAGCAAAACACAAAAGGCTCATTTTCATTTATTACTATGTGGCTAGTTTACACCCACGTGCAGCTTCCTAGCTTTTCTCTTTTTTTTTCTTCTGACAAACAGCATTTTGTATCTTTGCACAAGTAGGTCTATTTAAAAAATAAAGTGTACAACACACATGTAAAGATACAAAATGTGCCTGTGTACAGATCATTTCAAAAGCAAATGTACCTTGGAAAACCCTATTCTATATGTTTCTTGCATAACCTATAAACATAAAATGCAAGTTTAAAACGCAAAACCATATGAACATATTTAGAAATCTATGCAGTAATAGGCATCAAAAATACTTGTAACTGCTTGCACATAAATGTGAAAGGTCCCATAAATCTCCCCATTAGGCAAAGCAATTGGTTCATTGTGTGATTTTTTTTTCTCCCTAAACAAATATTTGTAGTTTTTCTAACACAGGATTATATAATGTGATTATTATAGTTACAAAATACTAATAATGCATGGTGTGGAGTATAAGCAGATGCAGTTATCAAGTCTGCCACTAGGTGGCTCTGCCCCAAATTAGTGTAGGGCATTACGTTAGTGGGTTTTAGGTTCCCTTTTAGACAAAGCCTTCTTGTAGTAATGTAATGAGTAGAGCTGGTGCCTATATAAAGACCAGGAGGGGAAGAGCCTTAATCAGACAGATCATGGGAGCTAAACAGCCCAGAGTTGTGTGTATGGTCCTGCATAGGGCAGAAGGCCCAGTTGAAATAGTCTAACGCCCCTTTCACACGGGCGTTCCGTATGTCCGTATATCACCCCATCCGTTTGCGGGTGATACACGGACATAATGCATGTCAATGGGATTGCGGATGTCAGCGGATGACCATCCGCTGACATCCGATTTGCGTCCTTTCAGTTCTGTTCCGTTTTTTGGAACGGAACAGAACCCTATTTTTTCTTCTGTTTAAAAAACGGAAATGACGCAAAATCGGATGTCAGCGGTGTCATCCGCTGACATCCACAATCGCATAGACATGCATTATGTCCTTATATCATCCGCAAACGGATGGGATGATATGCGGACAGACGGACCGGATGACACAAATGTCATCCGTGTCCGTGAAAAAAAAAAAAAAAAAAGTCCCGGAGCGGATCGCAATACGGTCCGCTCCGTGTGAAAGGGGCCTTACACCCAGAAAAATCAGCTGTAGTCACCCTTAGTCTAAACATGGTCTAAGTGGACTGGGAACATGGTTTAAGTGGACTGGCAGCAAGATGCAAAAGGCCTTTTAGGCCAGGCTAAGTGTTCTCTGATGTTAGTACTAATGCCCCTAAAACTGATAGTGACATCTGGATGCGCCCCTGGCTGAGAAGAGCCATGAAGTGGGACATAGAAAGAGAGACTGGTATACTATAGAAGGCACTTTGTTATTCTCAACTGAAAAAGCAGGATGCTTTGTGGTTTGAATAGAGCAGAATGCTATAGAATCTAGCATACAGGGAGGTGGCTCCCAAAGGAGAGGAGATGCTAATGGCTAAAATGGCTTATGAGTGATGTCCAATGTTTAGCTTTTACAAAAAACTGCTACAGTTTGTCAAGTTTTGTGCATGACAATGTATGCCAAATACACCTGTCACTATGTCTATGGCATCTCTGAAGAACATCAGTAACCTGCAGAAAATATATTTCTTGTGTGGACCTTGCTTATGAATATAAAGGCTAATATCCAGGAATGTCATGGGTAGGGCTATGGAAAGAATTTGGGCACAAAATGTCGAGCTACTAGGGTTGTTGCCCTATCCAAGAAGAAGCAATGCTGGGGCTTGCATAGTTTGGCACTAACAGTCGGCCAATCAGAAGCCCCTTTACAAGTGGTTAATAACCTTTTATCCTGGTATCCCTTTCAAAGCACCAGACAGATCTGGACTTTCTACCCCAATTTCACAATACTATTATCATGGGTTTCTCTTCCCGTAAAATGTAATGGAGGAACACTTATAAACACTGACAAAAGTAACATTATCCAACTAAGATTACGTTTGTAAAATCACTCACAGAAGATCTCACTTCTGCAAACAACATCATGGTGAAGGCGACTTGCTGAAGTTCAAACCAAGCATCAGAATAGGGAAGAAAGGGGATTTAAGTGACTTTGACTGTGGTATGTTTGTTGGTGCCAGGTGGACTGGTCTGAGTATTTCAAAAACTGTTGATCTACTGGGATTTTCATGCACAAAATTCTCTTGGGTTTACAGAGAATGGTCCGACAAAGAGAAAATATCCAGTGAGCGGCAGTTGTATGGATGAAAATGCCTTGTTGATGTCAGAGGAGAATGGGCAGACTGGTTTGAGATGCTAGAAAGGCAACAGTAACTCAAATAACCACTCGTTGCAACCAAGGTGTGCAGAATACCATCTCTGAACACACAACACATCGAACCTTGAAGCAGATGGGCTACAGCATCAGAAGACCACACCGGGTGCCACCTCTGTCAGCTAAGAACATGAAACTGAGGCTGCAATTCGCACAGGCTCCCCAAAATTGGACAATGGAAGATTGGAAAATGTTGCCTGGCCTGATGGGTCTGGAGATGGTAGGGTCAAAATTTGGCATAAACTACATGAAAGCATGTATCCACCCTGCCTTTTATCAACAGTTTAGATTGGTGGTGGTGGTGTAATGGTGTGAGGGATATTTTCTTGTCACACTTTGGGCCTCCTAGTACCAATTGAGCATCGTTTAAATACCACGGCCTACCTGAGACCATGTCCATCCCTTTATGACTACTCATCTTCTGATGGCTATTTTAAGCAGGATAATGCACAATGTATCCGGAAAATATTCACAGCACTTCACTTTTTCCACATTTTGTTATATTACAGCTCTGTTCCAAAATGGATCAAATTCATTATTTTCTTCAAAATTCTACAAACAATACCCCATAATGACAACGTAAAAGAAGTTTGTTTGAAATCTTTGCATTTTAACAAATCACATTTGTATTCACAGCCTTTGCTCAATACATTGTTTGGCACTAAATACAGCCTCAAGTCTTTTTGAGTATGATGCTACAGGCATGGCACACCTATTTTTGGGCAGTTTCTCCCATTCTTCTTTGCAGGATCTCTCAAACTCCATCAGGTTGGATGGGGAGCTTCGGTGCACAGCCATTTTCAGATCTATCCAGAGATATTGAATCGGGTTTTACTTTTACTGAGGAGTGGCTTCCGTCTGGCCACTCTACCATACAGGACTGATTGGTGGAGTGCTGCAGAGATGGTTGTTCTTCTCGAAGATTCTCCTCTCTCCACAGAGCTCTGTCAGAGTGACCATCAGGTTCTTGGTCACCTCCCTGACTAAGGTCCTTCTACCCCGATTGCTCAGTTTGGCCGGGCAGCCCATTTTAGGAAGAGTCCTGGTGGTTCCAAACTTCTTCCATTTATGGATGATGAAGGCCACTGTGCTTATAGGGACCTTCAATGCTGCAGACATTTTCCTGTACCCTTTCCCAGATCTGTGCCTTGATAGAATTCTGTCTCTGGGGTCTACTGACAATTACTTGGACTTCATTGCTTGGTTTGTGCGCTGACATGCAATGGTAACTATGGGACCTTTAATAGACAGGTGTGTGCCTTTCCAAATCATGTCCAATCAACTGAAGTTACCACAGGTGGTGGACAAGTTGTAGAAACATCTCAAGGATAAACAGTGAAAAAAAGGTGCACTTAAGCTAAATTTTGAGTGTCATGGCAAAGGCTGTGAATACTTATATACATGTGACTTTTTGAGTTTTTTTATTTTTAATAAATTAGCAAAGACTTCAAACAAACTTCTTTCAAATTGTCATTATGAGGTATTGTTTGTAGAATTTTGAGGAAAATAATGAATGTAATCCATTTTGGAATAAGGCTGTAACATAACAAAATGGGGAAAAAGTGAAGGGCTGTGAATACTTTCCGGATGCACTGTACCATGTCACAAAGCTCAAATCATCTCAAACTGGTTTCTTGAACATGACAATGAGTTCACTGTACTCCAAAGGCCTCCACAGTCACTAGATCTCAATTAATAGAGCACCTTTGGGATGTAGTGGAATGGGAAATTCGCATCATGGATATGCAGCCAACAAATCTGCAGCAACTGCATGATGCTATCATATCAATATGGACCAAAATCTCTGAGAAATGTTTCCAAAACCTTGTTGAATCTATGTCACGAATAATTAAGGCAGTTCAGAAGGAAAAAGGGGGTCCAACCTAGTACTCTCAAGGTGTACCTAATAAAGTGGCCGGTGAGTGTATATATTCATGAATCCTATTTTATATCCCCCCCTAAATGTAACTTACCAAGGACCAAGTAGTACATATTTACCGATTCCTCCCCCGCACCTTCTCCAACAGTACGTACTTGCCTTCTTTCACTGTGGTGGCACGCTGTTTGGCAGCCATGCCTGGGTAAAAGGGAGCAATAAGACAATGTGTTGGAGCACACACAGAGCTTTGGATTACTGCCCTATGCTGAATGGGCCAATTAGGATGCATTTAATGCTGTCACAAAGGGAACAAATTCACATGCTCACCCATACCTTGAAGTGCTGGGTATTTGTCTTTGCTACAGGCAGCCTAATGGAGCAGCAATGGGAGCTCAAAAAGGTGAATAGGTGCAACTGAGGAAAGGGGAGCTAAGTGCTCGTTTACTTTTTCATAAATGTGCAAAGGATTGGGTCACTTTAAGGCCCCTTTCACACATACGTTCCGTTTGTCCATTTTTTATCCATCCGTTGACGGATGAAAAACAGACATCAATGCATCTCTGTGTAAAAACGGATGACAACGGATGATTATCCGTTAAAGTGGAGTTCCACCATAAAATTTAACTTCGGTCCACCTTCTTGCTCCGGGTCACCAGAAAAACAAATGGATAATCGCAATTTTTTTTTTTTTTTTACTTACCTTGTTTTAGAAGATAATATACTTACCTTACTTCCTCTTCCTCCCTCGGCGGCCACGGCCCGTCGTCACTTCCTGGCTTGCAATGATTCCTGGGAGCTGAATCCCAGGAATCAATGCGCCTGCACCGGCCCCGAAGTCAGTTCCGGTGCAGGCGTGTCATACCTTGCTAAACAGCTTCTGGGCATGCCCAGAAGCTGTGCAGGGATGACGCTGCAACCCCAGAAGTGACGGCAAGGCCAGTGCAGTGCATCGTGGGACCGAAGGGGACGGAAGAGGACGAAGAAGAGGATCGCTCTGGCTTCAGCTGCCCACACCTGAGACGGCAGCGCTGGGCAATACATTTTCAAGGTAAGTATTTCTTCTAAAAGGTAAGTTTTTTTTGTTTTAGGTGGAACTCCGCTATAACATCCGTTTTCATCCGCTCCTGTCAATGTCTGTTTTTTGGAACGGATGAATGCCCTATTTTTCATCCGTCAAAAAAAACAGACGAAAAACGGATGTTAACAGACAAACGGTCCGTTTTTAATCCGTTTTTGCATTGGTAGTGGATGTAAAAAAAAAGGATGAAAAAACGGATGAAAAACTGATTCATTTTGACGTGACTGAACTGATGAACTGAAATGTATGTGTGAAAGGGGCCTAAGGGCTCTTTCACACGGTCCGCCTCCGTAGGCGGATCCGTGCTGCTCAGCGGGGATCGATCAGCTCCGTCTCTGCTTGCAGTGCGGAGAGGGAGGTGTCACAGCTCCCGCTGCTCTCTATGGGGGATCGGATGAGAGCGGACCGTCTGTCCGCTCTCATCCGATCCGATCCCTGAACAAATGGAAAAATAGGGTTTCCATCCGTCCAGATTTTACGGACAGGATCGGATACGGATGGCAGCGGGTGTCAGCGGAGGTGTCTCCGCTGACATCCGCTGCCCCATAGAGCTGCATGGAGGATCCGATCAGATCCGCCTAAAAAACTGACAGGCGGATCTGATCGGACCGCCCGTGTGAAAGAGCCCTAAGTCACAATTTTTAAAACTACAACCTAATCTATGTGTTAGGTAGTTGATCCACAAACAATTATGAAATTTGTTTACCAGCATAAAAGGAAATAAATAATATTACAGTGTGATCTTCATTTTCTTCCTCAATAATCTTCCTAACCTTTAAATGAAACAGGCTTCATCTTAAAGCAATTTTAAGAATGGCTTACAATTTCAGATCATAGCTAGAATATTATGAGCTGCAGTTAAGTTCCCCAGCAAGCCACTTTTGCAAAACAACAGCACCTTCCCCTTTTGGTCTCTGCAGCAGAAGGGAAAACTTGGCTAGCCGGCGTATGATAAGTGGTTGCAGCATAATCCTAAAATTAGATGGGGTAAGCTTTAATCAAACAACTCCATAACAAAAAGATCCATTATGTAGGTCTTAAAAGTAAAAAGCCATTTTTATGGTGCCAACAGAAAAACAGTCTTTGCTTTAAACTGGAATAAAATAAGAGAATGCTGCTGTATTTTTTCACTTTGGTCATACAAGCTATTATTAATGAAAAAATGTCTTATCAGAACAGAGTTTGCTGGCAAGTGGTTTATTATAAGAAACATGGCTGTTCATTTGACAGCTCAGGAGGTGAAAATCCTTCTCACAAGATGACAGCTGATCAAATTCTGACAGTGTTTTGAACTCCTGTCAACAATATGTATATAAACATTATCAAACTGTAGTTTTGGCTTCAGAAGGCTACCCTTTTCCAAGTCTTCAGTGCTTTGGCCACTCTTTTAACATTTATTATTACGAGAGGGAATGTCAAGTATATAACATGTTATGTCGGCTGCCTAAAGCAATTCAAACACAAAGGTTTCTGACTGCTCATTTGGAAATGATCAGGCCCTCAAAGCTGCTTCTTCACCTAACATAGACATACATGATGCGTTGTGTAGCATATGATCTCCCCATAGGCCGTGAACCATCCAAGCTTATCTTGGAACAAAAGTTGGATATATATGCTAATCATGCACTCTTTTTCTTGCACCAGCCAAAGCTTTCTTTACTGGTAGTTTTGAAAGAGTTGGGTCATTTTAGATTTCTATCTAATTTTGAAATTAAAACAGAACTGCAGTTAAAAAAAAAAAAAATCTTTGACATCACAGCTCTTATGTGAGGAAGAAGCACACCCTTATATACATACAGATATATTCCATGGCTGATGTTCATCATCTAAGAAACAGTTCATAAGGAGAGCAGAGTTCACCATAGACATGGATGAAGTGTTGTACCATGTTGGCCATTGATAGCAGTAGAAAAATAAAAATGGAGTCATCACCTTTCAATGGCTGAGTACATTTTGTGATGTAAGCTTTCACAAACACTTACAGGTGTGTTTTTAAATAAAATTAGTTGAAAAAAAAATCCCAAATAAACCACTTGCATCTTGATATTTATTTACCTATATAGTGGTTTCTTGTACAAGACCTTAAGCTGTTTATGCATATGCAGCAAAGTGTCCAGACCTGCTGCAGGCATCAACCCCTTCACATATTCGATGTTGGGAGTGAGTTTCCAGCGACTGCTGGCTGCTCCATGAAGTCCACTTCCAATAAAAAAAAAAACACGGAGCCGCTCTCCATTAACAAAAGCCCTAATGCATTTCACTCTATTTGGAGCCTATTCGTAGAGTTTCACGGTGACATTGCTGTCTGCTTCAGGGCAGGCAAGAAGATGTAGATGCCAGTGATGCCAAAGGCTAACAATGGGACTCTGAGGGCATACCATGCATTAGTATGATGTCTTATAGCTCTAGACTTAAAGCATGCTGACAACCCAACTAAAATATTAGGAGTCTGTAGGGGGCATTGCCACCCAGCCATAGAAGCACAATAAAGGGCCAAGTACTAGCAGGATCAACAGGTATTATTTGCACTACTAAATATATATTTTCAATCATATAATTGACAGACCACTACTCTGAGCAGCCCTAAAATCTCTTCACTTCTGCTTTGAGGAGACTAGGCACCAATCTCCCACTCACCCCCCCCCCCCCCCATGCAATTACAGTACATTACAAAGTCTATGGCTTAAGGGACTTACTGGCAGGCCTGACATTCTCGGGGCCAGGGGTATACAAATGCATTTTTCCACAGCATGTGCTCTTTGCATACCTAGCTCTGGGGGAAAAGAAACCAAATTAAAAAGGTGCCAAACTGACACCTTATACTGTCAGACATTAAAGAGTACTGTCACTTAAGTCACTATGTAGCACACACAAATTAATGTTCAACTCAACCATCTGCTCTGCTGAAAAAAAAGTAATTTAGGAATCGAATCAGAGCAGCTACCTTTAGAAGGAGAATGAAAATAACAAAGAGTGGATGGAACTAGTTTTTACATTTTTCATAGGTGGGTGCCTTTACAAAGTTTTAGTGTCACATATAATAACACTTTAGAACTTGTCAGTGCTTGTTTACATTGGTTGGGGGACCAGAACCTGACTTCTCAAATATAGTTGTTCCAGTTGAATTGTACATGTGTGGTCATGCCATAATAGCAGATTTCACCTGCACGCAAAATCCTAGTACGGAAAACTCAAAAGTTGAAGGTAGACAAGAATTTCCATGTAAAAATAGAAAGCCCTATTAGTTAAACACAAATAAGTAAATACAAAATAAACTGTACTACTTGTGTGCCTCAATGTACTACACTCGTAGGAGAGAAAGGATGAGTAAGATAAAAATAGAAGAGTATATATCTAGAATATGCAAATATGTATTAAGTATTATTAAGTATACTATAAATAATAACTGTCCGTAGCCAGAATTTCTTGAAAACCATGAACAACAAAGACTCAATAAAACTGTCAGCGAGAGAACCTCTACAATAGTTCTTGACAGCCGCCTATCAAACAATAACCAAGCAAGACATATTCCTAGCAGATTCTACAAGAAGATAGAAGTAGCTCTCTTGATGGTATAGAGGTGTTAAACCTGTCAATAGAGCACCAATCACTGTGCTTCTGTGTTAAATGATTAGTAAAAAGCGACAGCTAAAGCTGAAATGCAGTGACTTCTGTTTGGCAGAAACTGGAAGCATAATGCTTCAGTCATGATAATACAGAGAAAAAAAATATAGGAGATACAGTTTTTAAATCCATAGTGAATACTAACAGCAATTCCATAGATGTGTACTTTGCATGTAAGCACGGCCATAGAATAGTATGTGCAGCCAGGACAGTATATGGACTACAAAGCTGATGGGTCATTTACAAAGTACAGACAGCAAGAGGAAGACTAATGCCTCGTACACACGCATCGATTATTGGCCGTGAATTTTCGGCCAACGTCTGATCGGCCGATTTTCGGCTTGTTAGTATGATGCTTTCGACAACCGACTCCGACTTTTCGGCCGAATAAAATCTGGTGTGCAGGCTATAAAATTTTTGTTGGCCGATTTGTTGGCCGATTTTCGGTCAGTCAGTACAGATTTCGGCAGACAAAAATCTGATGAGCAAGACTGGGCATGCTCAGAGAAGAAAAAACACAAAGAAAGCAAACCAACACATGACATCACTTCAGAAGTTGATTTTTGTTGGCCGAGAAAATTTGTGTGCAGTCTAGGCACATTCCAACCAACAAAACACAACTTGGACAAAAGACGGCCGATCGGTCGGCCGATAATCGTTGCGTGTGTACGAGGCATAAGAGTTGGAAGATTGGGTTAAAGTGAATCTAACCCAAGTAGAAAATGTACTGGCTGCATTTGTTTGTTTCTTCTGCTTCATTTTGACTTAGTGATCCTGCCAGTAGCACATGCCCTGTCCTAAGGTGATACTGTGAGGGTAATATTCACTTACTATATTGTATCTATGAAGGAGCAGCAATGTCACACTGTGTGAACACACATTGTGAACACTTCCCTACTACTCTTCTCCATAACATTGGGCTCTTCTGTAGTCCACAGAAATGGTGCACCGAGTCACCATCTTCATTCACCTGACTACCGCAAATTCCAGCAACGTGGCCTCATGCTTCCACCCAATAGGACACCTCACTTCAGCAATGACCAAACGCCAAGCACAGAGCCATGCCCCCTCAGCCATATACTAGAACCCCTTGAGCTGAGGAGTGGGGATTTGTGTGTGGTATGTTTTACAATAAGCTTCCCAGTCACCTCCTTGGTGTTACTGGAAAAAAATATAACAGAGGTGCAACCTTCTTTGCTTGAGAGCCCTTTCCCACAAGTGATGTCTGCCCCAATATGCAGGGGATCCATGAACCAATCGTCTGCTGAATCAGAGCCAAACAGAACAGATGTTCAGTTCTTTTTTCCTAATAGAGCTTAAAGTGGTTTTAAAGGCAGCACATTTTTTACCATAATGTATTCCCTGCATTAAGGTAAAAGATGTCCCACTACTTGTTCCTCCCCCCTACCCAAAACACTCGAGTTCTCTCGAGCCAGGGCTGTGCCCTTCTGCAGTATTGCTGCTCCTACTCGCTCTTCTCACAGGATACAATAGAAGCAGCAGGAGCCGCTGTCTCCTGTTTCTATCAGTCACATCCTGTGAGGAGGAAGTAGTGTCTATAGACAGAAGTGCTCCTGCACAAGTGCCCCCCCCCCCCGCAGCACAAGTTGTTGAGCGGGCACACGAAAAATGGGAGGAGCTGGACCTCCAGCAGAGGATCTCAAAAGAGGAGGTTGGGGCCACTCTGTGCAAAACCATTGCACAGAGCAGGTAAATATAAACCTTTTTTTCAATTTAGGAAAAAAAATGTACCTTTAGAATTACTTCAAGGGACTCATATTATGGGCAGGCAGTTCAAAACAGACACGCGCCTGTTTACATCTTTTTATCTCTGATTTGTCACATTTAGGTCCGAAACACCAGAGATAGACACAGAACTTTCCTATTTTTTTTTTTTTTTACCTAGAAGGGCTTGAAAGTAATCATCAAGCATCTGCTTATATATGCCTATCCACAGACCAACATTAAGCTTCTTTTCACATTTGCCTGATAAACTGACAAGTGGATCTGATGGTAATGTTCAGTTGAAAGGACCCGAATTGCTCTGCATTTATTGTCACCAGGGAAATTTGTTTCCCAGGGACAGATACCTCAAAACTGGGACTGTTCCTTGGAAATGGGAGTGAATGGTTATATTGAAACCAAGTTCAGCTTTAGAACATGTTATACTGTATGTTACACTTGTATTTAGGGGTTAACATGTGCCAGCACCCCCTTCCCCATGACAGCAGGCAGGGATTCTTCTTCCTCACAGCCACTGTCACATAAAATTGGCACGGCTATGTGGGACTCAGTCCACACAGCAATGTCATTCATTAACAGGGATCTGTGAATGAATAAACTACAAGTGCCATCTTCCTCAGCCCTAGATATCATGTAGTTCTCAACTGACTTCTAGTACGCTATTCAGCACATTTGTAGTCCATTCACTTTTCCTCAAGCTTACTAAATGAAAATCCGTACGGAAGTACGGACAGAAAGCTGGAGGGACAGTGTGCAAAAGTGGATCATGGGTGCAATGCTCTGGACGCTCCTGTGGGAAAAAAATTAAATGCATATTTTTTTCTCCAAAGTATGTGCATTTAATATTTGTTTTTCCTTAAAGGCAAACATAGCCTTTAATAATATAAATATGAGTGTGTTGTAAAAAGACTGGATCAGTTTTGCAGGTGCTTTACAAAGTTTATGGCTAAATTTCATTGAAGAGACTTTTTTTCCACTTCATTCCAAATGTATATCCTTTATGGTCAAAATATTTGGATAGTGACTATAAAAATGGTCAGAGCTTCAAACAGTAGAAACTACAGGACTGACCAAATGCTGTAGCACAATGAAGCATTACAAATTCTCTATATAAACTATGAATAGAGCTGTTGCTCCCCCTGAATTTAAAGATTTCATTTTTTGGTTGTCTGAGCATTTTTTGTGCGCCATACTTGTCACAAACAATTGACTAACCATAAATTTGACTGCCCGTTGACACAACAAAGAAAAATATTGATTAGACTGAATTTATTTGGATGTTCTGCCACCATTGATTTTTTTACTTTTTGAAGAAAACAATCACTTATTTCTTGAACTGTCCATTTAGAGCAATTGCTTTCTGAAACATGGTTCTTTCAGTGAAACAATTGTTAAAATAAACAATTGTATCTTTATGGCCAAACAGATGACTTCTGAAATGCTGAATTGGGCACATCTAGCTAAAAAAAACAATGGGGTAGATGCCCAGAGCTGTGCAACCTGTCTAAGGTTCATAATGTGGAAATACAAGTCTGTGAAAGGTATGAAGGTTGTTTTTTTTTCTATTGTGTTTCCTTTTTTTTATTTTTATATTTAGTATGCTGTACACTATCTTGAGCTTGCCACCCAGATGTCAATACAGCCCTACTCTGTACACAAAATTACATGAGTCCCATCCTTCTTTTTTTATATACACTGTAAACATGCATCCTCATCATGGCAGGCTTTGGTGATGGAAGACAATGCAGATAGGAAAGCGGAGGTAATATTAGAGCGGAGGTAAGATAACCTCCAGGAACCTAAGGAACCAATCCAGCAAAAAAGGGGGCAATAAACTCATTCAATGCAAGGATTAAGGGGGACATTTTCCACCTACTATAAAGCTAAAGCTTTGCCTCATTTCTCAAACAAATGCCATTGGACCAAGGTTTACACAAGCTGTCTTGTAATTCAATAGTTAAATAGATATGATTGTTTATTGAATATTTGGGCAATGTGCACATTTTAGCTGCTTCCATCATTTTAGAGGAGGTCATGTCAAACAATTGGTCCAAAGCTATGTCAAGAAGGGTCAACAATAGCTTGACCTTGTGACATATTTGACTTATGGTACATGTGATAAAAAAGGTGCCATCTACAGTTTAAGTTGCAAAATGTTTTGCTCATAGAAAATTATTTGGTGGAAGCAAATAGAAAGGGCAACACCCATGTGCGAATGGTTAAACTTTCTAAATAAAAGGCCAGCAGCATAAGCTGAAAGGGGGGCTCCATGACCGTAGAAAACAAACAAGGAGCCGCACTTCTGGTTGGAGTTATAGAGTATAAAATCCAGGTTTATTAAAGTCCAAAAGATAAAAACATATCAAAACATAACCACGACAGCCAGAGACATAAAGAAAAAAGCAAGGCGGTTAACGCGTTTCACGGAAACGTCCGCTTAGTCGTAACCATGGGCACCTTAGGGCTCCATGACCGCAAGAAGACCAATGAAAGGACTTAACCAGGGGATGACATTAAAGCTACACAATAGGACAATCTTATCTTATTGCCTACAGAGATCGTGAAGCCGCTACAACCCGAGCTAAGTGACTTTTTAGTGTATCCAAAGAAATAGATGACAGAACAACTGTTTTGAGCAAGCATATAATATATATATATACACACACACACAAAACCAACACAACCTTAAAAAAAAAGGCTATTCTCAGTTGCACATTATTCAAAAATACTGTTGTTAGATAGTTTTTTTTTGTTATATAACTGAAAAAAACAGGAAAAATGCTTGTAAAGTTGAACTAAATTTATAGCAGGTAAATAAAGCAGAACAAAACTCTTACAAAAGAATACTTGGGTTTTTAAAGCACTCTAAGTAAAACATGTTTTTTTTTAAACCATATCCAATTTTCCCCACTTTCTCTGCCTGTGCTGTGCCTATCCTGTAGACTATATGAAATTTCTGTGGAGATGTGCACACTCCTGCAGCAACAGATGTATTGCCTTGACTTGGAACGTTCCAACTGGCTTCACTTTTTATAGTCGAGCTTGGAGGAATAAAGACAAAAGTGGCTATTCCACAGCTATTGTCACCCTAGGAAGTACAAGTAATAGTGGCAATGCCACAGCTGAATTGAGTAAACCTTTTCACCCTAGAAAGGGAAGAAGTGTCTGTGGATAGACCTTTCTGGCAGTACCACCAAATGCAATTAAAATGACAGCATATAAGGAGTAAAATCTTTTTGTTTTACAGTAATACTTTCTTGTTTTCACCGTTTCTATAAAGCAAACAATAAAATACATCTTTGGATGAAATTTCAATGTTTCAAATACTTCCAATATTTTAGATTTGAGTTTATGGATCTTGATGAAGGGGACATACCCCGAAAGCTTGTCCTGAAAAATTGTATGTTAGTGCAAATAAAAAAAGTATCACGGACAGTACTCAATTGTCTCAGTTTATGGAAATATATCTTAGTAGAAGCAGCCTAGAACAGAGCATTGTAAAAGTTTAAATCTGTATTTATACACTAGACAAATAGGATATACTAACTGTCAAGAAATATACTTTGTAAAAAGTATTCATTGGCTAACATGATACCTTCAAAATACTAGTCAACACTCAATTTGTTCTCTAGGCCACTCAGGCAACCAAACCACCCTTTATTTTCCTCATCCACTATTGCTATATACTGAACACATTAATCTGATAGAAATTCTTATTTCGTTTTAGGAGTCAAGAATCAGTTTATTAATTACCGTAGGTAAGATTATTTCACTTGCAGCTAAATTAAAAATGATTATGCATGCACACTGCAAAATGAAGAGGCAATGAAATGTGGTTTACATCATGGACATTTACAATGTTTGCCATTGCAGGAAAAAAATGTAATATATGAAATGGTCATGTATGAGAAAATACCTCCCTGGATAATCATTTTCATCAGTGCCACTTTGAAGATGTCAGAGTGAGACTGCCTAATAATATAAATATATAGGCATTCAGAATGCCTGGAAATACTATACAAAATGCTGTTCAGTGCCACAAAGGTTACATATACTTCTTTTAAAATGGCCATCAATGTCTAACTGATAATGCCACATTTAGATTGATCTTCTTTTACTCTGTTCCAACAACTCCTTAATTACTGAGAGGAGGAACACTTACAAGTACAGTACAGAGAAGCAGGAATAGAGACATTAGGAAAAAAAGGCTACGACACAAGTCTTTTATTGATATTTTAAAAAGTCAAACAATGACAAAAAGTTATTCTTCCTTCTATTCAGCTTTGGCAAGGTTATGCCAGCCTTAACCAACAATGCAACAAAATTGTTAACAACAAGAATAATGTGTTCATTATCACTAAACCCCTCAGGTTTATAGAATGTACATACATATGGACAATATATCCCAAAACGTCCATAAAACTACAAATTACAAGCTAGAGGTGAGTGTTGGCAGGCAACTGTTGGTTGGCACTAGAAGCCTGTTTGCAGACAAGCAAAAAGAATAGAAATGACTGTATAAACTTTGAATTTTTGCCAGTGCAACTCCATAATGGACATACTGTTTTTATAGGAATATTGCTGAGTCATCAACACTTGGAGAGAATGGCAAAACAAAAGGGGATATTATTTAGTAATCTATAGCTAATCTGGAGTGTGCAGTCAAAATGTGAAACATTAGGTTATCATAATGTTAAGTGTTATTAATGTAGATACAGTTAAATGTATGTCATCCTTGTCATCAGTAATGACAAGAAGTCGTCCAGAAAATAGGCTGTGGACCTCTAAGATAATGATATCTGGGAAAGAGACCGAATCAGGTATTTTAATCAGCAGGTTTTTCCTTCCAATCCGGTTCTCTAAAAAACAAACCACACAGTTCTGGTAACCCGGCCGCTCTTCACAGCAAAATTCTGCGGAAGTGTAATTTGACTTAATCAAAAGATTTCTGAGGACCTCTCAGTAACAATGTTTTTAAACCATGAGGCTCATAAGACTGGAATACATTATAAAAGCTTTTATTGGGCCATCAGTCTATGTTCATATAGTTTGCTAATAGAATAAATTCAGCAACAAAATAAATAAATATGAAAAATATTAAATATTCTCCATCTCAAATTGGCTAAAGAGGTCCTGCACTACTAGACAGGGATCTCCTGGTAAACCTAAACATTATAAGGGTGGAGACATATAAACATTGCATATCAACACTAAAACTGACAAAGCCTGTAAAGCATATTACAAGGAAAATAAAAATGTGGAGCTGCTTTGTTCCTAAATGTTGGTGACTAGAACAATCTTTAACTCTAAATATCAGGTATGGAATGATCCAGGAATAAGTTAGCCTTCTACAAAGCAGTCCTATCTCTGTTAGAATGACCATGTATTAATGTTAATCCCATTTACATGCCGAACAGTGACCTGAAGCCTTGGTAATCAAGTAAGATACCCCAAAAACATAACTGAAGTAGAATGAGAATGAGAGAATAATATCTTCAGACTAGTGCTAAAAAAGTAGAATAGATATGGAAAGGTACTGTATACAAGAAAAGTTTGTAGAACTTGGCAATGACCATAGTAGTACAAATGTCTTACTTTATTATTTACAGTATTGTAGCTATGGTATCAGCAGTGGAATATTTTTTCTGTCTGATCAAGTACAAAAAGAGATGGTTTTGACAAGATTGTAGTTTGAGTATGAATCAGGTAATGTGAAATATCAATAATATAGACGCTTCCTAATGCCCAACTCCAGCCCGAGAGGCTTTTTTTTTCTTTTTTTCTACAAGACCTAGGGGACTAAATGAAGAAAAAAAAATCAGCTGTTTATGAGAAGCTTATTGTACAATCTCTAAATGCCTTGGTTCTAGATTTCTAGAACTAGAATTCTAAAACCTCATATACAGATTTGCAGGAGTTAAAGTGATTGTAAAGGTTTTTTTTTTGTTTTTTTTTAAATAACAAACTTGGTATACTCACCTGCTCTGTGCAAGGGTTTTGCACAGAGCAGCCCCGGTCCTCCTTTTCTGGGGTGTGGCACTCCTGGCCCCTCCTCTTCATTGGGTGCCCCCACAGAGAGCTGCTCTCCATGGGGGAACCCGTGCGGGTGCGCTCATGAGTCCCCCTGCCTCGTCTATTGACGCAGACAGTGGGATTTGGCCCCGCCCCCCGCATCACTAAATTTGATTAACAGCAGCAGGAGTCAATGGCTCCCACTGCTATCAATCTATCCAATGAGGACCTGAGACAGCAGCTGGAGCCGCTGGGCTCATGCTCATTGCTGGAATGATCGGCTACAGGTAAGAAAAAGGGAGGGGGGGGTCTGGTGGACAGGTTTTTCACCTTCATGGAAAGAATTCATGAAGGTGAAAAACCATGAGATTTTACAACTCCTTTAAGTCAAGAAGACTAGGCAAAGAAGGGCAAATAATGTATTTTTAAACAGCAATTAATTTTTTATTTTTTTTTTGCAAGGCAGACCTTTCTAACTGAAAAGAAGGCAATTCAATTTTAAATCTTCATTGTAGACATTTGGGTTAATTTACTAAAACTGGAGAGTGCAAAATCTGGTGCATAGAAACCAAAAGCTTCCAGGTTTTAGGGTACATTCACATTAGAAGCGGGTTTGAATTCGTGCATGTCCAGCTGAATTCACACAGTTTCAAACCCGCATTTTATTGCAAGTTCAATGGCGATTTAAAAGACATCTGTGCAGTTTCACTGCACAGATGTCTATAGAAAACGTGCCCCAAAGTCACTAAAAGTAGTGCAGGAACTACATTTGGAAGTGGGTGCGGCAAAGTCGGCGTCGCACCGATTCAGATGCTGCCATTGCCGGCAATAGGCTGCGATTTACATGCGATTTGACATGCCAAATTGCCCCAATGTGAACGGGGGCTTATTGTCAAAACTTAATTGAGCAAGCTGAAGTTGGAAACTGATTGGCTTGCATGCACAGCTGCACCAGATTTTGCACGCTACAGTTTTAGTAAATCAACTGCTGTATGAGAACATTCATACAAGGTAGCCCTCCATTAGATTGTCAATAAGTGCTGTAAACAGTTGCAAAAATATTGTCAATCTGTATTGCAAAACCTATGCAATATCAATTGAGCATTATTGCCTGGAGTTGTGAAAAAATGTGTAGTTTAGTAGAGTTCAGTTTGTAATAGCTAAAAAGTATTATCCCCAGTTCCGTGACAATATAGGCCACAGAAGACTATTAATGAAACAAAAACCAACAGAACTAATAAATCAAACTTAAAAAAACTATGTCAACTGCTGTCACAGGACCCCAATGTAGTGTCTCGAACTATGATCCTATAAAGCCCAAAGCAGGCACAGCGTTATACACTCAAAACAAATGCTCAACAAAACTCAATAAAAGAAAGTCCATAAATAAAAACATAAATCTATCACATTCCTTGCTAGGGGAGAAAGATGTAAACAAACAAAAGTGTGTAAAAAAAATAAAAATAAAATAACAAATAAAAGAAAAAAAATAGCTAGATTAAAGTGGTTTTAAAGTCAGAAGGTTTTTTTATCCTAATTAAGATAAGCCCCCCCCCCCCAATACTTACCTGAGTTCATCTTGATTCAGAGATGTTGCAGGAGTGTCTCGGGTGCCCAGCACTCTCCCTCACCATTGGCTGAGATGGCAGTGTGGCACCATTGGCTCCTGCTGCTGTCAAATAAAGTCAATGAGCCAATGAGGAAAGAGGAGGAGGGGCCAGGCAGCGGCTTCGTGTCTAAGTAGACAAAGGAAGCTGAGGCTGGGGTGCCCCCATAGTAAGCTGCCTCCTTTGGGGGCATTCAACAGAAGGGGGAGGGGCCAGGAGTGGCAAAGATGGACCTGAAAAGAGGAGGATCTGGGCTGCTCTGTGCAAAACCGCTGCACAGAGCAGGTAAGTATAACATGTTTTTTTTTTAAGCAAAAAAAAAAGACGAGACTTTAGTATAACTTTAAGGCTTGATATAGGTCATTGTCAAGGTGAGAGTCAAAGGTTGGGGTCCAAGGTACGGGTCAATATATTTTGAGTAGGATTTTTTTTTTAAAAAGCATTTTTTTATAATTAGTATCAGTGTTAATGTGTTTTAAAGGGCACCTTTGCCTATGTAGACAAAAATCCTTGTACCAGCCTTGTATATGATCACAGAAGACTATGCCGATCTCATAGATTCTTTAGATGGCCTTGCAAATGTTTTAAAAATAAATATTTGGTGCAAAATAAAATTACCTACCGTATTTAATGGATTATTATGGTATTAATGTGATATTTAAGTGATTAACAGCACTGCAATTGAATTGAAATGTCTTAGACCCTCTTAGAGTAATACATTTATTTAAATGAGAAATTACCTTGTGGTTGGTTAAACTATGTCAAGCTGAGAAGGTGCAGAAGATCAAAACGACATCAAGCCATTGTTTCATTACAAAAATACTGTAACACCTGAATGATTGTTATGATTTTTTATTAGGGTTTATGGCAGATTGGAACCTTTTTAGTGATCATTTTACTTTTGTAAAGTATTTAATATCGAAATAGGATGAATGTTTGCGTTTTACATATTCATTTTTGATTGAAAACCTACTGTTACATTTAGTTATTTTTTCATGTATCAGTTACAATTACAAGTCTACTATTCTTTTTATATTATAAAAACATATTTAGATGGCATAGTGGTTAATATTATTGAAGATAAATGTATTGTGTACCTCACAGTACTTACTTTAAAAGCCTTAATATTGCCATAAATAACTTTTGGGTCAAATGCCTCCTTTTTTCTTAATCCATTTTAAATTAAGTCTTGTCCGAAAATAAATGTTGTTTAGCTAGTAGCTTGACACTTAAGCTTGTGGTCTTCATCTGCTACACAGCTCAGGTTATTAGTGTCAAGTCATTTCTACTCAGAAAAGTCAACAGCTGAAGGTGCATGAAGTCTAAATTACAATCATTTTGGGTTCTGTAGCTCAGATGAAAAAGAAGCTTTTACTCTCTGCATCTAATGTATTTTAACCCACTCACAGTTTCAAGGGCACTGAAGCCACCTGTTTAGTACAATGAGAGAATCAAAGATCATGGAACATTCTGTAAAAATTACTGGGACATTAACATACAGTTAAGAAAATAAATATTTCAAGAAAAAAAAAAAAAAGAATGGTGTTTTTTTCATGTATTTTATTACCAATTATAAGTTAATAAACAACAAATCTAAAAAATGTTACCCGTGACTTTTATTGCCATATGCAAAACTCTAAAATGTTTGTACCTTCTGCCTATAAAGGTATGTGTGAATGTTTCCACCATAAATAAACACACACTTACATTTTAGATCTTTAGGTTGAATATTGATATATTGTATTTTTTTTAAATAGCATTTACAATTTAAAACAGTTAAGGGGTAATAAAACTTGAGGTGCTCTATCCCTCATCATTGGCCAATACCTATAACTAAAGCTGTATCTTAATTGAGTACAATCATGGTACTGTATATATTTGGGCACATACAGTATGTAAATTAGGTCTTAAGTATTAGACATTAGACTAAAGGGAAACTCTCATTTGGGGCTGATTTTACTTTATTATTTTTAAGTTTTATGACTTTATATGTTTTGTTATATTTTACAATGTGAATCAAATATTTGTTTTTACAAATGAACATGTTACGTGTATGTGAAACCAATAACAAATAATTACTTAGTGCAGATAAACAGTCCTTAGGTATGGTAGCTGCATAGCTTTGTTTTGAGGCTCTTTTTCCCCATTATTTTTTTGGTGATCTTGCCAGGAACACACTTCCTGTTCTAGGGGGACAACACTTACAAACTTAACTTATTTATAGAGAAGCAGCATTGCCACCCTAGGACAGGAAGTGTGTTAGGACTATAGAATGCCTCCACACTCTTTTCATCTATATAACATACAGGGAGGTGTTTCATAGTCTACAGAGAGAAATTAAAACAATTCTAACTGCCGACAGTACAGTGCAGGCAGAATGTATGAAATGTTTTCAGCTCACTAGATTTTTGCAAGGATCAACAGGTATTTTTGGCAATTAAAGAACAGATATAACAATACCCTTATATATATATATATATATATATATATATATATATATATATATAAAACAGTCAACATTTGAGAACATAAGAAGTTAATTAATTTTTATGGTTTACATATACTTTAATACATTGCACTCCTGAGACAGCCATTTTGAATTAGTTATTTCCCTAACTGAAGCCTTCTACGTAGCCATAGAAGAAACATCAGTATCATGAGTCATTCAGTTGTGTGTATACATTTCAGCTTGAGCTATTGAGGTCTGTGAATAGTCCCAGTCTCTGGTCTTTTACAGACTCCATCAGGTTTTCTTCCAGAATGGTCCTGTATTTGGCTCCATCCATCTTCCCATCAATTGTAACCATCTTCCCTGTCCCTGCTGAAGAAAAGCAGGCCCAAACCATGATGCTGCCACCACCATGTTTGACAGTGGGGATGGTGTGTTCCGGGTGATGAGCTGTGTTGCTTTTACGCCAAACATAACGTTTTGCATCGTTTTGGACCTGCCTGGTGTGTTCCTTGTTCTTCATGATGCTCTCTGCGCTTTAAACGGACCTCTGAGACTATCACAGTGCAGGTGCATTTATACGGAGACTTGATTACACACAGGTGGATTCTATTTATCATCATTAGTCATTTAGGTCAACATTGGATCATTCAGAGATCCTAACTGAACTTCTGGAGAGAGTTTGCTGCACTGAAAGTAAAGGGGCTGAATAATTTTGCACGCCCAATTTTTCAGTTTTTTATTTGTTAACAAAGTTTGAAATATCCAATAAATTTCGTTCCACTTCATTGATTGTGTCCCACTTGTTGTTGATTCTTCACAAAAAATTACAGTTTTATATCTTTATGTTTGAAGCCTGAAATATGGCAAAAGGTCGCAAAGTTCAAGGGGCCGAATACTTTTGCAAGGCACTGTAAGTATATTTTCTTCTATACGAGGTAAGTAAAAAAAAAAAAAAATTGCGATTATCCATTTGTTTTTCAGGTGACCCGGAGCGAGAAGATGGAGGTAAGTATAAATTTAGGGTGGAACTCCACTTTAAGACATGGTGCACCCATGAAAAATGCCTCATCTTTACCGAGCATTATAGCTATTCGAAAGGAAGTGCACAGAGGTAACTTTTGCTTTTCAAACTGTATCTCACTAATTTAAACTCTATAGGAGTTGTACATAGGAGGAGGAGGAGGAGGAGAAGTCTCTCCACTAACTCTGCTGTGTGTATGAACTGAGCCTCAGCCATTGAGTTATGTGAACAGGTTTTATTCCCAACAAAGCAGGGAAGGTTAGCATGAAAAGTATAAAAAGGAGGCATCTGCTGGCTGGAGATTGTAAATTTGGAGTAAACAAGACTGCTTTTTTTTCACAGCATGCAGGTAATGATAACCTGGTAAATAGAGTTTAACAAAACAGTTTGTGTGTGCTAACTTTTAAGAACAGTGGCTTAGTAGCTAGCACTTCTAAATTGCAGGGGTCCTTGGTTTAAATGGAGAGTAAGTCAGGATGTATTTTGCATGAAGTTTGCATGTTCTCCCTGTGCTTGCAGGGCTGTACTCTTGGTACTCCGGTTTCCTCTCACACTGAACAGACATGCTGATAGGTTAATTGGCTCCAATACTTTTATTTATTTTTATTTATTTCAGGTACTTATATAGCGCCTGTCAATTAACTCAGCACTTTACACATATATTGTACATTCACATCAGTCCCTGCCCTCAAGGAGCTTACAATCTAAGGTTTCACAAGTATTTGTGCAGATGTGAGAAAGAGACCTTAGATTGAAAGCTCCTTGAGGGCAGGGACTGATGTTAGAGAATAGTATGTAAAGCACTGCATAAATCGATGGTGCTATTTAAGAAACTAAAATACATTTATACATAGATATACAGTGCTCAGCATAAATGAGTACACCCTAGCAGATTTGTCAGAAACCTCTACTTTCCTTTCAGAATCAACATTTTCTATGGCACTCTATACTAAAAAATACTCCCACAAATGCGGGCCATTGATCACAACCACGATTTGTTAATTTGCACACACAAAAAAGTATTTTTCCTAACAAAACCATTCAAGACCATGTTGCAAAAATGAATACACCCCATTGAAAGTCTTAGGAGAAAAGCTAAATTTTAGACAACAAATACCTAATTTCCAACAATTCAAATATTACATAGTTACATAGTTAGTGAGGTTGAAAAAAAGACACCGGTCCATCCAGTTCAACCTATGATGTGTGTGTGTGTTTGCTTTTAACCGTACATTGTATACCCCTGTATGTTGTGGTCTCTAAGGTGCCCATCTAATAGTTTTTTGAAACTATCAATGCTCCCTGCTGATACGACTGTTTGTGGAAGAGAATTCCACATCCTTACTGCTCTTACAGTGAAGAACCCCTTACGCACTTTAAGGTTAAACCGCCTTTCCTCTAGTTTTAGTGAGTGGCCACGTGTCTTATTGTATCTCCTTTCTCTGAATAGTTTGTTCCTTATGCTAGGGTCGCCAGTACAGTATTTCAATCGTCTCTTCTCCAGAGAGAATAGGTTCAGTGCTTGTAGTCTTTCCTCATAGCTGATGTCCTCCATTCCCCTAATTATTTTTGTTGCCCTTCTCTGGACTCTTTCCAGTTCCAGCACATCCTTCCTGAGGACCGGTGCCCAGAACTGGACAGCATACTCCAGATGTGGCCGGACCAGAGTCTTGTAGAGAGGGAGAATATTTCTGGAGTGAATCCCCTTTTTTATACATCCCAGTATTCTGTTGGCTTTGCTTGCAGCGGCTTGGCATTGCATGCCACTGCCAAGCCTGTTGTCTACCAGTACCCCCAAGTCTTTTTCCATCCTAGACTCACCCAGAGGTTCCCCCCCTAGTGAGTAGCTTGCTTTCTGGTTTCTGGCACCCAAGTGCATTACTTTACATTTTTCAACATTAAACCTCATCTGCCGTGTAGTTGCCCACCCCGTTATTTTGTTCAGGTCCGCTTGTAAGGTTTCCACATCCTGCATAGAAGATATTGGCAAGCCTAGTTTAGTATCATCTGCAAATACTGAGATTGTACAAGATATCCCCTCCTCTAGATCATTTATGAATAAATTAAACAGGATTGGTCCCAGGACAGAACCCTGGGGGACCCCACTTTCCACACCCGCCCAATCCGAGTACTCCCCATTAATCATCACCCTCTGGACTCTCCCCTGGAGCCAGTTCTCTATCCAGGTACTCACCTTATGGTCCATACCTACCTTCCTTAGTTTGTACAGTAAGCGTTTGTGGGGAACGGTGTCAAAGGCCTTTGCAAAGTCCAGATACACCACATCCACAGGCTTAAATTTATCTAGATGGCAGCTCACTTCATCATAGAAGGTTAATAGATTGGTTTGGCAAGAAGGATTTTTCATGAATCCATGCTGATTACTACTAATAATACAGTTTTCATTACTAAAGTCTTGTATGTGGTCCCTTAACATCCTCTCCAAAATCTTGCAGACTACAGATGTTAGGCTGACCGGGCCAATAGTTACCCGGGATACATCTCGGCCCCTTTTTAAATATTGGTACCACGTTGGCTTTTTTTCCAATCCGCTGGCACCATACCCGTCTGTAAACTATCCTCAAAGATCAAGAATAATGGTCTGGCAATCACCTGGCTGAGCTCTTTAAGAACCCTCGGGTGCAGGCCATCCGGTCCCGGTGATTTATTTATGTTAAGTTTCTCTAGTTTAGTTTTAAGTCTATCTTCAGTTAGCCATGGTGGCACTTCCTGAGGTGTGTTGTTTAGTTCGGCATTACAAGCTAGGTTCGTGTAGCCCCCCGATTCTTCTGTGAAGGCTGAAGAGAATAAATTATTTAACACTTCCGCCTTTTCTCTGTCCTCAGTGGCCATATTTCCTTTGTCATCTTTTATGGGACCAATGTGTTCTGGCCTCGCTTTCTTACTGTTTATATACTTACATAATTTCTTGGGGTTCTTTTTACTCTCCTCCGCTATATGTCTCTCGTGTTCTATTTTAACCGCCCTGATTTCGTCTTTACATTTCTTATTACACTCTTTGTAATGCTTAAATGCTGCCAATGACCCCTCAGTCTTGTATTTTTTGAAGGCCTTTTCTTTAGCACTAATATGCATTTTTATGTTGGAGTTTAGCCACCCAGGGTTTAGTTTTGCTCTTTTAAATTTATTTCCCTTTGGAATGCACTGGCCAATCCCCTTGTTAAGTATGCTCTTGAAGCACTCCCATTTTTCCTCCGTGTTCTTTGTTCCCAGGGTTCTATCCCATTTGATATTTTCTAGCAGCGAGCGCAGTTTTGGGAAATTGGCTCTTTTGAAATTCAGTGTCCTTATATTACCCTTAGGCTTCCTATTACTGTAATTAATACTGAAACTTATTGACCTATGGTCACTGTTTCCTAAGTTGCCCCGTATTTCTATATCCGTGAGCAGGTCTGTATTGTTGGTAATCAGTAGGTCAAGTACAGCATTGTTTCTTATTGGTGTGTTCACCATCTGACCCATGAAATTATCCTGCAAAACATTTAGGAACTGCCTAGCCTTGGCTGAGTGTGCGGTTCCTTCTGCCCAGTCTATTTCAGGATAATTAAAGTCCCCCATTATAATGACATTTCCCATCCTTGCTGCCAATCCTATCTGTAAAATGAGGTCCACCTCCCCCTTCTCCCTCTGGTTGGGGGGCCTATAGCATACGCCCAATATTACCTTCCCCACCGTGCCTTCCCTTTGAAGCTCTACCCATAGGGATTCTGCCTCGTCCTTAGCTCCATTATTAATATCATCCCTCATATTTATCTGTATACTGTTCTTAATATACAGACATACCCCTCCCCCTTTTTTACCTTCTCTATCTCTGCGATAAAGGGAATACCCCTGAATGGTCGCCATCCAGTCATGAGAGCTGTCAAACCAAGTCTCTGTTATCCCCACAAAATCTAAGTCCTCCTCAAACATCAGTAGCTCCAGCTCTCCCATCTTGTTGGCCAGGCTTCTGGCATTGGTAAACAAACCTCTTAATTTTGACCGGTTACATATATCCTCATTTGATGTTTTTAGGCTGCTCTCTTGATTTTTCCCCATACCCACCCTGGGTTTAGGAGCTCCGAACACCCTACCGCTAATGCCCCCATTTGTGCCCTCTGATTCTTGCTTTCCACTGGCTAATTCTACATCTGTACCCTCCCCCCCGTCACCTAGTTTAAAAGCCCCTCTAACTTATCGGCCATCCTCTCACCCAGTACGGCTGCACCCTCCCCATTTAGGTGCAATCCGTCCCTACCAAAGAGCCGGTGGCCGACTGAGAAGTCGGCCCAGTTCTCCAGGAACCCGAAACCCTCCTTACTACACCAGCTCCTCAGCCACTTGTTAACTTCCCTAGTCTCCCGCTGCCTCTCTGGTGCGGCTCGAGGTACAGGTAGTATTTCAGAAAATGCTATCTTGGAGGTCCTACTCCTCAACTTAGCTCCTAAGTCCCTGAAATCGTTTAGGACTCTCCATCTTCCTCTGCCTATGTCATTGGTACCCACGTGTACCATGACAGCTGGGTCTTCCCCAGCCCCACCCAATAATCTGTCCACCCAAACCGCGATGTGCCGAACCCGAGCGCCCGGCAAACAACGGACTGTTCGGCGCACACGGTCTTTGGGACAGATTACACTGTCTGTCCTTCTAATAATTGAGTCCCCTAACACCAGCACCTGTCTTTCCTTTCCCTTTCTCCCGGCCTCACTGGAGGAGTTCTTCCCCTGGCAGCTAGGGGCGTCGCTCTGCTCCAGCAATGCTGGTCCCTGACTGGTTTCCCCAACATCACACAACGGGGCGTATCTATTGGGGTGCTCCAGCCCAGGATCAGCCTCCTTGCCTTGTTCCCTTCTACCCCTCCTAACTGTCACCCCTCTACTCTGCTCTGATGCCTGCACCTCCAATACTCCGCCCACCTCTGTGCAGACCCCTGCCTGCACCTGACTGGTACGATCCTGGCTCTCCTCCGGTATGGACATTCGTCTCAGTGTTGCCAGCTGCTTCCCTAGATTCAGGACCTGAGCTTCCAGGGAAGCAACTTGCTTACATTTTGCGCATTTGTATTCGCCCTCGATCGCATGACCGAGGAACGCATACATATCACAAGATGTACACCGAGTCGCATCTCCACACCCGCCGGGCATTGTACCTACTAATCTAATGGGGATTCAGTGATTTAAGTCTATCCTATGTGGCTATTTCCTGGCTTCCTAACTCTACCTTCCCACCCTCTGGTACTCCACTACCCTCACTTGACACTCAGTTGCACAACACTCACAATCTCACAGCCCGGTCAGTCGCACAACACTCCCAGTCGCACCACCCGGTCAGTCGCACAACACTCACAGTCACACGGCCCGGTCAGTCGCACAACACTCTCAGTTGCCCAACACTCTCAGTCGCACAGCCCGGTCAGTCGCACAACATTCACAGTCGCACATCACTCACAGTCACACGGCCCGGTCAGTCGCACAGGTAATAATAGGTACTCACAGACCCTCAGGTAGTAATAGGTACTCCCAGACACTCATGTAGTAATAGGTACTCCCAGACACTCAGGTAGTAATAGGTACTCCCAGACACTCAGGTAGTAATAGGTACTCCCAGGCACTCGGGTAGTAATAGGTACTCCCAGACACTCGGGTAGTAATAGGTACTCCCAGACACTCGGGTAGTAATAGGTACTACCAGACACTCGGGTAGTAATAGGTACTCCCAGACACTCGGGTAGTAATAGGTACTCCCAGACACTCAGGTAGTAATAGGTACTCCCAGACACTCAGGTAGTAATAGGTACTCCCAGACACTCAGGTAGTAATAGGTACTCCCAGACACTCAGGTATTAATAGGTACTCCCAGACACTCAGGTATTAATAGGTACTCCCAGACACTCAGGTAGTAATAGGTACTCCCAGACACTCAGGTAGTAACAGGTACTCCCAGACACTCAGGTAGTAACAGGTACTCCCAGACACTCAGGTAGTAACAGGTACTCCCAGAAACTCAGGTAGTAACAGGTACTCCCAGACACTCAGGTAGTAACAGGTACTCCCAGACACTCAGGTAGTAACAGGTACTCCCAGACACTCAGGTAGTAATAGGTACTCCCAGACACTCAGGTAGTAATAGGTAATCACATATACTCAGGTAGTAATAGGTACTCCCAGACACTCAGGTAGCAATAGGTACTCCCAGACACTCAGGTAGTAATAGGTACTCACAGATACTCAGGGAGTAATAGGTACTCCCAACACTCAGGCAGTAATAGGTACTCACAGATACTCAGGTACTACACTACACCCTCAGTCAGTGTTCAATCTCAGTCACCAGTCTTACCTAGTGTGTGTCCCTTTAAGCCTGTCACTTGCAGTTCCTGACGGTGATTCCTCCCTCCTCCCTCAGTCTTCCTCTCTGCACCCGCCTCCCTCGGTCACTTCCCGGTCAGCTTTTGCTAGTCTCCTCTGCTCTAAGGGAGGATTTACTGCCGCCCGCAACAAGGGAGGGGGGTTACCGCACCGCTCACCGCCCGCTTTTACTTCGGGGGGGGGGGGGGGGGAATCTAGCACCGGACGCCGCCGCAGCAAGGGAGGGGGGGTTACCGCACCGCTCGCTGCCCGCTTTATTTGGGGGGGGTTCTAGCACCGGACGCCGTCGCCGCTCTACTGGGGGGGTGGGGGGGGGGTACTCACACACACACGATCTGTCACACACCCGCTCCTCTCACACGCACGCAGCCACTGATCACTGATCCCGCACTCTCTGCTCCTCTGCTCTGCTCCACAGCAGACCAGCAGACAGCGGATTATAAAAGGGCATTACTTAACATAGAAAACCCCTTCCCATTTCATGCTGTCAGTAATGGCACCACATGGAAGAGAAATGTCACAAGGCCTGAGAAAGAAAATCATTTCTTTATACAAGAAATGTGAAGGCTACAAAAAAGATCAGCAACGTTTTACTTATCAGTCAGAATACTGTAGCAAAAGTGATACAAAAATTCAATAAAGATGGAACTGTAATCATCTCACAATGAAGTCCAGGCCGTCCACAGAGGTTAAGACCTCTGATGAGAAGAAAATTGCCATGCAAGTTCACTACAGTTAGCTAAAGAAGAAGCAAGCCAAACTGGGGTGATTGTTTCCCATGACACAATACTGCATACACTGCAGAGGAATGGCATGCATGGGTGTCCTCCACGAAGAAAGCATCTCCTAAAGCCCATGCACAAAAAAGCCCACCTAGAATTTGCCAGGGCTCATGCTGAAAAAGAAGAAGGTTACTGGGACTCTGTACTGTAGAGTGATGAGACCAAGATAAATGTTTTTGAAACTGATGGCTTTAAAACTGTATGGCGTCGCAAATGTGAGGAGTACAAAGAAAAAGCACGGTGCCTACAGTAAAACATGTTGGTGACAGTGTCCTTCTGTGAGGCTGCATGAGTGCTGCTAGTGTCGGGGGGCTGCATTCCATTGATGGCATCATGAATTAACAAATGTACTGCTCTATATTGAAAGAGAAGATGCTACCATCACTCTGTGTCCTTGGTCGTCGTGCACTTTTCCAACATGACAATAATCCAAAAACACACATCTAAGGCCACTGTTGCATTTCTGAAGAAGAACAGGGTGAAAGTGATTCAGAAGCCAAGTATATCTGCTGATCTGAACCCAATCGAACACCTATGGGGAATTCTGAAGAGACAAGTTGAGGAACACTCTCCATCCAGCATCCAGGCTCTAAAAGAGGTCGTTCTTGAAGAATGGAAAAAGATCAATGTTGTAATATGTCCCCAACTTTTTCATTCCATGCCCAGAAGACTTGATGTTGTTCTTACAAATCATGGACGTCATACAAAATACTAGATGTAGTAGTTTTGTTTTGGGGTTTATTCATTTTTGCATCAAGTCATTTTAGTAAACCTGAAGATTACTTTCATGCAATGAGATAAACAAATGTATAAAACTCAGTTTTGGCAAAATTTAGAAATTGTTCTTGCATTCATTAAGTTATTGATTAAAATCTTACTTCTCAAAAGGGGTTAACTCATTTGTTCTGAGCACTGTATGTGTATATATATGTATACACTGTATATATACAGTATGTATATATATATATATATATATATATATATATATATATATATCTGAACACAATAAAATGTTTAAAAGATTTTAACAAGTGCTTTTGTAAAAACAAAATCTAGCACATATCTAAAGTGGGCTGAGGTAACAGATTTTTATATCCAAGCAGCCCTGAAATAATTCCTGAGCTGAATCCGTAATGGTAACATTGCCTTTTCTATCTTCCCACACGATGCACAATGAAATGCTTCAGATATTGTTTTGCCTTTACTTTAGTATATCATCTATAATTGCTAAGCCTTAAGTCTCTAATACCAGTGACGTTTGTTAAGTGATGTACAGTCACCAAGTATTCCTGAAATAGTTTCTAAGCTAAAAAATACAAGCATATTTGCTCTGCAACTTGCACTGTGGCACTAATGAGCATTTTCAATGTAGCAAAAATCGGTCTCCTAATTTTGGTATTCACACTTTGGCAATGATAGGCATTTTGTCTGTGCCAATTTCACTACTTTAATCATAAGTATATTTACTTTAAATTAATGTACTAATCAATGTTTTCACTTAAGCATAAATTAGATTTCTTTACTGAAGTAATAAAGGTCATTTTCATTGAAATGATGAAATAGAAAATGATTCAAGGGCACTGTACCAATGCTAAAAGCATATTAATCAGCTTGGTATAGAATGCCTCCTCATATGACAGTATAGAAAACTGCCCAAGGCCCCATGAGTACTTTAAACCACTTGAACTCCAGAAGGTTTTATCCCCTGACCAGAGCATTTTTTGCTATGCAACACTGTACCCAAATGGAATTTGTATCATAATTTCACGAGTCCTTCAGCTGTCTGGGACTCTCCCTCCTGATTGGCTGAGACATAGCACGGTGCCATTGGCTCCCGCTTCTGTCAATCAAAGTCAGTAAGCCAATCAGGAGAGAGATGGGGCGCGACCCGAAAGACAGCTCCATGTCTGAATGGACACACGGAGCTGCAGCTTGGCTCGGGTGCCCCCATAGCAAGCTGCTTGCTGTGGGGGCACTCGACAGGAGGGAGAAGCTAGGAGCAGCAAAGAGAGACCCAAGAAGAGGAGGATTCGGGCTGCCCTGTGCAAAACCAACTGCAAAGAGAAGGTAAGTATAACATGTTTGCTATTTAAAAAAAAAAAAACACAAGACTTTACAATCACTTTAAGCTATTAGGAAGCAAATGAATGAGCGGATAAGAAGTATGAACCCATTTTGTATCAGTTGGCTAAAAGCAGTTAATTTTGCTTATACACCACACTCAACTTCACTCAGAACTGAAAATTTGTATTGGACAGCCACCTATTATCCATATTAAATATTTGGTACAGGTTAGATAAAATAGAACAAAAGGATGGCAATATAAGAAGAAAAAAAATGTTCAGTGTTGGAGAAAAGAATGTGTAAAAATTCACTTTGGAAACTATGGAACTATGAATTACGGTACATCCAGGAAGCATAACAGTTGTACCGCATATAAAAAAATCAAAAGCTGTAACACTTGTCCTGCAATTTTAGAAGTTCAGATTGAGGACCATTTAGAAATTAACAAAGTTGAATGAATAAAGCAGTATTAAACCCAAAAGTGCACATTTGTTATATTGCAGGTTGCCAATTCTTAGATGTGGTGGCTGCATTACCTTTCTTTCTTAGGCTTTCTCTGTTTTTTTTTTTTGTTATGGTAAGTCAGTTGTTTTTTTTTTTTTAACAGAACAAGCTGCCCCGCAAATGTAGCAGTTAGATGGTTGGGACAAATCATTTACCACTGACATGGGTACTTACAATGATTATTTCTTTTGGTATAAATAAAAGTTAAACTGTTGCTGTACCTGCAGTTTGAGCTGGAGTTTGGCTTCAATGTGTTAGTGCATCTAAATCTGCTAATTCTAGATCTGCTAATCTCACATTCCCCTCCCTACTGTCCAGAGTACTCCTGTGCTCCTTCATCCAGAGTAGAGGCACTCTAAGGCAGGAGGCATGTTACTGATTAAGTATAAGATATTTGTTATCCTAATTAAAAAAAAAATAGGATTGGGGTGGGGGGTTCGCTAATGCTACAATTCGTTTTTGTATGTGTATTTGGAGCAAAACATTGTGTGAGCAATGCAGCAATTGGAGCAATCCCTAGGGGTGTGGGCTGATATCTAAATAATTACAGTGATCACCAATCTAGGCAGTTAAAACTTCACAAAAACAAAAAAAAATGCATAAACAAAGGTCATGCTAGTGAAAATTTAAAACCTACATTTATTTCTGCACTGAAATGTAATAGGTTACCCAAGAGCTGCACCTTTATATCACCCGCATACCAAAAGTGATGTGAAAACATATATAACACAAATATTAATGCGCTTCTTGTTACAATGCAAATAAAATACAGTACCGAAACTTTTTTAACCACTTAAGCCCCGGAGGATTTGGCTGCTAAAGGACCAGGGTTTTTTTTGCGATTTTTTACTGCGTGACTTTAACGGACAATTGCGCGGTCGTGCGACGCTGTACCTAAACGAATTTGACGTCCCACAAACAGAGCTTTCTTTTGGTGGTATTTGATCACCTGTGCGATTTTTTGATCACGCGCTATAAACAAAAAAAGAGCGTAAATTTAGCAAAAATAACAATATTTTTCACATTTTTTTATATGAAATTCCCCCAAAAAAAATGTAAAAATCAAAATTTTTTAACATTTTTCGGCCAATTTGTTTTATGCTACCTATGTTTGGTAAAAAAAAATCGCAAAAAGCGTATTTTGATTGGTTTGCGCAAAAGTTATCGCGTTTACTAACAAAGGGAAAGATTTTTGTCATTTTTGGTGTTTTTTTTTTTAACGCGTAATGGCGGCGATCTGCGATTTTTTTTTCGGTACTGCGACATTGCGGCGGACAGATCGGACCCTTGACTGACATTTTTGACACTTTTGGGGGTACCAGTGACATTACTGCAGTAATCAGTGCTATACATATGCACTGTTACTGCAAAAATGACACTGGCAGGGAAGGGGTTAACTTTATTGGACAGGGAGGGGTTAAATGTGTCCTAGGGGCGTGATTCTAACTGTGCAGGGACATTCCTATTGGTGTAAAAGCAAAGATCAACCGTTCTACATAGTAGAACGGACAGATCTTCACTTTTACACAGGGAGAACTGACAGGCAGCTTGTTTACACAAGCCGCTCTGTCTTTCTCCCTTCACAGGAGCGATCGTAGTGTGACTGGCGGACATCGAGTCCGCCGGTCACACGCACTGACTTGTCTGTGAACGAGCCGCGGCGGGCGCGCGCCCGCCCGCAATAGGCTCGCAAGTCAGTGACAGGCGAGTGACGTACCGATACGTCACTCTGCCTGGCCGGGGCTGACCGCCGCAGTATATAGTCGTGCGGCGGTCGGCAACCGGTTAATATGCAAGCAAAAAGTGAATTAAATGGTCCATATAATTCAATATGAATGTAATTAGTTCATGTGCCAACAGCAACAGAAGCATGTAGTGGAATGAAAGTAATTCTAAGTATTCTAAAAATAATTATGTATCCCACCAGGTATCAAGCCACGTGAAATGTTAGGGAAATACACCATACACACGTGCCCTCCAACGTAATAAAGCCACTTACCAGAGGTCATGACCTCCAATTACAGAGATCAGGCACACATAAAAAGCAATAGACCCCTACTAGTGTCTCTAAGTATGGTCCACGGGATTCCAACATATGATAGTCACCAATACAGTCGCCATAACCTCGGATCGGACTTAAATAGCCACAATAGAGGGAAAGGAACACAGGCCGCACATAGCTTAAATACTGCTATTATATGTTTAATGTTAAAACAACCAAAAGGTACTCATGGAAAATCATAAGCAATCCAATAGTATGGAGCCTCACCAACAGCCGGAATCGGCGGGCGTAATAAGGTCACACGTTCGTGCCCCCACCCAACGCTTTTCGCATCACAGTGCGTTGTGAGGGAAACAGGAACATGAACGGGCGACGACGAAACGAAAAGCAGACGACTATATAGACTGCTCCAGTCATGTGATTGAATACAAATTTAAAAGATCTACAGAAAAATGGCATCCGTCATGTGATTGAATATAGATTTAAAAGATCTACAGAAAATGGCATCCGCCATGGGTGACAGTAGTGCACAAATGAAGACTGAAGATCGAACTGTGCTCATCAATATACAATTCTCTACTACTGGTTTAGAAAAAATGCACCATGCGTGGTTATAAAATCATAAAAGTCTACAAGCATGATGGATAGAATAAAAATATCAAGAAAGCATTTGACCTGAAAACCTTGTCAACATGTTTAGAGAACTCAGAGATATAGAAAACAGATCCGGGCCACGCCTCCCACCCCCCCCACCAAACCTCCATATTGATCATTGAAGCTGCCTGTCATGTTAAAGGAGAAGTACAACCAAAGCTCATTTGACTGTACTTCTCCTGTGGCGCACCGGTGTGCAATTCGTTCAGCACTCCTGTGACCCGTTTTCAGCTAACAGTGGGCTGAAGCATATGGTCGGGATCCCCCCAGAAGCCTGGAGACTAAGACAGCCCCTCCCACCACCCCCTCCACAGCGCAGCACTCCAGTGAGTGGGGGTGGAGGGGAGGTGTGAGAGCAGACAGCAGTGACTGATGGTCTCTGATTGCTCAGTTCTTAGTCTGAGAGCCGGTGGGGGCCCGATGCTGCATCTACCTAGGTAAATATGATTTCTAAAAAAAATAAAAGTACCTCTTTGTTACTGGAGCAGCAAAAGCTTAAGAGTGTCATCCAAATTTGATTGTTACATGAAGTCAGCTGGGTCCATATAACTTTAAAAAAAAAAAAAAATTGTGATCCCTGAATCACTTATTCTCTACTGACTATACTATATGACGTCTAGAGAGATGAGCACTGACATCAGCCGACTAAACACCACTACTCCCCTGTGCCTTTTTCCCCATTTTTCTCCCCTTAATCCTCACTTTCTCACGTACAATCTTTTCCCTCATACTTTCCTCTAGCCCTCACTCCTTTCCCACCCTACCACCCTCATTTTCTATTCCTACCCCCCATTGCTTTTGCCCCATGCAGTTATTAACCACTTCCCGACCACCAGCGGCGTGCTCCCACCCCCACTCGGCAGCGGGGAAGCTGATGCACGGGTCAGGTGGCTCCGATTGCCGTCTGACACCCACAATCGCTCCCCGCTGAGGGAGAAGGGTGGTCGGCTGTTGTAAACACAGCCGACTGCTCTACTCCCTGAAATGATCACAGAGCTGTTGTGATCCTTCTATATAGGATCACATGTCTCTATGGTCATTTCACAAGCCACACCCCCCACAGTTAGAATCACTCCCCTAGGCTCACATTTAACCCATTGATCACCCATAGGTTTAACCCCTTTCCTGCCAGTGTCATTATTACAGTAACAGTGCATATTTTTAGTACTGATTGTCACTGGTACCCCCAAAAGTGTCAAAAATGTCAGTTAGGGGTCCAATCTGTCCACTGCAATGTCGAGTCCCACAAAAAAATAGCAGATCGCCCGCCATTACTAGTAAAAAAACCAAACAATAAAAAATGACATAAATCTTTCCTGTAGTTAGTAGATGCGATACCTTTTGCGCAAACCAATCAAAATACGCTTATTGCAATTTTTTTTACCAAAAATATGTAGTAGAAAACAAATTGGCCTAAAATGTTAAAAAAATTGTGAAATGTATTTATTTATTTATTTTTTTTGAGTCATATAGCAGAATGTGAAAAATATTGTTTTTCTTTTTCAAAATTGTCGCTCTTTTTGTTTATAGCGCAAAAACCACCAAAGGAAAGCTCTATTTGTGGGAAAAATAAGGACATCAATTTTATTTGGGTACAGTATCGCACGGCCGCGCAATTGTCCGTTAAAATAATGCCGTGCTGAATCGCAAAATAGGGCCAGGTCATTAAGGGAGCAAATCTTTCCAGTCTTAAAGTGGTTATACACATCTTAGGACTCACAGGGACACTGCCACACTGGCCCTAAACCTTGAAGTTACATAACTTTGATGTCCTTGTTGGCTTCCACCCAAGTTATTTCCAATGTTGTTACCCTATTTGCACAGTCATGGTGGCCACTGTTGCTGTAGGTTGTTGCTACTATATCTATAAACTTTTTCTATTATTAGTTTTCTTTACAAGACTCAATAAGGGATTAATAAAATGCAAAAGTCATCTGATCTCAGCTGCTTATATCTGCTGATTGTTTTGACGCGCAAGTTTCCCTGAAAGTAACCCCTCATTTTATTACTTTTATCATTTACTCTTTTTCAGCTGCCCAGGTAAATAACAAGTTGCCTTTGCATCAGAAATCTATAGTCTTATTGTTCTCTAGAGTCCAAGCTGTGTTAAAGAGAATTGCTAGTCATTTTATACGTTTTTACCTAAATGTCCTGCCTAAGAGCAAATACAACAAGGTGACTGTTTCTACCTTAAGCCAGAAAGCCTCATCTATTTTTAACTTTTTCATAAATACGTTGGATTTAGCTCTATCTATAACTTTTTAAGTCATATTTTATTATAAATCTCTTTAAAATATTAATCAATGCTGCAGTCTGCTCTACCACCAGGTACTATACAAAGTATATCTGTTTTTTTTTTCAGAGAGGAAATGTGTGACGGAGCACACAGCATATAGGTTCCTGGAAATGCATTTCATAAAGCGTTCTGGACATACTGACAGCCACAATTTATCAACATAAATTACTGTTCTTAGTTGAAGAGCTCTTGTCATCTGACAACAGAAAACTCAAGAAATTGGCTACTGCCTTCTTTGATGATTATCTCTTCTTGAAGAGGGAAATGTTCCCCTATACCCGACATGTACAACATTTTTAGAAAGAAAAGGTTCTTCAGTAGAAGAACATGAAAGACATGACAGCACCATAAAATAAGATATATTAAGCATTAGGTAAGAAAAGAAAAATAAACTCCAGCTTGTTAAGCAGGTATTATCAATGCAAACAAAATATTAGATTAGATATGGAAATGCCCAACATGCACCCTTGTGCTGAACACACAAAGCACATAACCTAAAAAAAGAAAAAAAGGTGGACAATACTTTCTAGTAGCAAGAAGTTGAAGCTTGCTAAACCTCCAAAACATTTTGATCACCTGTCACTTTTAACTTTTTTTCTCCGGTATTATTAGCCCTAATTTTGTATTGCTAGGTGCCAGGTCTTACACAGTAATCTGTAATTGTAAAATATGATACTATCCTTTTTTTTTTTTTAAATATCACAAACTGAGTATTTTTTTCTATCAGGTACCCTAACACAACCTCATCACCTGAAGAAAGAAAAAAAAAAACAAAATAAAAAACAAAAAAAACAAAACAAGCCTTATGGTGACTTCCCCACTATTTACTTTATTTAAGAGTAAAATCAATAATTAGTGCTAAGCTGTAACCTTTAGTGCCGGTGTTCCGTGAGAATTACCTACCCGTGAGAAAAACCTACCCTCGTCCTTTCCGGTTGCACGGCACTGTGTGTAATGCAGCGTTTACATTAAAACAACTGTGCTGCAATACGAGTGATCTCCACTCCTGTCCCTGTCACTTTCCTCATCTCGGCTAGTAAATATAAAAGCGGCGGCGGGTGTATGAAAACATAAATCACGGAGCCGCCAGCCGCTTTTATATTTACTAGCCGAGATGAGGGAAGTCACAGGGACAGGAGCGGAGATGACCCGTATTGCAGCCGAGATGTTTTAATGTAACCGCCGCGTGGGTAGGTTTTTTCCACAGAACAGTGATAATTTCATACTACTGCGCATGCGCACTAGTCTGCTCCTCATCTGCTCCATTAGGTATCCGGGGCTGTAAGCATGCGCACTGCTGCGCTGCTCAGCTGTTCCTGGCCGGAAGTGACAAGGGTAGGTTATTCTCACGGGGTAGGTAATTCTCACGGTACACCGGTTCACACTAGTACGACTTGTCTGCCTGAGAAGTCGCGGTCCGTCGCAGTCCGTTGTGTAATACAAGAACGGTTCTAATAGGAGCGACACAAGTCGCTCCAACTTAGAAAAAGGGTCCTGTACTACATCGGGGCGACCTGGAGCGACTTGCATAGACATTAATTTTATGAAGTCCGTGCAAGTCGCGCCAAAGTCGCGCTGCACGCGACTTTACAGGTTGCCCCCTAAGTCGGATCGCCATAGTGTGAACCGGCTCTTACAATGACAGGAACAGAAATGGTGTCTAAAAATGAATCAATCTTTGAGATGCTACCTTTGTGAGCAACTATACTCTGTATAACATTTTAATGATCCATATTTTTAATGGCGGTAGGATTATGTGAGACACTGGGGTGCTTTTGAAAAGTGTAGTTGGTAAAAAGAACATTAGATACATATATACTATACTGACAAAAAAAAGTATAAAGTAATGCAAGCTGGAAGCATAACATTAGACTAAATAAAACTAACAATAAGGCCCTGTTCACACTTGAGCATTTTTCAGCTCATAAAACGCTCATCTGTGAAAATCCAAAACACCCAACAATCAAAATCCTATTAGTTTCAATGGCCCCTGTTCACATTTGAGCGTATTGTCCCCTGAAGCAAAATGCCTGTAGCTCAAAAAAGTACAGGAGCTTCTTTTTGGGCTCATAAAGAGCTGTTTTGGTCCCACAGAAACTAATGAAAACGCCTTTATGGGCGTTTCACGGGCATTTTTTCTGACACACAGTTGGTCTCCACCCCTTTTACACACCCATTTTTTACATAAATCACATGGTCAGCAAGATGGAGGACAGCAGCCTGCTGTATGAAGCTGAGAGTTTCATTGCTTTGGTGCGGGAACATCCTTGTATTTCTGACACCAAAGACCCAAAATATAAAAACAGGAACTTCAAAGAAAGAGTATGGAAGAGTATGAAATTTCATCAAAAATGGTTGTCTGGTGGTGCAATCTGACACTATCCCATGATAAAGGTAAGTTTTCTAGTGTTTTCTGCAGACATGTTTTGCCTTTGCTGTCCTATCACATTGTATTTCTTGTTGTTCTGCAGCCTGTATTGTACAGTTCATAAGCTGAACTTTTTGCAGACATGTGCATGTTGCCCCCAAGCATGTGAAAACGCAAGGCATGTCTGCGGCCTGCAGGATAATCGCATGGTCAAAAAGACCACGTGATGTCACTGTGGCCCCAGACCTTCAATTTATCATGCGTGGGGGTGCCATTCAGAATGTGTGTTACCCCCCACGCATGTGGAATCGCAGGGAGTGTCTGCGGACTGCAGGATAATCGCATGGTCAAAAAGACCACGTGATGTCACTGTGGGTCCAGAACTTCACGTTTACATGTGTGGGGGTGCCATTTGGAATGCTTGTTACCCCCACGCATAAAGAGGAAGAGGAGGACCACTTTAGCCTCAAAACGCCTGCAAAAAACGCCCCAAAAACGCTCATAAAATGCCCAAAAACACTCATAAAATGCCCAAAATATGCCAGAGAAATGCCCAAGAAACGCTAAAAAAAACGCCCAGAAAATGCCTGAAAACGATAAGCTCAGGTGTGAATGGAGCCTTAGGTAGTAAGGTTGGTATGCTTCTAATGAATAAAACTGCTTTATTTGTCTATTCACCCACTATTTGTATTAATCCCATCATTTGGCAATGACACAGCTCAAACCCTGCCTTGTGCCCACCACCAGAGCTGGATTTCCCATACAGGACAGCGGGGCTGGAGGGGGCCATACTAAACCTCAACATTCACAAATTAAGATAACATTTTCCTGATTTCCCTATCCTAGCCACCTCTGAATATTCATAGCAATGGAATTGAAGGGGCGAGAGCTAAAAACATTTTGAGAAAAGTCAGAAGACATCTCTTCTGTCTATTGGTGGTCGGTACAGTTGGTACCAGTTTTGTATATAAAGCATGCTGTCTCTGGCTTTAGCATTAGGCTCTATTAAAATAATCACACAACACACGCGGCAGAGTTTTTGTTCACAGGAGTGTCACATCATTAAAGAGACTTTCTTATTCCCATCAAGGGCAAAGTGACTGATTACCTTAACGGCACAACTCCCCACACATTGATACTCACTGGAGATGGGCATCAGATTTGGGTTGAACAGAAGTTTGACTTGAACCAAGCCTTAATGAAGCCTGCACTTCATTAAATGGGCAAAAAAACGGCCCATATTTGGCCAGTTCATCCACTGGAACCCCCTACTGATGTTTGTAAACAAATATCAGCCAGGAATCTGTCAACCGGCATTCCCAGCTGGCTTTATTACATGCAGAACCAGGCAGGTGAACATTTTTGGGTTGTAGGTCACTGTGATTGATGAATATGCATTGGATCTACATTGCTGGAACAACGTGATTGACCATGGATTTACATTGAGGGAATTGTTTACTTTGTTCAATACTGGACCTTTTCATGGTGTGGGTGCTTTTATCCATTTTTTTTTTGTTGTAAAAGAGTAACAAGAGGTACTATATACTCCTTACTCAATCTATGTATCAATAGTGGGGCCCTCTTATTCAAAGAGACTTACAGATTCTGATAACCCCTTTGCACCGCACACCCTTATATCCCTTTTGTGGACAGGATATAGAAATGAGGTCCATGGGGGCAAAGTGCCTTGCATGGGCCCCACCCTTCCTGAACCATACCAGACTCACTGTGTGTGAGGTTACATTGCAAGGGGGAATGGGAAAGCCACCCCCCCACCTGCAAGGCACCTTGTGCCAACATCCTTGTAGCCAAAAGTGACTTGGGGGTCCTCAGGGGGAGGGATTATTGTGGTTTGTGTGGGTGTGTGAGACTCATTATATGAGTCTAGAAGCCCTTATTACTTATTCATAAAAAAGTGGAAAAGTAAGTAAAAACATTATAAACAAAAAAAAGAGGTATTTATTAGAAATGAAAGTGCCTCTATGTAAATTCAATCAATCATCAATCTTGTTGTCCAATGAAATAGATCCGCGTCAGTCAGGATGACTCCCCACCTACCAATGTTCATCCACCAACACGACGACTCGCCGTTTCCATAATCCCATGGCAAATGGAAAAATGACAGATCTCCATCCGCCTGCTGTATGTAAACAAGCAGACTGGGGATTCTGGGTGACAATATTTGGTCAATGGTATAAATACACCTACTAGGTGTACAGAGCCGCGCTCATCTAAAGTGCACTGAGTGTTTTATAATTTGTCAAACATTGTGAACCATTGACAAATATTATTATAAGTTTAAATATATAAATTATGGATAAAAGTGCTACAGCAATTAATGAATATAAAGTGCATCAACAATAAGTGAATAAATATAAAGTGCAACAGCAATGAGTGAAAAAATCTCGTATAGAGTCCCATACACCAACAGACTTTAGTGCAGTCTTTAAAGGATTCTTCCACATATAAACAGATCTTCAATCCCTTCACCACATGGACACCCAATGTGTGAAAAGGCTTACCAGAAAGCACCAACCCCTTAATTATAGGGGGTCAGTATAAGCAGAATGATAATCATCAGAATCCAGAGTAGATCTGAGCCCTCCTGGAGGATTTGTCAATGGTTCACAATGTTTGACAAATTATAAAACACTCAGTGCACTTTAGATAAGCGCGGCTCTGTACACCTAGTAGGTGTATTTATACCATTCATACGTTTTTACGATTCAGGTGCAGCTCTTTTATATGGTTCACACCTATATGTTGCACTTTATGATTGATTTATTAATTTTTGTATAGGATTCACACGGTTACACATTATTTTGCCATTTGCGCAGGTACTGTTGGCAATTAATGCCAATATATTTTTATCAATATTTGGTCAATGATATCATCCAGGAACCCTGGCAGGTTTGTTTACAAACAGAAGGCTGCTGGATATCTGTCATTTAGAGGCAGTAGTGGCACTGCTGGTAAATAGGTTTATTAATTTGTTTAAAATCAGATGCTGACCAGGGATCTGTCATTTACACACAGTACTGCTACTACCGCTATATGACAGATCTCTGGCCACTTTTTGTAAACATAAGTAATGGCACCTATATGTAGACACATTAGTTAGACATAGAGGGCTCAGACAGCGGCATTTCCAGAATTAGATCAGAAACGTTTCTCTCATGAAAAGTTTTTGTAAACAAAAGTTCTTGTATAGCAAACAACTGCATAATTTTTAGCACCTTATAGGTCAGTACAAGAATTAAATTGTGTGCCATTATTAGGTCCTTTTACTGTGCAACCCCGAAGTTTATGGTTCTTTCAACAAAAGCTAATGCCATATTTAACATTATACCCGTATTTAGGGTGTAACATGAAATATAGTCAGCATAGTCTGGATCATCGGAGTTGTTACATAGAATTATAAATTATTTAATAGGAAAAATTGTCCCCGTTGATTTTCCAAATGTACATTAGCAGATTGCCTGCAGCTCATTTTAATGTGTATCAGAAGCCAACAATTTTTTTCTTTAACAGAGTTGGGAAGAGGAAATCTGTAAGATGTTAACTGTTTAGCCTTGCATGAGAAATCTACTCTATTTGTTCTAGTGACTACTGTCTTCAGGACAGAGTGTGATGAGAAAGCCCAAATATTACAGTAGTCACCAGACCTGAAGGCAAGGGGAAAGCTGCCAATTGGGACAAATGCCTAGACCCATGTTCAAATTGGTCCGATTTGACATGTCAAATCGCATGTCAAATCAGAGTCAGTTGCCGGCAATGGCACTGTCCAAATCAGTGCAAAACCGACTTTGCAGTGCCGTACAGATTACCAAAAGTAGATTCTGTACTACTTTTGGTGACTTTGAGGGGTGATTTCAAAAGACACCTGTGCAGGAACCCACGCAGATGTCTGGAAAATCGCCCCAAAGTCAACCTGAAAATGCCAGATTTAAATCATGCGATTTTAAACCAGCCTAAAGTGGGGTACACACTGTAAGAAAATCAGGCGAACGATCGTCCGATTTTCCTCGTTGTTTCACAGCAAATCGGAACAGATGAACAAAAATTTGTACGAAAATTCTCGTACGACAAAGGCTTTTTTTTTGTTTATTGTTTCTGATCATGCGCAGTCTTTGTTTTCTGATTTTTCTTCATCATACGAAAATGGTACACATTAAACGAAAATCGTTTGTTTTTTCCCGTACAAGAAATATTTTGAAGCTGATAAAAGTTGTGTACACACTATACGAAAATCGTACGAAAATTAATGGACGAAAATGTTCGCTCCATTTTCTTATAGTGTGTACTAGCCTTCAGTGTGCACCTATTTTTTTTTTGGGAATGTTATATATCAGAATGTGAAAAATAGTTTTTTTTTTCAAAATTGTCGCTCTTTTTTTTAAAAATTAAAAATTGCACAGGTGATCAAATACCACCAAAAGAAAGCTCTATTTGTGGGGGAAAAAAAGGACATAAATTTAATTTGGGTACAGCGTCGCACAACTGCGCAATTGTCTATTAAAGTAACGCAGTGCCGAATTGCAAAATATGGCCTGGTCAGGAAGGGGGTAAAATCTTCCGGTCTTAGTGTGGATAAAAATACGCTCATTGAGAATTTTTTTCTGTCAAAGACATGTAGCTAAACACATTTCGGCCTAAATATATGCCAAAAATTGAAAATATTGGATATTTTTTAACAGTCAAAGTAGAATTTTTTTTGGCAAAATTTTTGCTCTTTTTTTATTAATATCGGAAAAAATAAAAAGACCAAATACCACCAAAAGAAAGCTCTGTTTGTGGGAAAAAAAGGGCGTAAATTTCGTTTTGTAAATCATTGGATGACCGCGCAGATGTCAGTTAAAGTCGTGCAGTGCCAAGTTGAAAAAAGTGGCCTGGTCATTGAGCAGCCAAATCTTCCGGGGCTAAAGTGGTTAAGTAGGTTTATGTAGGGGTTTATTTTCATTTTAACATTTTTGACACTTTCTGACCTGCATCAACAAGCCTTGAGCATCTGTCTAGTAGGAAATGTACGATACAACTTGCTTCATCTGCATGCACCTTTCCTGTGCTAGATATAAACAGATTTATATAGCTGTCATTTGCTGCTACAACCTAGTACAAAAGGTTGACCATACTAGATATCACATGACTGCCTTCTTATTCTATAGTTTATTTTTTTCCTACGCTTTGGTTTGACCTTATGATGTCAGCTACAATCCTTTGGCAGGCTTATACTCGAATAACTGTTCTGCTTCCCAGATAGAGGTTTACTGCTGCAGCAGGCTCTCGCTGGTGATTTAAGTGCTTGAGTGGGATTAAATAATAAGTGTTGTTATATTTAAAACTATGTTATCTAAAGAGCTAGCTGCCTGATGTTCTGCTAAACTGTGCATATGTTGTCCATGGGAGTGCGACTTTACAGTTTATTTATATTTTTTTGCTAACATTTCTCATTACTTATATACAATAGCATGCCTAACATGTCATATTAGATATATAATTACTACACCAAAACCCATTTTCACCAAACCCTGGGCAAACAATGAGATCCTTTAATGTCAAACCATCTACGGCATTATTGCTTATAAGAGCCATTTTGAAATAAATCTGCATAAAAAAGTAATTAAAAAGGCTGATGTAAAGGTTGAAGAGAAATTAAAGAAAGAGAAGAATTGATGAAGGCCTGCTGGTGATTATCACATCAGCTGTTAGCAACTGACTTATGAAACACTAATTACTAATGGGAAAGGAGAGGAAACCTGGAGTCATTATTAAATGACTGAGGTGCCCAGAAAAAAAAAAAAAAAAAAAAACTTTTAATTAATAGCAGCAATTTGTATTTAAAGAACAGTGTTCATTTTCAAAGATCATCTTTTGATGGCTTGCATTAAATGCATCTACCCAAGGGTGGAATCCTGGCACAACAAATCTGGTATGACATGTTTATTTATCTTCCTATTTATGAAAAAACAGAGGAACAAAGTGCTAAAAAATATGAATATATATACACTGCTCAATACTATACACTGCTTAATAAATTGAAAGGAACGCTTTTTAGTTCAAGTTAGCATCAAGTCAGTTCAACTCCTGAGATATAGATCTGCTCAGTTAAGTAGCAGAGGGGGTTGGTAATCCGTTTCAGCTGCTTTGGTGTTAATGAAATTAACAACAGGTGCACTAGATGCGCAACAATGAGACAACCCCCAAAACAGGGTGGTTTTACAAGTGGAGGCCACTGACTTTTTTTTTTTCCCCAGCTTATCTTTTCTGACTGTTTTTCACTAGTTTTGCATTTGGCTAGGGTCAGTGTCACTACTGGTACCATGAGGAGATACCTGGACCCTATAGAGGATGCACAGGCAGTCCAACTCCTCCAAGATGGCACATCAATACGTGCCAATTTCCATAATGTTTGCTGTGTCTCCCAGCACAGTCTCAAGAGCATGGAGGAGATTCCAGGAGACAGGCAATTACTCTAGGAGAGCTGAACAGGACTGAAGAAGGTCTGTAACCCATCAGCTGGACCAGTATTTGCTCCTTTGTGCAAGGAGGAACAGGATGAGCACTGCCAGAGCCCTACAAAATGACCTCCAGCAGGCCACTGGTGTGAATGTCTCTGACCAAATAATCAGAAACAAACTTCATGAGGGTGGCCTGAGGGCCTGATGTCCTCTAGCAGGCCCTGTGCTCACTGCCCGACACTGTGGAGCTCGATTGACATTTGCCATTGAACACCAGAATGGGCTGGTCTGCCACTGGCGCCCTGTGCTTTTCACAGATGAGAGCAGGTTTACCCTGAGCACATGTAATAGACAGGAAAGGGTCTGGAGAAGCCATGGAGAACGTTATGCTGCCTGTAATATCGTTCAGCATGACCAGTTTAGTGGTGGGTCAGTGATGGTCTGGAGAGGCATATCCATGGAGGGACGCACAGACCCCTACAGGCTAGACAATGGCACCCTGATTGCCATTAGGTATCGGGATTGAATCCTTGGATGCATTGTTAGACCCTACCCTGGTGTAGTGGGTCCAGGGTTCCTCCTGCGCACGACAATCCCCAGCCTCATGTGGTGAGAGAATGCAGCCAGTTCTTGGTGGATGAATGAATTGATACCATTAATTAGCCCCCACGCTCCCCTGACCTAAATCCAATAGAACACCCCCAGGACATTATGTTTCAGTCCATCTGATGCCGACAGGTTGCACCTCAAGCAACCCCACACCATAATCCCTCCTCCACCAAATGATTTGGACAAGTGCACAAAATACATGGATGAGCGAGTTTGGGGTGGAGGAACTTGACTGGCCTGCACAGTCCTGACCTCAATTCGATACAACACTTTTGGGATGAATTAGAGCAGAGACTGCAAGCCAAGGCTTCTTGTCCAACATCAGTGCCTGACATTACAAATGCACTTCTGGAAGAATGGTCAAATATTCCCATAGACACACTCCTAAACCTTGTTGACAGCCTTCCCAGAAGAGTTGAAGCTGTTATAGCTGCAAAAGGTGAACACTACTGACTAAGACTGGGATGCCATTAAAGTTCATGTGCGTGTAAAGGCAGGTGTCCCAATACTTTTGACAATATAGTGTATATATATATATATTTTTTTTTTTTCTTCTTCCAGAGTTTTGTACCATAAATGTTAATCTCAACGGCTTTCCCTATTATTGGACAACTCAGACCTTTAGCATGCTGTCAGAAGTAATTTAGGCCTGGATACATCATAAAGCAAACAAATATTCAATGTCAAAGCACATTGAGGAGAACATATTTCTGAATGTATTAGCTTGATATTTTGTAATAAAATCAAATACAAAGTCCATAATAAAAAATCACACTGTCTTTGTAACAAAGAAAAAAATCAATGCATTGTATGTTATACCCAGAAAGAACCCAAAGGGAATCAAAAATCACTCTACTGGAGTTATTGGGAAACCTTAAAACAGAAAGTAAATATATGCTATCACGTTCCTACAAGAAAATGTTTTTTTTTTCAATTACAGATTGTGGACAGAAAGTAAAAAGTTTGGTGAAAAAGGGCACCAGCAATTAAAAAACAGAGTTGCCATACACAAGCACCCACAGTCCTGTGTCAATTGACCTCTAATTTATCACTTTGATGACTAAAGGTTCATAAATTAAGTCTGTGACCTTTGGTGGATTTTTCACAGAAATATATTAAAATGTACAGTATGCCTTGCACTATAGCAGACCAGCTATGCTGGGTGTGATAAGATTGGTCCACTTCAGGGTCCCAGCATTGAATATTTAGGGGGAGAAAGAAATCTACTCTGGGTGGAGTCACTCTTTAAAATGTGGATATTTTTTTTAAATAGGCTGGTGTATTAGGTTTGGTCATCTTAAAAGAAATCCATGTTACTCTAAAAAAAATGAATTGTCATAGCAACATTTTTGGGAAATCAGTATGTTGTCTAGGTTATATAAATGTAACCTTCTCAGGTCTTTACTATCCAATTTGAAGCTAATGATAAAGAACTCTTATTTTCTTTAAACCAATATATCTAGAAATGACTCCCAAAACTTTGATATAATATGGAAGCTAATTATTATATCCAACTTAGCCTTCTACTCAGGGCCGGTGCTTCCACTAGGCAAACTAGGCAGCCGCCTAGGGTGCATTGCCACCTAGGGGCGCAGCCACGGGTCAGCACTCACTCTCCGTCATGAATGATCCTTGTGCGCTGAGGAAAGGGGCGGCAGTGGGGGAGGAAGAAGGGACAGAGGAAGATGCCAGGTGTCTGAGGGCAGTGGCAGAACTACCAGGCCCTGGCTTTCCACCATTGTTGATGATGAAGGATGTTGGTGATGAAGGAGGTGCGGAGCTCTCTGACTGCTGCTTCTCCCTTCACCAGGAGCCGGTTGGAGTTGGGTGAGCACTGTGGTCCAGGAGAGGAGCATCCTGGGAGAAGGAATAAGCAGGATCATGGTGAAGGAGGGCAGAGTGCAGGCCACTCTCTTCATACTGCCCAGTAAGTGTCCCCAGAAAAGGGAATCAGGGTCCCTGGGTGTGACATGGCGTATCCCTGGTGTGAAATTGCAGTCACCAGGTATGCCATGGGGAATCGGAGTCACCAGGTGTGACATGGGGGAGAGGGGTCACAAGTGTAACAGGGGTTTGGGGTCACCAGGTGTGCCATGAGGAATTTGGATCCCTGGGTGTGCCATTGGAGATTGAGGTCTCCAGGTGTGACATGGAGGAACATCAGGGTCCCCAAGTGTGTGACATGGAGGAACATCAGGGTCCCCAGGTGTGACATGGAAAAACATCAGAGTCTCCGGGTATGACATGGAGGAACATCGGGGACCCCTGATGTGACATAGAGGAACATTGGGATCACTGGGTATGACAGCATTACATGGAGGAACCATCAGATCAGGGTCACTGGATATGACATAGAGCAGTTTTTAACCCCTTCCCTTTTTATTTTTTTTTTTTTTTGGGGGGGGGGGGCGCAAGTAGCTTGCCTAGGGTGTAAAACAGTCTAGCACCGGCCCTGCTTCTACTACTACAACACTAAATAGGCATACAGTATTTTTTCTTTGGACAATGCCTTGCTAGTCATATCAAACAGACATATCTGAGCTCCATAACTGTAACCTTAAACCTTGGCATTTACAAAGGATCAGTTATCTCCACCAGCTTCATGTCTCACTTCAGGATCTGAAAGAAGCCATAGATCATTCTCTGAACCTGATTAATGAAATGCAAGGGAATGAGAATGACAACACAATGAAGAAAAAACACCCTTGACAGGTACCAGTCAAGGTGGCACTACCTAAAAAGCAGGTCCACACTTCCTTGCCTCTGCTCTCAGATTTTCTTTCCCTAAAAAAAAAAAAAAAAAATGCAATGCTCTCCTCTAATCAGCTTCGCCTATAAACCAGTGCTTTTCTGTCACAAAAATAATTTGATGTAGGTTGTCCTGCATTCTCTCAGACCTAAAAAAACTTTAGCACCTATTTTATAAAGTTCTAAAGGGCCCAGTAGTCATACCACACTTCTCTTGTGGTCAGTGTCATCATACATACTTTTTACTGTGCCTACTAGGTTGTGGTCAGGAGATGGGATAGAGTTTGTGGTTTTTGAGGAAGACCCAGATTGAATCCCCTTATATTGTGTGGATTTATACAATTGGGGGTTGATATGCTAATCAACCTTTTTTTAGGGGCTCGCTGGTCCTGCAGGGGGACACACTGACCATCAATATAGGGGGGCACACTGAAAATGTTCAGAAAGTATCCAAGGGTTCAGGGAGACAATATTGATAGTCTTAGTTTATAATAGAAGTTTCTGTTATATTTCAGGTTGTCAGTAAAAAATGTACTTTGTCAGTAAATTTTCCATGTTTTGCCAGTAAAAAAATGTCATCAGAGTTTGGCAATCTTGAACTCCACCTATCTCTCGCCCCTCTCTATCCTACTTCACATGGGCAAATTGGTTTCTTTTCCAGCAAAACAATGCTTCTGCCCTGTCTCCCAAGAGACTGCCCAAATACTGTGTGTAGGGAAAAAGCTCTTGAGGTGTTCTTGTGGAATGCCTTAAAGCGGAGTTCCAGCCACAAAAAAAAATTTCAATGAATATACCCCCGGGACAGTCAGGGCTAGTACATTCTACAATGGCTAGCCTCTGATCTGTCCCGGTTTGCACTTACCTGCAAGAAGAAATACTCACTTTCAAAATTTCTTCTCCAGCGTTGCCATCTTCTTCCATGCGTCTTCTTCCATGTCTTCTTCTCCCAGAATGCGCCTGCACTGGCCCCTCTCGTCACTTCCGGTGCGGCGCCGCATTCCTCCACAGCTTCTGGGCATGTCGCACCGGAAGTGACGAGCGGGGCCGGTGCAGGCGCATTCTGGGAGAAGAAGACATGGAACTCCACTTTAGGTTATAAATGAGTTCCCAGCAGCAGAAATAAATATTCTGTATATTTTCAATTTCTGCATTCATAAAAATGTCACCCCCCTCTAGGAATCTACCAGCAGTGTGTGTTTGCCTCTATACAAGAGTTGCTGCTGAACCCTCTAATGCAGGGGTCTCAAACTGGCAGCCCTCCAGCTGTTGCGGAACTAAAAGTCCCATCGTGCCTCATGGGAATCGTAGTTCTGCAACAGCTGGAGGGCATCCAGTTTGAGACCCCTGCTCAAATGGCTCCATGCTGGTCATGTAAAAAAGCTGTTAATGGTGCAATAAAGCAATGTTTAAAGCTGTCTTTCTGGTCTGCAAAAACTTTGCAAGCATAGCATTCTGACACAACACGGCTTCCCATGCTGTGATCACTGAAGTGGAATGTTTTTTCTGTACAATAGCTAGATGTAAAGCTCCAGCTAATTTGAAATTAATCTGTTAGTTGGTATTCAATGAACGCAGCTACTCATTCTTAGTTTGTTTGACACACTACATTGGTATGCCGTAATGGCATACAAAGTCATTCCTCTCTGCCAAATCTGGTTTGTTAGTTTTTATTGAGTTCCTTATAGGAGAGATTAGGTTCAGCAGGATCACTTTCTTATAGGGTAGACAGATAACAAAAAAACAGACAAAATGAGTCTCATACTATCAGATTCAGTCTCATTGACTATAGTCAGCTTCATTTGAAGTTTGCAGTTTTATAGAAACTAAACTTAGAACCATCTGGCCCAATCCTGCAAAAAAAAAAAACAAAAAAAAACATTGAAGATATTTTATCTCTAAAGCCCCATACACACGTACCGATTGTCGGCCGAACGATCGGCCGTCTTTTGTCTGGTGCTGTCCTGTCGGTTGAAAAGTGATAAAGACTGCACACGAATTTTGTCGGCCAACAACAGCCGACTGCAGAAGTGATGTCATGTGATTTTTTCCATGTGTTTTTTCTTCTCTGAGCATGCCCAGTCTTGCTCATCTGCTGTTTGTCAGCCAAATTCTGTACTGACTGAGGAACAATCGGCCGTTCTGGTGTTGGCCAACAAAAATTTTAAAGCCTGCACACCAGATTCTGTTCGGCCGAAAAGTCGCAGTCGGTTGTCGGAAGCATCATACTAACAAGCCGAAAATCGGCCGATCGTTTGGTGGCCGAATATTTACGGCCGACAATCGCTACATGTGTACGGGCCTTAAGGCTACCCATGCAAACAAACCACTTTTTGTAGTACAGAAATATAAATGAAAGCAATGATATTTAAAATCTGTAACCAATAGAAACCAGGTATGTTTTTATCGATAGACTATGGTACAAGGCTGCCCATTGTCACCACTATTTATTTTAATCCTGGAACCATTTATTCGTACTGTGAATCTCAATACTTCTATTCGAAGCTTAACGCTACATGGTAGAGAGTTTAAATCCGCAGCCTACGTTGAGGACCTTCTTTTCTTTTTGACCCAGAGCATTGAGAGCATTTCAGAATTTCGGTTATGTGTCTAAGTCTAAGAATAAATTATCACAAATCTGAGACCATAAATATATAGCGCTGTGCAGTCTCTCCCACTATACCACCACGATTTCCACCATTTACTCAATGCTATTGTCCAAGTCCATGTGTTGCACCTACAAATGTGAGTGAGATTTATCCACCTTTATTTAATAAAAGCTGATTGTTTAAGGATTTCATACACTATTGCAAGTCTTTTTGTTTGCATATATACTGCATTGATTGACGCTGCAACTCCTGTGAATGAGAGGAGCCCTGAAGGATATGGATGGATGATCTTTTTGGAATAACAATCTATGCGCTCTTTTTAAGGATTTGAGGTGAGCACCCATTCACAAGGGGGTGCACGGCTGGCTGTCCACTGTGACACTCTGGTCACTTCTCTCTGGGAGCACATATCACTTTAGGATTACATTTTGGACTTTGTTTATTGGCTTTTTGCACTTTGCACACTGGACTTTTATATCTATATATTTTCTCTTTTCTATGAGTATTATATTATATTTACCACTTTATTAGCACTTTTGGCACTTTAATATTATGTCACATATAAATATTTTGGGTTTTTAATAATTTAAGCACAAATTAATTAATTTAATATTTTTTTATTTGCGCAACACTATATATTTATTTCAATTAAGCACACTGTTGTGAGAAGTGGAGTGTCTGCGGCAAATAACTGATCGATTTAGAGCCTCAGGTTCGCTCGCAGGACTTATTCCTTAAGCTATTGCACATGACTCCATGTTTAGATTTCATAAAACCTGGACGGCATGGTTCATGTTCCTATTTTCTGATGATTACCCTATCCTAATGAAGGGCTGATTGCAGTTACTTTACCCTGCTGATGTTTATATAGTTATGTGATATTGCTCGCTATTAGATGACCAGATCTAGCTCTGACTCTAATGATATTTATGTCTTTATATCTTTTTCCTAAATCTCTCTTAAAGATACATACCCTTCTCTGCATTAAGTTCATGTGGGGAGAGGCCTTGTTTTTCGGGGACTCTTTTTATTTTGTAACCGAGACTTCTTCAACTTGATTTTGGAATAAGACACCATAGTTGCTGTTACGAAATGGAGTACATCAGATCGTTTTTCAGCATTATTTGCTCACTATTGAAATGAAGCGAAAATGTTTTGTTGATCTGTTTAATACACGACACAATTTAACTGTCTAAAGTGGTTCATGCATGTACACAGGCCCGGATTGGCTAATCGGGAGCATCGGGAGAATTCCCGGTGGGCTGGTCCAGTGCAGGGCTGGTACAAGGGGTGGAACAATTTATTGTAGGAAAGGGGGGGGGCGCAGCGGAGGTGAAGTGCTTAGGTCGTGTTTAGTCTCAGCATGACAGCATCTTCTGTCTGCTTCTGTCCCCGACCGTAAGCCCGCCCACCACCTGCATTGCTTTAGTATTCTTAGTTCTGTGTCTAGGTTGAGTCCCGGCATTTTCTGCATCTTCTGTCCCCGCCCACCTCCTATCAGACCTGTAGTTAATGGTCTAGGGAAGTGCTGTACGTGGTGGGCGGGCCAGTGGGCGGGGATAGAGGCCGGCAGAAGATGAAGAAAATGTCGGGACTACATCCCTGGCACGCAGAGCTAAGAATAGTAAAGCAATGCAGGTGGTGGACGGGCTGACAGATGGGGACAGAAGCAGACAGAAGATGCCCAGATTAAACCCAAGAACACTGAAGAATTACAGGTACAATGCAGTGATCTACTAATATTAAGAAGCTATGCTTCAATTAGGCACCGCATATGTTGTCTTCCAAAATTGTGCTGAAATGTATGAATTATACTATAGTGACATGGACTTTTAAATAATGCCAATCCTTATAAATAATTATTACAGTGCATAAATGTCAAAAATGAATAAAATATACATAAAGTGCTCTGTGACATTCATGTAAACATCCGTATCCAAAAGAATATAACTGTGTGTATATAACACTGCAATCAATTAAAGTGCTTAGTGCTCATGAAATACCCAATTAAATACAATTATATATATATATAACACTTCAAACAAATAAAAGTGCTTTTGTGCTTAGTGCTACTATAATTTGATCACTCAAAGTTCAGTGCAAAAAAAATTGTCCAATATTCTCCCAGAGAAGTATTCGCGACCATGCAGGGGAACAGTGGTGGTGGGTATCTCCTATTCACCCGTGCAGTATTATCTGGGGTGTGCGCTTACCAGAGGGATATGATCCCTGTTACCTTATGGCAACCAGGATCTGCCTCACTGCAGAGTTTAGCTGGAACGCACGCCGGATGCCGGACTAGTAGCCGGGAAGGAGCGACGTGATTTACATCTGAGGGCTTGCTATTCTCCGTGATCCGGTAATTAGTATATACAGCTATTCAGCATAATGCTACATAGGCATTAATTGATTTTATATTTTGTATGAGTTTTAATGAACCTGTAATAAAGGATACGATTATTGAACATACTACACCATGAGAAGTCCCTTGTCTCTCTCCTATTACTTACCCTGAGACATATAGGTGATCCCAAACAGAGGAAAAGTGGACGAGAGGACCATTCAACAGCTAAATATTAGCTAAAAAGCGTTCAGGATCCCTCTGGTAAGTGCACACCCCAGATAATACTGCACGGGTGAATAGGAGATACCCACCACCACTGTTCCCCTGCATGGTCGCGAATACTTCACTGGGAGAATATTGGACAATTTTTTTTGCACTGAACTTTGAGTGATCAAATTATAGTAGCACTAAGCACAAAATCACTTTTATTTGTTTGAAGTGTTATATATATATATATATAATTGTATTTAATTGGGTAAAGTGACTTTGTGCTATTAAGTAAAATATGTTGGAGGCACCTTGCTGTATGTATTTTCCTTTTAGGTGACTATTATATCAGGTTCACACTAATGCGTTTTCTGTGACTCACATTTGCGCAGGCACAGAAGCCGATTCATTTAAATGGGCTACTGTACCTGCGGGAAACACAAGAAAAAGGTCCCTGCACCTTTATGAAAACGCAGCCGCAGGGAAATTGCATGGTGCAAAATTACCATGTAATTTCCCGCACCTAAAAATGTGCTGCATTTTCAGATGTGTGGTAGTGCCAAAAGGAATAAATGGTAGCCTTGCGCATCTGTAAAAGAGCAGGGGCTCATTTACACTTGCGGTTGGCGGGCAATAAAACATGCTGCTGAGCCTCATTTTACAGCTCCCTATCACTCCCGCCGTTTAAGCTGCAGAGGCAGCAGCTAGAGGTTTACAGATGCCACTGCTGCAATAGGGGGGGGGGGGGGGGCAGTGTAGGTGTCAGTGAATGGTAGGTGTCAATGTGGGGAGGGTCAGTGGAGGGGGTCAGTGTAGGGAGATCAGTGTAGGTGTCAGTGAAGGGGGTCAATGTAGGGGGGTCGGTGTAAAGGTTCAGTGTAGGGGGGTCAGTGTAGGTGTCAGTGAAGGGGTCAGTGTAGGTGTCAATTCAATGTGGGGGGGGGTCAGTGTAGGTGTTAGTGAAAGGGTCAATGTAGGGGGGGGGTCAGTGTAAGGGTTCAGTGAAGGGGGGGTCAGTGTAGGGGAGTCAGTTTAGGTGTCAATGTAGGGGGGTCAGTGTAGGGGGGGTCAGTCCTTCCCTCTTTCTTTCCACCCCACCTTCTCTTTCTCTCTCTCTCCTTCCCTCTTTCTTTCCACCTCTCTCTCTCCTTCCCTCTTTCTGTCCACCTCTCTCTCGCTCCCAGCCTCTCCTTCCCTCTTTCTTTCACTCCTTCTCTCTCTCCCTGAATGAATTACAAGGCAGTAGAGAACAGTGCGCCATTGCAAACTTATATTCAGAGGTTTTAATTACATTATTTTAATATAGTCAGTCGTGAACTAAAGTGGGCCAGTCTAAGGCATGAAACTCCAGGGCTGAAAATGAGTCCCACTCCGGCCCTGCATGTACACATTCCATATCTGATAAATGCATTCTTTTTACTTATTAGACTTCATGCTCCATAATGCCTTCTATGCCATGGACTGCTAGTACTTCCCTAATGATCCATATGCTGTATTTTATTACATTTTCATTCCTAATAAAACATTTACCGTGACAAAAAAGAAACTAGTCATGTTTCAGTTCATGTCTTAGGTCAGCCAAGTCATGGTTCTCTAATCCATTTTTGTGAGATCTGTACACCCAGGTTGCTCTTTGATCGCCATTAGTGAATAAACTTACAAACATCACCAAAATGAAAAATAATCCTTAGGTCTATGTTTTCAGCCATGTGAATATTATATAAAAAATATGCATAAAAAGTATTGTTTTATTACCATCAATAGTTTATGCACGTAAGTAAGTTAGAAAGAGAACAAAAAAAAAAATCACAAAGCAAAATTACTTTTAATCTCCAACACCTATCTCTTCTTTTGACAGATTACAACAGAAACAAACATTTTTGGATAAAGCCTGCTTCTCTTATTTCCTGTTTTCTTTTTTAATTAAGACTTGCTGCTGTCTCTGTAATGCCGATAAAGGAATGTAACGTGCACTTTATGAAGGACATAAATCCTAGTCATTAATCGTACTCAATGCATCTGACATATTTTTTCACACTCTTAATTGATCTACAGTTGGGTATTGGGATATAATGCCAGTGTGAATTAGACAGCTCCTTTTCATTGTCTTACAAAAGGCCTTTAATCTTAGTCAAAGGTATTCAAGCTTTTAGAATTGTTCTCACTATGGCAAGCAAAACTTGATAGCTCAATTGCTTGGAAAACATTACTTTAAATAAAAGAACGAAAGGGCTGTATTTTCAATTATTTAGCTATAGAAATGTGACCTGCATTTGCTTTATATATTTGATTGACTGTCAAAAAAGTAATTTATATTTGGAAAGGTAATAGCGTCATAGAGATGGTAAATGTTGCTATAAAGAAAAATATATATAACAGATTACTGCTAAGTGAAATTAATATGACGTGGCCCAATTGGGCAAAATATGATTATGTTTCAATGTCTAAAGTGTTTAGAATGAAAACTCCAGTAATCATAACAAACAATCGGATTTTGTCTTTTATTTTCTAAGAGGAGCCAGAATTAGAACTGTTCTTACTGTGGCAAGAAAAAAAAACTTGATAGCATAATTGCCTTTAAAACATTGCTTTAAATAAAAGATCGAAAAGGCTGTATTATTAAATATTTAGCTGTAAAAACATGGCCCACATTAGCTTTATACATTTGATAGGCTGTCAAAGAATCATTTATATTGGGAAAGGTAAAAATGGCAGTGAGATGGTAACTTTTTTTGTACTTTAAAATGTAAATTGTATATGCAGATTTCTGCAAAGATTGGGGGAGTTTCAGATACAGCACTTAGGATACACATACAGCACATAGAGTATATAAATAACTGTCTTATTTGTAAATAATTCAAAAAGCTGCTGAGTGAAATGAATATGGCTTGGTCCTATTGGGCAAATAATGTTATGTTTTAGTGCCGGTTCACACTTGTGCGATGCGGGAAGGCTGCGAATATGCAGCGTGTTCCCGCATCACATCCGCACATCTGGCAGTTCACACTGCCATATGCGATACGCAGGGGGTGTCAATTAAAAGTTAACGACATCCCCAGTTGCGAACGCATATCGCAGTGCGATCTGCAAGTTCGCACAGGATCGGATCGCACAAGTGTGAACCACTGTGCGATCCGATTCTGATGCGGCTCAAAAAAAGCCTCATGTGCGAGTTTTCTGCGGATGCGCTGCAAATTCAGCCATACAAAATGTATGTCTGAACTCGCATCCGCATATGAGATCGCATGTAATGAAGGAGCAGTGCGCTCCTAATTACATGCGATCTCGCAAACCGCACATATGTGAACCGGCACTTACATGTTTATAAGCAGCAGTAATACAAATCAGATTTTGCCTTGCATTTTCTAGCCAGAACTAGCCACTTAAGCCCCAGAGGATTTTCCTGCTCAAAGACCAGGGCCTATTTTGCGATTCGGCACTGTGTGAATTTAACGGACAATTGCGCGGTCATGCAACGCTGTACCTCGCTGTTTTCCCACAAACAGAGCTTTCTTTTGGTGGTATTTGATCACCTGTGCGATTTTTATTTTTTGCACTATAAACAAAAAAAGAGCGTCAATTTTGAAAAAATAACAATATTTTTCAATTTTTTTTATATGAAATTCCCCCCCAAAAAATGTAAAAATCACAATTTTTTAACATTTGAGGCCAATTTGTTTTCTGCTACATATTTTTGGTTAAAAAATCGCAATAAGCGCATTTTGATTGGTTTGCGCAAAAGTTATTGAGTTTACTAAGGAAAAGATTTATGTAATTTTTATTGTTTTTTTTTTAACTAGTAATGGCGGCAATCTGCAATTTTTTTTGCGGGACTGCGACATTGCCGCGGACAGATCGGACCCCTGACTAACATTTTTGACACTTTTGGGGGTACCAGTGACATTACTACAGTAATCAGTGCTATACATATGCACTGTTACTGTAAAAACGACACTGGCAGGGAAGGGGTTAACTTTATTAGTGATCAAGGGGTTAAGTGTGTCCCTAGGGGGGTGCTTCTAACTGTAAAGGGGTGTGACTAGTGATGTAACCACAGAGACATACGATCCTACATAGCAGGATCATATGATCTCTGCAGTTACACCAAGGAGAATGATAGGCGGCTTTGTTTACATCAGCCGTATGCGTTTCTCCCTCTCCAGCGGGAGATCGCGAGTGTCCGGCGGACATCGGAGCCGCCGGTCACACGCGCGGGGATGCAGGGGAACGAGCGGGGGCGGGAGCGCGCCTCCGGCGGCGCGCACTCACCCCCTGCAGGCTCCTTGGCGAGCGACATAGTACTACGTCGCTTTGCCCAGGAGGGGCTGACTGCCGCAGTAAATATACTGTGGGCGGTCGGCAAGTGGCTAGAAAAATAAAAGAAAGAATTTGATCAGACAGGACATAATGTACAGTGCCTTGAAAAATAATTCACAGCAGAGTTCGCAGGTTCAGACCCAGGTCCTGACACTGAGTTAAAAAGAAGTAAATTTTTACTTTCATATATATAAATGTTATATATGAAAATATATTTGTCATACCTTATCATAGTCCCATATACAGTGCCTTGAAAAAGTGTTCATACCCCTTGAAATTTTCCAAATTTTGTCATGTTATAAGCAAAAACGTAAATGTATTTTATTGTGATTTTATGTGATAGACCAACACAAAATGGCACATAATTGTGAAGTAGAAGGAAAATGATAAATGGTTTTAAAAACGTTTTAAAAATAAATATCTGAAAAGTGTGGCGTGTATTTGTAGTCAGCCCCCCTTAGTCAATACTTTGTAGAACCACCTTTCGCTGCAATTACAGCTGAAAGTCTTTTTGGGTATGTCTCTACCAGTTTTGCACATCTAGAGAGTGAAGTTTTTGCCCGTTCTTCTTTGAAAAATAGCTCAGATTGGATGCAGAGCGTCGGTGAACAGCAATTTTCAAGTCTTGCCAAAGATTCTCAATTGCATTTACAGTACCTCAGAAAAGTGAGTACACCCCTCACATTTTTGTAAATATTTTATTATATCTTTTCATGTGACAACACTGAAGAAATGACACTTTGCTACAATGTAAAGTAGTGAGTGTACAGCTTGTATAACAGTGTAAATTTGCTGTCCCCTCAAAATAACTCAACACACAGTCATTAATGTCTAAACTGCTGGCAACAAAAGTGAGTACACCCCTAAGTTAAATGTCCTTATTGGGCACAAAGTATCCATATTTTGTGTGGTCACCATTATTTTTCCACACTTGACCCCCTTGGGCATGGAGTTCACCAGAGCTTCACAAGTTGACACTGGAGTCCTCTTCTACTCCTCCGGAGCTGGTTGATGTTAGAGACCTTGCGCTCCTCCACCTTCTGTTTTGAGGATGCCACACAGATGCCATCTTAAGAGCATTAAAGGGCCTTGGGCAATGCAGTGCACTGGGGCCCTGCCTAAACAATCACCCACGAGAATAAAAATGAAAATTATCGATAAGGCTATATTTATTGGTACAGCAGTGCAAGGCTAATGACAGCTTCCAAGTTCGGGGGCTGGGTCCGGTGAACATACACACGAACGGGAGTCAGACTCGACTGTCCTGTGTGTGCCTGTTCCTGTGGAGATGGACAGGCATTCCTGCAGTTGTGAGCTCCCCCTGCACGGCCCAAATGGCCTAACAGCAGCGCAGGGCCGACAGGCACTTGCCACCTGCTAAGTTTGGCGACAAAATTCACACGGGAATCTGGACTAATGCTTGGCTGGGGTTGGGTCACTGGGCAGGTGGGGCCCCCCAGGGCAAGTGGGGCCCCCAGGCAAATGCTTAGTGTGCCCATTCAGTAAGATGGCCCTGAGTTTAGGTCTGGAGACATGCTTGGCCAGTCTATCACCTTTACCCTCAGCTTCTTTAGCAGGGCAGTGGTCATCTTGGAGGTGTGTTTGGGGTCATTATCATGTTGTAATACTGCCCTTCAGCCCAGTCTCCAAAGGGAGGGGATCATGCTTTGCTTCAGTATGTCAAAGTACATGTTGGCATTCATGGTACTCTCAATAAACTGTACCTCTCCAATGCAGGCAGCAGTCATGCAGCCCCAGACCATAACACTCCCACCCCCATGCTTGATTGTAGGCAACACACGCTTGTCTTTGTACTCCTCACCTGGTTGCTGAAACACACGCTTGACACCATCTGAACCTAATAAGGTTATCTTGGTCTCATCAGACCATAGGATATGGTTCCAGCAATCCAGGCTTTCTTGTGCACCATCTTTTGAAAAGGCTTCCTCCTGGTACGACAACCATGCAGACCAATTTGATGCAGTGTGCAGCGTATGGTCTGAGCTCTGACAGGCTTGCCCCCCACTCCTTCAACCTCTGCAGCAATGCTGGCAGCACTCATACGTTTATTTCCCAAAGACAACCTCTGGATATGAGGCCAAGCTTGTGCACTCAACTGCTTTGGTCGACCATGGAGAGGCATGTTCTGAGTGGAACCTGTCCTGTTAAAACACTGTATGGTCTTGGACACCATGCTGCAGCTCATTTTCAATCTTCCTACAGCCTAGGCCATCTTTATGTAGAGCAACAATTTTTTTTTCAGATCCCCAGAGAGTTCATGCGACCTGGTACTAACACACAGCAAAACCCATCTCCACCATCAGGTGCTCTGGTGAACACCGGTTAATACCTAAACTCCGCACCGCAGGTGAGCCCGTGTCATGCACCAGGGTAACCTGCTTCTCTACTTATGCAGCTGCTGGGGGGGTGCCTAGTCTATTGCTGTAGCAACAGGCCTCCGAGCCTGACTCCAGACTGTGACACATAGGATAGTTAAAAAAAGTCATTAGCAACCAATATACATTTTTTTTCTTTTATTTGTGTTAGGGAAATAATGTCAGCTCCTCATGTCAGTACTGGCACCCTTTAGTGTCACTAGAGTTACATTGCAAACCACTTTTGTATCCAAACAGCATCTGATTCCAAAAGCCTTCTGTATTGCCCTAGAATAAAGCAAGTATGATCTTCCCTAAACTTATGAAAGGAGAGGACACCTTCCTTCCAAAAAGCCTGTTTAGGGTTGATAAGAAATAGAGCTGACAAACACTCTGAACACAGTCATTATAAAGTTCTCAGTTGATGCCCATGGTGGCAAAGTAGCCTGCTTCCCCTGAAGTCTGAGCTGCACCAGAAAAATAGTTTCAGTGTAGCATCCTGGTTACTTTAATGTAGTGCCAAGAGCATGCAATGTTCCTGCTGCATGGCAGCGGCTTGTCTCATTCCAGTATCCTGGTTTTGGCTGAGCTGCACTCTCCCTGTTCTACTGTCCACCTGCAGAGTGACTGGTGTAGACACAGCCTCTGGGTGGAGACTTAACCTGTTTTAAGCCTGCCAAGCCCTTAGTGTCATGCTTGTGATAGTGTTCACATCATGTGCTTCAAGCACCCTGTTTGCCTGCCTTGTTCCCGTGTCTTAACCTTTGCCTTCACCTGATCCACACCTTGCCTGCTAGTTTGGATTTTCTTGTTATCCACCCTGGATTAGACTTTGGACTACTTTCTGAACTCTGCCTGCCTGTCACACGTAAGTGACCCTGTATACTCTCAGAACGATGCCTTCCTTAACCACTCGCACGACTATATACGGCGGCAGTCAGCCCCTCACAGGCAAAGTGACGTATGGGTACGTCACTAGCCTGTGAGGCTCTAGGGAGCTAACGGGCGCCGCTGGAAGCGCGTTTCCGCTACCGCTCGCTAACGGACCCCCCCCGCGCGAGTGAGCGGCAGTCCCGATGTCCGCCGCTCACTCGCGATCCTCCGGTACAGCGGGAGAAAGGCAGGCGGCTAGTGTAAACAAAGCCGCCTGTCATTCTCCCCTGTGTAACAGCACAGATCATACGGTCCTGCTATGTAGGACCGTAGATCTCTGCTGTTACATGTAAAGCCACATCCAATCACAGTTAGAAGCACGCCCCTAGGGACACATTTAACCCCTCCTTCTCAAATAAAGTTAACCCCTTCCCTGCCAGTGTAATTTTTACAGTAACAGTGCATATGTATAGCACTGATTACTGTAGTAATGTCACTAGTACCCCCAAAAGTGTCAAAAATTCCAGTCAAGGGTCCGATCTGTCCGCCGCAATGTCGCAGTCCCGCAAAAAAAAATCGCAGATCGCCGCCATTACTCGTTAAAAAAAACAATAAAAATGACAAAAATCTTTCCCTTAGTTAGTAAACGCAATAACTTTTGCACAAACCAATCAAAATACGCTTTTTGCGATTTTTTTTTTTTACCAAACATATGTAGCAGAAAACAAATTGGCCTAAAATGTTAAAAAATTTGGATTTTTACTTTTTTTGGGGGGAATTTCATATGAAAAAAATGTGAAAAATATTGTTATTTTTGCAAAATTGTTGCTATTTTTTTGTTTATAGCTCATGATCAAAAAAATCGCACAGGTGATCAAATACCACCAAAAGAAAGCTCTGTTTGTGGGGAAAAAAAGGACGTCAATTTCATTTGGGTACAGCATCGCACGACCACGCAATTGTCCGTTAAATTCACGCAGTGCCGAATCGCAAAATAGGCCCTGGTCAGGAAGGGGGTAAAATCTTCCGGGGCTTAAGTGGTTAAGCTCGGACACTGCCATTAGACCACTCCACCTGTCTGCCAACCACAAGTGCTCATTTTCTGTTCTTAGCTTACGCCTGCTGTGGCAAGGCATTATAGCATCGTGTATAAGACCTGGGGGCAACCCAGTAGCGGTAGGTCTTCTTCTCTTATGGGAAAGGGGACTGCTATAAGTGAAGAACACAGAGTCAGCTATAGTGCCTGACCACTAAGGCTAGAGGTAGGCGTGACACCTATAACTAAGATATAACTAAAAACCTTTTTGTTGGGAATGAAATGTTTATGTGTTCTTGGGTATAGAAAACTGACAGTTTACAGTCTATCTTCTAATGATGCTACACAGTATCCCTGGTGTTAAATTTTTTTTAGTAACACCTCCTGAGGATGTTGTTACGACGAAACCTACGTCATGGCGGAGCTACAGGAAGTGACGGCATTCTGCTAAGAATGCTAAGATATGGTGAGAGAGACCCGTGGGTACTTGGGAAGTGGGTCGCGCTCACACTTGATATAGTGGAGGCGGCTGGCAACGTTACAAAGTGCTACAATCCGGGTGCAGGGCGGATTGCACTTGAATTTAATTTGAGCATACTAGCCTTTGGTTTTAAATTGACGTGGTGTAATATTCTGTTGTAAAGGTTTTACACTACTGTTCTTCTGGTTTTTATAGTGCTCCTGGAGTCAATATAAGAAGGAATCAGGGTAGCCTCTGGAAACCTGATCCCTAAAAGGAAAAACATGCATATTGATCTACTATAAATTTAGGGAGGTCATGGAAATTTGGTGAGTTTTCCTGAGTGGTGGTGGAGCACCATGGTGATGCAAAGCACATAGGATATAGCACAATGTGAACCCCCTAATGATTACAGAGGCACAATATATGCCTGAGCCCCTTTTAGCAAAAACAGCCCCCCATGTTTGGGCATTGTGGGGCACTCAGAAAGAACAGTGAAGGTACATACAGGCACATATTGGATTAAAGGTTTAAAGTTTAAGAAATATTAGAGTTGTAGTGCTCCTTTGGCTTCTTCTGGTAGTAGACAACAGGACTGCTGATCTCATACACAGGGAAGAACAGGGCTAGGTGGAGGGGAAAATTTTCTTTCCAGACCAGTACTAATACGATATGTTGGCCTGGTGGCATTAGGTTGATACTTTATCATTCAGACATTTATCGGTGCAGAACCCACAGTCATTGGAACATGCTGGTCACTATATAACTGACTATTTCATAGTCAGACCTGTGCATCCTGTGGGGGAAGTGTTTCAGCACCAGCTTTCTTAGTGGCTGGGAGATGGCATGTCATCAAAAGCTGAATGTCATAAAGGAAGCTAAGACTGAAAGATGTGAAAAGTATGTAGGAAACACAGACATGGTTACATTTTTTTAGCCCAGAATCAGTTGCTAGATTGAAAAGTCTAGTTGGTTGTGGCCTAAAGGTTCCCAGTCCCATACTGGTTATGAATGAGGCCTAAGAAAAAAATGTTTTTGATAAAAAATACACAATAGCATATACAGTATAAAGAACTAATATTTAGGTCCTTGCAATATTGAAGCCTTTAGCAGACAGAACTTTGCTAGTGAATTATGGTACAATTTAAGAAATCTTACCAATTCCCAAATGACCTACTGTAACTAAACATCCCCAGGGCAGGTCTCCACACAAGAGAGGCCAATAAATAAATTGTTCTTTGCAAGCCAGTGCAGGAGATCATCCTGATTGGTCACAGGGAAAGTTTGTATAGAGCAAGAAACTTTCTCAACTATGATATGAAAGAATAATAAACTAATATATTCGCTTAGTATATTAATAGGTTAACATTTGTAGTGAGGCTGGTTTATTTTTAGCATTAGATCACAAAATGACTATTTTAAAATGACTGCTGAATTACAGCCATTGAGCTCAGAGCACATTACTCAACATCTTGAAGTCTATACACAACTGTTTATTAACCATTCAGCTGTAACAGTAACATATGTATCAAAACCTACACGTTTGGGGTCACTGCAATATTTGGAGCATTAGTTATTTAAAATTATTATTAAACAAATTACATCTACATTTTTGTCCATTTTTCTTATTATTATAAAAAAATATTCTTGATATAAAAAAAAAATCCAAATTGAGGCTTCAAATGTGATGCAAATTCATATTTTTGTATAAAAAGACAACATTTTAGTGCTGAGTAAACTGGTACATATCAAAACTTCAAAATGTGGTCTTATCACTAAGGGTTTTATTACCTGAGGGCACGAAGAGATTAATGTGTATCTAAACTCAAAAATAAAAAAATATATATTGCAGTTTACCAGTTCTTAGATGAAGTGGCCATATTTGTTTTCTTTTTTCAGTTTTTATTTTTATTTTATTTTCAACCTGGAAATCCTTCAAACTCCCCTAGGATGGCCAGGCTTATCCACTGCAATGTACCTATGGATGGAGCTATGATTGTCATCCAGGCCGGACTTAAAACATGTCTTCCTATCTTCAGCTACATTCTACATTACATAGGGTTGGGGGTGATTAGTAGGTTACTAAAGGAAGATAACATTGCTTGTAGTTTCAGTTTAAATGACAGGAAGTGACCAGGACACTTCATTTCTGTATCCCCCCCCCCCCCCAAAAAAAAAAAAGGACCAGTGTGCTGCAATACTGTATATTAACTTTTTGTTTTGGGTGTAGATATCCTGTAAAGGATGTCACTAAAATGTCAAAAGTTTAAGCATGTTCATGTGAATAAAATCTGTTTTTCCTGCCATAAAGCTGTTTTTTTTTCAGGCACTTTCTGTTACAGTGTGGCATTTTTCTGTCCCTATCGGACAACTGTGCTGCTATTCTGTCACATGGGTTTCCAATGGAGACTAAAAGTGCCCATTTTAACACACATTACACAGGCATGGCCCACTGTTGTCATCATTAGGAATCCCTGAGAAATGCCTCGCAGTCATTGTTGGATAGCTGGCATCTAGACAGAAGTGGCTTTAAAGCTGCACAAGATGCAATAAAGCATGGAATGTGTATTGTATAGATACAGTTAGGGTTAGGGTTGACATTTACTTTAAAGGATATCTAAATCCAGGGGAATTCATTTTATTTTGCAGCTTACCAGTCTTTAGATGGTGGCTGTATTCATTTTCCTTTTTTTCCAGACTTTTCTGTAGATTCTACTACAATTCCAGCATCCTTGTTACTTCCTATGTACTGAACTGAAGCTTCAAACACTTTTATCAGATTTCTCAGCTATCTTATTTGAACTATTTTGTATGCCACACATTTTTTCATCTTTCCATCTGGCCACCTGGAGTACTGCACACGGGATATGTGGGATTAGGATTAGGACTGGATTGTCACTTATATTAACGCTCTCAAAATATTTATGTGTTGTATATTTATGAATAACCATTTGTACTGATGTTTTATAGACAGTAATGATATCTCTATCGAGTTCTTCCGCCCCTGAAGAAGCTTTGTATAGCGAAACATGTCGGGCAAGGATTTAAGTGGTGGCATCAATAGCCCCACACTCAAATAAAGAGCTTACTTGTCAAAACAACTTTGAATTGTCACCAGTATAATGTTGGTTATATATTTACCCCCCTTTTTTATGTATGTTTTGTAATGTCAACATGTAAACCACAAATGTTCTTTTTTAGACTTTAATAAAATTTGTAAATATATGCATACATATATGCAGCCGTATATTTTTGAGTACGATACCAGAAAAAGTCCCCTTAAGCCCACTTTTCACCAATGTCCCATAGGAGGAGTTGGTTTCTCTAGAGTTATTTGAACTACAGAACATCTACAGGGATGAAGAGAGGGGGAGGCATTTGTAGTTCAAATCAAAACTGTGGCCTAGGGTGACAACGCTACTCCTCCATAGATAAAGTACAATGTTAGAATATTGTCACCCACAGAAAGTGTGTTTCTGGCAGGATCACCAAATAAAAATAATAGAAGCAAAGCTTGGAAAAAGAAGCCACCTTGTATACAGAACAGATAAGCTAAAATATATTATTTTTTTTAGTCCTCCGGTTTAGATATGTTTTATTTATAAACTATATCTGCAAGTTTCTAACTATTGTTGAAAATACATTCTTGCAGAGATCCAATTTACTGTGTTAAATTCCCTACATGGCTAATAATTCTGCACATAACACATATAATAACAGTATTGAGTATAATCATTAATTTCTATTTGTCTCTACATTTACATGAAAACTTAGTTGCCCTGCAAAAATTGACATTGACAGGGCTTGGCACAAACAATAACACTCACAGGGGTGCTTACAACTCCTTGTGAACTCTCAGAACACAGTGTTATAGTTTGTCTAATCCCCTGTCATTGTCAATAAGTCTATAAAAACACACTTTCATTACTTATATTAGCTGTATACAGTTTTAGATCCTTAACAGAAACAGTTTTAACCTGCGCTTGAAAGTCAGTGTTGCTTATATAGATAACTATTTTTCTTGTAAAAAATTTTCTCCAAAGCAATTTACATATATGTCACTAGGTGGCGATGAAGTAGTTGCTGAAATCAGTTTTATACAAACTAGAAGACCATAAACTTAACAATAAATAAGTAAAAAACACAAACTGCATGTTTTGCATAGATAAAGGCCAAAATAGGAACAAAACACACCGTTAACACACAGAGTTAAAATTGTCTGTAAATGTTATTAGGTGATTCATAAAAGAAAGTCCACTTGCTAGCATTGGATAAGGTCACTCAATAGGATGCAGGAACGCCTGATAAGGATTACAGCTATTTCATGCTCTTTCATTAGCCTGACATTGGCATTAGTTGGTATACGAGTAGGAACAATACAACCATCCAGCATCCAAATATGGATGTCAACATACTGCATTTAAAAAAGAGATGATTTATAACCTAACCCATATCTGAGAACAATTAGAAGTATCCAAACTGTCATTTTACCAGAATGATTCATTGTCTTGTGTAGAATCTATCCAGTTTATTCCATATGTCACTGCAAAGAACACTGATTTGGTTTAAGATCATACAAAGCAACTGATCATGTTATATGTTACTGTAATCAAATCAGTGAAAGATTACTTGAACACAGTAGGTGTCTATGAGCATGCTGAACCTGAAACTCATTCTTTGTGCTGCCTTATTGACCAGGTCTGTGGGTAAACACTAGGCCAATCCACAAAAACATACCATATTCAGTAATATTCACAAATGAATAGATGCTATAGTCTGAATTATATATTCAAATACACAGCTGATTTCGTGTCTTGCATTGAAAAAGTCATTTTGGTGTTGTCCTAATATAGGAAGAAGTAATATACTGCCAGTACACCACAGTCTTCTAAAAATATAATGGCCTTTATTGGCATTAATCAGGCATGCAACATTTCACAACCTACAGAGGGTCCCCTCATCAGACAAGATGAACGGACCCTCCTCTGTAGGTTGCAAAATGTTGCATCTTTTTGTGACATGCCTGATAATGGTGGTTTTATTTCAAGAAGGCTGTAGTGTGCTGGCAATATATTTCCTCTGCTCATCTTGGTGGCACCATCCATCCATCGATACAGCACCCCCCAACTGCAGGCACCCCAGTCTTATCTGGTGTGCAGTGGAGATATACAGTATGTGTTCTTTTCCAACGCTGGCTGCTAAGATCCTGAATAGATTGGCTGCCAAAGAACCAGAGAACCCCCCTGGTGGGACTCACAACCCTTTTCTAGATTAGTCTCCTTCGTATTGTTGTTCGGACAAGTGCAAGTTGCAAGTGAGTAGAAATCACACTGTAAAAACATTGTTACTAGCAACACCCTACAGAAAAATGGAAAAACTAACCATGTAACCTATTTTTTATAAGGGGCCAGTATATTCTGGTGAGCCTTCAATCTGTTTCAAGTAGGGATCGACCAAATATCGGCCACCAAGGTGACCGATATTGCTGATATTTCGGGAAAGTGCACGTACCGGAGTGATGCCTGCAGCTAGAGGCATCACCCCGGTAAGGCTGTCTTTTAATGACAGCCGATGTGGCTGTGAAGCCGCTTGGCTGTCATTACAAGGAGTGGGAGGGGACGTCATCCCCCTCCCGCCGCCTTCCGCGGCTCGCCCAGGTCTCCCGTCCCACTGGGAGACCCGGGCAACCAGCCTGCACAGCCGCATTCGGCTCTGATCGGGTCTCAATGCAAAAACATTAAAGTGATGTCGTGACATCACTTTCGGGTACTGGCACCAGATTAAAAAAATGACAGCATTCAAAACAGCCAAACTTGGCGTTTTGAATGCTTTTAGGTGCAGAGGAGGGGTTTGGGGTCTTTCAGACCCCTCCACAAGAGTACCTGTCAAAGAAAAAAAATTTTTTTTTTTAAATGTACGAAAATTTCGGCCGATACGGATATGCATTGACCAAAATATCGGTATCAGTATAAGCAACAAAAAAACAGAGATCGGTCGATCACTAGTTTCATGATAAAACTGGGCACCTGGTGGAATAGTTTTGGGGAGTTGAAGGAGGACTGTAGTAGGATTTGTTCCTCTGAGTGTATCACCTGAGGCCAGTCACTTCACTGGGTGTATATGAAAGTTTACAACCACTTTTGAGCACTATACCACAGAAGTTTCACATATTTTTGAGAGGCACATACACTGATCAGCCATAACATTATGACCACTCGCCTAATATTGAATATGGCCCCCTTTTGTTAAAACAGCGCTGACCCATTGAGGCATGGACACCAAAGTAACATCCACATGCATGGCAGGACCCAAGGTTTCCCAGCAGAATATATCCTAAAGCATCAAACTGCCTCTGCCAACTTGCCTGTTTATACTGCATCCTGGTGCCATCTCTTCCCCAGGTTAGTGACGCACACACCCCCGGCCATCCACATGATGTAAAAGAAAACATGATTCATGAGACCAGGCCACCAATTTCCATTGCTCTGTAGTCCAGTTCTGATGTTCATGTGGCCATTGTAAAAGCTTTTGGCTGTGGACACGGGCACCACGGGCTTCACAGCCCAATACACAGCAAACTGTGATGCCCAATTTTCTTCTGCTTTCACCACATTAACCTTATGAACAACATGCTCACTTGCTGCCTAATAAATCCTACCAATTTTCAGATGCAATTGTAAGGACATATTGCCTTTACCTGTCAGTGGTCATTATATTTTGGCTGATTGGTGTATAACCCCGTTTTATATTCAGAACCATATATTTTTTTTTTTTTTAGTGCAAAACTGTACTTTTGGAATAGGACAATAATTATATTTACTTGAGTAAATTAGTCTGGCTTGTACTGTCCACAGAACCGTTTCTATGGCAATAGTGTGCATTAACACGTGAGCACCTCTCGACAATCTTTGTCACATGCAACAGTCTCTAACATGATTCTTTTACATGAAAGCAGTTTCTGCCTGTGCAACCACTGAGCAGCAAATTACATCACCTGGGATGTATTTCAGTTATCTTGCAAACCTGGCCTGTTAGTGGGCCCTGAGGACCAGGGTTGAGGACCACTGCCTTACAGGAACTATAGATCCCCCAGCAACAATATATCCACCCCAGAAACAATAGATCTCCCAGTATCCAACATCCATAGTCTCTCCAGCAGCCAGCAACAATAGCTGCCTTAACAATAGATCTCTCCTATTAACAATCAACCCCCTGGAAACAATAGATCCCCCACCAGCAATAATAGACCTTCCCAACATCAATAGATAAACACTCCAGCACCCCCTGGCATATACTGTACATTTATTTCTGGAGGTGCCGGAACTGCGTTCCCCTGCGTTCACGCTGAAAAAAAGCCCTGGGTCTATGTACCTGGAAAGGAAAATACTTTGTTTGGAATAGTTTTAGTAATTTTTTTTCTGTTATTTAAAGTGGTAGTAAACTCTATGGGTTGACTCTACTCTCTGTTAAAATCATCAATAAACAACTTACTGTTTTTACAACTTGCCTAACCTTCTCGGATCTGTAGTATTCCAACGATCTTCACCTTATTGACATCCCTGGCGCATGCATATATTTGCAGAGAATTACGCATGCCCTGTGTGCCATCACTCCTTTCCCTCACATGCCGTGGCTGTGTCATCTATGGTCAGCAGCATTGCATTGCTATCCCATGAGAGTACATCTCCATTCTCAGCTTCCTGAAATACTCAATGTGCATGTGTAAGATTTTGCCCATTGGCAAGAGAAAGGGCGGAAGTAACATACACCATGGATGCGGCAAACAGAAAGTATGGTGCTGGCTTCAATTGGGAAGCAAAAATAGGCTGAAAAAATGTAAGAAAACACTGAAGGGGGATAATTAATTAGGCAGGATGATGTAAAAAGCTATTTTATAAGGGTTATATTGATTGTCATGATTTGGGTGGATGGGCTTAGTACCACTTTAAATTGTTCAGGGGTTTGTTGTCATCTTAACCATACTTCCAACCAATGTCCTGTCTATATAGTTAGTCCCAAGACAGTACCGTAGACTCACCCTATATCCTGGCCCCAGGTACTGGAATTGAATTCCAGCATACGGTGCCTGTTAGAGCCGGTTTACACTTGTGTGCTGAATTTGCAGCAAATTCTGTGCAGAATCCACAACGCATGCAAATCCCACCCCTTTCATGCAAACACTTGCGGGTGTGTATGTTAACAATACCTCAAAATCGGTTAGCAAAACACAGTGCAATTTGCAGAATCAGATCCCATGGGTGTGAACAATCATGCAATCTGATTTTAGTGCGGCTAAAAAAAGGGCCCTGCACGGTTTTGGAGCAAATTCAGTGCAATCTGAGCCATACAGAATAATGGCTGGAATCACACTGCTGAAGAACCACATGTGATTTGAACAAGAATGTGGTGCAATTCCTGTTCAAAATCACATTTGGTTCCCGCACCGCAAAGTGTGAACTGGCACTAAAAGGCCAGACTCATGCAGGAGAGTAGGAAAATCTTCTATGCACATTTCCTGGGCACCTCCTGCTTTCTACTTCAAATTTCAACCGCCAGTTGCATATACAACCAGTATGCCAAGAAACAAATGGGCATCAATTCCATGTTGTATCTTAGCCAGTGACTGGTGAAGGCGGCCTATGCCAGTAATTGGTGGAGCCATTTTACTTGGTAGGGCGCTTGTGTCATGCTGGTCTGTGGGAGCTATGTTCTAGAATGAGAGCTGCAGAAAGCTACAAGCTGTCAGGGAGACCTGGGCATGTCAAGATTACCAAGAATCCTCTTTGCTGCCATTGACATTTTAGAATACACAACAAACTTTCGACTTTACGTTGTAACAAGGAAAAACCCAAATACATTAATCATTTCACATACCCAGATTTCATGGCACCTGAGTTTAGACTAATTACATTCCTTACTGTCACAGCCTAATTTGCATTTTTAAAGAGTCATTTCCATCCTCATAGGCTATTCTGCCATTTAAAATCCATTGTGATACGGTCCTTGGTCCCTCAGCCCTGATTAAGGCAGGGCAACCCAATGTTATATCAGTCTGGTCTCCCAAACACATACTGCTCACACACTACAGGCTTTATACATCCACCACTCTTTCCCTTCAAGATTGGCTCATTATTCACCAATGCAACACCTCTAAATCAAGACACACCTCCCCTTCTTCGTTCCTCCCCTTGTTTCTTTTTTGGAGCCATTTTAGTCTTCCTAACATGGCTGCTCAGCTAGCATGGTTACTAGATAAGTTGCTCAACCTTGTTTAAAAATCTTATGCACAAAAACATAGGAATTGGGGTGCAGAAAAAATGCAAAAGAATGGCATGCTTTGGACTGATGAGTGAAAATCTGAAATATTGACTGTAGCAGGAGACAGTTTGTTTGTGAAGGGCTGGAAAGCTGTACAATAATGAGTGTCTGCAGGAAAAAGTGAAGCACGATGAAGGTTCCTTGTGAGTTTGGGGCTGCATTCCTGCAAATGGAGTTGGAGATTTGGTCAGGATCAATGGGGTCCTCAATGCTGAGAAATACAGGCAGATATTTATCCATCATGCCATACCATCAGGGAGGCGTGTGATTGGCCCCAGATTTATTCGGCAGCAGAACAATGACCCAAAAAAGGCAGCCAATGTCATTACCTATCTTCAGTTTAAACAAGAACAAGGTTCCTGGAAATAATGGTTTGGCCTCCATAGAGCCATGATCTCATCATCATCAAGTCTGTCTGGGATTACATAAAGAGGCAGAAGGATTTGAGGCAGCCTACAGTACATCCACAGAAGATCTGTGGTTAGTTCTCCAAGATGTTTGGAACAATCTACCTGCCGAGTTCCTTCAAACACTGTGTTCAAGTGTACTGAGAAGAATTGAAGAACTGATGCAATCTGGAAGGCAAAGGGTGGTCACACCAAATATTCATTTAATTTGAATCACACTTCTGTTCATTTACTTTCCATTTTATTAACTGATAATAAAAAAACCGAATAACACGTCTATTTCTGAAAGCATTCCTAATTTAGAGCATTTTTTCACACCTGCCTAGAATGTTTGCACAGTACTGTATATTGATTTTGGCAGAGGGAAGGGGGAGGAAACAAAAGGGAATTTGTTTAAAATCTGGTGAAAGATCCACTTTAAGGGTCCATGCACATTGAGCTTAACCACTTAAGCCCCGGAAGATTTTACCCCCATTCCGACCAGGGGGTATTTTGCGATTCGGCACTGCGTGACTTTAACGGACAATTGCGCGGTCGTGCGACGCTGTACCTAAACGAATTTGGCGTCCTTTTTTTCCCACAAACAGAGCTTTCTTTTGGTGGTATTTGATCACCTGTGCGATTTTTTGATCACGCGCTATAAACAAAAAAAGAGCGTCAATTTTGCAAAAATAGCAATATTTTTCACATTTTTTTATATGAAATTCCCCAAAAAAAAATTTAAAAATCAAAATTTTTTTACTTTTTCGGCCAATTTGTTTTATGCTACCTATGTTTGGTAAAAAAAATCGCAAAAAGCGTATTTTGATTGGTTTGCGCAAAAGTTATCGCGTTTACTAACAAAGGGAAAGATTTCTGTCATTTTTGTTGTTTTTTTTTTTAACGTGTAATGGCGGCGATCTGCGATTTTTTTTGCGGTACTGCGACATTGGGGCGGACAGATCGGACCCTTGACTGACATTTTTGACACTTTTGGGGTTACCAGTGACATTTCTACAGTAATCAGTGCTATATATATGCACTGTTACTGTAAAAATACACTGGTAGTGAATCTCTCCACCATGGCTAAGACCAAGAGCTGTCCAAGGATGTCAGGGACAAGATTGTAAACCTACACAAGGCTGGAATGGGCTACAAGACCATTGCCAAGCAACTTGGTGAGAGGGTGATTATTCGCAAATGGAAGAAACACAAAATAACTGTCAATCTCCCCTGGTCTGAGGCTCCATGCAAAATCTCACCTTGTGGAGTTTCAATGATCATGAGAATAGTGAGGGATCTGCCCCGAACTACGCGGAAGAATCTTGTCAATGATCTCAAGGAAGCTGGGACCATAGTCACCAAGAAAACAACTGGTAAAACACTATGCCGTGAAGGGCCTAAATCCTGCAGTACCCGCAAGGTCCCCCTGCTCAAGAAAGTAACCAATTACAAAAAAAAAAATCAAGGCTAGCTGACATCTCTTTTATACAGAAAGATCCAAGGGAAAGCATCTCAAGTTATTACTAGAAGCCACATCTTCCACATACTGGAGAGCGATGAGAACTTTCTTTCAGCACTGATACATTAGACAGCATCTTGAAATTGAAAACCTAGGCAACACAAGAAAAGAAATGAGCAAGTTTTCTTTTTTTTTCTTTTACATGCAGACCTGCCATCTGTCATCTTCAGCAGTATTAAAGGTCTCTCAGGCATTATTTACCTCTAATGAATGGATGGTTCCACTTCTGCGTGGGGGGTCTAGACAAGTGCTATCGCTTTATTATGAGCTTGTAAGATGTTTCTTATTTTTACAATAAGTGCTATAAGTAGATTGCAACCTGTGATAACTAAATGAGCTACCATGAGATATCGAAGCACTCTTAAAGCTAATGAAACTTTCACACATCTTAACCAGCAATCCTATAATGCAAGATACATCGTAATAAAAAGCTACTATACAAAACATGTGTGTGAAAGTACTGTATATATCTGTACAGAAATTACAGCATTAGAAATTCAACTTACTTTAGTAAACTGTCACTGGAAGTAAAGTGAACATCTGAACCCAGCTAAATAAAATTGCACCACACCGGTGTGAACAGGAGCTATACGAAATGTCCTTAACCACTTGACCTCCACAAGATTTATCCCACTTCATGACCAGGCCATTTTTTGCGATACAGCACTGCTTTACTTTTAACTAATTGCGCAGTCATGCGACACTGTACCCAAATAAAATTGATGTCCTTTTTCCCCACAAATAATGCTTTCTTTTGGTGGTATTTGATCACATCTGCGTTTTTAATTTTTTGCACTATATACAAAAAAAGACCGACAATTTTGAAACGAAAGCCAATATTTTTATTTGCTGCTATAAAACATATCCAATAAAAAAAAAATAAAAAATCTAATTTCTTCATAATATTTAGGCCAATATGTATTCTGCTACTTTTTTGGTAAACAAAATCCCAATAAGTGTATATTGATTGGTTTGCGCAAAAGTTATAGCATTTACAAACTATGGGATATTTTTATTTATTTATTACTAGTAATGGCAGCATTCAGCGGCTTATAGTGGGACGGTGATATTGCAACGGACATTCTGACACTGACACTTTTTTGGGGACCACTGCCACTAATCCTGTGATCAGTGCTAAAAATATTGTAGCAGGTCGGTACCCTGCCAGGGTCCAGGTCTAGTGAACTGCCAGCACACTAATTGGTCAGCTGTGTGTTGGGCTTTAAGTAATGTCCCGGCTAGAGTTCTGGGCTCCACCCCGATAGACAGGGGGTCTGGCCCAGGAGTCAGGAAGGCTCCACCTAGGAGAGAGGTGGGAGCCAGTGCAGCACAAGGCTGTTAGCTGCATGCACCAAGCTGCTGAGCGTCCAGTCTTTGGGAGACAGACCAAGACCTAAAGGGTAAGGCCAAAGCGGGAATGCTGTGTTTACAAGTCAGAAGGGCTGAAGCAGGATTGAAATGCTGAATATCCCTGCAAGGGAAACTCATGTGTGTTAGCTGAACTTTCTGTTAAATAAAAATTGGCAAGAGCAGCCCTTAACCACTTAAGCCCCGGAGGATTTTCCTGCTAAACGACCAGGGGGTATTTTGCGATTCGGCACTGCGTGACTTTAACGGACAATTGCGCGGTCGTGCGACGCTGTACCTAAACAAATTTGACGTCCTTTTTTTCCCACAAACAGAGCTTTCTTTTGGTGTTATTTGATCACCCGTGCGATTTTTACTTTTTGCGCTATAAACAAAAAAAGAGCGTACATTTTGCAAAAATAACAATATTTTTCACATTTTTTTATATGAAATTCCCCCCAAAAAAAATGTAAAAATCAAAATTTTTAACATTTTCGGCCAATTTGTTTTATGCTACCTATGTTTGGTAAAAAAAAATCGCAAAAAGCGTATTTTGATTGGTTTGCGCAAAAGTTATCGCGTTTACTAACAAAGGGAAAGATTTTTGTCATTTTTGTTGTTTTTTTTTTTTAACGTGTAATGGCGGCGATCTGCGATTTTTTTTGCAGTACTGCGACATTGCGGCGGACAGATCGGACCCTTGACTGACATTTTTGACACTTTTGGGGTTACCAGTGACATTTCTACAGTAATCAGTGCTATACATATGCACTGTTACTGTAAAAATACACTGGTAGTGAAGGGGTTAACTTTATTTGGGAGGGAGGGGCTGTGTGTATCCCTAGGGGCGTGCTTTCTACTGTGATTGGCTGTGGCTTGAGCTGTAAGGACACTGATCAACGGATCTACATACTAGATCCGTGTGATCAGTGTCTTTACAGCGAGGAGAATGACAGGTGGCTTGTTTACACAAGCTGCCTGACATTCTCCCTCTCCCCCGCCGATCGCCGAGTGACCGGCGGCGTGCGCTCGCTCCCCAGAGCCTCACAGGCGAGCGATGTAGACCTACGTCACTCTGCCTGTGAGGGGCTGACTGCCGCAGTAAATATACTGTGAGCAGTCGGCAAGCGGTTACACAAAGAAAAAGTGAGTAGCGGTGTCCTTAAAGCTCTATATTTGAAGCAAGTTTTTACCCTACAATATGCACTATCACTGTACTAATGACACTGGCTGGGAAGGGGTTATCAGGGGTGATCAAAGGGCTAACTGTGTGTCTAGCCAGTGTTTTACTATACTGTGTGAGGTACTTTTACTAGGGGAAGAGATGAAATGTATTCGTTTTCCAAAGGCACAAACTCCATCCCTTCCCTGTCAGAACAGCGATCTGCCTTGTTTACATAGACAAATCACAGTTCTGTGTCTCTGCCTGGTGATCAGCAGGTATCGGAGGACATTGAGTACCCTGCACCTGGAAGCACGCCCCTTACCAGGAAGAGTGAGCTCACTTATACAGTATATACGTAATCTGAAGCACAGCTGCTGCCCTGTAGCAGTAAAACTGCTCTAGGGGGGACTCAAAGCGGTTTAAAGTGTATGTCAGGACAAGAAAAAACAAAAACAAATTTAGTACATCTGTGCAATGTATTTTATCCCTAGAAACTCTGGAAGTACAGAAAAAATACCATTTGATCTGCCTTAAATCTAGTAAGCTTCTAACCTTCTGTTTGGGCTGTGCCTTTTCTGTGCTCAAATCCTGAATATAATTGTCAGCCCTGCCTACAGGACTACAGAACTGCTCCTATTCCACCTGTAGCACCCTCCTAGGTAGGTACTAGGAAAAAGCATATATGTGGCCCTGTCTGCTTATCAGGGGGGCCTGATCATTTAGTTGGGCTTTCACATGTTTCCAGGTGTGATCTGTTGAGTCTGGGGAGTCTCCCCACTGTTTCCAATGAGGGCTCTTATCGGACAGTGGAGGAAACCTAGCCAATAGCACACCAGGGCTTATAGCTGTCTTAGTGGGTGGAGTTTGCCGCAATGCGCCCTGGGATGAGTTATAAGTCTGAGGGGAGCATGTGACAGGGCATCTTCGGCGGGAAGCAGAGTCCAAGGAGGAGGCTGATGGCTATCTCTCCTCCTGTCAGAGTTAGAGAAGGTGTCCTTGGCGGTCAGCCTAGAGAACGGAGGTTGAGCCGGGCTGCAGAGAAGGATCCAGAGTGCTGTGGAGCTGCTGGACAGAAGTTTCCGGGAAAAACAGTGTTGTGAGTACTTGAAACCTGGGGTCTGCCTAGGAGAGGGGACCACTCTAGAAGTCAAACTAACCAAGGTCAGCTAACCAATAGAGAAGGCTTAGAAAAGGGGGTGCCAGTGTCTAAGCCCTGAAGATAAGAGAGTGAAAGGGGGCACCGGTGTGGGCCCTGAAGTGTTCAGCAGTGCAGCAGTGTATACAAGTAGCTACCTCAGCAAGGAGTGCTTAAGGGAGCTTAAAGAGGGCTTCTTCATTCAGGGAAGCAGTCAAAAGTCAGTTCAGTGTTAACAGGCAGCAGGCCAGCGTTAACCAGTGTTAATCGGCATTGACCAGCATCTAGCCAGCGTCAAGTCAGCGCCAGTCGACACTTTTCAATTGTCCCTTGCAATTTGTGCAAAGTTGAGCCACTCATCCCTTCTCCTATCCAAGTTACCAAATAAAAAACCCAAAGATACTGGACTGGTCATTGTCTCAGTGCTCACACTTGGAGAAACATGCTTAAATGTGCTGTTGTTGCTAGCGGTAACCCAGGGGGGCCCATATCCAGCAAAAAATGTAGGGCCGCTCCACAGGCATACATTAATTTCATTCTAAGCATAATCAGGCTCCCCTACACTGTGTGAAGGGAGAGGGCTTTTGGAAGTTGCAGTTCCGGGAGTGTGCCTATTTTACTAGAATGTAAAAATCTTACAAGCGTGATGATGATATCACAGGGAATAATTAAAGCTGTTTTTACCTACAGGAAAAAAGAAAAAAATGCTAATGCGTGCTCTTGTGGCGGAGAGGGAGGTGCTGGAGGTTATTTATAATACATAAAAAATATTACTGTGCAGGTGACAATAACCTAAGTGAAATAAAGCTGCTTGCAATATCACAACAGAACCAATTGTGCAAAAACATACATACCTCATTGAAAAATAATCCATATAGTGCTTGAACACTAAAGTGCATAGTGACAGATGAAAAGAAAGTCCATTAAAGTAATTGTTTAAAGTGATTGTTTAGATCAGGGATCCTCAAACTATGGCCCTCCAGCTGTTGCGGAACTACACATCCCATGAGGCATTGTAAAACTCTGACATTTACAGACATAAGATGAATATCCAGTTGGTGCACCTCCACCGTGATAATAAACAGGATGTGAGCTTACCAGATCTCTAGACTCCACGTTATAGGATCTTTTTTTCAAAATAAATGTGTTTTTTACGATTTTACGTTATGTGGATCCCCTTTTTACTTTCTTATTAGTCACGTCTGAGGAAAACCAGGGGTTTGTTTGGCCAGTCATGTTACCTTCCTTTCTGGTCTAACCACTGAGAGATTTGCTTTGAGTGCTGGATCATTATTTAAAAGCTTGTCTAGACTTCTCGAACGTGGAGACTGACTCACCCTGTTTATTACCATGGTGGAGGTGCACCAAGTGGATATTCATTTACAATCACATTTCTTTGGATATTACTTCAATGGACTTTCTTTCCATCTGCTACTATGCACGTATTTGGGTAATGCCTAGACATGTAGTTTAAATGAGACAGAGACCCAGAAATCATGATGCAGCAAGTCTGGTAGGGCTGAATCATAAGTAGTAATATGCATACTTGTTCTGGGTCAGTGCCTCAGGAAGCCAGGTTAGTATCACAGCCAGCATGTAGCATTTTCCAAGGTAAGAAATAGCATGCCCCATATTTTTCCCAAGACAGTTTTTTTTATATAAGAAAGAAGAAAATATGCTAACTCGTTCCGCCACCTCCAACTCCCACCCTCTGCTCCCTACTCACCACTGTCACTTCTGTGTTTACAAGGACAGCTTTCCTCTCTGTGGCTCTCACAGATTCCTGCCTGTCCTGCACTCACGGCGGAGTCAAGGGACATGCAGGTGCAGTGTGGGATGGGGCATGATGTGGCAAGCTGCATTGTGATCCCCATTTGTGCCCGGGTGCAAAGATGCCAACCATCTCCCTGCAAGTGAAAGAGAAAGGAGGAGCCACCTATACTGCCGGGAGGTGTGAGAGCCGGGCCAGGTTGGTGAGATGTGAGAAAGCTTTGGGGGAAAGGAGAAAGATGAGGGCTGTGGAGGGGGGTATGTGGGAGAGTGGTGCAGAGGTCAGAGCCAAGGAGGGGTGGAAGTGAGATGAGGACAGCCTGTGAAAGAGAGCTGAACCCTGCGCACACTGCATAGCACACCCCTAAACCCTGAAATCTGTATGTAGTGCATTTCTCAACCCTGCAATCTGTACATAGCGCGCGCCTCAATCCTACACTCTGTACATAGTGTACCTCTGAACTCTGTACGTAGTGCACCACTGAACTCTGTACCCTGTACATAGCGCACATCCTGAACTCTGCACACTGCGCATAGCGCATATCCTAAACTCTTCACTCTGTACAGTACATAGCGCATGCCTGAACTCTGCGCATAACACATGCCTGGTATTTATTGCCCCTTTAAGATCCTCCTACTGTTAATGCAATTTGGCCAAACCCACCGCTCGATGCAGTTTTGGCAGGGGGAAGGGGTATGGTTGAATTCCTGCACCTAATCTCTGGAAAAAAAAGCCCAGAAAAAATGTATATTGTCTTACAGATACAACCAACCCTTTGAGGGCAAACATAATGCTGATGCGGCCTGTGATGAGATTTAGTTTGACAACCCTGCTCTATGCTGTATATTGTATGTGACTTTTATAAGAAGTACAGGTGAGAAAGTTATTAGGTATTGAAGGCCTCTGCCCTCTTAACATTTGCAACAAACTTTAGGGACAACTCTTCCTATATACAGTCTCTATATACTGTCTTTATGTACAGCTCCACTTCCTCCTCTAGCATTCACTTGCTTGCAGAACCCATGTGGAACACTGTGAAGATCTGACAGTTACTCAGATTAAAAGCAATGGCCCATTACATGCAAGAACCCCAGGCCCCTTAGTTGCGTAGCAGAATTTCAGTGTCCAGCTAGCATTACTCCTGTTGCTCCTGATCCCAGCACCACCTCTTCATGCACTGCCAACCCACTTGGCTGCAGCTTTCCCTTTCCTAGCCCCCCAAGCTAACTTGTTCAGCACAGTCCTCCAGGCTGAAATTCACCAGCCCACGCGGCTGACTCTCAGGTGATCTCCCAGTAGTGCTGACCTGCTCCTCCGTGTGTGTTTTGGCAGGATACTTCCAGGACTCGAGCCCCAGTCCAAAGTCACCCCCCCCCCCCCCAAGGGCCACCGACAACTTCCTCAGAACTCCATCTCCATCTTCCATCCGACTGTCGCCTGCTGGTATGGCCGTTTATGAGGTAAGCTATGCCCCCTAGAGATGCTGGAGATTGGCCGAGGCCTCATTAATATGCATGGCAGTCGCTCCTTACTCCCACCCTTCAGCACTCGAAGATTCTGCACATTTCCAGACCAGAGGGAAGTGCCAGAGAGATCTGCCAGATGAGTCACCCAGCCCCTAAGTCACTGAACCCTGACACATATGATTCATAGCTCAGGCTTAGCCCTGAGCTAAACTAATTTTTACCAATACTAACAAAAAAACTATCTACATTTAGCACACATAATAGAGGCTGTTACATTTACAATATGATGCTCTTTGATCTTTAAAGAATATGTGAACCCTTACTTTGGAAACAACCCATTAAATTTAGAACAGAAATGCAGGACAAAACATTTGTGTATTCAAAAAAAAAAAAAAATACAAATAACATTAACGCCTCTTGCACACAATACTCCTGTTTAAACATCTCCTTTTTCAGACGTAATTTTTGTCTTATTGAAATGCACACATTTGTGCGCATTTTAGCGCATATGCGTTCACGCAAATTTGCATAAATTTGCGTAAATTCGCGCCTTTGAACATGCATATATTTTTTTCCGATCAACAGTATGATCGTGTGCGTTCATTTTATCACATTTGCGCGTATTTGCGTGCAAATGCGCGCATTAGGCATAAATTACTGTCCAAAAATGCAGATTTTTCTATTTTGTTCTTACTGAAGAATACGCATCACTCATTTACGTGCCTGTGTGCATAGGCACATAAGAATGAATGGGCTCATAAAAAAAAAACAGTTGTACTGAGCATTTTTAAGCTGCAGTGTGCAAGGGGCCTAATACTTTTTTTAATAGGTGATTACATAACCTCTGTTCTCATCTGCATAGGGGCTTGGAGAGGTGGGGGTGGAGACTGCAGGAGGTCATGTCAGCAGGAGACAAAGAATAAGCAGTACACTGAGTTACCCAGTAATTAGCTGTGCAGGGGGGCATGTCAGGAGAAGTATGACCACTGTGTGGGTGTTGTAATGAAATCACGTACTGGGCACACAAAAAGCCGTGTCTGGCGGCCATGTTGTTCAGGAATCATCGGCCATGATGGGTTTGAAGAACAGTTACACAATGCAACAGCAAATACCTAGGAAAGCACCTTCATAGCCTTTTAATTTAGCTCACATTTTAAAGGGCTTGTTATCACCACTGAGGCTGGGAAATCTGGCAGAGTCTGCTAGCAATTATCTCCCACAACTTATCACTTTCCGGAAGTGACCTAATACAACTATTACAGAATCCTTCAGCTCTATCACCCATGGTTTGTAAGGCCATTTGGAATACATAGCTCACCTTCATTCACAAACCAACTTATGTGCAGTTCTCTTTCCCTGCCCCAGTTGTGGCAGTGCTGGGGTATGTCACGTGCACTAAGCTGCATTTTTGAAAAGCCTGCATTGCATGGGTTAACTGCTCATATACTCTAAAGAGGAGTAAAGGCACTGTACCTTACTTGATCCTACTCACTCTGGCAGATGGTGCACCCCCTCAGTAGCTATCGTTTTGGACCCTGCATTGGTCTTGATGATGTCAGCATCTTAGACCAGCTGGAGCATGGGGGAAAAGATGGAGCGAGGAACAGTCTAGCAGTGTGGATTATTCTTTTCTGTGTCCCCTATACCTAAACAAGCAATTAACCCTTGCAGTGCCGGTGCAGCCTCACTGCAAGCGGTTATTCTTAAAGTATGACTAAAGGCCAAACTTTTTTTTTTAGCTTTTGTTTGGCTATGGGACAGGAAGTGAAGGGAAATCTTCGCAATAGGACACAGCAGGAGGAAAAAAAAATGTGTCTCAGTGTTGGACTTTAAGCTGAACAATGTTTTTTTTTTACACTATTATTAGGGCCCCAAAACTTCACAATATTTTTTAAAAGGCGAATTTAGCCTTTAAAGCTCTAAGGAATGCTGATATATATACTTTGCAGTAAAAACTTTGGTTTGCCGAGTGATCTAAACAAATTGGAGCAGGAGGGCTACAAGAGGAGATGACCTTGTGTTAACAAGTAGACAAAGTAAAAATCAAGTGGCAAAGGGGCAAGAGTTTTTTTAGTGTACACCTGTCCTTAAGCATATTTTCCTGGGACCACTGAAAATGAAATTGTTCTTTTTTTACTTAATACAATGAACCCTTCATTTCATTCTGTTCTTTCTGTGCCGGAGGGGGTCTGCGTTAATTCGCAAAATTAATGATATGGAAAAGCAAATCTGAGATGATTCATCACATTAATAAAAACAATCCAAGGTCATGTATTAAACAAAAATAATTTTTTTTAAGAGTTTTTTTTTTTTCACCATTATTCTGTATGGATTGCAGCAAGCGCTGAAACAGAAAAGCAGATTTCAGTAGCTTCTGTAAAATATTTATCTTATCCTCTAGAAAATGTGAACAGATGAAAATGAACTGGCAGCTGTATCTATGCTAGACTGCAAGCTCCATAAATAAGTTCCAGTTACTCTTCATCACAACAGCTTCTGTCACAGCAAGAAAGAAGCATAGATTTGTGACTGAGAGCACTGAATGCATAAAGCGGGCATATTTTATAAGCAATGTGCACAAGAACTGGGTATATCAACTCAAACACATGACTTGTTTTTAAAGGTATTTTAAGGATTTGATTTGTTCACTACTTTCTCATGCTTATTTCCCAGCCCTAGGAAAAGAAATGGTAGGACGACCTTTAGTTCCAAGATTTTAGGAAAAAAAAAACACTTGCTAATATCATAATACTATTAATTTAAATGTGAGAGGCGTAAACGGTTGTTAGGATTAATGGGAGGGATAGTGTTAGGCATAAAGGTGATGATTGGGGTTACAAGAAGGGTTAATATTAGTGTTAAAGGGAGTGTGCTAGGGTTTAAAGCCTAACTCAAGGCTTCTTGTGGCTTTAAATAGTTTGTTCGGACCTAGCTGGTCCAAATAAACTATTTGCTTCACTAACAGATGCGCCCTCTGTCATTGCTTAAAGGTGTCCGGCTCTTGTAACAAAACCAAGTTGGGCTGAGCACTGCCCAATCATTTACAGGGAGCTTTGTTTTTAAAAAAAAATGAATACAGGGCTCTGATTGGATGAGGTAGAGAGGTAGGAGTCACAATTTCCACCTCAGCCAATCAGAAGAAGCCTTGTATTCACAGATGAAATACAAGGCTTCTTGTGAATGGCTGAGCAGCACTCAGCCTGACTCGGTTTTGTTCGGGGTGTGGGACGGGAAATCCCCACCCTGCTGCTGAAACAGAGTACTGTATCCTGTATGTAGAATCAGCTACAGTACATACAGTTTATACAGTGAGCCCTTTTTGCACCAAAGACTACAACTGGGTTCCTGTTAGCGAAAGCAAACATATCAGACAACTAATACTTTATCTTCCAAAGACACATATTCATGCATTTAAAACACTTGGAATAGTTCTAAAGAAAAGAGACAGCATGAACACCAATCAGCTATAAGGCTCTATTTACACCAATGCATTTTTTCATGCTTTTTACAGAAATGCAGGACATTTTTTAACATGGGTTCCTATGCATTTTTGTGCCTCTGCATTTTTGGAAAGGGTCAGGGACTTTTTTAAACGCAAAACGTTCCTTTTTTTGCTTTTTTGATTCGATAGACTTCAATGGAGAAGCTGCAGAAAAGCATGTAGAAAAAATAAAATAAAACGTAGGTTGGTCTAACTTAGGAATTTTGCATAGTGCCACAGGGATCCCCATAAATATGGCGGTCCTTCCCTTGGCTCTGAAACCATATGCATACAAAGTGTACTGGGACAGACCAGTAGACAAGAAAGAGAGCCTTTGAGGGATGGACAGAATGAAACCACAGGGCGATGGTGAACAAAATAAAGTGTATTTTATTCTGATTGAAGATTCATCAATACAGGTTACAGTTGTGGTTCAGACAGGGTAGTGCAGAGGTATGTGGTGCTTACAATAAGTAATACAGTAACCCATGTGATGTGATGAACACAATAAAAATGATAATGGTGAAAGTAACCCAGTAGGTGTGGCAAACAATACAATGCAATGGTGAACATAAATGCAATAAAAATACGCATGTAGTGCATTTTTACCAAGTTTTTACTGTGATTTTGCTGCAATTTGCATTTTGCGTTTTTAAATTTGCCCCACAACAAATTTTCAAAAAAAAAAAAAAAAAATAAACGCTTAACCACTTTCTGCCCTCCCTATAGGCGTTTGAAAGTGGTTTGAAAGTGGTTGCATTATCCTGAACGGACGTCATATGACGGCGGCAGGATAATGCGCTCAGCGTGCCCCCCGGGGGCGCGCAGAGCGGCGATCGATGATGCGGCGTGTTAGTCTGACTCCCCGCATCTCCGATCTCAGTAAAGAGGCCTATCAGTGCCGCATATCAGTGCCACCCCATCAGTGCCTGTCAGTGCAGTCTCATCAGTGCTCATCAGTGCAGGAAAAAACATATTTATTTACAAAATTGCATAACATAAACAAAAAAACGTTTTTTTTTTCAAACTTTTCGGTCTTTTTTTTTATTTGTTTAGCAAAAAAGAAAAACCTTGCGGTGATCAAATACCACCAAAAGAGAGCTCTATTTGTGGGGGTAAAAATGACATAAATTTGGTTTAGGTACAGTGTTGCATGACCGTGTAATTGTCATTCAAAATGCAACAGCGCTAAAAGGTGAAAATTGGCCTGGGCAGGAAGGGGGTGAAATTGCCCTGTATTGAAGTGGTTAAAAAAACGCTCAAAAGTAACATGCATAGGTGTGAATTGGGCCTTAATATCCTGATGTTGTTAAAAACAGTGTTAAAAATAGTGGTAATGTCTAATGCAACCAAAGTCAATGCAGTTTCTTGATATTAGGCCCGATTCACACCGATGCATTTTTTAGTGCATTTTCAGTTTTGCAGAAACACACTACAATCCATTTAACATTGTTTCCTTTGGGTCACATTCACATCTGTGCATTTTATTGAACGGGACTTTTTTCTGGTTTTTGGTACCATAGACTTCAATGTATTAAAAAATGCAAAATGCCCCTGGAATATGCAAACTGCAACAAGACAACAAAATCAATCTTTTAGCAGGATGCGGAGGGCGTGAGCAATCAATATAAAAGTTCAATGGTAAAACGAAGTCTCTGGTGTAAGCTGCTGGCTTTGGATGGCTGCAGACTCAGGATAGAGCAAGAAGAGACTCTGCAGGAAAAAAAAGAAAAAGAAAGAGTGGCGCCATTTAAGTGCAGCAATAGGGTATGTTTATTCCAAACTGATGAATAAAACTCACAGGATAACAGAGATGTTCATGTGTCTGGATATAAAGTGTTCATCCACTCTGGGGGAGGATGGGCTGCAGTACAAGGTGGAGTGCCTCTCGTCATGATTTCACTGGTGACTCCCAACACTTCTTGGGACACGGGTACAGTCTAGAGAAGCTGGCCGGTGTCACATCTGGAAGTCAGGTGGAGCGGGGCCGTGCGCACGTTCAGTGCATGCATGCTCCTTCTTCAGGCAATCCACAATGTACAGCAGCCCGTCCTCCCCCAGAGCAGATGAACACTTTATATCCAGACACATACACTGACTTATCCTGTGAGTTTTATTCATCTGTTTGGCATAAAAATACCCTATTGCTGCACTTAGATGGCCCTGCTCTTTGTTTTTGTTTAATATGCAAACTGCAACCTGTATAGGTGTGAACCAGGCCTAAAGAGGTTAAACTCCAGGCTCCTTCAGAAAAAATAAAAGTCAGCAGCTGCAAATACTGTAGCTGCTGACTTTTAATATAAAAACATTTACCTGTCCAGGGATCCGGGGATGCCGGCACCCCAAGCCGAATCTTCAATCGGCTTTGGGTGCAGGTGCCAGCATCTGTAGTAAGGAAAACAGGAAGTCAAGCCTTGCACCTTCTATGCATTAGGGTAAAAAACATACTTTATGCAGCTCTCCCCCAGCTTCCCCTTATACTTACTTGAGCCTGATCTTGATCCAGTGATGTGCACGAGAGCAGAGGCTCTCACAGCTTTCTTTCTCCTGACTGACTCAAACACAGCAGTGGAAGCCACTGACTCCTGCTGCTGTCAATCACAGCCATTGAGGAGGGAGTGGGGAGCTGGGCCCATTCTGTGTTTCTCTTTGGATACACAGAACAGGGCTCGGGAGAGAGCATACACAACTGCCGCCATAGCACGTGGCTTGCTATGGGGGACCTCGAAGAGCGGAGAAGCAAGGAGAGCTGGCACCCGAGAAGAGGAGGGTCAGGGATGCTCTGTGTAAGACTATTGTACAGAGAAGTTAAGTATGATGTGTTTAATACTTTAAAAAAATAAAATGAGCCTTTAAATACCTTTAAAGAGCAGTAACAGAACACAGGTCAGCTCACAATAAAAATGTATACTTGATTGCATTTTGTGTTTAGACAGACCTAGTGGCCAGACTGGGAAACGGGACCACAAAGGACCTGAGGAATATCTTAGTACATAGAAAGGTCCCTACTAGATTGTTTAAATTATACTGCTCAAAAAAGTTAAGGGAACGCTTTTTAATCAGAGTGTAGCATCAAGTCAAATAAGCTCCTGGGATATTGATCTGGTCAGTTAAGTAGCAGAGGGGGGTTGTTAATCAGTTTCAGCTGCTTTGGTGGTAATGAAATTAACAACAGGTGCACTAGATGGGCAACAATCAGATGACCTCCAAAACAGAAATGGTTTTACAGGTCAAGGCCATTGATATTTTTCCCACCTACTCATCTTTTCTGACTGATGCTCACTACTTTTGCATTTGGTTAGGGTCGGTGTCACTACTGGCAGCATGTGGTGATAACTTAACCCTATAGAGGTTGCACAGGCAGTCCAACTCCTCATGGATGGCACATCAATAAATGCTATTGGCAGAAGGTTTGCTGTGTATCAAGAGCATGGAGGTGATTCCAGGAGACAGGCAGTTACACTAGGGACAGGGCTTTAGAAGGTCCTTAACCCATCAACAGGATAAGTATCTGCTCCTTTGTGCAAGGAAGAACAGGATTACCACTGCCAAAGCCCTACAAAATGACTTCCAGCAGGCCACTGGTGTGAATGTCTCTGACCAAACAATCAGAAACAGACTTCATGAGGGTGGCCTGAGGGCCTGATGTCCTCTAGTGGGCCCTGTGCTCAATGCCAGGCAATATGGAGCTCGATTGGCATTTGCCATTGAACACCAACGTTCAACACGACCGATTTGGTGGTGGGGTAGTGATGGTCTGGGGAGGCATATCCATGGAGGGATGCACTGACCTCTACAGGCTAGACAATGGCACCCTAACTGCCTTTGGGTATCAGGATTAAATCCTTGGACCCATTGTCAGACCCTACACTGGTGTAGTGGGTCCTGGGTTCCTCTTGGTGCACGACAATGTCCAGCTTCATGTGGTGAAAATATGCAGCTAGTTCCTGGAAGATGAAGGAATTGATACCACTGAATGGCCCCCAAACTCGCCTGACCCAGATCCAATAGAACACCTCTGGGACATTATGTTTTGGTCCATCCAATGCCGCCAGGTTGCACCTGTTCAGGAGTTCAGTGATGCCCTGGTCCAGATCTGGGAGGAAATACCCCAGGACACCATCCGTCATCTTATTAGGAGCATGCCCCAATGTTGTCAGGCATGCATATAAGCACATGGGGGCCATACAAATTAGAGAGGACTGTTTTTAGTTGCTGCAATTAATTTCAGCAAAATGGACTAGCCTGCTGCATCATTTTTTCACTTTGATTTTTGGGGTGTCTTTAGATTCAGCCCTCTGTAGGTTCATCATTTTCATTTCCATTAAACAATATGGCATTTGTTCGTTCCTAACACATTACGCAGTCCATATCAGTATAGATATCCAGCGTGAGATTTTTCCCCATTGAGATCTGATGTGTTTTCAAAGTGTTCCTTTAATTTTTTTGAGCAGTGTATTATTACACATTCATCAACCCAGCAGGTATATATGATTATATCCTATTATTCTATAGAGTCTGTTATTTGTGGCTACAATTATAAGATAATGGGGTGGGTTTCCCACTATGGGTGCTGAAATAATTCATAAATTCAAAAAATGTTGGTAGCAACTTAATCTATTGAAAATGATGTGCATCGGAGATGGTAACCGCCAATCAAAAAAGTCCCATCCACCATTCCCTCCAAGCACATGATAGTCCTACAGTCTTTATTTGCATTCAACTCAAACTGACCTGCCCTAAAACAATTCTACAGTAACAAATTTTTTAAAGCCCAGGCACTTTATTTTAGTCTTTAAATAAATCCCTGCGTCTTTGTTAATCAACTAAAGTCCTTGGCCTTTGCTCTATGTGGGTCCTCAACTTCAGCTCAAGCTCGGACTAAGCTCTGCCTCTTTAATCAGCTACTAAATAGCTAGAAGTTAATTAGGCAGTAGCAGCCCCAACATTTAAAAACTAAATAATAAGGGGTGTGGCTTAGCATTTGGAAGGGAGGAGCTTAATCTCAACTTGAGTAGAATTCAAGGCTCTGGGTACATCCAGGATGAAAGAGTGTAACAAGCACAAAAGGACTGAATTGAACACAGATTAACCACTTGCCTACTGGGCACTTTTACCCCCTTCCTGCCCAGGCCAATTTTCAGCTTTCAGCGCTCTCACGCTTTGAATGACAATTGCGCGGTCATGCTACACTGTACACATATTACTTTTTTATCATTTTTTTCACACAAATAGAGCTTTCTTTTGGTGGTATTTAATAGCCTCTGGGTTATTTATTTCTTACAAAAAAAAAGAAAAAAGACAGAAAATTTTGAAAAAAAAAATAAGTTTTTCTTATTTTCTGTGAGTAAATTTTGAAAATAAATACATTTTTCTCCTTCACTGATGTGCGCTGATGAGGCGGCACTGATAGGCACTGATAGGCTGCACTGATGGGCACTGATGAGGTGGCACTTCTGGGCACTGATGAGGTGGCACTTATGGGCACTGATGAGGAGGTACTAATATGCCACACTGATGAGCACTGATAGGCGGCACTGATGAGCACTGATAGGCGGCACTGATGAGTGGCACTGCTGGGCACTGAGAGGTGGCACTGCTGGTCACTGAGAGGCGCACTGATGGGCACTGAGAGGCAGCACTGATGGACACTGATGGGTGGCACTGATGGACACTGACGGGTGGCACTGATGGGCGGCAATGATCGGCAGCACCATCAGTGCCCACACTCAGTGCCCATAGTGCTGCTAGTCAGTGCCCATCAGTGCCTAGATGAGCAGGCACTGATGGGCACTGACTGGCAGCACTATGGGCACTGATTGTGGGCACTGATGGGGGGGCACTGATGGCGGGCACTGTGGGAAGTTATGGCATTTTTTCCCCTCTTGTGTAATCAGGGCACTGGTGATTAGTGCCCTGATTACATTCCTCTGTGTCCCCTTACTGCTGGTCGGCTCTCCTCTTCCTCACACTGCAGTCTCTGTGTGAGGAAGGAGAGCTGGCGATGAGAGATGATCTCATATGTTTACATATGAGATCATCTCTCATTGCATGGTCCGATCACGTGGTAAATGGCCGCTGTGATTGGCCATTCACCACGATCTGTGATTGGCTGTGTCCAAGGGACACGGCCGACACAGATTTTCCCTGATGCGCGCTCGCGGGAGCGCGCGGGGAGCCTGTTACTGGGAGTCCGTTTAAAGACGGCCTCCCGGAAATTAGACCCCGCGCTGTAGCCGTCTTTCGGCTATAGCGCGGGCGGAAGGAGGTTAATAAAAGTGTACTCACTGTAGAATGCAGAATCCACTTGCACTATAACTATTGTGCAGATCAATGTTTATTAAATATCACACCAACTAGATGACATTTAATTTGCTAAAGAACCGTTTATCATAAACAATTGCTACTTTTTCTAAATTTTTCCTATTTTCTTACCCTTTTTGCCTATTTGCTGCCACATCCTGTCTACATAGAGTACATGCTCTCCAGCAAAGACCTCATTGAATTTCTCTGGGTGGGTTTCCTGATGGTAACAACAGTGGACCATGCCTGTCTAATGGTTCTCAAAAAGGTCACATGTATTCTGCAAAGTCTGTGTGAAAGGGCAACAATGTTTGAGCACAATTGGGAAAGAGGGACAGAGTATTATCATAACTGAAGTGCCGAACAAGGACAATTATGGTAGAAACTCAAGTTTCTGTTTTGATATAGAAGTTGAATTTGACTTTTGAAATTACATTAACATGTGAAAGCTTATATGAGATTTTAGTGATTGAGTTTACATATACTTTAACTGCTAAACTGTAAGGACAATTGAGTCTAACAGCCCCAATCCTGTCGCATTAATACCACATTACATCTTCTGCATTGCCCACCTTAAATAAAATCAGACATTCTATTATATAAAAAGCAACTGGGGACACTGTAATATTCTCACTGAATAACTCAGCTCTGTACTTTTTTGACAGAAAATAATTCATTCTGTAGCAGAGTCGCATTATATTATTCTTTTCAAAGATCATCCAATGTCTACTTTATACAATGATAAAATAGCACGGCAACACCACTTTATATTTGCTAGTATCGCCATTCCAAAATAAATCCATTAATTTCCATGCTGAAAAAGTTTGCAGGGCTGGAAGTTTCTTTAACTGTATTCATAAGCAAGTAAAATAAGACATCCATCCACACTCCTGCACTAAACACAGAAAGCAGCTGTGAATTTTGAAAGACAGCAATACGACAGATCAGATTTGATATGAATGGGCTTGATAAGGACACAGCAGTTATGCTTTCGTAAAGGAAACAATAGCAGGGAAAAAGTAGGCAATAGGTGAAGCTTGACAATTAGGGATTTTATTTATATCCTTACTCGTAAAATCCTGTTTTTGTATGAAAGAGGAATACAGTATTGGAAATGTCAAAACAGATTGCAGTAAAAGATCATGATATAGACGAAACAGCGAAAAGAGATGAAACACTCTTATCTTTTATTCCTTAGGGCTATACAATCAAGGCAACACATGGTTATTACTGGGCAAAGCCACCAGATGAAATATGAAATGCCAATAAGTGTCAACTCCGCTAGGATACAATGCAGTAATGTAAGAACAAACTTTTACCATAGTGCAATAAAATAGGAAGAGAAAATATTTTACATTTGTATGTTATTACAAAGGCTTGTCGCAGTTTAGTTTCCCAATAAGCAATAAGTTGTATAACTCAGATATGAAAAACAACCAAATAACTATGGTTTATATTTATAGGATAAATCCTTGGTCTTTAGAGCATTAAACAGCATCAATTTACTCATTGATGATATTTTTAAATCAATGAGGGATTAAATCTGATTCGGTTATCTCACATTGGGACCATAGCACTGAATTCCCTGCCTGCGCACTATACTGAACTCACTGCCCACAGAAAGTCTCAGGAGGAGACTAAGGCCCCTTTCACACTTATGCAACGCAATTTTACAACGCGATTTTGACGCGACTTTGCCGCGATTTTGAGCAATGGCTCAGGGCTATATACCTCAAAATGCATTCAAATCGTGCCAAAGTAGTGCAGGAACTACTCTGAAGTCGGTGCGACTTCAAAACGCACTGATATGAATGGGGCTCATTGAAAATAATGGAAAACGACTTGTCATGCGATTTTGCGGTCCAAAATCGCGGGACAAGTCGCACTAGTGTGAAAGGGACCTTAGACAGAGAGCCGATCATAGCTGCAAGTGGGATTAGAAGGGAATGCAACTCAGAATTCTTAACATTAATACCAAACTAAACTGTAAGTGAGCACCACAAACTAAAAAAACTTTTACAATATTTTTTTTTAAATGTGAGGAAAACACTTCCATCCATTCATGTCTTCATGATTTATCTTGTTGAGAAATCACCTTGAAAAACACTACCTTGGCATTTTTATTTGTGGCCATCTTGAGTTAAGGGCAGATGATTGGTGTAACATTTACTTACTAATATCCATCTGCCCTTAACTCAGGCATGCATTCAGGAGGGTGTGCTCAGCTCAGTTTGAAAAGTTGTGCTTTTTGGATACATGCCTGAGGTCCAGCTTCCACTTTACCACTTGTGTGGCTGCCTTTGATGTGAATGGATATATGTTTTTACACTTTATGGCCTCTCATTCTTGGTCACATTCGTCATTTCATTGCGACGTGTCTGGTAGATAGTAGATATTTTATGTCTGGTTTTAATTTGTTGTATTTTATTTTTATGTTTTTTTAATAAATACTACACTTTGAGTATTTTATCTCTATGCTTGGTCACTTATCCCAGTGGTCCTCAACTCCGGTCCTCAGGGCCCACTAACAGGCCAGATTTTAAGTATTACCTTGGGGAGATGCAGACTAGAGTACTGCAATCACTGAGCAGCAAATTATATCACCTGGGATGTATTTCAGTTATCTTGCAAACCTGGCCTGTTAGTGGGCCCTGTAGGCCAGGGTTGAGGACCACTGACTTATCCTGTTTGACTGAGTTCACATCCTCTGAGAATTTCATCATTGAATTGGGGAGATCCATAGTACCCACTAATACTACAGAGGCTACCAGAGAGAAACAACACCAGCGTCTCCTATAATTTAGATAGCAATTAACTCTGGCGAGTTTGCATTTTTACCATTAGGTGAAGGCAAGAAATCACGGGTGACACCTGGAAAAGAAGTTTTAGCTCCTAATTCTTCTGCACTTTTGTTCACTCAAATGAACTTTTATGGACACTTATTTAGGATTTTAGAGATTTGATATATTGTTCTCACAGATATTTTATATATATTTCTAAGCGCTACAATATATTTTTATGTTATTTATGTTAGTGTTGGTATATTTGTACTAGTTGCATGCTGCTTTTCATTGACATTTTTGAGCGCTGAAATCTTATTATTTTCAAGGATTAAAAATAGTTGATTGAGGGAGCTCAGTTCTGCTTTAAAGTTCCTGAGAAGAAGTCAAACAGAGTGGTGGGAAAGTAAAGGGAAAGTAAGTATAAGTTGCTGGTGGAACCTGGCATTAACATGCACATTGATGCTTTGACAAATTTTGGTAGAGCACAGGACCACTTTAAAATACAGGGTACAGTAAAAGGGTCACTCAATTCACATCATACTCACTTTTTCTGGCTTTCATCTGTTTGGCCCCAGACAAGGAAAATAAAGCCCTTGTAAATTTCAAACTATTTGAGCTTATACAGGGCTATGACTCTTCCTCCCCTTATATGACAACATTGGGATTATTCACAAGGTGCCAACGTTGTCACATGTGAGGCAGTGCATGGGCATGTCAGGTCCCCTATAGTAGTGAGCCTTTGTAGAAGGCCAATTTGGGGTTCCCCCGGGGTGCAAATTCTAAGCCCTAGCCTGCTTCTTTACCAGGGCCCCTGATGGTGGAGATGGACTAGCAGTGGACTAGAACCAGGTCGCAACCCCCAGGTACACCCAGCTAAAGATGCGGGAACCACTGTGTGTGTGCAAAGTACAGATGGCAGGAGACAGAAGCGGGAAACAATCTGAGGTCAGAGCACGTGGCAGGCATGCATAGAAGGCCAATTTGGGGTTCCCCCGGGGTGCAAATTCTAAGCTCCAGCCTGCTTCTTCACCAGGGCCCCTGATGGTGGAGATGGACTAGCAGTGGACTAGAACCAGGTCGCAACCCCCAGGTACACCCAGCTAAAGATGCGGGAACCACTCTGTGTGTGCAAAGTACAGATGACAGGAGACAGAAGCGGGAAACAATCTGAGGTCAGAGCACGTGGCAGGCATGCATATGCGGACGATGGAGCCGAGGTCAGTACACAGGAAGTCAAACACGGAATACAAGTAATACAAGGGAAAGCAGGAGCTAGGAAATCAAAGGATGTGCAAATTCATGTAGATACATGTTAACAGCAGTGGGCAGCCTTGGTTACATAGTTACATAGTTACATAGTAGGTGAGGTTGAATAAAGACAATAGTCCATCCAGTTCAACCTGTGTAGGCATGTGTGGCTGTAATCATCTCCCATACCCCTGAATGTTCTGATCCTTGAGATGTAAGTCTAAGAGTCTTTTGAAAGCCACCATACTACCCGCAGAAACCACCTCTTGTGGTAGAGAATTCCACAATCTTGTAGCCCTAACCGTAAAGAACCCCCCGCGTTGCCTGAGGTTAAAACGCTTCTCCTCTAATCGCATTGTATGCCCTCGAGTCCTCATGCAATCCCTTCAAATGAACAGCTTTTTTTCTAAGCTGGGATCCCCATTAAGATATTTATAAATTGCTATCATGTCCCCCCTCAGACGTCTCTTCTCCAGGGAGAATAAATCGAGCGATTGTAGACGCTCTTCATAGTCAAGGTCCTCCAATCCCCTAATTAGTTTAGTTGCCCTTCTCTGGACTCTCTCCAGCTCCAACACATCCCTCCTGAGGACTGGCGACCAGAACTGGACGGAATACTCCAGATGCGGTCGGACCAGAGTTTTATAAAGTGGAAGGATTATAGTCTTATCTCTGGAATGCATCCCTTTCTTTATGCATGCTAATATTCTGTTGGCTTTGGAAGCTGCCGCTTGACATTGCATGCTGTTTCCTAATCTATCATCAACCAATACTCCCAGATCCTTCTCCATTTTTGATTCCCCCAAGGGCTCCCCTCCTAACGTGTATTGTGATTTTATGTTTTTAGTCCCCAAGTGCAAAACCTTACACTTCTCCACGTTAAACCTCATTTGCCATGTCGTTGCCCACTCTGTTATTTTGTCCAGGTCATTCTGCAGGATATCTGCTTCATGTTGTGAAGTTATTGCCCTGCCCAATTTTGTGTCATCTGCAAAAACTGATATCGAACTACTGATCCCGACCTCAATGTTGTTTATGAATAAATTGAACAAGGTTGGTCCCAGGACTGAGCCTTGGGGGACCCCGCTTACCACCTCAGACCAGTCTGAGTATGCGCTGTTTATTACTACCCTTTGGACCCGCCTTTTTAGCCAGTTCCGTATCCAAGAGCAAACCCTGCTATCGATACCTGCAGACCTTATTTTATAAATTAAGCGCTTGTGGGGAACTGTATCAAACGCCTTAGCGAAATCCAAGTACACCACATCCACTGGTCTCCCCCTATCTAGCTCACAGCTCACCTCCTCGTAGAATGTAAGGAGATTGGTTTGACAAGAACGCCCATTTGTAAACCCGTGCTGATTACTGCTGATGATGTTGTTGTCCTTAGCAAACTCTACAATATAGTCCCTTATCATCCCCTCCAGAAGTTTACATACTACTGATGTCAAACTGACAGGCCTATAATTTCCCGGGATATGCCTCTGGCCCTTTTTGAATATTGGAATCACGTTAGCTTTCTTCCAATCCCCTGGTACATCTCCTGTCCTAATACTGTCAGCAAAGATCAGGAACAGTGGTCTCGATATAACTTTACTGAGTTCCTTGAGTACTCTCGGATGTATGCCATCCGGTCCAGGTGATTTGTTTGTGTTAAGTTTATCCAGCCTTTCCCTGATTTCCCCCTCTGTTAGCCATGGTGGCAAGTCCTGTTTATTACTACTAACCATACAGTCATGGTCAGTGTACCCCTCCTTTTCCTGTGTAAAGACTGACGAGAAAAAAGCATTTAGCACGGTTGCTTTTTCAGTGTCCTCTGTAACCATCCTCCCATCATTGTTAATTATGTGTGCAATATGCTCTGCCTTAGTTTTTTTGCTGTTGATATATTTAAAGAATTTCTTTGGGTTTTTTTTACTATCCTCCGCTATTTGTCTCTCAAAGTTGATTTTAGCCATCTTGATTTCTTGTTTACTTTTCTTATTTGCCTCCTTGTATTGCTCGAAAGCCGATACTGTGCCCTCTGATTTATACTTCTTGAAGGCCAATTTTTTCCCCCTAATAAGTTTTATGACGCTACAGTTTAGCCAGCCAGGTTTGGCTTTGTCTCTTCTAAATTTATTTCCCATAGGAATGCACTGCAAGATGCCTTTGCCTAATATGTTCCTAAAGCATTCCCATTTTTCCTCTGTGGTCATTTTTCCTCTGTGGTTATTTTCAGCCCATCACTCAGGTGTAGGGGCTGAGCAACAGACAAAAATTGGAACACGGAACAAAGATAAAGTTTTGGGTGGACAAACAAAAGTAACTTTTTTAGGCCTTAAAAAAAAAAAAAATCAGTAAAGCACCATAAATAATACTCACCCGTCCTGCTGTCTGCACCACTATTTTTATGTTCTATTAAAGAATACTGCTGCCTGGAGAAATTTCCTGTGTCCAATACACCCAGAAGCATCCCACTCCCACTCTGTGCTCTCTGGTTCCACCAACCCCTACATCATCACTTCAGGGACTGGTTGAAGAAAGCACAGTGCACAGCAGCGGAGCAGGCTTCCCATACACCTGAAAGTGAGTCACATGGAAAAGACTCTTTAGCTGCAGTAGTTTATGAATATTGGTGGCATGGGAGCAGGTGAATATTAACTATGATCTTCTACAAGGACATTTTCGTTGATTTTTTTAGTTGTTGAACTGACAGTCACTTTATACACTGCAGCTCCAGGGGGACTAAGGCTGGGTTCACACTGGTGCAAACACAGACATCACATGTGCAGATCAAATGCAATGATTGTGTGATGTGAATTCAGCCATGCAGTTTGTATGGCTGAAGTTGCATCGCATTTGTACCAAAATGGTGCAGGACCCTTTTTTTGGTCTGCACTGGATTCGGATCACATGGGTTCCACACCCATGCGATCCAATTCCTGTACCATTTCACAGTTCTCACTGCGATCTACGGAACGATCTGGGGGTGCCATTAACTTTCTATTAACAACCGCAGCGATTCATACTAGTGTAAAACCGTCTGCGAATTCAAGTGCGATGCGGGATTCGCAGGGTTTCCCCACATCGCACCAGTGTGAACCCAGTCTCAGGCCTAGCGTAATGGCATTAACCTATGTCTATAAGGCTGGGTTCCCACCCGGTGCAATGCGGGAAACCCTGCAAATCCTGTGCAGGTTCCTGCATCGCACCTGATTCCAGTGCGGACCAAAAAAGGGTCCTGTACCATTTTTGTCCAAATGCGATGCAAATTTAACTATACAAATTGTATGGCTAAATTGATTCACATCGCACAGACATCACATGTTATCTGCACGGCAATGCGGTGCGAATCACATGCGATGTCTGTGTTCGCACCAGTGTGAACCCAGCCTTAAAGGAGATGTACAACCAAAACTCATTTGGCTGTACTTCTCCAATGGATCACAAGATTTGCATTTCGTTTTGCACTCCTGTGACTCAATTTCAGCAGAGAGCGGGCTGAAGTCTGCTCTCTGCTGACGTCACAGAAGTCGGTCACCGCGTCATCACGACCACAGAGTCGGGATCCGCCAGGTGCCTGGATCGGCACCCGGCTCAGCCTCTCAGTGAGCTGCTGAGAGCCTGAGCCAGCCACTCCCCTCCACAGCCCAGCGCTCCAATGAGCGAGGAGAGGGCAGAGCTGAGAGCTTCTAACTGACAGCAGCTCTCTGCTCGAGGAGCTGTCAGAACAGAGCGATCAGTGGTGTTCGATTGCTCGGTTCTCAGTGCAGAGGTGCCGGGGGACCGATGCTGCATCCACCTAAATAAGTATACATGGGGATAAAAGGAAACCCCAAACTTCTCTTTTAATTGACATTAAATTTGGAGCTGATTTGGGGGATGAAGACTTATGTGTATGGTCTCATGTACTTCATAAAGCATTGTCTTATTTGTTAGAACTATATAAATAAAGGCAACAAAAATATATAACAAACCACGTTATGTCAAAAGATTTCCTATTGACTGAAGCTGACACATATTAATGACAAACACAGGCAACTTACAAAGAAACACCAAGAAGGCCTTAGCACAGCAGAAACTTTTGCAAAAACATTTAATACATTACTTAACTCTACTCAAATATAAAATACAAGCCTTGAGGAGACCTATGTAAAATATACATTTTGAACTGTACTAGTCAAATAAAATAAAATTTCAACCATACTCAGCCCTGTTAAAATGAAAATGGAAACATTTGATTAAATTACTTTACCAATTATTAAAACATAGGCATCTGCACTGCAACTGATGTCGAATTATACAAGTCATTACCAAGTAATTAGGTTTTTAGCAATAACTGTCAGGAAATGTTTAAACATATGATTACTATGTAAAAAGTTATTTGCATATTGAAATAATAAATGAATAACACAGGAAATGGGGAAAAAAATATCCATTGTATGCCTGTAATAGTGAAATTACCATGTTGATGCCAAAACATACATTAGTATTATTGGTGTTTATTTGATTTATAGCTTGACAAATTAAAACAAAAACCCCATGAATCCTGGAACATAATGTGAGTACAATTATGAGGTTGTAAGGGTACAATTTACTATAAACATGACATGATAATTTTGCTGATCCCACTAATTGCTATTGTATGTTGCTACGATTTCTATTTACTATACAAAACCAAAAAATAAACAGACAGAAGACACACAGTATCTCACAAAAGTGAGTACACCCCTCACATTTTTGTAAATATTTTATTATATCTTTTCATGTGACAACACTGAAGAAATTACCCTTTGCTACAATGTAAAGTAGTGAGTGTACAGCTTGTATAACAGAGTAAATTTTCTGTCCCCTCAAAATAACTCAACACACAGCCATTAACTACTTGCCAACCAGCCGCCATAGTTTTACAACGGCAGGTCGGCTCTGTCCCGCGAAACAACGTACCTGTACGTCGCTTCACAGAACAGCAGGCGGAGGCACGCACGCCCATTCGCCACAGGGGAAGCTGATCAGCAGGTCCGGCGGCCGCGATTGTCGCCGGGCACCCGCGATCACTCCCTGTGGAGACAGAATGGCAGTCTGCCGTTGTAAATACGGCAGACCGCTGTTCTGTCAGTGATGAACACAGGGATCCTGTGTTCCTTCTATTTAGGAACACAGGTCTCTATGTTTATGCAGCAAGCCCATCCTTCCCACAGTTAGAAAGCACCCCCTAGGGACACATTTAACTCTTTGATCGCCCCTGGTATTAACCCCTTCCCTTCCAGTGTCATTAGTACAGTGAGTGTGTATATTTTTAGCATTGATTACTGTAGTAATGTCACTGGTCCCCTCAAAAGTGTAAAAAATGTCAGTTAGGTGTCCGATCTGTCCACCACAATGTCGCAGTCCTGCTAAAAATCACGTGATCGCCACCATTACTAGTAAAAAAATAAAATAAATTAAAAGATCCTAAAACTTTCTCCTATTTTGTAGACGCGATAACATTTGTGCAAACCAATCAATATAGACTTATTGGGATTTTTTTTACCAAAAATATGTAGCAGAATACAAATTGGCCTAAAATAATGAAAAAAAAAAGATTTTTCATTTTTTTTATTGGGAATGTTTTATAGCAGAAAGTAAAAAAAAAAATATTTGTAATAAAAATATTACTTCAACAGCACATACCTAATATACAGGGGAAAGAGGAATTCCCGTGTTGAGTTGAGTCCCGTTTTGTAGATTCAGCCTGACGCGTTTCGTCATCAAAATGTGACAGCTTCCGAAGACGTCACATTTTTATTGGGTTTATGTTAAAATTTCACAGAGTACAAGTATATTATATGTACATAATAAACAACAAACAGGTAGTATATAGGTGGCATTAAAAATCCCCTATAACACAGCACAGGCTGCAATAAATATCTAATATCAGGGCTATTGGCAACAAAACCCCTAAAGTGTCACCACTAATATACTTCCACATCCACGCACCACTCAACACGGGAATTCCTCATTCCCCTGTATATTAGGTATGCACTGTTGAAGTAATATTTTTATTACAAATTATTTCCAAATCTTGTCACCTAATAAGGTTTTTCACAGCAGCTACCCTCCTCCTTCTTTAACCACACATTGGCGCGAGTGTTTTTTCTATTTCCAAAAAAAAAAATTATATTTTTTTTTTCAGAATTGTCGCTCTTTTTTTGTTTATAGCAGGTGTGTTAAATTTGGTGTTATCTCACTCTCACATACTAGTCACTGGAAATTCAAAATGGCACCTCATGGCAAAAACTCTCTGAGGATCCGAAAAAAATAATTGTTGCTTTACATAAAGATGGCCTGGGCTATAAGAAGATTGCCAAGACCCTAAAAGTGAGCTGCAGCACAGTGGTCAAGACCATACAGTGGTTTAACAGGACAGGTTCCACTCAGAAAAGACTTTGCCATGGTCGACCAAAGAAGTTGACTGCACGTGCTCAGCATCATATCCAGAGGTTGTCTTCTGGTAAATGGAAGTATGAGTGCTGCCAGCATTGCTGCAGAGGTTGAATGGGTGGGGGGTCAGCCTGTCAGTGCTCAGATCATACACCGCACAATGCATCAAATTGGTCTGCATGGCTGTTGCCCCAGAAGGAAGCCTCTTGTGCTCAAGTTTTTTGCCATGAGGTGCCATGTTGAACTTCCAGTGACCAGTATGAGAGGGTGAGAGCGATAATACCAAATTTAACACACCTGCTTCCCATTCACACCTGAGACCTTGTAACACTAACGAGTCACAAGACACCAGGAAGGGAAAATGGCTAATTGGGCCCAATTTGGACATTTTAACTTAGGGGTGTACTCACTTTTGTTTCCAGAGGTTTAGACATTAATGGCTGTGTGTTGAGTTATTTTGAGGGGACAGCAAATCTACAGTGTTATACAAGATGTACACTCACTACTTTACATTGTAGCAAAGTGTCATTTCTTCAGTGTTGTCACATGAAAAGATATAATAAAATATTTACAACAATGTGAGGGGTGTACTAACTTTCGGAGATACTGTAACTAGGACATTTTCTGTAGAAATGTGCAACTTAAAATTTTTGTTAAGTAATGTTTTTTTACTTGAATGCATTCTCTGCATTAGGGTAAAAAGAAACATTTTATGTTCAGCTCCCCTAGCCCCCACTCTAAATACTTACCTTACCATGATCTTAATCCAGCGCTGTTCTCTCGTTCTCTCCTCACAGAACTCAGAAGAGCAGCAGAAACCATTGGCTCTTGCTGCTGACAATCAAATTCTACGAGGAAGGAGTGTGGGGACAGGGCCAAGCCCCACTGTGTGTGTCAATTTATGCACACAGCCCGGCTCAGGATTGAGCTTGCACGAGTGCCTCTACAGCCAGCAGCTTGCTATGGGGGCACTCGTAGAAGAGAAGGAGCCAAGACTGCCGGTGAAGGACCCCAGAAAAATTGGATTTTTGTACTTACTGTAAAATCCATTTCTCTGAGTTCATCGATGGACACAGCGCTCCATAAATCATAACTACTGGGTTATATTGCCTCCTCCAGAAGTAGTACTAGGCAGAACAAAAAAACAAAACACCTGGCTATGCCCATGGGCCATCCTCAGCTGCCATATAACCCCCCTCTCTGCTCTAGGTAATCAGTTTAGTAGCAAGCAGTATTAGAAGTATCAGAACTCCTTAGAGAGGTGGGTGCTCTGTTCGTCGATAAACTCAGAGAAATAGATTTTAGGGTAAGTAAAAAAAAAAACATTTTCTCTTTCCTTCATCGATGGACATAGCGTTCCAAAAATCATAAATACTGGGATGTCCAAAAGCAGTGTCAAAAGGAAAATTGGGGATAGGGAAAATAACCCAAGGCTAAACATAAGAGCCTTAACTGGATAACAGGAGCCCCATCTGAAAAATAAAAATTTAAAGAAAAACACCCCCCAAGAGGGAACAGTTACCATTTGTCAGATCTGGAGATGGTAGCCGAAGAAGGGGCCAACCCTTTTCTTGGTTTGTCCGTAACCACAAAAAGAGAGTCTGACTTCCGAAAGGACTCCGTAGCTGCCAGATACACCCGATTCGCACAAACCACATCCAAGGTATGCAAAGCATATTCCTTGGGATGAGCTGGCTTGGGACACAAGGAAGGCAACACAATGTCCTCATTCAAATGGAAGTCGGAGACAACTTTGGGCATGAATGATGGACAGGGACGAAGAACCACTTTATCCCTATGGACCAGGACTACGACAGGATAATGCCACCAATTCAAAAAACCTGCTGGCCGAGGTAATAGCCACCAAGAATGTCACCTTCTGGGACAACATAGGCAAGGGAATCTCCCAAATATTCTCAATTGGAGGTTTCTGGAGAACCGAGAGCACTAAATTTAAACCCCATGGTGGCAAAAGAGACCGTGATGGTGTAGCCACATGTCAAACCCCCTGAATGAAGGTACGAACTAAAGAGTACGTGGCTAGGGGTCATTGAAAGAAGATTGCAGGAATCCAAAACAGGTGGACCGCTCTAGGTAGAGTATAATTCAGGTGCAGGTCGGATCCGCCATCCAGATGAATAATCAAACATTAAGAAAAGGTGACCGCACTCCGAAAATTTAAATAAAAAAAGGAGTAATTTATTCTTCCTCACAGGCATCAATATAAGACTGGTAAGACATTGGACAGGTAAAAGGTTGACGCGTTTCACGACACAAGGAGTCGCTTACTCATAACCATACAAATTAAAAGAAGATTGCCAAGGCATACACCTGGCCCTTGATGGTAATCAAGGCCAACTTCTGCTCAATGCTCCATTGGAGAAAGGCTAAGACCCGAGCCACAGAAAAGGAGGGAGGATGAGCACCAATCGACTCACACCAAGAAATGTACGCTTTCCACGTACAATAGTATATCTTGTTGGAAGACGACTTCCTCGCCTTTACCATAGTAGGGATCACTGATCCAGACAGACCTCTATCTCTCAGTACCTAGCTTTCAATAGCTAAGCCATTAAAACCAGCCACTGTAAAGCAGAATAGTAGATCAGCCCTTGGGACAACTTGTCTTGTCTGAGAGGAAGCCCCCAAGGGGCGTGGAAGGCCACCGGAATGATTGGAAGATCTTCACTCTTGATTCCTTGCAGGAACCATGGAAGAAGTCTGAGCTGGGGATGGTACTGGCCTTACCGTGGCCCTTGGACGCCTGCGGCATCTGCCATGGGGACCCATGACCTTGCCACAAACCTCAGTATCAACCTGTGGAGCCAAACCTGCTAAAGGAGCAGCATGAAAGACTGTGCAAACAGAACTGTCTTGAAGGTGGATAACAGGTGGATACTCAGAACCTGTACACAAATCGGTAGAGAGAACTGTCTGTGTGACAGCAGCCGGTGAATCACAGCCTGTGGTTCCTGAAGATTGTCCAGAGGTAGGACCATGCTGGTCAGAATTAAAATCAAATTAGTAGATAATTTGTGTAGCAATCTTGTTGTGGTCACTGGATTCCTTCAGCAAGAATCTACAGTTTCTCGCTGCTGGAAAGACTAGGTTAGGCGATCAGCATCAGCAGCTCAACCCATTTAAATGAATGGAGGGCTGACAGCTGCTGCTGCTAATCACATGTAGCCACACACAGAGCAATTGGCTTTGGATAGGAACAAATGTCCAAGTCTGAATACAATCTCTAGAAATCCTTATTAATGTCAAATGAAATCATTGGGGGCCCACAACTGTTACATTGCATAGGGCCCCACTGCATCCTAATCCGTCTCTAATCTACAAAACAATGACCAGTAAAATATCAGGATGGCTACATTCCCTTATTGTTCAGAGCAACACTTTATTTATTCAAAAACAGTTTCACACTTGCTGTACTTCTTCCAGACTGAGGTACATTTTCAGACTGTGTACATTTGTACCATTAATCTACTCTTATGGACTGTTTTTGAATAAATATAGTGTTGCTCTAAAGAACAAGGGAGTGCAGCCATCTCGATTTTTTACTTATGCATTAACAGCGGAGAGCTGGGCTGGCACCCTTCCTGTGTTTGGAAAGTGAATGGTAAATGCCAGATTACCTAGAGCAGCAGTAGAAGCTGATGTAGAAAACAATGACATTAAAGAAAGGAATGGGGCGTTCTTACAGATGTAGGCCTTTTCAGTCAGGGCCTGAACAGTATAGAAGGACTGATTCTCCTTTGGCAGCTCTCTCAAGAGGAATAGCCTAAGGTAAGCTATTTTCTTTTTCTTGAGTATGGGCTGGATGTGCAAAGTGAAAAGAGCCAACAGCAGAACCTATATAATTCAATTTCAATTTTATTCAGACTCTTACGTCTTAAAAATCCAATGCATTTCAGGGGTTCAAAGGATCCCCCTTACAAAGGGTTTTGCACCAATGAACAAAGTCTGTAATGAGCTGATATAATCCTAAATGGTAATTAGTATAATTGCTCCAGATTTCGATTAAGCCTCTAAGGCATTAGAAAAAAAAGACTGAATAAAATTTAATCTGGACTTTGCACGTTCTGTTTTCAGCACTTTCCAGCTTGCACACCCTGTCCCTACTTTATAAAGACAGTAAAAATTAGGCAAATAGCACTTCCACAAAGGGTCCAATAATGGCATTCTCTCTTTGAGCACAGGCTTTGGGCTTTCTGACAACAATTTAGTTACACAGCTTTTGTTGGATTCTGTGTTTATTCCCATGTAACCACCATATCAGAATGTGGGAGGAGGAAGCTTAAAGTCAGCAAAACTGGGATATCAGAATGTGGCCTACCCTATTACAGTCATTGGATTTTAAAACAAGCAAGCTCAGACTTGGCAGAAACCAATGTGATCTTAGTAATCCCATCTTTAGTCTAGAGAAATCTGGTCTGGAGTTAATAAAAGACTAGTGTCTGAAAATCAATACCTCGAGACTTGCCCTATGCAAAAAAACACAAGGTTTTGTGCGCCGAAAAATGGCAGCAGGTGCTCTGAGTTCAAATTTGAAATATCTGGCTGCCTGGAGAAGAGTACAAGGATAAGTGTCTACAGGTAACAGTGAAGCATGGTGAAGGTTTGGGGTGCAGTTCTGCACATGGTTTTGGGGATTTGGTCAGAATTGATAGTTTCCTCAATGCTGAAAAATGTAGATAGATATTTATCCTGCATATAGGCATATGATCATTAAATAAATATCATTATATAAATTCATGCTGCAGCAGGACAATGATCACAAGCATACAACCAAGCTTAAAAAAAACTATTCTCCAAATCACTATTGCCAACAATTAACATAAATTTGTGGCTAGCGAAGTAATAGCCAAAGTCGATGAGGATTTGTCGCTAAGAAGCCTTTTGTAAAAGCTACAGGTCAGACTTGTGCTACGTCATTATGTTAGCATTCACTGCTACAAATCATTCTCCTTCAGTAAATAGTAGTTAGGCCATAGAGGTGAATGCAGAGTGATTGCCGATATTGAGCTTGTCGCCGACAAAAGAGGCATCTGGCATAACCCTTAGAGTCGGTTCACACTAGCGCGACTTGTCAGGCGACTTGTCAGCCTGACAAGTCGCGCTCCCTCGCGGTCCATTGACCTCTACAGGACCCGTTCTAATAGGAGAGTCACAAGTCGCTCTGACTTAGAAAAAGGGTCCTGTACTACTTTGGGGCGACCTTTTTTCACCATTATGTGAAGTCCCTGCAAGTCGCTCCGAAGTTGTGGTGCATGGTAATGCACAAGTCGCCCCCGAAGTAGTAAGGAGTCGTGTTGCCTCAGTGTGAACCGGCTCTTACTCTTTATTCTATTAATTGTTATGTTTTCTGTAGCTAATAACATTACAATCAAAATTCACACTTGAATCAATGGTGCATTTGAACATCATTACCAAACCACACTATTGTGTTGGATAAAAAAACAACCCATGCTTGCAATGGAAGAATACATTTGTGCCCCACTCCCTCACTTTACTTACAGCCTTCTAAACTTAATGATGTACTGCTAGAGAAATCTAAATCAGTAGTGAACAGTTCAGGAAAAAAACCTATGTATGTTTTTATTTGTGTGTATAAGGGAAGACATAAGTCACAGCACAAGAACAGCAAAAGCAGATAATGAATTTCAATGGCACCAATAAAAAAAAAATAGCCCCCTAAAGTAATGCTTTCCATTCTTGGTGCCAAGTCAGCCAAGAGTACTTTCAAAGAAGCTTATGCAAACAAATGGCATTCTTCTGTCAAGAGAAGGACTCCTCTTTCTACCCACAAATATTGGTGCTAAAAATTGTAAACAGAAATTGACACTGAAAGTCACCAGTTCTTGCACTTAAGCGAACCTCTTGTGGTCATGTGATTCTGCAGCCCTGCCCATCACTACTCATCGTGCATTACATTTTTCATGTGACATCTCTTTGATGAGAAATAGTGCATACTCTGGGTGGTCAGACATGGAATAAACAATAAAGTGGCATTCGCAGGGGAAAACAAGGATAGCAAAGAAACAATGTTGAGAGACATCAGCAGGCTTGGTCAGGGGAAAGCTGCAAACTATATTACTTGAGGAATGACAAAAGTTGATTTACTGATCCAAAAACACATCATGCCTTCTACAAACTCTTTTTTTCAGATGTTTAACACAAGGAAAATAGACCACCTTAGCAAAATGTAACCAGCCCTCCCTCTTACACTTCACAGACTATATGGAACAGGATGGGAAGCGGGATCACTGCACTGCGTGACTCTTCTGATTGAGTCCTACAATACAGACACAAGTTTTGGAAAGTGGATCATTAATCTCCTGGTAATGTAAAGAAAACATTTAAGCAATTAAAAAGAACAAGTCATTTCACACCATGAAAGTTGTGTACAAAGAAAAAAAAATGCAAAAGTGCTTCCAGCATAGTCCACAGACATCAAGTCCTGTTCTTGGATGTCTGCATTTCAATTTAACACATTTAAATGCCTGCTGTGAGGAACAGTGTGAAATCGTCCATCACTCTCCGGGAGAAGGAGTTCCTTTTGAAAAGGTTATTACTGCAAAAATCAGCCTTTCTCTTTGAAATGCTGAAGTTACAAAGCCCATTAATGTGATCGTCAATCCAAAGTCCACCAGGGATGTTTTTTGCTAATAAACTTTGTGCATATACGGAATCTTTACATCTTTGGGGTACAAGTTTCCTGTTTCCCATTGTTTAGCAATATCTGAAACTTTCCGATTTGAAGCATCTCTCCACAATGTTTTCTTGTTGATCTTATTAAAAACACAACCAGACCCATCCTAAAAAACTATTCAAATGCTAAATATATTAATAAGGAGAGCAAAAGCTTTGAACAGTAACAATTCCCATATATTCTTATGTTGCTTGTTTGCCAAAGGTAAAGAGATTAGATAAAGTAATGATCGTAATTTGGTGAGAGCAAAGCCATAATTGGAAAACTTATTTCATTAAGTGAGACATTAGTTTGATGTTATAGTCATACAGATGTTTCCCAATATATTGGATTTGTCTCAAAATACTGTTACTCCAAAGACACGTTCATTAGCTGAAAAGTAATATATAGAACATGAAGAAATGTATATTCTTCTCACAATAATGAAAATGATTGTATTCTTCTCTAAAATAACTAAATGTTTCAACAACCAAGTATGATATAACAAAGCTTAAACTATACTCATTTTGTGAAGAAGCTGAACTGGCACATTTACAAAACTAAATAAATTGGTATTAACAACCTCTAGAGAGAGATTCTAACTCTTCTCTGCCTTACCCAAAACAAAATCCTAAGTGTTGATTAGAGTTGGATGTGAAAAGCAGTCCTTGAACTCCAGTCAAGGTACTGTCTAGGCTGAGATGATTTCATCAGTCTACTGCAGCCAGGATACGTTTCCTCAGTCTAAAACAAATGGTCACTGTCCTCAACCTTTAACTGGCCTTCGCAGCAAGGAGCATATGGAAGGGTGACGCATGTCAAAGAAAAACCAAAGAAAATTCCCAGCTCAACTTACTATACAGCCTGTAACCAACTGAATTATCCATGCATTAAAAACACGGGTTTAATTTGCACACATTTGCAAACACATGCGTAATTCAGTTGGTTGCAGGCTGGTTGGTAAGTTTAGCTGGAACTTTTCTTTGGTTTTGTTTGACATGCGTCACCAGGGTGCAGTGAATTGGCTTACGCATGTATTTGCAAATATGTGCAAACCAAATCCCTTTTTTAAATGAAAACTGTTAGACAGGAGAATTTGGTTGGTTGCAGGCTGGTTGGCAAGTTGGGCTGGAAATTTTCCTTGGTTTTGTTTCCCCAGTCTCCCCTACCCATTGAAGAGGCTGCACAATAAAAAAAATTGTAGAAAGTTTTAAAGTATGAAGGTGCAGCAGGGTAGGGTACTAATCTGTGTCAGACATTTAGGAACCATAAAGAACTACACAGACAACAGAATTTAAATAAAAGTGTTATCTCAAATCCAGGTTCAGGAAGTAGATGACCTTGGATGATGTCTGATCAAAGCTGACAGTGCCCTTCTGGAGAGAATAACAGGTGAAAACATAGATACTACTACACACAAACAAAAATACTACTATGATCTGAGAGGTATCAACCCCTTCCTGCCCAGCCCTGGCATCCCTTTAATAGGGTCTGCACAAACAGGGGCAGAAAGGATCAGCGATAACGTGATCACTGTGATTGGCTGTCATAGTGGTCACAAGCCAGTCTGTAAGCGGGGACCAAACGCTCTCTTTGACAGCTCAATGTCTGTGCTGGGTGGAAGCAGCAAGTGCGCTCACAGTACAGAAACATCGGCCACCCAGTGACACATATGTGAGCTGTGTGGGCATTAAAGCTCACCCTTTTGCCACTACACATACTATGTGTTATGTGGGCGGCAACAGGTTAAATACCTGTACATTTTACACTGACATTATCATGCGCCTAACATGAAAATTATATATCATTTTAGGGCCATTATAAAGACTGTATGAGTTGAATGCTAAAATATGGGCATTCTCATATAATAATGAACCTATCCCTCTTCTCAAGCTGATGAAGGATTTAGTGATTGTTTTGTCTAGCGGATGAGATCACAGAGGTTGACTTATCATAATTTAGGGTCCTAGGACAGTAGTGTTTGATGTGATATATAGAAGGAGACAGCACAAGCCATTACTGTACAGAAGCCATGCTTTACTGAAGTAAACAAACAGGAACAGGAAACACAACACAGGAAGTAGTACAACAGAGATGCACCATAGAGTTGCATTTAAAGAAACATATCATCCATAACATCTCCCCCTTTTAGTATTAATAAATGAACATGTGAAATTTGATAGAGACACAGTAATAACACATTCTATAGGTTAAGTCTCATAGGTGGTTTTGAACATCTACCACTACGGGTGAAGACTGGCCCTTGTCCAAGGATTCCTTTAGCCCTCTCTGAAGTTACTGGGCTTCTCCCATCAGGTACTGGTATGCCCTGCGCTTGACGGTTGTCGGGCATACTTGCTTGCCCAGAACTGTCATTGCCGTTGGTATGAGGCTGTGCCTCTGTACACTCCTCACTGTCAATGGGTGAGTATGTCCTTGTGATACTGGGTGAGTTTGAACTACCAACGGGATACTGAGATTCAGGCTGCTCTGCCACTCTCAAATCCACTCGATTGCGGCGATAACGAGTTCCGTCAACATCCACAAGATAGGAGCGTGGTGCCACCTTTTGCAGACAAGTACCTATTCTCCAACGGCCTGTACGATCGCCAGGCAATGGCTTCATACGGATTCATTCCCCCATATTCAATTCTGGCAAATCTCTGGCCAATGTGTCATATCGTGCCTTAGACATTTGTCTCTGAATCCTTTACTTTTCTGGAACACCTTGTATGACAGAGAGTTCAAGCAGCCTATTTGGTACTGGTAAGGAGATCTTCAATCTCCTTGACATCAGTCTTTGTGCCGGACTACTATCCATGCCTTCAGTTGGAGTGTTTCTCCAATGTAAAATGGCTTTCCATGGGTCTTTACCATCACTTTGTGCTTTCTTGCATACATTTTTAACAATCTTTACAGCTGATTCTGCTTTGCCATTAGCCTGTGGATGACGGGGTGAGGAGGTAACATGCTCAAACTCCCATTCAGTAGCAAATTTTCTGAATTGTAGGCTTGCAAATTGAGGGCCATTGTCAGAGATCACTGTATCTGGTTGGCCATGACGTGCAAACTGAGCCTTGCACCTCTTAATTGTAGATTCCCTGGATAAGTCGGGAAGAAGGTCTATTTCCCAGAAGTCTGAATAATGATCAACTAATAGCAGGTATTCCTTGCCTGCGCAGTTGAATAAGTCCATACTGATAATCTGCCACGGACGTGTAGGTATCTCATGTGACATCATGGTTCCTTATTGTTGTAAGTGGGCATATTCATTGCAGGTGGGACAATTACTGACAAAGTCTTTGATCTCATCATGCATGTTGGGCCAGTAAAGAGTATCACGAGCTTGTCGGTAGCATGCTTTACCACCAATATGGCTGGAGTGTATGCGCAATAACATTTCTGCTCTCAGTGACTTTGGCACGATGACTCTTGGACTTTTGTACAAGATACCATTTTGTATGCTGATCTCATCTCTAAAGGACCAATATTCCCTTACATTTCCAGGTACTGCCTCTTTTACATCCGGCCACCCACTCAAAACAATAGACTTCAAAGCTTGTAAAGTTGCATCACTGTCAGTGTGCTGTAAGAGTTGATGTAATCGCTGATCTGTGACATTAAGATAGTCCGCTTGATTGATATCAGCAAAGAAATTTTGTTCCTGTTGCAGCAGGCAAATTGTACGATGCTCATGCTCACCTCCAGGTGCCACATCATCTGACGTAGCTCTGCTCATGGTATCGCTGATATACATATCACATCCTGGCTTGTAGACAACATTGAGGTTGTAATGCTGCAATGTAAGCATCATGCTCTGCAAACGCTTGGGAGCACACAAAAGGGGATTTCAGAGGTTTGTGATCAGTTTCAGCTGTAATTGAATCCCTTCCATAAAAATAATGATGGAAACACTGGCAAGCAAATACAATGCTTAAAGCGGAGTTCTGGGCACAAAATCGATCTTTTTTTTTGTGCCCGTCCGCTTGTTCTCCTTCACCTGAAAAGGAATTGGATAGTTAGGTTTTTTTTTTTTTTTTTTTTTTTACTCACCTTGTAATTGAAGATCGAATATACTCACCTATTCTTCATTTCCTCCCTCTGCGCCGTGGCTCCGCAGTCACTTCCTGGCTTGCAATGATTCCTGGGAGCTGAACGTCATCGCTCCCAGGAATCAATGCGACGGCACCGGCCCCGCTCGTCACTTCCGGGGCGATGCCGCATTCCCTGCTAAACAGCTTCTGGGCACGCCCAGAAGCTGTGGAGGAATGCGGCGCCGCACTGGAAGTGACGAGAGGGGCTGGTGCATGCGCATTCTGGGAGAAGAGGAAGCGGAAGAAGACGCAGGAGAGGATCGCGCCGGCTTCAGCTGCCCACAAGAGAGATGGCAACGCTGTGGAAGAAATTTTATAAGTGAGTATTTCTTCTTGCAGGTAAGTGCGAACCGGGACAGATCAGAGGCTAGCCATTGTGGAATGTACTAGCCCTGACTGTCCCGGGGGTATGTTCACTGAAAATTTTTTTCTGTGCCCGGAACTCCGCTTTAAACATTCCTTCTCAATTTGAGCATAATTTTGCTCAGCTGATAAAAGAGCTCTGGATGCATATGCAACTGGTTGACCTTTCTGCAAAAGGCAACAACCTAGACCATTTTTACTGGAGTCACTTTGTATCGTAACAGGCTTTGTGACATCATACTATTTGAACACTGGGGCAGAGGTGACTAAGCGTTTTATGTCCTCTACTGCCCGGTCATGCTTGGGAAGCCAGTGCCAAACTGCATCTTTGTCCAGAAGTCGTCGTAATGGCTCACACACCTCAGATAAGTGTGGGAGAAATTTTGCTAGGTATGTAACAAAGCCAATAAATCTCTGTACCGCTTTGGCATCAGCAGGCAGTGGCATGTCCACAATGGCTTTAATCTTATCCGGGTCAGCTTTTAAGCCTTGTGAAGACAGGATATGTCCATGGAAACGAACTTCTCCCACCTTGAACTGCAATTTCTTTACACTAAGCCTCAGCATCACCTGCCTACAACGATCCAGTAGCGCTATTAACTTTTCATCATGGTCATGCTCAGCCTCCTTATCAGTATTACTGCAGCCAACTATAAGAATGTCATCAGCTATTGGCTTAATTCCATGAAGACCACCTAATAGTTCATGCTGCTTTCGCTGGTATACCTCAGGTGCTACAGAGACTCCAAATGGTAGTTTGAGCCATCTCTTTCTGCCCCAAGGAGTCCAGAACGTGGTCATGTAGCTACTCCTTTCATCCAGTTTGCACTGCAAAAAGGCATCTCTAGCATCAACAAGTGTGAAGACACGTGCTCTAGAAAGTTTGTGCAAAATATCATCGAGCGTTGGCATTAAGTAGTGTGACCGTTTCAGGGCCATATTCAGAAACTTGGGATCAATGCATATTCTGATCTTTTTAGGCTTTCGGATAACAACCATGTAACTGATCCAATCTGCAGGCTCTGATACTGAAATTAGATGTCCTTCAGCTTCATATTTATCTAGTTGAGCTTTAACCTGTGGCTTAAAGGCAATAGGCACATTGCGAGGGGCACATTGTACAGGTTGAATGGTAGGATCCAGTTCAAAACGAACCTCTCCTGGAACAGAGACTATCAGGCCCTCAAACACATCACTGTAGGCGTGAAGAATTTGCTGTTTTGTCAGTGGCCTAGCCAGAGATTTTGCAGGCTGCTTATCCGTATTATGTAGCCCAGCAGGAATGGTGAACAGCATCAGTCCAAGGCGCTCACATGTTGAACCCGATAATAGAGGTTGCTGATTTGTGTCAACAATCTCAAAGTTCAGTTTGTGTATACAATCGCGTATGCTGCATTTTGTTTGGAATAGCCCCAATGATTCCATTAGTTCCCCTGAATACAATTTTAGTTTGGTGCTACTAGGCTGAAGGGGTGTTCTGGGTGCCAGTTTCATTTTGTCCTTTATACTCATGACATCACACGTTGCACCTGAGTCCAGCTGGCAGGGTTGGATTATATTGTTTATACCAAGGGAAGGGGGGTAGGGATCGATACCAGGAGATCAACTCAAAATCCCCATGAGGGGTATGAGGATGTGACACAGTAAGTAAATCTTACACCTATAGACAAGGGTATATAACCTGTGAGCCACGCAACTTTAGAAGGTTCTATGAGACAGGACCATTCAGGTTTTATCCAAGTGTCGACAGGCACACCTTTTATCCAATTTATATATTTGTTGTTGTTGTTTTCCATTCACTTGTTTTTGCCTCAATAAAGTTTTTCACTTTTTATACACCATATTCTTGTTAGAGCCATAATTTGCAACTTCTTTTCTTTCTTTTTTCTGGATTATATTGTTTAATCTGAGGTTTGCAAACCATTTTTTGCCCTTTGTGTTTACAGCACCAATGCATTCTGAGGAGTAAACCATATCAGTGCTAAGCAGGTGTGCATCCTCCGGATCGGATATTTGCTCAATTATGTGCAGCTTTCTTGCATCTATTTTACTGGAGAGACACACCCTTGCAAAGTGATTTGGTTTACCACATGCAGTATAAATTTTCCCATATGCAGGACACTTTTCTTTCTCTCGTATCATGCACATTGCCGCAATACTTGCATGATGCAGGCTTCCTCCCAGGTGAGTTGTGTAGGTGACCCTTGTGCTGAAACTTATGCTGGTGGTTTCTGAAGCTTTGCTGTTGTTTAGAGGCTGCATGGATATTGTCAATCCGTTTATCCTGCTCCATAGCTTTCATATGTTTGTCAGTAATTTCTGCAGTGCGACATATCTCAATTGCTGTATGTAGATCTAAATCATGTTTCCTCAACAGGTGGTGACGTGTGCTTTCACTGGTGATACCCAAAACTATTTTATCACAAATAAGTTCATCTCTCAGAGAGCCATACTCACAGCTTGCAGCTTTTTCTCTTAGCCGTGTGACAAACCTGTCTATTGATTCACAGTCTTCTTGCTCACAGCAGCCAAATATATATCTTTCATAAATTACATTTCTAGAGGGTCTGAAGAAAGCTTCCAATGCATCCAGAATGGTTTTAGTGTCACTCTTTTCCTCCTCTGTGAGGTTCAGATTATGCTTGTACACATGGAGGCATTCACTGCCCATCACCCTCCTCAGTGTGGCTGCTTGCAGGGAGTAGTCCTCAAATTCAGCCCTGAAAATGTCCCAGGTACTGCTGACATCTCCACTCACCCTCATTGCCTCAGGCAGTGGAATGCTGTTAGCTGCCATGATGCTGTTTTCCTTGCTGCAAATACTCAGTATCCAGGACAGGACTGCAAGTGTTAGAAAGCACAATCAGTTCTAAGAACACTCACATCAAGGCTAGCAGGCTCTCAGCATCAAATGTGTAGAAGGAGTATGGATCCAGAAATCTTCTGACACCATATTTGATGTGATATATAGAAGGAGACAGCACAAGCCATTACTGTACAGAAGCCATGATTTACTGAAGTAAACAAACAGGAACAGGAAACAAAACACAGGAAGTAGTACAACAGAGATGCACCATAGAGTTGCATTTAAAGAAACATATCATCATAATAGGATCCTTTTATCTCCAGCACTCAAATGAGTGCAAACACTCCTATATTGTCAAATACAATGAAGCACCATTGCTGGTACGTCATTGTATGTATTGACATTCTGTAGATGAGACCAGTTGTTAACCGGTAAGAAAAGCAGTTTTGGGGAACTGGTCATTAAAACTAGAAAGGGGAGGAAAACAGTGGCATCCAGGATTAACCACTTTACCACCGGAGGATTTTGCTGTCTTCCGTCCAGGCCACTTTTTGCGATTCGGCGCTGTGCGAATTCAACTGACAATTGCGCGGTCGTGCGACGCCGTACCCAAACGAAATTTACGTCCTTTTTTCCCCACAAACAGAGCTTTCTTTTGGTGGTATTTGATCACCTGTGCAATTTTTACTTTTTGCGCTATAAACAAAAAAAGAGCGTTTATTTTGAAAAAATAACAATATTTTTAACATTTTTTTATATGAAATTCCCCCCAAAAAAGATGTAAAAACCAATTTTTTTAAAAAATTTTGGCCAATTTGTTTTATGCTACATATGTTTGGTAAAAAAAATCGCAATAAGCGTATTTTGATTGGTTTGCGCAAAAGTTATTGCGTTTACTAACAAAGGGAAAGATTTCTGTCATTTTTGGTGGGTTTTTTTTAACGCGTAATGGCGGCGATCTGCGATTTTTTTTTGCGGGACTGCGACATTGCGGCGGACAGATCGGACCCTTGACTGACATTTTTGACACTTTTGGGGGTACCAGTGACATTACTACAGTAATCAGTGCTATACATATGCACTGTTACTGTAAAAATGACACTGGCAGGGAAGGGGTTAATTTTATTGGAGAGGGAGGGGTTAATGTATGCCTGGTGCTTACTGACGTGTAGGGGGGGAGGTGACTGTGTGAGTCATGGACAGATCGGATGTCCAGCTATGCTGAACAGTCCGATCTGTCACTCCCTGTCACTATGGAGATCCGCCCGCTGTGTTTACACACAGCGGGCGGATCTCCAGACTCGATCCCCGACGATCGGGTAAGAGCAGCGGCGATCGCCGCTGCTCCTTCCCTGGCCCGACTCCCGCTGTGAATGAAAACAGCGGGAGCGAGCCTCCGGCGGCGCGCAAGCGCCGCCCAGAAGGGGGAGTGTCCAACGACGTTAATACTACGTCGCTGGACGATAACGAACCACTCTGCCGCAGTAGTATTACTGTGAGCGGTTCTAAAGTGGTTAAGGTAATACTCTGTTTTATCTTTCTGACTATAACAAAAATGGGCGTTAAAGCAAGACCTAATGGTATCTCAGCACAACAAATCGAAAACACTATTTCATTCAGTTTTCATATTCAAAGAAAACGTACCTATCTCTCCATGCCTCCATGCTTTATTTTGTTAAGAAATCACTTTGAAAAACACCCCCCTGGCATTTCTAGCTGCAGCCATCTCGAGTAAGGACAAATTATTTGCGTATCATTTACTTCCTGAAATCCATCTGCCCTTAGCTCAGACTTGCAGACAGGGGACTGTGCTTATCTGAGAAAGCCCTCCTACCCTCCTTCAGATGAAAGGAATAAAATGTCCATGAAGCATCCTAAGATGTATAATATCATTTTGGCCTAGGCCACAAAATAAGATTGCTTTAACTAATGCAGCAACATAGGCATTAAAAATAGTTAATTAAAAGAGTAACGCTCTGCTTTAAATCCTTATCAGAAGGGGGGGGGGGGCATTTTATTAATATTGTAAATATCCTGGAGTTGAAATTGAAGCTTACATTTTTTATTTTAGAAGTTGCGACACATCCAGACTAATCAAGACTGTTAGCAAGTATTTTCTGGCAAATTTCTGCATTTTTCACAAAGTAAAATTGCTTTACACAAGTTCTTACAAATCACTGTAAAGTGCTGCACACGATAAAGTCCCCTACACAAATCTTTTTAGTTTTACATATGTCTGTATAATCTATACCATCCCTACAGTTTGCTGATGATAAAGCAATTTAACAAATGTGTAAATCAGTTGTTTCATTCACTTAATGCCTAAATGCCATTAAGCTTAAACAGAGAATCAATTGCAATAAATTAGCACTGAGGCTGAGTTCACCTCACAAACTTACAGGAATAAAAATGCAAGCAACCAGGATTTGCTTTGAAAATAGGTCTGATGCTTATCTGTTATTTCAATAAATAAGGTTATGTTGGCATACAATGGAGTAGATTTAATTAAAAAATATAATTTTAACCTGAGCTGCAGAGATTAGAGTTGGATCTACCTTTCTTTCACTTTTTTCTGAAAACGAGCAATGCGTTTACATCTTTGAAAACAGCTAAATTACAGCAATTTTAATGTAAACCATGATAATATACTAAAACATTTTTTTTCTGTAGCAGTTAAAGGAGAAAAATGGCAATTGACATTTGGTCAAGTAACAAATAATCAGCAAAATGCATATTTAGAAGGAGCAGATTATTAAGGAACACAGAACAGGCTAATTCCACAACAATTTTCTTTGTTAGTTAAAAATGAATACTTCCCTAGGTGTCCTACATTTAAATTTTTTCGAAATTATCCTTGTATGAAAACCAAAATAAATATATTTACTAGTCCCATGGAGTCCAGGCACCTAGGCAAGGATTCATAAAACAAAGATGTAAAACAAAAGAAAAAAAAAGGATTTACAGTTTTCTATTTTTTTTCTGCAAGTGTGTAAGAGGGTGCTGGGAGGAGGTGGTTGACAGCATGTTATGCAAAGGTACCACCCTGCCTTTCCACCTCGGTCTATCCGAGAATGCTTTGCATTCATTCAGAAAATGCAAAGGATTTTCTGAATGGTACCCGTGCTGAGTGGCCAACCTCCGGAGCTCAAAATGAATCAGGCTAGCCACTCAGCACAGGACCCAGGAGTAAGAGGAGATCGCTGGAGTAGCGGTGTCTACCAATAGTAGAAGTTCACCCTAAAAAAAATATCTCTAAATCTACTTGCATCCACAATCTAAGACTAACCTATCTAGCCCTTACAAGAAAAAATTGCTAAACATACCTTTTCTGATGCCGCCCTTTTCCGGTCCCACGCTGAGCTGTCAGCGGTGGCTACTCTGTGGAGGTGGGTGCAGAGGAGGTAACCGACAAGGAAGCCCCATAGTAACTCTATGGGTGACATCACATCAGTCCGCTGGAGACCGGACCGAAACTGGTTAAAAAAAGGTATGTATTTAGCGATTTGTTCTTTACAGGGCTAGATAGGTTGGTCTTAGATTGTGGATACCAGTAGAGTTACAGATTTTAGTTTTACGGTGAATTTCCATTTTAAGTTATTTCCAGCTTCCAAGGGCTCTGACCAGGTATGTCATATAGATAGTTGCTGTACATTGGTTCAAGCTGGACCAATTTAACTATGCATAAAATATCTATTCTGTAATCCTACCTTAATGTGTTCCTTTATTGTTTGCTACCTTCAAAACAATACAACCCTTAAATCCCAGATGGAATCTAAAGAAAAGTATTAGTAGCGCAGACATCAATAATAATGAAAAAAGATTTCGGCTCATCCATATGAATCAGTCCAATACATAGAGTAGAATTTCCAGAAAGTCTATAAAGTATGAGATCACTCTGAGAGGCCAATCCAGCAGACAGGAAACACCACTGTGTAGCCAGGATCACCAGAAAGATATTTTTCATCCACCACTGTGATAATAAGTGAGGATGGTAACTCACCAGATACTGTGGCCCACCCACTTTCATAGGTAAGGCTAACAAGCGGAGAAACACTGATTCCCACACTGGCTCAGATCCAGGTCCTGATCCCCTGTCTTCCACGTGGACAATATTCCCCAATTGATCCTTATGCACCTTTAATCATCACTTCTCACCCGACCATCAATAGGTTAACAAGATGACTCAGCAGCAAGAAAAAAGAGAAAAGGCCACACTAGTGTGATATTGTCTTAAAATCTCACATTTATTCACCACACACTAAATGAAAATTCATTCACAAACGATATATAGTAAAATGCAGTATTGCACTATCGCTACTTAGGGCACACTTCGCGGGCGATACCGGTCCCTCTCACCCTCTCCACGCTGGTGTCAGGATGCTCCGATCGCTCCGTTCGTGTCCCCCAGTGCTTCCGGTCGCCGTAGGTTCACGTAATTCATATGAACGTCTAAACAGCCAGCATTCGATCTTAACTTACATCTGACTGAACACTGAGCTCATCCCCTGCTATCACTAGTCTCGCTGCTTCTCATTTCATTTATTCACCATGTTACATTGTATCTTTGTATTACCTGGATCTCCTCTCTACATTATTATAGTTTCACAAGGTCAAATTCATGCTGTTACACAGTATCCCTCTCGCTTCTTCACACTGCATCTCCTTACCATCTAGTCTCACATAGTACACTTCTGCCTAATGCCGCTGGTTTCACACACTCCCACATACTCCTTTCAGTACCTCCATCTCCCAGCCTTCTGTAATCAGTGCTTCATTTCTGAAGACCTTCCATCAGTGTCAGGACAAGGTCATCCAGCGCCCAAGGCAAAGATGCCCCCCCCCTCCTTAGGGTTATGGTTAGCAGTGATGTCGCTGTCACTACTCCTGTCAACTTTTTAACAGAAGCAACTGGCACAGGGTGCCCCATCACTGCAATAAACCATTGCACCCGGAGCTGCAACCCCTTCTACTCAACCCCTTGTCCCGGCCCTACCGTCTATCATACCCTGACCTTCTCACTGGTGCCAGTGTGTACTATGACTGCTATTATTGATGTTAATGTGTATTATGACCCTAGCCCACTGGCCCAGAGCTTTTTTGAGGTTGGATATTGATGCTGGATGACAAGACCTGGCTCACAATAGGCATTTAATTTCATCCCAGGAAGGGTTGAGATCAGCATTTCTTATAATGCAGGCCATTGGAGTTCCTCTGTAACAAGCGCTTTAAACCATGTCATTATAAACATGGCTTTGTACACAGAGGCAAAGTCATACTGGAACAGAAAAGGGCTTTCCCCAAACTTTTGCTACAAGGTTGGAAGCACACAACTGTGTAAAATGTCTTTGCATGCTATAGTATTAATTGTACCAATTACTGGAATTACCAGTCGAGAACCCATTTATTTCCCTATACATTTGGCCATATAGTAGATGTAATGGTCAGGTGTCCACAAAGTTTTGTACTAGTTGTACACAAGAATACATTTAATACACTTATACGTATAATTCACTTGCACAAAATGGTACTTTTTATTTATTTGCCTGGAGTTCAGTATTACTTGCTTATTTGGTGTGTAGTTTCTCCTTTTCTATACAAATCTGCAGTTGGCTCTGTGTTTCTAAAGAGGCAAGGGAATCAAAGTTGCTATTATTGTTACAACATATTAATGTATTTCCTTATATGCTGATGTACGTTCCAATTTCAGGCAGTCCATCACAATCTATAACCACAGCTTCTTAACACACGCCACAGTGGTATAGGTCTAACAAGACAAACAAGCTGATATTTTTCAAGCATATAGAGGTAAAGTCCCTTATCATTTGTATCTTTCACACATTACAGAGTAATACCTGTCAAAAAGATGGATTCTTGGCTGGGCTGATACAAAAATGTGAAAGCTCATAATGATAAACTCAAGGAATGTGTCATCAGTTGCTCATCAATTACAATTACAATTAGCATCCATTTATCTAATGCCAATCTCAGCTGTAGTTTTACTGCCTCAAAACACTTATGGATTAAAATGAGACTGCGAGAATCATAATCAACTGAATCAGAAATGAAAGAAGAGTCTGTAACTCATCACTCAACACCCATACCAGTAAAGACTGTATAAATTTAAGTATAAGAAAGCTCATGGCAATATCTTATATAACCTATAATCTTAACCAGAATATTTAAATGTACTGTTAATATATCAGACATTTAAAAAGGAACCCTAGTAAAAATTGGTTACTTTGTTTTGCAGAGTTTGAAACCCCAAGCTATGTCTTTCCTGTTGTCCAGGATGGTAGCAGAGAAATATCCTTTGTCTCATACAATGGTCTAAGGATTCTTTTCCCTGTTACAGCAAATTAGCACCAGCTTTTTCTGCTTTCCTCTGGATCGTCTATGGGTTAAAAGTTCAGATAATGTAAGGAATGTTCAGATCGCTGTCCATTCTAGCCTGCCAGACCAGACGAGGATTTTATGTTTTCGTGTCCAGGAAGACAACTGCCTACTGATCACTCATAAGAGGAACATCAGTGACAAACAATAAAAATCTCCCCCTTCTCTTCTCTGACATGACAAGAGTATTAACTTGACTGCTTGTAGGGTAGTCCCACAGAAAACATGATGGTCTGATCATGCTTTCATTCAATGTCAGCTTCCCTTCAATGCCTATTGGCATTTTTCAAGCCAATAGGCCAATCTACTAAGAAAAACGTAATAATTTGAAAGTGCATGCATGCTTAAGGGTATTTATTATTACCTCTCAATACAGGTTACAGCAACTACCTTGACATTGTCTTCATTTGTTTTTCTTTCCAGGCAAACTTGTTTGCAATGCAGACTTTTTTTTCCCACATAATTTTAAGCAGATGCCATTGCAGAAGCAAAAAAACAATGTAAAAAAAGGTTTGCCTTTTCTATTACATTTGTTCATCTAATTCATTAAAGCAGAACTATACTTACCTTAATTCCAGCAATGTGGTGTTCAGGAGCTTCCTACCAGCCACTGGCATCTTTGGTTAGTCTTCCTCTGGGTTTTGATCTATGTTCATTTTGATTGGCCGGGCTTAAGGTTCTGGCCTAACCCATGGAAAGTTGTCAAATGATAGTGGGCCACAGGTCCAATAAGCTGCAGCTGTGGAATTTGCCATCCAGCAGCCCCACATAACAAAGGGGTGGGAATGCTGGTGACTTCATTGAACTCATATGGCTACATGGCCATATTTGGTCAATGACAATGTCTAAATGTGGCCAAATTTGTATAATGACATCAGCTAGCATTCCCACCCTTTTGTTATGTGTGGCTACGAGGCAGAGAACTCCCCAGCCGCATCTGATTGGTTTGATTTGCTTTGGAATACAAACACCTCCCCCTCTTATCTCTTTTACATAGAGTGGTGTTATTTTGTAATTCACAGAAGACAGTTTAGAAGACTAATAATAATGTTTCAGATTTCAATTCAGTCCACAAAAAGTTACAAGTACACAAGATTTCTGACAGGATCAGCAGGTATTACTTAAAGCGGAGTTCCGGGCACAGAAGTCATTTTTTAATAAACATACCCCCGGGACAGTCAGGGCTAGCACATTCCACAATGGCTAGCCTCTGATCTGTCCCGGTTCGCACTTACCTTTTAGAAGAAATACTTACTTATAAAATTTCTTCCACAGCGTTTCCATCTCTCTTGTGGGCAGCTGAAGCCGGCGCGGTCCTCTTCTGTGTCTTCTTCCGTGTCTTCTTGTCCCAGAATGCGCCTGCACCGGCCCCTCTCGTCACTTCCGGTGCGGCGCTGCATTCCTAAACAGCTTCTGGGCATGCCCAGAAGCTGTTTAGCAGGGGAATGCGGTGGCGCCCGGAAGTGACGAGCGGGGCCGGTGCCGTCGCATTGATTCCTGGGAGCTATGACGTTCAGCTCCCAGGAATCATAGCGAGACAGGAAGTGACGGGGTGAGCCGCGGCTCCGAGGGAGGAAGTACTCTGAGGTGAGTATTTACGATCTTCAATTAAAAGGTGAGTAAACAAAAAAAAAAAATAACTATCCAATTCCTTTTCAGGTGATCTCGAACTAGCGGAGGGGCACAAAAAAAAATATCGTTTTTGTGCCCAGAACTCCGCTTTAACTTTAAAAAAGAAAACTAATGCTGCACCACATCTAAGGACTTGTGAGTGGCAATATTTAACACTTTTATTCTTTTGTTTAGATATACTTTAGTAGCTGTTGCTTAAGCAGTGGTTTCAAAATGTGATTTTAACAAGAAGTTCAATTCTTCTTGACAGTTAACTCAAAAACACAAGAGTCAACTGTAAAATTATTTTTTTACTAGCAAATAATTAAAATTTCATGTAGCTCCAACCTAAAATCAGCCGTGTAGTTTAGTTTGAACACCTGGCAGCAATTAGTGGTTGGTTCACCCGGTGAACGGCAATAGTTCTAGGTTATTTCAGCAGTTTAAAACTCATCAAAATAGGTTTTTTTATATGTGTAGAAAAATGGTTAATAAATTGGCATCTATTTTAGGTAAACAATCACATTCATTTAGCCTTTTGCTCTTTCAGGAGAAAAAAAAATGATAGCAACCATCACTACGAATTAACTTAAAGGATAAGCCTTTCATCTTTTAGGAATAATAATAAATTCACATATTTCTGCATGAAAAAAAATTGCATTTATTATTTTTTACTGCAGGGGCTTGAAAAGCCTTGCACCGGGGATCAGTGGATCAGGGGTTTAATGTTAAGCATCTGCAGAGACCGTACCTTTATACAGGCAACCAATTACAAAGCTGCAGGGCTTGTGAATGAATTATAAGGGGGCTTGTGAATGAACTACAAGGGCACTCATTAGCGCCCTTGCAGTTCATTATGAACTACAAGCAATCAGCTGTGGTGGCTGATGGAAGATGTAGTTTATTCATTTACAGGAAACTGTGAATGAATGATGAGGTCATGTGGGCAGAGCCCCGCACAGCCACACTATCTTTCAATTATGACAGAGGGTGTGGGGAGAAGATCCTCCGCCTGCTGTCACACTGAGGTGGGGATCGGGGGAAGAGCCTGTTACATTTCCACCCTATACACAGGAGGAACATGTAACATGTTCCAAAAGGTGAACTTAGCCTTTAAAGCTGTATACACACTTAAAATACATACAGTATCTCACAAAAGTGAGTACACACCTCACATTTTTGTAAATATTTTATTAGATCTTTTCATGTGACTACACCAAAGAAATGACACTTTGCTACAATGTAAAGTAGTGAGTGTACAGCTTGTATAACAGTGTAAATTTGCTGTTCCCTCAAAAAAACTCAACACACAGCTATTAATATCTAAACCGCTGGCAACAAAAGTGAGTACACCCTTAAGTTAAAATGTCCAAATTGGGCCCAAAGTGTCAATATTTTGTGTGGCCTCCATTATTTTCCAGCACTGCCTTAACCCTCTTGGGCATGGAGTTCACCAGAGCTTCACAGGTTGCCACTAGAGTCCTTTTCCACTCCTCCATGATGACATCATGGAGCTGGTGGATGTTAGAGACCTTGCGCTCCTCCACCTTTCATTTGAGGATGCCCCACAGATGCTCAATAGGCCATGACACTCCCACCACCATGCTTGACTGTAGGCAAGATACACTTATCTTTGTACTCCTCACCTGGTTGCCACCAACCACGCTTGACACCATCTGAACCAAATAAGTTAATCTTGGTCCTACGCACGTCTTAAGCAAACTGTTTGTGGGCTTTCTTGTGCATCATGATTAGAAGAGGCTACCTTCTGGGACGACAGCCATGCAGACCAATTTGATGCAGTGTGCGGCGTATGGTCTGAGCACTGACAGGCTGACCCCCCACCCCCTTCAACCTCTGCAGCGACGCTGGCAGCCCTTATACATGGAAACCTGTCCTGTAAAACCACTGTATTGTCTTGGCCACCGTGCTGCATCTCAGTTTCAGGGTCTTGGCAATCTTCTTATAACCTAGGCCATCTTTATGTAGAACAACAATCCTTTTTTATAAGATCCTCAGAGAGTTCTTTGCCATGAGATGCCATGTTGAACTTCAAGTGACCAGTTTGAGAGAATTAGAGCGATAACACCAAATTTAACACACCTGCTCCCCATTCACACCTTAGTCCTTGTAACACTAATGAGTCACATGACACTGGGGAGGGAAAATGGCTAATTGGGCCCAATTTGAACATTTTCATTTAGGGATGTACTCACTTTTGTTGCCAGCAATTTAGACATTAATGGCTGTGTGTTGAGTTATTTTGAGGGGACACATTTACACTGTTATACAATCTGTATACTCACTACTTTACATTGTAGCAAAGTGTCATTTCTTCAGTGTTGTCACATGAAAAGATATAATAAAATATTTACAAAAATGCAGCAACACAGCTACACACCCTAGCATCCTGACTTGGTGATAAAGGAGCAGTAGCATAAATATCATCATTCCTGATAGGAGGAATCATCACTCTGTTCTCTAGTCTTGTCAGCAAATTTATTACGCTAATTGCATTAATAACATTACATTTTTGAACACTGATCCCTATTGGGGTTTTCATATGTTTTTACATTCTCTAAGAAAGAAGGTACCTCTAATATTATGCATGCACTTTTAATACCGCTTTATTAATCTCTATGGCAGAAGAATTTTTGGCACAATTCAGCAAAAATGGCTCTTGCAGGGTGTTTATTTAAAAAATTAACTGGATAAAATGTATTTTAATAAATGCATTCTAATACAGATGGCACCCTAACTCCCTTCAAAATGTTTGCAACTCAATATCCATGAATAAATTCTAGTTATGTCACAATATACAGTAACAATATAAAAAAAAAAAAAAACTAGAAGGATCTCATGAGCATGATGTCACCAGTCTACTGAAGACAAGAAGAAAGCATTTTCCCCATCTAACCCCCACCTTGTGCCCCACTCCCCATGTCATCACTTATTGGAACAACATGACTGAGTCATCTGTGATCCCTTCTATGGAGGAGGACACATCTGCCTTAAAGCGGAGTTCCACTCAAAAGTGGAAGTTTCGCTTTAAGGACTCCTGACCTTCTGACATGCCATATTTGGCATATCATTTTTTTTTTTTTTTGGGAGGGGGAGCGGGTACCTAGCTTTGACAGATATCCGCTCCCACTTTCTAGGCAGTTTAAAAGGAAGTTCTCCTTCCCCTCAACCTCCCTGCAATCTTCTGGGACACGTCACAGGTCCCAGAAGATTGCTCGGCCATTCAGGACGTGCAACGTGACTCGCACATGCGCAGTGAGCACCCGGCTTTGTAGCCGCAAGCTGTCACAGCCGGGTGCCCACACAAGTAATGCCGGCCCTGGGGAGAGGCGAGGGAGCGAACTGAGGCTTTGGACGGCCGCATCTCTTTATCCTGGGACAGGTGAGTATGTGTTTATTAAAAGTCAGCAGCTACACTTTGGCTCCTTTCACACGGCCGCTCCGTGTGTCCGCAAATCATCCCATCCGTTTGCGGATGATTTGCGGACATAATGTAAGTGAATGGCACTGCGGGTGTCAGCAGAATACCATCCGCTGACACCCGATTTTCCTCCTTTCAGTTCTGTTCCGTTTTTACAAATGGAACAGAACCCCATTTTTCCTTCCGTGTAAAAAACGGAAAGGAAGGAAAATCGGATGTCAGCGGTGTCATCCGCTGACATCCGCAGTGCCATATACTTACATTATGTCCGCATATCATCCGCAAACGGATGGGATGATATGCGGGCACACGGAGCGGATGACAGAAATGTCATCCGCTCCGTAGAAGAAAAAAAAAAAAGTCCCGCAGCGGACCTTTCACACGGAGCGGCCGTGTGAAAGGAGCCTTTTTGTAACTGCTGACTATTAATAAACACAGAAATTACTGGATCTCGGCTTTAAATAATACTTCACAGAAATAAATAAAAAATAAAAAAAATGAAGTCTTTCAATCCTTATTTTTGTAGAATGCTAGAATACAACTCTGAGTATTTGTCAGAGCAAACTTATGCTAAGAGAAATATGTGGACTGCTAAAGCTGACCTCCTTTAGAAACTGCTAGTTACCTGGCTGCCATGCTGATTTAAAGTAAAACTCCAGTAAAAAAGATATAACCAATTGAAAGATTAGATAGCTTATGTTGTAATACCCAATCCAGGCTTGTCCCTCTAATACTTCTTTTTTGACCGCCACTTGATTTTCTCTGCCTTCCAGATTGAATGATGGCCAATATTATTCAATCTGCTGCCTCTGAGCCCAAGTTGTCATGGACACGCCTCCAATCTCGGAAGTAGCTGTACTGTAGTGAGCTCATCTTTCTGTCACTCTGCTTTCTCCTTCCATGAGAAGGCTCTATATCAGCATATGAACTGATTGGCTTCTTATGATGCTTCTTCCCCTCCCAGCCAAAGCTTTAATATACACTGTATATAGGGACTGCAAAAGGCTGATGTTAAGTTCAGGTACCTACCCTGTTTACAACCAATAATGAATACAGAACTCTATACGTGTGACTTGTTTTATCTGCACAGAGATTTAAGCTTTAACATCTTTACAAGAGCCCAACACATATCTGTGACTGCAAAAGGGTGGGCTTTAAACCCCATATGCTGCTCGTATGCATCACTGGGCGGCTGTTGTTTATATGATGAGAACGGAGGGGGAAATATATACACATACCTGAGAGTCACCAAGAGACGTTCCTCTGGTGACACGCTCTTCCTCATGTTGGTGTCCATGCGAGTTAGATGGGGTTGCAGCCTTTCCAGGAGATCATCAAATGTGCCAATAGACATCCTCGTAAAATTGAAAAATTTATCAGGATAATGACGCAGCTGGACATAGATATTAACAAAATATCCCGTAGACATGCGTTGAGCCATCAATGGATGAGTCCAGTAGCGGCGAACTCTGCTCCTCTCACGCAATTTCCTACGTCTTTGGAGCCTCAGCAACAGCAACATCAGGAGCATTTCCTCACACATGCTCATGCTCGGATCCATAGTGAAAAAATTCAGCTTTCTCCAAACACACTGCTCTCTCTGCCACTGCTCACTCTTCTCTGACTCTTCTCTCACATGAAAATGCCTGAAAAACATATATTTCTGTTGCATTGTGGGTATTTGGGAGGGTCTCCAGATGTCTTTTGCAAAAAACGCCTCTGAACGCAAACGCCGCTAAACGCGTCTAAACACGGCATGCAAACGCGACACAACGGGCGTTTTTAACGCCGTTCAAGTTCCAGCTGTCAAAGGACTTTTTTTAACGTTCCCGTGTACATGTAGCCTTAAAATACAACAAAGAATAAATAACACAGATTAAAAAATAACAGAAAATCAAACTACCAAAAACAGTGGTCAACGATCCTTTCTGCCCCCCTGGTGTTGTAAACTGTTTAACCACTTAACGCAAACTGACGTAGGTCTACATCGGCTGACTTTAAGTGGTTTTACCGGGATGATGCCTCTAGCTAGAGGCATCATTCTGGTACCGTTGTTTAGAGCCGGCGGTAGGCTTTCCGGCGGTAATGACCGATGCGGCTCAGGAGCCGCTCGATCGTTACCCCGGCGAGCAGGAGGGGACATTCCCCCCCCCTCCCGCCGCCTTTTGTGGCTCTGCCCAGGTCTCCTGTGCCACCGGGAGACCCGAGCAACCAGCAGGCGCGTCCGCCAGCTGGGTGGAGTCCCGATCTAAGCCGGATGTGGCTTTGATCGGGTCTTTGATGATGTACCCAGAGGAGGCGTCCATGACGTCACATCCGGGTTACTCGGCTGCTAAAGGCGACAGTTTCAAAAAGTGAATGTATTCAAATATGCAGTTTTCGGCGTTTTGAAAACATTGAAGTGTAGTGGAGGGGTCTAGGGTCTTTTAGACCCCAATCCCTCCATAAAGAGTACCTGTTACTGCATATTGCTGTCACAAAGGATGTTTACATTGCTTGTGACAGCAATAAAAGTGATCAGATTTTTTTTTTGTTTTTAAAACCTGTGTTAAAATTAAAAAAATAAATAAATAAATAGGAGAAAAAAAAATGTTAGCCGCCCTCGTCGCCGTGAGCTCGCACACGAAAGAAAACGTATATGGAAGTCGCGCCGTGAATGAAATCGCTGTTCAAACCACACATATGAGGTATCGCCGCAATCGCCAGAGCGTGAGCAATAATTAAAAAAAAAAAAACTACACCCCAACTCTAAACTGGTAACCGTTAAAAAAATTTCTAAGCGTCGCCGATGGAGATTTTTATTGACCGTAGTTTGTCACCATTCCACAGGTGTGCGCAATTTTAAACCATAACATGTTGGGTATCTATTTACTTGGCGAGACATCATCTTTCACAATATACAAAAAAAATAAAAAATGGGCTATCTTTACTGTTTAGTTTTTTTTTTAAATGCAGTGAAATATAATTTTTTGTAGTTTTTCCAAAAAAATGGCGTTTGAAAGACCACTGCGCAAATACCATGTGACAAAAAAAATATTGCAATGACCGCCATTTCAATCTCCAGAGTCTTTGCTAAAAAAATATATATAATGTTTGGGGGTTCGAGGTAGTTTTCTAGCAAAAAATACTGATTTTAACTTGTAAACAAAAAGTGTCAAAAATAGGCTCAGTCTTGAAGTGGTTAAAGGAACGCTGGGGTGGGCAGGAAGGGATGATATATGGTTTTCTGTGTCACTTTACCAAAACAATCATGCAGCCAGTGAAGTCAGAGTTTTTGATTTGCTTATCTGTTCCAGGTTATTCATCCAGAAAGAGCCTACGCCACTGGCTTGATACATATTTCTCTTATTGGAGATTTCCCTAACCCCTCTGAGCCTGGGCGGGGTTTATGGTCATGTGACCACCGTGATTGGCGGTGACATGACTGGAAAGCTCCCAATGGCTTGCAGCGATTGTGAGCTTTCTGTTAGCTACCAGTAATTGTGTCGGGAGCGTGCAGGGTGCGTGCTCTCGGCACAGCTGTATACCACCAATTTATGCAAATATGCGGCCGCTCGCTTGGTGCCAAGGCCCACCTACCGGCACCAAGAGGTTAAAATATGTGAATCAGTATTAACAATATAAATCACTTATCCATATGTGGACAAAAAAAGTCAGATCTTAACAACATACTGCACTGAATTTAAACATTAGATGGTGCTGCCAGTCAATAGTCTTCCCTGTTACCTTCAAAGGTAATGTGCAGTATACATGTCCACCACACTAAAGAAATCCACTCTTTCATTTAAATTAGAGTTTACCCTGCAGTACTAATCTTTTAACACTGCACCAGAGAGTACATTTAATTTGCAATTTAATTACTCTGTTCTCTATGTTGCACAAATGCCGCATATCTATTTATTGCACTCCTCTTTATGAGGTCGCTGCTGGTAACTTTCAGGTGCTTAAAATTATTTAGGAATTTAGCATCGTATTAGGCAGCAGGCTTAGAGAGTTTACATTGTCCTTATGAAGTATTATTCTAACAGTGCACAAACAGGATGGCATCCACATACACATAAGATTTGTGTGTTTGCTATTGCAGCAACATCGAAAAAATGTTGTAACCATTCACTGTGATTCCATTGCATTCTTCTTGTATATTCAAGTCATAGACTATCATGGTCTCAGATATTAGTTAACTATATATCACAACTTTAGCTTGCTTCAAAACAATCCATCACCAACAGAAGAAAACAAGGGCAAGAAGCAGTTGTCCAAACAGATAATATGTTTTTGCTGAGTCTGCCAGCATGCTTATTAAAGTGGTTGTAAACTCTCTGTTTTTTCTACTAAAATAACAAACATGTTATACTTACAGCGCGAGCGGGGCCGGGGTGGCAACAGGGGTGGCAATTGCCACCCCAGCTAGCCCTCTGGCTCCGCCACTGGCAGGCAAAATGTGTATTTGTCGTATAAGACGCACCAACTTTCCCCCCCCCCAGTTTTGGGGAAGAAAAAGTGCGTCTTATACGGCGAAAAATACGGTACCTGCTCTGTACAGTGATTTTGCACAGGGCTGCCCAAATCCTCCTTTTCTCAGGTTCCTGGCTCCTCCCTCCTGTTGAGTGCCCCCACAGCAAGCAGCTTGCTATGGGGACACCTGAGCTGAGCTGAAGCTCTGTGTATCCATTCTGACATGGAGGTATCATTCAGCCCTGCCCCCTCTCTCTCTCCTGATTGGCTAATTGACTTTGATAGACAGTCGCGGGAGCCAATGGCCCCACTGCTGTGTCTCAGCCAATCAGGAGAGAGAGAGTCCCTGACGGCTGAGGCACTCGTAGCCATCGTTGGATAGAGAGGGGGCTCAGGTATGTATTAGGGGGTGCTGGGGGGGCTGCTGCACACAGAAGGCTTTTTATCTTAATGCATATAATGTGTTAAGATAAAAAAAACCTTCTGACTTTACAACCCCTTTAATTGTATAATTAAAGGGACACTAAATTCTGGTTTAATGAAAATAAATCAATTTGGGTATGTATTCTTAACTGAGAAAAAGTACCTTCTATTGTTCTCAAAATTTAGAGTTAGGACTACAGATAATACAGGGTGCCGTGAAGTGACTCTGCAGCTTACACATGTATTTACAAATGTGTGCAAACTAAACCCCTGTTTTTAACGCATACCGTTAGACAGGATAATTTGGTTGGTTGCGGGCTGGTCGGTAGGTTGAGCTGAAGATTTTCTTTAGTTTTGTTTTAATATTTTGGTTTTAAAAAACTAGGTTGCAGAGCCATTAAGTAGTGGATGTGTATGGATCCATAATGGTGGGAATTAACAAAGAGTTGTGTAAGCACAAGCTTGTACAACTCTTCTAAATTTAGAACATGGAGCAGATACTGCTTCTAATTAACAAAAGGGGTGCAAGCCCCTTTATTTAACCACTTCCCACAAATTGACGTACCTGTACGTCGGCTCGGAGAAATCTTTCTACCGGGATGATGCCTGTACCGGGATAATGGTACCGTTCTTTAGAGCCGGCGGTCGGCTTTCAGAAGATACCAGCCAATGCGGCTCGGGAGCCGCTCGGCTGCCATCCCAGTGGAGTGGGAGGGGAAGCCCCCCCTCCTGCCCCTTCCACGTCTCTGCCCAGGTCTTCCGTCCCCCGGGAGACCCGAACAACTAGCCGACACATCCGCTGGCTGGTTGGAGTCCCGAACAAAGCCGGGTTTGGCTTTGATGGGGTCTCCAATGTATTAACCCGGAAGCGGCGTCATGACACCACTTCCGGTTTACTCTGCGGCTAACAGCGTCAAATTTAAAAAACTGTCAGTATTCAAAAATGCCCATTTCGGCATTTTGAATACTTTGAAGTGCAGTGGAGGGGTCCGGGGTATTCTAGATCCCCGATCCCTCCATAAAGAGTACCTGTAGCTGCCTATTACAGTCACAAGAGATGGGAAGGGAAGAGATTCCTTGTGACAGCAAAAAAATAGATCATATTTTTATAAAATATTTTTCAAAAGTGCGAAAAATAATACAATTCAATAAAATAAATAGGAAAAAAAAATTAAAGTGACCCCTTTGCTGTGAGCTTGCGCACGTAAGAACACGCATACCTAAGTCGCGCCTGCAAATGAAAACGGTGTTCAAACCACACGTGAGGTATCGCCACGATCGCCAGAGCAAGAGCAATAATTCTAATAAAAAGGCCTACACTGTAACTCTAAACTGGTAACCGTTAAAAATGTTTTAAAGCGTTGTCTATGGAGATTTGTACTTTGTCCCCATTCCACGAGTGTGCGCAATTTTAAACCGTAATATGTTAGCCTAAAAAACTGTGCTTCTGGGGTCTGCTGCCAGTGCTCTACGCTCCTCCTCTTCCCTGTGTGCCACCATAGGAAGTCACTTCCTTTGAAGGCACACCTGCACGCTCACTCCTGGACCAAGCTTTGCGTGTCTACTGACACAGACAGCATGGCTTGGCCCTGACCCTCGCTCTCTGCTCACAGGATTTGATTGACAGCAGCAGGAGCCGTAGGCTCCCACTGCATCCTCTGTGTCTGTGAGCAGAGAGAGAGCAGTAATACTGTCCCCGGCCACAGTGCTGGATTGAAAGAGGAGCCCAGTAAGTATTTGGAGGGGCTGGGGGCTGATGCTGGAAAGCTTTTTATCTTATATACACTTTTAGCCTTTAGAACCACTATAATCAGGTGCACACTCTGTGCTAGTTTTTTTTTTTTCACTCAATCTGCTCTGTTAATGTGGCACATGCCACTTCTGACAGTTTGCTACACCATTATAATGGTGAAGGAAGCTTGGGTCATTCCTCTGAATGTGAATAAGAACCAGGTAGACCGCACTCATAAACAACCAGTGACAATAAAATGAATACAATGTGAAAGAAGTGCTCATAAAGTCCCATATGTTGTGCTGTCTTCCTTTAAAATAAATCACTCAAAGAAACACCCGTGAGTAGGTCCACTCCTCCATCGACATCCGCATGCACAGTCCACTCACCAGATTTGAATGACCACCTCACTACATGTAGTCAACATGAGCTTTAGACCAATTATTGGAGCCAAACAAAGTGCTTCCTCCACTATGATTCCTCTGAATGTGCTCGAATGCACAGCACACTGGTACATCATGAGAGACTTACCTGGAAAGTGATCCCCTCCAGCTCTGCAGTGTTAGCACTCCAGTATGTCACAGACTTCCATCTCCACCCAGTCTTCCTTCCAGTTTGTTTTTTTTTGATGAACCAGGCCACGATGACATCATTCCTGCGCACAGGAGTCATATCATCGTGGCACAGAGAAGTGCCGTCAATGCATGCTGAGCTACATGGACAGGAATGAAGAAAGGTTTATGAGATGAATAGGGTCTATCCACTTTAACTTTATTGAAGTGACACAAAAAGACACTTTATTTAAATCTATACACTGCAGTGCAACATGCAGCAGTGACATGCAATACAAATGGATTAGATGTGAATGAGCCCTAAAGAGCTAGAGTAGAGACCTAAGTTACAGAAGGTGGCAGCAGCAAAACTACAAATCATTGTTACCCGTTGCAAAATTTTGATTGCCTCTAAACCTTCAAGTTCAAAGAGCCGTGTTTCAGTTGATGATCATCCATACAAAGTGTACCGCAGTGAAAAGTTGAAGTTTGTCATGTAGAGGGAGCCTGCCTTGCAGAAACAGGCCCAGCTTTGTTTAAGACAAAGAGAAATGGTCTTCCTAGGAGACTCTAAAATACTGCTCTGAGGAAGAGAGGGGAGATTGCCATAGAGAGAAAGACACTCTATTTTGGTTGGACTATGAGGGGCAATTTTACAACCTATAAATTTAGAAAAGTACGTACAAAACTACAGGTTTATAAAAATAACAATACCAATATTTAAGACATATATTAAAAAAGCTCCCAATTGGAAGCACAAAAACTGAAGTTTCCTTCACATAAAACAAATAAAAAACAAGTACACACAACTCCCTTATTAAAAAGGGAAAGTCAATACAAAATTGATAACACATCTAGAGATTGATGCAAAGAGGTAATTCCAGCTAACCGTAGATGACTTGCATCATACTTGCACATCAAGTACATATAATGATACTCCGAGCTGGGACTTCCAATGAGTTTCAAAACATGCAAACTTTTTCTTCATCGGGGATTATTTACCACTCTGCAATCATAAATGACCATTATTACATTACGATTCTTCAATTAAGTCGGTACAATAATTTCAGTTTTTCTGCTTCCAATTGGGAGCTTTTTTAATTGATGTCTTCAATAAATATTGGTATTGTTATTTTTATAAACCTGTAGTTTTGTACGTACTTTTCTAAACTTATAGGTTGTTAAATTGCCCCTCATAATCCCACCAAAATAGAGGAATCCTATTGGTAGATACGATTTGGGATGATGGCAATAACACCTGTAGTTATGTGAGCTACCCTTTCTCTAACTAAGTATTTTAACCACTTCCCCAAATGGATGTACCCATATGTCCTTGGGTTTCAGTGGGAATACCGGGATGATGCCTGCACCAACAGGCATCACCCCAGTATCATTCTTTGCAGCCAGCGATTCTCTTTTGTGCAGAAATGATCTGAATAGCTAATTAGCCACTCAATCAATTCACTTCACAATCTAATAGACCTCAAATCTCTCCATAAAGAGGACCTGTTATAGCCCATGCTGTCACAAGGGACATGTGACATGTTGTTCATCCCTTGTGACAGCAATAAAGTTAGTTAAAAAAAGTGTAAAAAAATATTTTTGAGATAAAATAAATAAAAAAGAAAAAAAAATGTAACCAGTTCTGGACCAGAAGGATTTGCCCCCTTAATGAACAGGCCATTTTTTGCGATTCGGCACTGCGTTATTTTATTCGAAAATTGCGCAGTGGTGTGACACTGTACCGAAAAAAAATTGATATCCTTTTTTTTACCACAAATAGAGCTTTCTTTTGGTGCTATTTGATCACCTCTGTGATTTTTTTTTCTTGTGCTATAAACAAAAAAAGAGTAACAATTCAGATTAAAAAAAAAATATATATATATATATATATGTATTTTTCACATTCTGCTATATAACATTCCCAAAAAAAAATTTAAAAATCAAAATTTTTAATCCTATTAGGCGAATTTGTATTCTGCTACATATTTTTGGTGAAAAAAAATAATATTTTGATTGGTTTGTGCAAAAGTTATCGCGTCTACAAACTAGGGGATAGATTTATGTAATTTTTATTTATTTTTAAGCGGAACTGCGACATTTCGGCGCACAGATCAGACCCCTAACTGACATTTTTACACTTTTGGGGGGACCAGTGACATTACCACAGTAATCAGTGCTAAAAATATACACTGTTATTGTAATAATGACACTGGCAGGGAAGGGGTTAACCTAGGGGTGATCAAAGGGTAAGTGTGAGCCTAGAGGAGTGTTTTCTAACTGTATGGGGGGAGGGGCTTGTGAAATGACCACAGAGACCTGTGATCCTATATAGAAGGGTCACAGGCGTTCTGTGATCATTCCAGGGAGAAGAACGGCCAGCTGTGTTTACAACAGCTGACCATCCTTCTCTCACAGCAGGGAGTGGTCGCGGGTGCCCGGTTGCAATCGCAGCCGCCAGTCCTGTGGCTCGGCATCTCTGCTGACTAGTGGGTGCGGGAGCCTGCAGCCGCCGACGCGTGCTCGCCCTTCAGCACCATATACCAACGTAGGGCTACGTCATTTCATCATTAAGTGGTTAAAGCACCCCCGCCCCATCATGCTTATGTGCAAATGCAAACACATACATTACTCCAGCACGTATATGTAAATAGTGATTGCATCACACATGTGAGGTATTGTTGCGAACGAGTGAGAGCAATAATTCTAGCACCAGACCTCCTGTGCAACTCTCAACTGGTAACCTGTAAAGGCATTTAAAGCGTCGCCTATAGACAATTTTAAGCACCATAGTTTGCCGCCATTCCATGGGCAGACGCAATTTTAAAGCGCGATATATTAGGTATCTATTTACTCCAAAAAAATTACGTTTGAAAAACTGCTGCGCAAATACCATGTGACATAAAAAATTGCAACACACACCATTTTATTCTATAGGGTCTCTGTTAAAAGAAAAAAAAAACTGTATAATGTTTGGGGGTTGTAAGTAATTTCCTAGCAAAAAAAAGTAGATTTTTACATGTAGGAGCGAAGAGTCAGAATAGGCTTGAGAAGGAGGTGGTTAAAGTTAGCACTAAACTTGAAGACATACAGTTTTAATAAAAAATCATAAAACATTATATCTATCCAAAAATCAAGACTTATATAGAGATCAATCTGCAGGAACAGGTATCAGAGTTCAGCGCTGAATGGTATTTATAACTATTTAATAGGGCCATAATAGTACCTGTAGCACTAGAGAGAATGCTGCAAAAGTGAAAGATGACAAGCTCCACATTTTTTTTAATGTGTATTGAAAGGGTGAAAGTTGAAACTGAACTCCAGATAGTTAGTAGAATAAAAATGTCATATATGTATGTATTCATTATTATAAATATATTCATATTTATGTACAACTAACACTTGCACAGGGCTGTCAGTGCAACACTGTGAACATGCTTACATGCTGAAGAAGCACAAAAAGTTCTCATCAATGAGCCCTTTGGTCTAAACCCCTACATGTCTGACCATGCTGTTCCTTGATTGCAAGGCATTGGGGTTTATTTACCAAAGGCAAATAGACTGTGCACTTTGCAAAGTGCAATTGCTCCAAAGCTTAGTAAATGAAAAGAATACCCAATCACATGCAAGGGAAATAAAAAAGAAACAGCATTTTTGTGTGCACATGCTTGGATGATGAAAGTTAGCAGGACTTGTGCTTTTTTACTAAGCTCTGGAGCAACTGCACTTTTCAAAGTGCACAATCTATTTGCATTTAGTAAATCAACCACATTGTCTTGATGCTGCTGTACTTCCTGTTCCTAATCTACAAGCGGGGCGCCGGATGCATGGATTCCAATGGGGTTTTTTTTTTTTTTGAAGTACGTGATTAGAGCCAGATGCTCTAATATTCTTCAAAAAAGGGTGGGCTCGGGGCGCAGAGCACTGCGCTCTGAGCCCACCCAGTTGTGTGACAATAGCAAATGAATATTCGCAATTGTCACATGGATTCACCTCCTGGCCTGACCTGTTTCCCAACTGGCCGAAAGGAAAAGCCATCCTATTGGCGAAGGAGGAGACGCAGGGGAAGCCCAACCAATAAAGGGGGATGCGGAGGAGACTGAGGGGGAAGCCGCCACCACCGCCGCCGCCTCCACATGTCAGTCCAGGGGCAGCACAGGGTGAGTGAGCCGGCGACCGTGGGGGGGGGGGGGGGGGTATGGTGTGCAGTGTGGGCTGGAGAGCTGTTGTAGTCCGTGGTCAGGTCCGTCTGCTGCCCCCCCCCCCCCTCACCCATGGAGCACCAGCCGCCACTGGTTAGGAGTATCTGGAATACACCCTCCATACATTTACCACTTCTGCATCAGTAGAGGAATCAAAATCATTTGTACGATAAGCACATGCAAGTCAAGCAAGTGCAGAATAGTGCAATCTTATATCGGTGCATCCCAATGATAGATCACTAAAAAGAGGGGATCTATGAGGAAAGTATTTTCTGTATGGAGGATAACTGAATTTACATGTACGGTCAGTGACAGTAAAAACCTAATGCATGGAAATATTTAAAGTGTATGTAAACCCTACCAATGAGTTTTTCTTATTTAGTCCCTTTTGTTCTGTTTAAATCATCACTGAAAGCCTTTTGTTATATGTGTTATATGAGTTGAAATAATTACCTGATGATCCTGCCAGAATTCCAGGAAGCTAATAACTTCTTGTGCTCACTGCTTCTGCTGCACTGAAATCTCAAGTGCTGTTTTACCCCAGCCAAGGTAACTTCTGTAAACTACAGAACACTATCCACCAATGATATGAAGATCGGGAGATGTTCTGTAGTATAAATCAGGAGTAGACAGCAGAGAGTGACAACTCTGCTCTTCCATATATACACATACAGTGAGTAAGTAAAGTCATCCTAGGATGGGAAGTGTGTTACTGGCAGAATTACCAGGTTAAAATAGAGAAAAAATGTCTGGAAAAAAAAACTAATTAATTCCCCACATCTAAAGACTAGTAAGAAATTTAGTGCGCTAATATAAAATTGTATACTTTTTATGACACAATGTAGGCAATCTAAAGCAATCATGTTATTGATGAATCACAGGCCATATCAGCCAAGCAGTTTTGTTGTGGAGATTTATAATAGATACAGACTTTCACTATTTTTATGTTGGTTTGTAGCTGTGGTTTACTACAAAACTGAAAATCATCACTATAAAATTCCTTAAGTGAAGTGACAGAACCCTACAATATTCCAGCCAGAAGGTGAAGGTGAGAAGGTTAACAATTAATTCTAGTAACATGAGAGATACTGGAAGGATCTAAACACCACATTCATCCTCCCCCAGTATTACAGCACTCTCATATTACTAACATTTTTAAATTTAACTGATTAGTTGATGAACCTGTATGGGGGCCGGGGGTAGTAGGGTAGTGGTTGTTTGTCATGTCCTCCATGTTTTCCTCCTTGATGGACACCAAGCAAGAATCACATGAGAGGACTAACCCAGGGTGGGTTTTTCTGGGCTATGCTAGGCACTTTGTACAGGGTCATTTTACTACACATGGGGTACCTTTACTTTGTGTTGTCTTTATTAATGCCCTGGGAGAAGGCTGAGGCCGTTGTGGGGGAGTACTCAACCTTAAGGTGGACCTCTACTCTTGGAGATGAATGTACACCATGTACACTGACACTGCAACTTTTCTCCAGTTAACTTTCAAGTCTGCGTGACAATATACAAGTTTACTGTAATGTGCATTTAGGAGAGACACCCTGAGCCAGCCTTTTTTAACCAGGGGGCCCAGGCACCCTGGGGTGCCTTCAGGTGTTTTCAGGGGTGCCTTGACAAAATACCTATACATTTTCCAAAAACTGTATACAAGCCAGCAGGTGGATTAAGCCTGCCTATTAGTTACACAAAGCACAAAAAGTTACATTGTGCACCATTAAAGCCCTCCAACCACCAGTGTCCTAACAGCCAATGATGTCATCAGTTGATAAGGAGGACACTGGGCATCTGGTCCCTCTCCTTCAGCACTAGGGTCGCATTAGCTGAGTGAGGGAGAAAAACGAGGAAGAAGAGAAACACTGGAATACAAATTATTACCAGTGTGCAAAGATGAATTTGCTTTGGAAGAATAAATCACAGCTAAATCCACCGCATGTGGATGTGTCTACATTAAGCAAAACTATTAGTTTTGTTTTTTAAATTTTAGAATGAGATTGTGTGGAATTTTAAAGGGTGCCTTGACTAAAAAAAGGTTGAGAAACACTGCGCTGAGCCAATGTCCCCATCCACCTGTCCAGTGTGTTCCACTACTATTCCCCAGTTGCAGAGTGGGGCCCGGCGTGTACTTAACTCTTGTACCTCTGTACAAGATGGGGAACTCCTGCAGTGTGAATATGCTCCCGTTGCTATGGCAGGCAGAGCACTGGCATAAGGAGTGCCGACAACATCTCCCTCGCTGCTAGAGGGCGTTCCACCTATAACAGGTGCACGCTTTTGACAAGCTACTTGTCAAGCTTCCTTTACCCAAAGTAAGCACTTGTGTCTTCACAGTACTCCATTCCACATCAATATCTTCATACCCCAATGTGTTAAGATCCACTTGCTAAACTCTATGTGTGCCAGTTACTTGCGATACACTTCTTTCAGTAACCTCAGACCAATCAAGGACAAAGATTCATACGCTCTTAAAAAAAGTGCAAAATAGACATCTCACAGCCCAACAAACATATGTAAGGTTATTCCTATGTCCCTACTCCTAATTACAGGTTTGTGCTGTCCTGGCATACCTGCAAAGTTGTAGTCCAACAATTACAATCCTTCAAAAGCATTCTCATACAGATGCAGTCCTTCAGAGGCACACTCCAGTGCTGGTGTCCTTAGGGCAAACCCCAGGTTCAGATGACCTCATTCTGCTCCTCACAGGTGTCATTCTCTATCTCCCTCCCTCATGGGTACTTACTCTCTCTTCTGCAAGAGGAAACCTTCTCTTTGGGGCTCTCGTTAGGAGAAAGCTCCATACTCTCCCTGTACCAGACCACTGTCCTTTTATATAACACAGCACCAGTGGGCCAGACCCATAGAAGAACCTGCCAAAAAGACCAAAGAACCTGGGAAAGGCATTCCCTCCTAACTGAGACAGCACCTAACTATTTCAACCTGCCCACAGACCAGATGCTTCAGTTTACACTCCCCTGTTAATTTATTTTAGATATTGTGTGCCACTACTTTCAACACTCTTTCTAACTTGTACTCCAAACTGGTAGACAATCTTGAGTCCAAGGAGCACAGGCAGATATGGGCCTACCTGCTAACCAGACAGACGCTTTATTAACCACCTCAATACTGGGCACTTTCACCCCCTTCCTTCCCAGACCAATTTTCAGCTTTTGGTACTCTCACACTTTGAATGACAATTACTCAGTCATGCTACACTGTACCCAAATGAAATTTTTATCATTTTGTTTGCACAAATAGAGCTTTCTTTTGGTGGTATTTATTCACCACTGGGTTTTTTATTTTTTGCGATATAAGCGAAAAAATAACGAACATTTTGAAAAAAAAAAAACAATATTTTCTACTTTCTGTTATAAAAGAAATCCAATAAAATCAAATGTTGTCATAAAATTAGGCCAGAATGTATTCTGCTACATGTCTTTGGTAAAAAAAATCCCAATAAGTGTATGATAATAGGTTTGTGTGAAAGGTATAGAGCCCACAAGCTAGGCTATGTATCATTGAAAATTGGTTAATCCTGATGTACTAACTACCTGTCTCATTTCTTGAGGCCCTAAAATGTCAGGACAGTACAAATACCCCCCAAATTACCCCTTTTTGTAAAGATGACAGTCCAAGGTATTTAGTAAGAGGCATAGTGAGTTTTTTGAAGTTGCAATTTTTTTTGCCCACAATAGTTTGGGTAATGAAAATTTTTTTTTTCGTACAAAATTGTCATATTAACAAGTTATTTCTTTCAAATGGCATAGATAAAACAATTACACCCCAAAATATATTCTGCTACTTCTCTTGAGCATGGCGATGCCACATGTGTGGGACTTTTCCACAGCCTGGCCACATACAGAGGCCAAAAATGCAGGGAGCACCGTCAGGTGTTCTAGGAGCATAAATTACACATTTCATTTCCTGAGTACCTATCACATTTTTGAAGGCCCTGGAGCACCAGGACAATGGAATTACCCAAAAAATGACCCCATTTTGGAAAGAAAACACCCCAACGTATATACTTTTTTTTAAAATTCTTTTTATTTCAATACGTGCATAAAAACGAACATTCCAAACGTCCTTTCAACAAAGGGACAAAACAATATAAAATAAAAAAATGATACAATATCCAAATAATTATCTGTTTACTTAGTATTCATAATCTCTTTATGCCAAGCTATATCCATTTAGCTTAATTGATCGCCGTTGTCCCGGTGTGCCCCAACCCCTTGCTCCATTGCATTCATAGATTTATTTCCTCATCATACTATGTGCATCCCTCTATATCCTCTTAGTTATCTCCTTATATTCAACCATTGGTTAATGTTGATTGACTCCAATTATCCCAAATTTTATTATATTTCGTTGAGCATCCTCTATGCATATACAATACTTTTTCAAATGGTAAAATCTGATTTACCACACTTATCCAGTTCTTAACAACAGGGGGCTTCACTTGAATCCACTTAACTGTGATTGTTTTCCTTGCCATAAACAGCGTTTCTCTAAGCATTATCTTGTGATATCTAGACCATGTTATTTCATCTAATATACCCAGCAAACAGGTTTCTGGGGTCAAAGGTACAGGCATATTCAAGACAGAGGATAATATTTGAATTATTTCCTGCCAGAATCTTGATATCACTGGACAAAACCACATAATATGTATAAAGTCTGCCCGCTTAGCACTGCATCTCAAACATTTAGGAGATGCAATGCTTTGCATAGCATAAAGTCTACTTGGAGAGAGATATGATTGATGTAGCATATATAATTGTATTAACCTATTGTTTGCTGCTGGTGATACATATAAATGGGATGAACAGGCTTCTTTCCAATCTTCATCAGTTAAATTGGGAATTATTTCCTGCCATTTTGTTCTTATTGCCAAGGGATTCATTCCTGAATTAACCCTGGTTAAATGTGCATATATTTTAGAGATTAATCCTTTAGGGCCCTGGGACCTAAGGATACCAATCATTGGATATCTAGAGATCCCAGGTCCCAAAACTCCAAATTGCGCTTGTAATGCATGTCGCAACTGTAGGTATCTATATAATGAGGTATGTGGTATATCATATTTAATTTGTATATCTGAAAAAGAGTACATATGTGTTATGTCATATACGTCTGCAAGGACTGATATCCCCTTTTGTTCCCAGAACTGATACTCTACCAATTGTTTCAGTTGATTGAACATTGTGTTTCGCCATAGTGGGAGATCCATGTTTATTTGTGTGTTTCCCTCTATACGTTTTGCCTCTCTCCATATTGTACGAGCTAATGGTAACATTAGGGTTGAGCGGACACCTAGATGTCCGTGTTCGACGGGTCCGGCCGAACTTTAAAAAAAAGTCCGGGTCCGTGTCCCGGACTTTTACCGAACTTTTCCCGGACACCGAACCCCATTGAAGTCAATGGGGACCCGAACTTTAAGGCACTAAAATGGCTCTAAAACACCAATGGAAAGGGCTAGAGTGCTGCAAATGGCAGCAAAACGTAGTTAAGAGCATGGCAAGTGCTCTGCAAACAAATGTGGATAGGGAAATAACTTAAAACAACAAAAAAAAAAACAGAAAAATAAAACAATGTTCTTCATCTCTGAAGGACGAGGCCCATAAGGAGTAGGAGGGAGGTTGAGGTGGTGGTGGATGTGGCGGTGTCATAGGCGTGCGCACAGGGTGTGCCTGGTGTACCTGGGCACACCCTAATCACCTAGGGCACATAGCATTATCGCTCTGTTTGCCAGTGAGGAGATGGGAAAGATCTCCCTCGCACCTGCTCTGCTCTATTTCTCTTTGCCAGCAGGGAGAGTAATGTATCGGGGCCATGTACATGTAGGCAAACACATGCATGTGTATTTCAACTTTGGGGTGCACACCCTAATGCAATAGGCTGCGCACACCTATGGGCGGTGTAGGTGGAAGCGGCGGTGGAGGAGGACCAGGGCCGGATTAAGAGCATCATGGTCTTGGTGCTGAGGATTTTGAAGGGCCTTAAGGGCCGTGCCTTGGCATGCACCCAGAGGAGGAAGGGTGCAGCTATGCATGCCTAATTCAACATGGGATGCTGTCTCTGAAGCCCATAAACACATCCATGCATCGGCAACTGTCCCTCCTTGTCCGGCCTTCGCGCTGTGTGGGGAGGTTCTGAGGGTGCTGCCTGGGGAAGCGAGCATAGAAGCCAGACTTCTGTGTTTACAAGTGACAGAAGAGCGGTCACAGTGAATATGGCCAACCCGGGGCCTATATAAAAGGTAGGGGCCTGCATGGAGCTGCAGCTCCAATAGCCCCTACGTTAATCTGGCCCTGAGGAGGAGGACGAGGTAGCCAACACTGCTTCTTTTCACAAATTTTAAATGAGGGTACACCCCAAAAGAGTGAGAAAGAGCAAAAATGGAACAATGGCTGGGTAAGGTCGGTATCCATTGCTATTCTGCACAAGGTACGGAAAAGTCCCGTGGGATCCATGCCTGGTTCATTTTAATGAACGTGAGCTTGTCCACATTGTCTCTGGACAGGCGGCTGCGCTTGTCTGTTATAACACCCCCAGCCGTGCTAAATACCCGTTCAGATAATACACTGGCTGCAGGGCACGCCAGCACCTCCAAGGCGTAAAGGGCAAGCTCAGGCCATGTACCCAATTTGGAGACCCAGAAGTTGAAGGGGGCAGACCCCTCATTCACTACATGTAGGCGTGTGCACACATACTGCTCCACCATGTTGGTAAAATGCTGCCTCCTGCTAAGACGTTCCATCTGAGCTGCTGGTGCTGCTGTTTGTTGTGGCGTGCTGACAAAGCTTTTCCACATTTCGGCCATGCTAACCCTGCCTTCTGAGGTGCTGGCGGTGCCCTGGTTGAGTTGGCGACCTCCTCCTCCTCCTCCTCTGCCTTGTGCTTCCACTGTGGCCCCGCTGTCAGATGGGAATGCCAGCAGCATCGCGTCTACCAGCGTGCGCTTGTACTCGCGCATCTTGCGATCGAGCTCCAGTGAGTGAATTAAGGACGGTACGTTGTCCTTGTAACGGGGATCCAGCAGCGTGGCCACCCAGTAATCAGCACAAGTTAGAATGTGGGCAACTCGGCGGTCATTGTGGAGACACTGCAGCATGTAATCGCTCATGTGTGCCAGGCTGCCCAGAGGCGACGAAAGGCTGTCCTCTGTGGGAGGTGTATCGTCCGTGTCCTCTGTATCCCCCCAGCCACGCACCAGTGATGGCCATGAGCTGGCCTGGGTGCCACCCTGCTGTGAACATGGTTCCATCTCCTCCTCCAGCTCCTCCTCCTCCTCATCCTCCAGAACTGTGCCCCTGCTGGACAATTGTGTCCCTGGCGTTTGTGTGTGCAGGAACCCACCCTCGGAGCCCCTTGCGAATGACTGCCCTGAAAGCCTTTGAAATGTTACCTCTTCATCCTCCTCCTCCTCCTCCTCATCCTGTGCCACATCCTCTTCCATCATCGCCCGAATTGTTTTTTCAAGGAGGCATAGAAGTGGGATAGTTAAGCTGAGAACGGCGTCATTGCCACTGGCCATGTTGGTGGAGTACTCAAAACAGCGCAACAAGGCACACAGGTCTCGCATGGAGGCCCAGTTATTGGTGGTGAAGTGGTGCTGTTCCGCAGAGCGACTCACGCGTGCGTGCTGCAGCTGAAACTCCACTATGGCCTGCTGCTGCTCGCACAGTCTTTCCAGCATGTGCAAGGTGGAGTTCCACCTTGTGGGCACGTCACATATGAGGCGGTGAGCGGGAAGGCCGAAGTTACGCTGCAGACTATTCCGCAATTTAATTGAGCCCCAAAGGTTTTTATTGAATAGCGGAATAGGAAATATGATCAAAAAAAAGTGTATGTTTTTCACACGTACAGAAGCACACTAGGCCCCAATTACTATTGTTTGTACACCTAAAAGGATGGATGAGGAGGAGGAGGAGGAGGAGTATAGAACAGGCAGCACCCTCAAAGCTTCAGAAGTATGAGATGAACCCCAAAAACTTGGAAAGGTGGATCTCACACGTACCGACACAGACTATTCCGCAATTTAATTGAGCCCCAAAGGTTTTTATTGAATAGCGGAATAGGAAATATGATAAAAAAAAAGTGTATGTTTTTCACACGTACAGAAGCACACTAGGCCCCAATTACTATTGTTTGTACACCTAAAAGGATGGATGAGGAGGAGGAGGAGGAGGAGGAGGAGTATAGAACAGGCAGCACCCTCAAAGCTTCAGAAGTATGAGATGAACCCCAAAAACTTGGAAAGGTGGATCTCACACGTACCGACACAGACTATTCCGCAATTTAATTGAGCCCCAAAGGTTTTTATTGAATAGCGGAATAGGAAATATGATCAAAAAAAAGTGTATGTTTTTCACACGTACAGAAGCACACTAGGCCCCAATTACTATTGTTTGTACACCTAAAAGGATAGATGAGGAGGAGGAGTATAGAACAGGCAGCACCCTCAAAGCTTCAGAAGTATGAGATGAACCCCAAAAACTTGGAAAGGTGGATCTCACACGTACCGACACAGACTATTCCGCAATTTAATTGAGCCCCAAAGGTTTTTATTGAATAGCGGAATAGGAAATATGATCAAAAAAAAGTGTATGTTTTTCACACGTACAGAAGCACACTAGGCCCCAATTACTATTGTTTGTACACCTAAAAGGATGGAGGAGGAGGAGGAGGAGTATGGAACAGGCAGCACCCTCAAATCTTCACAAGTATGAGATGAACCCCAAAAACTTGGAAAGGTGGATCTCACACGTACCGACACAGACTATTCCGCAATTTAATTGAGCCCCAAAGGTTTTTATTGAATAGCGGAATAGGAAATATGATCAAAAAAAAGTGTATGTTTTTCACACGTACAGAAGCACACTAGGCCCCAATTACTATTGTTTGTACACCTAAAAGGATGGAGGAGGAGGAGGAGGAGTATGGAACAGGCAGCACCCTCAAATCTTCAGAAGTATGAGATGAACCCCAAAAACTTGGAAAGGTGGATCTCACACGTACCGACACAGACTATTCCGCAATTTAATTGAGCCCCAAAGGTTTTTATTGAATAGCGGAATAGGAAATATGATCAAAAAAAAGTGTATGTTTTTCACACGTACAGAAGCACACTAGGCCCCAATTACTATTGTTTGTACACCTAAAAGGATGGATGAGGAAGAGGAGGAGGAGGAGTATAGAACAGGCAGCACCCTCAAAGCTTCAGAAGTATGAGATGAACCCCAAAAACTTGGAAAGGTGGATCTCACACGTACCGACACAGACTATTCCGCAATTTAATTGAGCCCCAAAGGTTTTTATTGAATAGCGGAATAGGAAATATGATCAAAAAAAAGTGTATGTTTTTCACACGTACAGAAGCACACTAGGCCCCAATTACTATTGTTTGTACACCTAAAAGGATAGATGAGGAGGAGGAGGAGGAGGAGGAGTATAGAACAGGCAGCACCCTCAAAGCTTCAGAAGTATGAGATGAACCCCAAAAACTTGGAAAGGTGGATCTCACACGTACCGACACAGACTATTCCGCAATTTAATTGAGCCCCAAAGGTTTTTATTGAATAGCGGAATAGGAAATATGATCAAAAAAAAGTGTATGTTTTTCACACGTACAGAAGCACACTAGGCCCCAATTACTATTGTTTGTACACCTAAAAGGATGGAGGAGGAGGAGGAGGAGTATGGAACAGGCAGCACCCTCAAATCTTCACAAGTATGAGATGAACCCCAAAAACTTGGAAAGGTGGATCTCACACGTACCGACACAGACTATTCCGCAATTTAATTGAGCCCCAAAGGTTTTTATTGAATAGCGGAATAGGAAATATGATCAAAAAAAAGTGTATGTTTTTCACACGTACAGAAGCACACTAGGCCCCAATTACTATTGTTTGTACACCTAAAAGGATGGATGAGGAAGAGGAGGAGGAGGAGTATAGAACAGGCAGCACCCTCAAAGCTTCAGAAGTATGAGATGAACCCCAAAAACTTGGAAAGGTGGATCTCACACGTACCGACACAGACTATTCCGCAATTTAATTGAGCCCCAAAGGTTTTTATTGAATAGCGGAATAGGAAATATGATCAAAAAAAGTGTATGTTTTTCACACGTACAGAAGCACACTAGGCCCCAATTACTATTGTTTGTACACCTAAAAGGATGGATGAGGAAGAGGAGGAGGAGGAGTATAGAACAGGCAGCACCCTCAAAGCTTCAGAAGTATGAGATGAACCCCAAAAACTTGGAAAGGTGGATCTCACACGTACTGACACAGACTATTCCGCAATTTAATTGAGCCCCAAAGGTTTTTATTGAATAGCGGAATAGGAAATATGATAAAAAAAAAGTGTATGTTTTTCACACGTACAGAAGCACACTAGGCCCCAATTACTATTGTTTGTACACCTAAAAGGATGAATGAGGAGGAGGAGGAGGAGTATAGAACAGGCAGCACCCTCAAAGCTTCAGAAGTATGAGATGAACCCCAAAAACTTGGAAAGGTGGATCTCACACGTACCGACACAGACTATTCCGCAATTTAATTGAGCCCCAAAGGTTTTTATTGAATAGCGGAATAGGAAATATGATCAAAAAAAGTGTATGTTTTTCACACGTACAGAAGCACACTAGGCCCCAATTACTATTGTTTGTACACCTAAAAGGATGGATGAGGAGGAGGAGGAGGAGGAGTATAGAACAGGCAGCACCCTCAAAGCTTCAGAAGTATGAGATGAACCCCAAAAACTTGGAAAGATGGATCTCACACGTACCGACACAGACTATCCCGCAATTTAATTGAGCCCCAAAGGTTTTTATAGAATAGCGGAATAGGAAATATGATCAAAAAAAAGTGTATGTTTTTCACACGTACAGAAGCACACTAGGCCCCAATTACTATTGTTTGTACACCTAAAAGGATGGATGAGGAGGAGGAGGAGGAGTATAGAACAGGCAGCACCCTCAAAGCTTCAGAAGTATGAGATTGTGTTCACTGTACCCCACAAAGATTGTGTTCACTGTACCCCACAAAGATTGTGTTCACTGTACCCCACAAAGGTTTTGTTCACTGCACCCCACAAAGATTGTGTTCACTGCACTCCAAAAGGATTGTCTTCACTGCACCCCACAAAGATTGTGTTCACTGTACCCCACAAAGGTTTTGTTCACTGCACCCCACAAAGATTGTGTTCACTGTACCCCACAAAGATTGTGTTCACTGTACCCCACAAAGGTTTTGTTCACTGCACCTCACAAAGGTTTTGTTCACTGTACCCCACAAAGGTTGTGTTCACTGCACCCCACAAAGGTTTTGTTCACTGCACCCCACAAAGATTGTGTTCACTGCACCCCACAAAGATTGTGTTCACTGTACCCCACAAAGGTTTTGTTCACTGCACCCCACAAGGATTGTCTTCACTGCACCCCACAAGGATTGTCTTCACTGCACCCCACAAAGATTGTGTTCACTGTACCCCACAAAGGTTTTGTTCACTGCACCCCACAAAGATTGTGTTCACTGTACCCCACAAAGATTGTGTTCACTGTACCCCACAAAGGTTTTGTTCACTGCACCCCACAAAGATTGTGTTCACTGTACCCCACAAAGGTTGTGTTCACTGCACCCCACAAAGGTTTTGTTCACTGCACCCCACAAAGATTGTGTTCACTGCACCCCACAAAGATTGTGTTCACTGTACCCCACAAAGGTTTTGTTCACTGCACCCCACAAAGATTGTGTTCACTGTACCCCACAAAGGTTTTGTTCACTGCACCCCACAAAGATTGTGTTCACTGTACCCCACAAAGATTTTGTTCACTGCACCCCACAAGGATTGTCTTCACTGCACCCCACAAGGATTGTCTTCACTGCACCCCACAAAGATTGTGTTCACTGCACCCCACAAAGGTTTTGTTCACTGCACCCCACAAAGATTGTGTTCACTGTACCCCCCCAAAGATTTTGTTCACTGCACCCCACAAGGATTGTCTTCTCTGCACCCCACAAAGATTGTGTTCACTGTACCCCCCAAAGATTTTGTTCACTGCACCCCACAAGGATTGTCTTCACTGCACCCCACAAGGATTGTCTTCACTGCACCCCACAAAGATTGTGTTCACTGTACCCCCACAAAGGTTTTGTTCACTGCACCCCACAAAGATTTTGTTCACTGCACTCCAAAAGGATTGTGTTCACTGCACCCCAAAAAGATTGTGTTCACTGCAGCCCACACACAGAAAAATGGATGTGGATCACTGACACCTGCCTATCTCCTATCCCACACCACACAGCAATATCGATTGTAGTTTGTAGAACACAGTTTCCCTAAAATTCAGCAGACTCTGTCCCTAACAGGATTGAGAAGAGATCGTAGATCAGGAGAACTAAGTGCAGACCCCACCCCACACAGCAATATCGATTGTAGTTTGTAGAACACTCTGACCCTAAAATTCAGCAGCAGCCTCTCCCTAACAGGATTGAGAAGAGATCGTAGATCAGGATTGAGTGCAGACCCCACCCCCCACACAGCAATATCGATTGTAGTTTGCAGAAGACACTGACCCTATAATTCAGCAGACTCTATCCCTAAAATGCCTACAACTCGCCCTGCCTAAACACTCCGACCTGTCCCTCAATTCTATCCGGACACAAATGGTTTTTTCCTGCCTATCTTTCCCTAATCAGCAGCCAGCACGTTGATGTGTGATCTGTCCCTGATCTAAGCAGCATAATGACGCGGCTGCGGCTGCCTCGAACTTATAAAGACTTGGTCACATGCTTCAGACGGCCAATCACAGCTACTGAGACATTTGCAGGCATGGCTGGGATGGCTTAAGGCACACCAGTTAAACGATTGTTGATTGGCTGTTGAAAGCCAGCCATGAAAAGAGCGCCAAAGCATGCAAAACCCGGAAATAAAACGACCGAACACGGATTTTTACCCGAATATACAGTAAAGTGTCCGTGTTCGTGTTCGGGTAACAAAAATCCAATTATTCGGTACGAACACGAATAATACAGTCCGTGTTCGCTCAACACTAGTTAACATTGGTATTTGCTTATATTTTAATTTATTCAAAGGTGCTTCTAGGGCTATAAGTAAATTATCGATTTGTAAAACATGAGCCAGGTGTGATTCTACCATCTGTAGTGTTACTGGTACTATCCATCCTGTGAGATGTTTAAGTTGTCCAGCGAGATAGTATCTGTATATATTAGGAAGTGCCATACCTGCTTCTGTTTTAGCTCTCTGAAGTGTGGTTAACTTTATTCTATTTCTACCCTTTCCCCAAATAAATGTGGTAAATAGGGCATCTATTTTTTTAAAAATAGTTTTAGGGACTATAACCGACATATGTGAAAAAATGTATAAACATTTCGGTAATAGGACCATTTTGATTAAATTTATTCTCCCTGCAACTGAAAGTGGTAATTTAGCCCAAGTAGCTAATTTAGTTTTAATTGTTGTCATGAGTGGATTAAGGTTAGCCTGTAAAGCTGCTTGTGGTAATCTTGTAATATTTATTCCCAGGTATTTGAAAGAGGACACTACCTTTAATAAACTTGAATCCTTGCTTAGTGTGAGTAGTTGTGGTTGCAATGGCATAAGGGAGGATTTTTGCCAATTAATTTTAAGGCCTGAATAAGAACCAAATAGTTCTATTATATGCATAGCTGCTTCCAATGATCCATGTGCATCATTTAAATATAAAACAAGATCATCAGCATATAATCCCACTATATCTATCCTTTCTGCCAATGTAATGCCCCGTACAGAAGGGGTTTGCCGAAGTTGAAGTGCCAAAGATTCAATAGCTACTGAAAATAAGAGTGGTGATAGAGGGCATCCCTGCCGGGTGCCTCTATATAATTGTATGGCCTTGGTTAAAAAGCCATTTACCAACAGCTGAGAAGTTGGATTTAGATACATTATTTCCACCCAAGTACAGAATTTCTCCCCAAATCCAAATGCCCTAAGCACTGCCTGCAAAAAGGGCCATTCAATAGAATCAAAAGCCTTTGCTGTATCAAGAGAGGCCAAGACACTTGAGTCTGGTAGTTGATCTCTAAGCTGAGCTATAAGTTGTGTTCTTCGAAGATTTATAGATGTGGAATTTCCTGGCATAAATCCAGTTTGATCTGGATGTATAATATTAAGTATTACATTGTTTAATCTATGGGCCAAAATTTTTGCAAGAATTTTGTAGTCTGTATTTAATAATGATATGGGTCGGTATGAAGCACAGTCTGTTAAATTTTTATCTGGTTTTGGAATTAGTACTACTGTAGCTAAATACATGGATTCAGGAAGTCTTTTACCCTGAAAGCTGCATCAAATACTTGAACTAGCACTGGGGCAAGAATATCCACGCATTTACTATATACTTCTAACAGAAGTCCGTCTGGTCCTGAAGCCTTTCCTATTGCTAGACTTGTTATTGCTCTTCTTACTTCTTCCTCGCTTGGATTTTCCTCTAATGATTTAACCTGCTCGGTCGTTAAGGCTGGAAAGTGTATTTCACTCAGATAAGTTGAAATTTCATCTGCATTATACGTAAGAGAAGTGGCATACATATCAGTATAAAACGAGTGAAAGCATGACATAATACCAGCCACATCCCTTACGCATTCCCCGTCAGGGCGTTGTATATTAGTTATAACTAAACTTGTACTTTGTTGCTTAGCCATATGTGCTAAAAGACGACTTGAAGTATTCCCTTGTTCAAAGTACTTCTGTTGATATTCAAATTGTTTGTATTTAGCTATTGCTGCTATATGTGTAGTATATTTTCTTACTGTCATTTCCCATTTTTCCCTATTTATTTCAGTTGGGGTTTTCAAAAACGCAGCTTCTGTATCTCTACATTGCTCTTCTAGATCTTCCGTTTCCTGCCTGGTGGCTCTTTTAATATATGATATTGTTGATCTAAGTGCCCCCCGTAGATATGCTTTCAAGGTATCCCAAAAGATCAAATCTCTTTGGGATCCATGCGTTTCTAAAAATATCTGCAATTGTTCAGGTATACGATCGTGCGTTCCAATCTGTGATAACCAATATGGCTGAAATTTCCAGTTTTGCTTCATTCCCTCAATTCCTATTGCTATATTTACCAGGAGTGGTGAGTGATCAGACACTCCTCTAATCAAATATTCAACAGAGACAACCCTAGAAATAATTTTATCATTTCCCAGCGCCAGATCTATTCTTGACAGACATCCCCTTCCTGGGATGGCCCAGGAATAAGCCCTGGTCTGGGGATAAAGCATTCGCCACAAATCTCTCCATCCAAATTCTTCCCCTAACTCACGAAACATAAGTGGTCTTCAAAGTTCTTTTTAGGGGGGGTCCATGCCTGTCCACCAGCAGGTCCCACAGAAGATTAAAGTCTCCCAGGCATAGCACTAATGCCTCTGGGTATAAACTTGCAAATAGCATGGCTTCATTAATTACACTTAATGTAGCAGGTGGTGGATTATATATACCTAAAATAACAAATGGTATATCATACACTTGAGCTCGTACAAATACATATTGCCCTTCAGGGTCTACCTTTTTTTGAAAGCACTTCCATGGTACCGACCTATGGACAAGCAATGAAACCCCCCTTGCATATGTTGAATAGCTCGAGTGTATTGACCATTGGATCCAGGGTTTACACAATTGGTTTGTTGTATCTGGGATCAGATGTGTCTCTTGCAGGCATATAATTTGTGCTTTAGTTTGTAATATATTTGTAATTACCTGGGATCTCTTCTGGGGGGTCCCTAGACCCCTAACATTCCATGATAGGAACCCACATTTTGTAGTCATCTTAGAGGTTTTTTTCTATATATAGCTGTAGGTTCACTTCCCAAAAGGGATCCCAGATATCTAACCGTCTATCTATGACATTTATCATGATAATACCCCATAGCAATGTACTCCTTATATTTTATACCAATATAATTATTGAGGTCAGTTGGGCACACCAGGACACAGCGATCTTCAAAAGTAACAAGAAAAAATATGAAAAAGAAAAAAAAGAGAAAAAGAAAAAAAAATCACAAACAAAATTACCAAAAAAAAAAAATTTTTTTTTTAAAAAGAAAAATCATCATGCACATATAGCAAAATTTTGACCAATAGGTCTTACTCAAAAAAAAAAACAATGGGACATTGCCCGAGCATACAAACATTTGCATGCAAGGACAATATAGCTGCGGCCTCCACTCAAGCTCCCACCTTACTCTCAGAAAAATTTCATGTTTTTCTCTAAGAAATAAAAAAGGAATTTTGCTAAGCCATCAAAAAAAAACGGCTCAAAGAATTACCAGCGTGGGAGGAGGGAGGGAGGGGAAGAGGAACCCCGAAAAAAAAATAAAAAAATAACGCACACAAAAAAAAAAACGCACAAAAAAAAAAAAAAAAAACGCACAAAAAAAACAAAAAAAATGTACCAAAAAAAAAAAAACCCCATAGTTCCTTAACTCCCAGTCCCTCCACTCCCCCCGCCTCGTCATTCCATCATCCACATGCTTCTTTTTTTTTTTTTTCCCTTTTTCTTGTATCCTTCACCAGGAAAAAAGAAAAAGTTTTCATTACAAGGAAAAACAAAAAGGAAAATAGCAAGATTCTTCTTTCCATTCACTTTATAGTTCCTTTCAAACAAAGCCATTCTTGTACACTCTCCGGAGTATTGAAGAAATATATTTTCCCATCTTCCTCCACCCTCATCCTCGCAGGGTATGCCATGGAGTAGCTAATGTGTCGTTCTCTTAATTTTTTTTTAACTTCAAAAAAGGTAGCTCTCAATTTTTGTAGATCTATTGAAAAATCAGGAAAAAAAAACACTTGTGCGTTTTCATATTGAATGGTGCCCTTTTGTCTTGCTTTCCGTAGTATAAGATCCCGATCTTTACAATTCAAAAATCGTGCAAGTAAAGGTCTTGCAGGGGCTCCAGGGGCTGGTGGTTTTGCAGGAATTCTATGGGCTCTCTCTACTGCAAATACTGTGGAGAAAGTAGTATCAGGAAATAGGGTTTTAATCCATGTCTCCACAAAATCTCCAGGGTTCTTCCCCTCAGCCCTCTCCGGTAAGCCCACAAATCTGATATTATTACGTCTTAATCGGTTTTCTAAGTCATCAACTTTTTGATTAAGGTATGTTACTTGCTTTTCAGCTGCTAATATACGATTTGGCACTGGAGTGTAATTATCCTCTAATGAGGATATCCTTTTTTCAGCCTCTGCCATCCGCTCTCTCACAGCCTGCAGATCATGGTGTATTAAACCAATATCCATTCTAATTTCCTCCATTTTACCAGTCAACATAGTATTACTTGCAGTTATAGCAGCCATAAGTTGAGAATGTACCTGTTCAAGTGAGAGTTTTGCTGGTTTCTCCGCCGGCATGTTGCTCTGTGTATTGCTGCTGCTTCCTCCACTACGTGTGTTTGGTGGGCTCCGACCTGCTTCCTGCTTCTCGGTCCGCACAAACTCCTTCAAACCTTCTGTTGCCGTAGCAGGACGTTCCTTGCTTGTCTCCTTACTCATATTGCCCGGTATGTATCGCAAGCTGCCGCAATACTCGCATGGATGTCTGGATCAAGGTGGGTATCAAGGTGCACCGCATGGAGCTCGAGTGGAGGCCTGCAGAGCTTCGATCACATGCAGCCAGCCATCTTGCTGGCTAGCCACGCCCCGGGTGACCCCAACGTATATTCTACAGGGCATAATGAGTCTTTTGAACATGTCATTATTTTCCACAAGTTTATGGAAAACATAGAAAGAAAATGAAAACTTAGTTTTTTTTAAACAAAGTTGTCAATTTATAAGATATTTATAACATATAGCATGTACATAGAAAAAATGACACCCCAAAATACATTCTGCTACTCCTCCTGAGTATGGCGATAACACATGTGTGAGACTTTTACGTAGCTGACCACATACAGAGGTCCAACATGCGGGGAGCACCGTCAGACGTTCTAGGTGCATAAATTACACATTTCATTTCCTGAGTACCTATCATATTTTTGGCCCTGGATCATTTTTTAGCCACGTAGACAGATGTGTGCAAATGATTCCTGGGACAGATGTGTGACAGATGTTGATCACTGGGATGGCAGATGTGCACCAGATGTGCACTAGATTACAGACAGATGTGCGCCAGATGTGGAAGATAATGTGTGACAGCTGATCTGTGGCAGATAATGTGTGCCAGATGTTGATCACTGGGATGAAAGATGGGGCAGATGTGCGCCGGATGATCACGACAGAAGTGGCAGATTGATCACTGGGATGAAAGATGTGGTAGATGTGCGCCGGATGATCACGGACAGAAGTGGAAGATGTGCGCCAGATGTGGCATAAGATCACGGCCAGATGTGGGCCAGATGTGCACCGGATGATCACGGACAGATGTTCCAGGTGTGCACCGTATGATCGCAGACAGATGTGGCAGATGTGCACCAGATGTGGTAAATGATGTGTACCAGATCAAGGACTGATGTGCGACAGATGTGAGGCAGAGGATTATGGACAGATGTGTCAGATGATGTGCGCCAGGTGCGCACCAGTTGATCAGACAGATGTGGAAAATGTTTACTGGGATAGAATATTTTATTGGGACAGTTGTGGGACATGTGTGGGACAGATGTGGGACAGATGTGGGACATGTGTGGGACAGATGTGGGACATGTGTGGGACAGGTGTTTTTATTGCATGACACTGTTTTTTTTACAGCAATCCCATCCACTTCTACTCTGACAGAGGCTGTCAGTGAGGAGGAGAGCAGATCTTAGCTGCCAGCCAGGGATCAGTTTGTATACAACACTTTTTCTGCTTTTTTACTCACTGGTTACCCAGATCAGGGAGTAAAAAGCAGTAAAAATGCTGTATACTCACTGATTCCTGGCTGGCAGCTGAGATCTGCTCTCCTTCTCCTCACTGACAGCCTCTGTCAGAGGAGAAGCAAAGCCGATCACTGTTAGAATGGCTTTGTTGACATCACATGACAGCTGTGATTGGACACAGCCGTCATGTGATCAGGAGGGCCAATCAGAGAGCCCTCCTGCCGAGCGGAGATGCTCTGTGTCCTAGGGACACAGACACATCGGGATCGCGCCGCTGCGCGTGCATGCGGCGGCGCGATCGCCCTCCTTCTGAAGGACGTTCCGGAACGTCCACTCAGAAGGAGGAAGCTCCCACCCGGCCCTATATGTACAGTGGCCGGGTGGGAGGTGGTTAAACAAAGCCAAAGCTGGCCTTACACCAGTAGAATTTCATTTGAATGTTTAGATGAGAAAATATAAAAAAATTGCTCATGGGACCATTCGATGGTACCTTTGTGGACCCGACTACCATGTAAATGTCATGATTTTCACTGAATGAATATTCAGTTTCTGGATTAACTTGACAAATGCATTTGTTTGTTCCCATTAAATTCCACAAAAAAATTCCATCTTTGTCTTTCATTTTTTTGCTTGCACTGGTCAAAACCCAATGGTTTGTAGCCTGGATAAAGAATTCATTCCAGCCTGTTCGGTGTTGCTCTATCTCTTGATTGTTTGGGCTTCTGTGAAAGGATGGTATAATGGATTGTGGGAAATATAGTTCAGTGGAAAGTGGAAACTATGGATGACTTGACTGATTGGACTATCCTCTCAGGGAGCATTGAGTCCCGCAGAGACAGATGGGAGTGTCTATAAAAAGGGGGCGGGATCAAAGATTCGCTCTCTTGCCTCGAGGACAGCGTGCTGAGTGGAGGTGAAGAGCTGCTGCGGTGAGCAGAGGAGAGTAGGCCGGAGGCCTAGCGGAAGGACATCCAAGAGGGAGAGAGATGTGACAGAGCTCGCGGGTAGATCGAGAGGAGAGACACTCAGAGAGACTGCGGGTGCTTCTGAGGAGCGTCGGACTCTGGTGCGGAGGACAGTGGAACGCGGATCCCGATCATATCGGGTGAGAGAAATGCAAGTGGAAGCACACACAGTGATTTACTAGACGGTGTCAGAGAAGGCCTGTGACGCAGTTTAGTTGGACAGAGAGCTGCCTCGATATACATATAACGGTTGCCATATGACACTGTAGTGCTGAGTGATACGTGGCAAACCAAGAGGCCTCACTTTACACTTTCAGTTTCCAGATTGTACATCAACTTGACTGAGTTCAGAAGCCCATGCTTCTTCTCAGTTTGGATTACAATTAAACTTTGCCTTTACAGTGGATTACAAATGTCATTCCTTGAGTGATTGGGGATCTTTTGCCGGCAAAGACTAGCAAGGCCTTGCTCAACAAGGAGACTCACGCAATTCATAGTAAAGGGGGCCCCCTGTAGGATTCAGAGTGCACTCTGATAAGCTGCATAGGAGTAGGTGGATATGGTCACTGATAGAAGTTAGATTGGCAGTAGTGCTGTTCAATATTGCATTGAATATATTCCTGTGGTCACTCTCACACTTCAATTGAGGAATGGTTTATTGATGAGCAATTGATACATCAATCCTCTTGCAATATTTCATGGTACACATGTTTATTTACCTTTTTTTTGTCATATCAGATCCTGAGTGCTGAATCCTATATAATTTTGGGTTCGAGGATTCAGGATCTCTCTGTTATTCTTGGTCTTTGTACTACTTGCTATATTGAAGTTTCAACTGTGTATTCTCTTTTACTAAAGACAGTAAAACTGGTCTTTTATTTAACCACTTAAGCCCCGGAGGATTTGGCTGCTAAAAGACCAGGGGGTATTTTGTGATTCGGCACTGCGTGACTTTAACGGACAATTGTGCGGTCGTGCGATGCTGTATCTAAACAATGTCCTTTTTTTCCCCACAAACAGAGCTTTCTTTTGGTGGTATTTGATCACCTGTGCGATTTTTTGATCAAGCGCTATAAACAAAAAAAGAGCATCAATTTTGCAAAAATAACAATATTTTTCACATTTTTTTTTGTCATTTTTGTTGTTTTTTTTTAACGCGTAATCTGTACAAGAGCTTCTTTGGAGCGTATTGCGTCCCGCGATTTTGTTTGCGAGATGTTGCCGCGATTCGGCGGGCGTAAATCGCGGCAACATCGCTTGGCGTTTGGGGGGCTATTGCAAATCAACGGGCAACGCTAGGCGTCCCGCGATTTGCAATAAATCTCCGAATCGCGGGCGGAACCGCGGCGGTTCTGCCCGCGATTATACGCTGACATGTGAATGCAGCCTTAGTCTTGCAGTTCTTTCTCATTATTTACCTCTTCTAGTTTGGACAATGATAAAAAATAACAGAAATGGAACCTTTTGCAAGTGAAACATAGAGATAATAGAGTTAACCTTTATGAAAAAAAAAATAATGAATGCTTATATTTTGTTTTTATTATTTACTGTATTTCACAGGAGCCTGAAAAGCATTGGGATCAGTTGGTCAAGGTTGCAAAGTCAGGCTCCTGCAAACTCTTCCTCCAGCACTCTGCCCAAACATCAGCATGTGCTTTTAGTTGGAGAGCTAGAGGAAGTGTCAATGTACTACAAATGCGCTGATTACTCAAGTTTCATTGAGAACTACCAGTCTGTCTGCCATGATGGAAGGCAAGACTTGTAGTTTATTCATTCACAGATCTCTGTGAAAAGTGACAGCGACTGCAAGGAAAGAAGAACCCCTTCCTCTGTGACAGCGTGAAGGGATGCTTCTTTCCTCGCAGTCGCTCTCATTTTTCACAGAGATCTGTGAATGAATAAATTACAAGTCTCACCTGCCACCATCTGGGGTGGGAAGAAAGTTCTTAGCAGTTAGCAACATATTACATGTTGCACCCTAAATATGGGTGCAACATGTATAAAGAAGGGTGTTAAGACAGTTAGAGAGTTTTAAACACAATTCTAAATAAAAAGGTATACTCCTGTTGTACTTCTGTTGTTAGTATACTTCGGTCAAAAGTGAAAATTAGAACTTGAGATGCATACAGTACAGCTTACCTGCTGAGCAGTTCCATTTTTGCTCCAGGCATTTTGCTGTACTGCACAGTATGCCCCACGCTTTTTCCTAGTTATCGCCTAATGTGGAAATCCTTATTTAGAAATGCATAAGCATCTAATGCCTCGTTTCCACTGAGCAGTACAGTTCGATCGGTACGCAATTTTTGCCGTTTTAATTGTCAAAAGTTGTGAATGGTACCCTAATTCCGAACCGTACCGTACCACTTTTTTGGGACCCTTTCGTTGGGGTACCAAGCACATTAGTACAGTACCAACAGAGTGGAGCTACAGTGTTGAGGTACTGTTGAGCTGAGGTACTGTTGGCGGTGTAAACGCAAGCCTGATCAAGGTGTACCATTCCGAACCATACTGAACTGTACCAAACCGTACTGCTCAGTGGAAACGAGGCATTAAACACACCCACTTCAAGCCATTTACAGTCTCTTACATACAAAGAATAAACGTAAAATACCCATATACACATTGATTCACATTTTATAATAATGTGCTATCTGAAGCAGAATGTTTGTCATTTGCCATCTTATTATACTATATACTAACCAATAACCTTTGGAAATACACATGCAGTAAGGAAAGTCAGAGGGGAATGATCTGTTCTTGTTGATTGAACTACTAGCTGTTTCACAGAAAATGTTCCCCCGCCACTTACCAGACTACATTGTTTACTCTGCGTGTATTGTTGTGTCTCGAAAGCCAATAAACACAAACATAAAAACTGGCCTCAATGATTATACATAATTGGCGATACAGGAAACAGAGAACTAAAATTAACCACATCTGGACCAGAAGGATTCACCTCCTTAATGACCAGGCCATTTTTTTGCCATTCGGCACAGCATTACTTTAACGGAAAATTGAGCGGTCGTGCAACATTGTACCCAAATAAAATTGATGTCCTTTTTTTCCCCACAAATAGAGCTTTCTTTTGGTGGTATTTGATCACCCGTGCAATTTATTTATTTATTTTTTTGCGCTATAAACAAAAAAAGAGCAACATTTCAGAGAAAAAAAAAAAAAATATATATATATATATATATATATATATAATTTTTTTTTTTCTTTTTCACACTCTGCTATATAACATTCCCAAAAAAATAAAAATAAAAATCTAAATTTTTCATCCTTCTAGGCCAATTTGTATTCTGCTACATATTTTTGGTAAAGGAAGGATGAAGGTTGATGCTTTTTATACGTTAAATGTGCTTTATCAAAACCAAACCTCCTTCCCCTGACTACATGCCTGTCTTTTTTATGTTTTTTTTATTATCTTTTTCTAATAAAGTGGATTTTTATACTGGTTCTGGGACTGGAGCCATCCGGATTTTGTTTTAAAGCTGACTACTACTGCAGTGACAGGGCGTGCACCTCTCATAGGCCATCAGCCGGGATTGTACTTCGCCTACTCACCTGTGAGCAGTGAGACCTTGCTTTCATTATAAACAAAGGATTTGAGTAACCTATTGCACACATATGAAGAAAACAGAAGAGGGCGCCAACATCAAAGCGTACAGGATTTACAGTATTAAAAACAAGAGTAAAAAGTGTTCAAATGCACTACACTTCAATGTTGGCTTCCTCTTTTGCTTTCTTTACCAATGCATATTAATTAGGCATGTGCACTGCGCTATGCACACTACACATCATACATTTCTAGAAACAGTGGGATCATGTAGAACAAATGTACCTACTCTAACATGAAGTACCACTCACTAACATGAAGTCGGATCACAACAGCAAAAAAAAAAAGAAAAAGAAAGGAATTTGGAGATGGTAATTTATTAGGATAAAGACTAAGTTCACCTTAAAGGGAGCTCCAGGCTCCCTGAAAAAATAGAAGTCAGCAGCTACAAATACTGTAGCTGCTGAATTTGGAAGTGGTGGTAAACCTCCAAGTTTTTTCTTATAAAAATAACAAACATACCTATACTTACTTGCTCTGTGTAAAAGTTTTGCACAGAGCAGCCTTGATCCTCTTCTTCTGGGGTCCTCCGCTGGCGCTCCAGGCTCCAGCTCTTTATGGGGTGCCCCCACGGAAAGCCGTTTCCTTGGGGGCACCCATGCTGGTTTTTTGCTGCTATCAATCTGTCCAATGAGGAGAGAGACAGCAGCTGGAGCCACTGCGCTCGTGCACATCGCTGGATCGGATTGGGCTCAGGTAAAGAAAAAAAAAAAGGGAGGGGGTTTGTGGTGGCGCTGCAGCACAGAAGGTTTTTTACCTAATGCAGAGAATATAAGGACACTTACCTGTCCAGGGATCCAGTGATGTCCTCACCAGAACTGATTCTTCAATCGGCTTTGGGTTCAGGCATTGGCATAGCAAGTAAGGGAAACTTTGCGCCTTCACAGCCGGTTTCCTACTCCGCATGTGCGAGCCATGCTGCACCTTGTTAATGGTCCCGTAGTCTTCTGGGACCTGTAATGTATCCCAGAAGACTGCAGAGGAAGGAAAGGGGGCCGAACTTCCGGCCCAGATGGACGCAAGAGTGGGGTACCTGTTAAAACCAGGTACCCGCTCCCCCCCTGGAGGGGGAAGGCTGCAAATAAGCAGAACTCCCCCTTTTGAGTGGAAATCTGCTTTAAAAAGAATAACAAATGCACAAAAATGTGCACTTATTATTTTTTTCACAGGAGCCAGCAAAGCATTGCACCTGAGATCAGGGGATTGGGGGTGCAATGTCGGGGCTGTTGTGGGAGGGGGGGGGGTTGAGGAGAGAAAAAGGGGCACGTTAGGGTTGGGGGTTTCTTAGTAACATGTTACACAGTGAATATTGCTGTAACATGTTGCTAAAGCTGGAGTTAGCTTCTAAGAATACATTCTTGAATAGAATTTTTTTTAAATCAGTGTTTTGTGTCACTTTTAAGGTAAGTGTTTAAACTTTAGGACTTTTGCACAACTTCAGGTTTTTTTTCATGATTAGCATTCATATTTTTCACTTGTAACTAGAAATCTCTTTTTTATTCTGCCCTCCAGTAACTCTCCTAATTAAACATAATCTGTCATATAAATAGACTTAGCGATTCTACTGTATTTTCTAATTTTAAGCTTTTATTGTAATCATAGTGCTGGTGTTAGAGAATACAGAACCATTTAACTTGAAGCATAACTACAGGCAAAACTTATTTTTTTAGTTTTGGATGGAGTGGAGATGGACTAGACACTAGGGATGATCGAACGGTTCGAACATTGACTGTTCGAGGTTCGGCCGAATTTAGAACTTTTTGCTGAAAAAGTTCGGAATTCGGCAACCAGAACCGACCAAAATGCAATGGGAAAGGAAATGGGCTTTAAAAGCCCAAGATTGGACCAGAACCATTACAGTAGTTAAAGCCAATTCAGGGGGCAGGAGAATGCTAGGAATGTGATTGGAGTGACTAGGGGGTCCAGAGGCCAATCATTAGTGAATACGCCCCCCAGTATATAAGATAGCACCGCCAAATTCCTAGCATTTTAATACAGGGATGTGGAAGAGAGTGGAAGCAGTTCTGTTACTTCTGCTTCAAAAGTGTAATTTAGCAATTATTAGTGTGAGGAAAGGAATATCTAGTGTAGTTAGGGTGCTATTTTTCACTATAGTTAGCTTCAAAAATCTAGTTTCTGTAGGGAAAGTGTTAAGTGCCAGGGTGACCGTAGTGTAGTGTAGGGTGAACTGACACTGACTGCAATGGCAGGGTGACCAAACCCTTCCATTTCAGGGTGACCGGTATAGATAAAAGATTGTTTCTCTTAGGTGACTTACAGAACAGCGATATGGCTTCTCGCCGGTCAGCCTGCTTTTTGCTGCAGGTGTTTATTGGGCTTTTTTGAGGTCATGTTTGGAGTCAGGCATGACATCTGAACTGCCCAAAAAAACGCCTGAAATGCCCAAAAAAACGCCTGCGCCAAAAAAAAAAACGCCCAGGTATGTTATTGCAGGCGTTTTTTTTGGGCATTTTTTTGGGGTCTTTGGAGTCAGGCATGACATATGAACTTGTGTATAGGGGTATATATACACACACATGTATGTATATATACACCTAGGTGTGAAAAGAGCAGAACACTATGCTTGCGCTAATGAAATAATTAACAGGCATATGGCTCCGCTCCTATCTCACCGATATGTGTGTATGTGTATAATACATATAAGTGTGTGTGTATATATACCCCTATACAGAAGTTCAGTTGTTTTGCCTGCCTCAAAAGATCCCAAAAAAATGCCCAAAAAAAACCCACCTGCAATAACACACCTGTGCGTTTTTTTTTTTGGCGCAGGCGTTTTTTTGGGCATTTTTTTGGGGTCTTTGGAGGCAGGCAAAACATCTGAACTACTGTAAAGTGGTAAATATACACACACATGTATGTATATATACACCTACACATATATAGGTGTGAAAAAAAAGATAGTTTCTATTAGGTCATTTATAGAACTGGGATATGGCTCCGCTATTTTCACACCTTGCCGGTTTTGTAGCAAGCGTTTTTTTGGGCATTTTTTGGGGGTTATTGGAGGCAGGCATAACATCAGAATTTCTGTGTAGGGGTATATATACACACACACACTTATATGTATATATACACCTACACATATATAGGTGTGAAAGTAGCAGAACACTATGCTTGCGCTAATGAAATAATTAACAGGCATATGGCTCCGCTCCTATCACACCTATATATGTGTATGTGTATAAATACATATAAGTGTGTGTGTAAATATACCCCTATAAAGAAGTTCAGATGTTTTGCCTGCCTCCAAAGACCCACAAAAAATGCCCAAAAAAACGCCTGTGCCAAAAAAAAAAAACACCCAGGTGTGTTATTGCAGGCGTTTTTTTTTTGGGCATTTTTTGTGGGTCTTTGGAGGCAGGCAAAACATCTGAACTTCTGTATAGGGGTATATATACACACACACTTATATGTATATATACACATATATAGGTGTGAAAGGAGAGAAGCCATATGGGTGTTAATTATTTCATTAGGGCAAGCATAGTGTTCTGCTACTTTCACAGCTATATATGTGTAGGTGTATATATACATAAAAGTGTGTGTGTATATATATATATATATCCCTACACAGAAGTTCTGATGTTATGCCTGCCTCCAATAACCCCCAAAAAATGCCCAAAAAAACGCTTGCTACAAAACCGGCAAGGTGTGAAAATAGCGGAGCCATATCCCTGTTCTAGAAATGACCTAATAGAAACTATCTTTTTTTTCTGGTTCTGAACATTTTTCAGAGCTGAAACTTCACAGGTACACTTTTTAGACCCCCCTAGACACTAAATCTAAAGAAATCTCATTTTTTTTTTCAATAATTTTTTCAATAATTGGCTCTCTATCAAAAATGACAATTTTTAAGAACTTTTTTTTGTGTGATTAATACTCTCTGGGGCATGACCCAGAACACTAGGCACTTTTTAGGGGCATTTATCGGGTTTTAGGGCTTCAAAATGGGGTTTTTTGATTACCCAAGTTCGGATCCCATTGATTTCAATGGGGTTCTGAAATCCGAGCCAAACTTTCTGGAAGTTCTGGTCGAACCGAACTTTTGAAAAGTTCGATTATCCCTACTAGACACCTGTCAGGTTTTTATTGCTGTCTATGCCCCAGTTACAGAGATTCACTCACTTGTCCAGTTTACTGTTATCACTGAAAGTGGAAAAAATACCAAATGTTGGGCCATCCCCAGAACAGTAATGGAGGGAAAATCTTCCAACAGGGACACAAGTTCTAGTGATAACCAGGGATTCCCTCACTTTGGAGGGATTCCTCCAATGGGACATAGATGGCAAAATAACAGACATGGGGTATAACCTTACCTTACTCTACCCAATATGAACAAAAAAAAAGGTTTTCCCTTTAAAGGAGAAGTACAGTTAAAGCTTGTTTGGCTGTACTTCTCCTATGGATCACAGGAGTTCAGTTTGTTCTACATTCCTGCGACCTGTCTGCTGATGTCACGGAGTCGGTCCAGGCTCGGACAAGATCACGACAATGGAGTCAGGATCTGCCTGCACATGCCTGGACCAGCACCCGGCTCAGACTCTCAGTGAGGCAGTGAGTGCTCCAGTGAGTGTGTGTGTGTGGGGGGGGGCAGAGCAGACAGCGGTGACTGACAATCTCCAGCTCTCTGCTCGGGGAGCTGTGAGAATCTGCAGTGTTAGATCGCTTGATTATAAATCTTAGAAGCACCAGGGGAACGATGCTGCATCCACCTAGGTACAGTATGTCACAAAAATTAGTACACCCCTCACATTTTTGTAATTATTTTATTATGTCTTTTCATGTGACAACGATGAAGAAATTACACTTTTGCTTCAATGTTAAGTAGGGAGTGTACAGCTTGTATAACAGTGTAAATTTGCTGTCTTCTCAAAATAACAACACACAGCCATTAATGTCTAAACCGTTGGCAACAAAAGTGAGTACACCTCTAAGTGAAAATGTCCAAATTGGGCCAATTAGCCATTTTCCCTTCCCGGTGTCATGTGATTCGTTAGTGTTACAAGGTCTCAGGGGTGAATGGGGAGCAGGTGTGTTAAAATTTGGTGTTATGTTAAAGGAGAAGTATGGCCAAAGCTAGTTTGGCTGTACTTCTCCTATGGATCACAGGAGTGCAATTCGTTTTGCACTCCTGTGACCCATTTTCAACAGAGCAGGCTGATGTCCGCTCTCTGCAGACATCACAGAAGTCAGAGCAGGCACCGTGTCATCACGAACATGGAAGTTGGGATCCTCCAGGTGCCTGGACCAACACCTGGCTCAGCCTTTCAGCAAGCCGCTGAGAGGCTGAGCCGGCCGCTCCCCACCCCTCCATAGCCCAGCGCTCCAATGAGCGAGGAGGAGGCAGAGCGTAGAGCTGCTGACTGATAGTCAGAAGCTCTCTGCTTGGGGAGCTGTCAGAACCGAGCGATCGGCGATGTTCAATCACTCAGTTCTCAGTGCAGAGGTGTTGGGGAGGACAGATGCAGCATCCACCTAGGCAAGTGTAACTGGGGAAAAACACCAAAAGCCATATTTCTCTTTTTTTCCTCTGCTATCAGCATGAATCACTTCTGACACCAAGAGAAAAATGGTGACGGGAGGGAGCTCTAGCAGATTGTCAGCCCTCTCTGTTTCTGTGAGCTGTGTGGAGGAGGTGTGTCCCTCCCCTTCAATCAGCTTAGGTACAACTTATGTAGGAGGAATTGTTTAATCACTGTGCATCAGCTGGGGCCAGTCACTTCATTGGGTATATATAAGGGTTTACAACCACGTTAAGCACTAGACAAGCACATGGAACAAAGGGCGCTTCTGTTAGGGAGATCAATCCTCAATGATGAAAGAGAAGGTGGGGGGGGGGGTTTGATGGGCTTCTGTGGTCATGCAGGGGGTGCCACGCTGACATTGGAGCAGCTCTACTGGAAGGTAGAAGCGACGTCAACTGATAAAACAAGAAAGGGAGAAGACGCCTCTAAGTGCAGCATGTACTACCTTTATTGGCACACGAAGAATAGAAAACGTACAAGTTAAACGAATGACCAGGCATGTAACAACATCACTTGGGGTCCATTCCTGACCCTGTGGCTCGATCTTCCTCGGCCGTCCAGCAGCAAGCGGAAGTGGTAGAGTGGGGGAGCCCAGCCAGGGACAGTACTTCTGTTCGAGGCCACGGTGGAATGCTTTTATTGGTCTGACGAAGGAGCACTATTGCGCATGCTCCGAAGCGCCTTACTGCCCCTGACGTCACTACGCCTGTGCGGTCCACGGGTGAGGCATGCGTTGCAATGCAGCCTCGAACGGAAGTACTGTCCCTGGCTGGGCTCCCCCACTCTACCACCTCCCCTTGCTGCCTTACGGCCGAGGGAGATGGAGCCACAGGGTCAGTAATGGACCCCGAGTGATGTTGTTACATGCCTGGTCATTTGTTTATTCTGTAAGTTTTCTATTCTTCGTGTGCCGATAAAGGTAGTACATGCTGCACTTAGAGGCGTCTTCTCCCTTTCTTACTTTAAACACTAGAGATGTTCTCTGCTCTAGAACTTTATTGTTGTAATGGCAAAATGTTTTTTTTTTTATCTTATTGCATTTAATGCATTAAGATAAAAAAACCTTCTGTGTGTAGTAGCCTCCCTCAGCCCCCCTAATACTTACCTGAGGTCCAGCTAAATCCAGCGATGTTGCAGGAGTGTCTCGGCTGCCCGGGACTCCCCCCCTCATTGGCTGAGACAGAAATGCGGCGCCATTGGTTCCCACTGCTGTCAATCAAAGGCAGTCAGCCAATGAGGAGAGAAAGTGTGGCTTGTCTCGGGTGCCCCCATAGCAGGCTGCTTGCTGTGGGGGCACTCAAAATAAGGGAGGGGCCAAGATCACCGAAGCAAGATCCAAAAAGGGGAGGATTGGGGCTGCTCTGTGCAAAGCCACTGAACAGAGCAGGTAAGTAAAACATGTTTGGTATTTTTAACTAAAAAAAAACCCAAGACTTTAGTATCACTTTAAGTGCTTTTGGCTTGTTTACACAAGGGCTGCCCTCTGAAAAATGACCTGCATTGAATCGATTTTATGGAAGGCATTTGACTGCCAGTTTTAACCCCTAAAAGCCTGCACCAAAGTGAAGAAAACATTGTGTATTTGCTGCGTATGCCCCTGTACGACTGCCTTTGCAGCTTGGGGGGCTTGCAGCTTTCAACTCGCCTTAACCGGCTGTTTTCACTGCCACTCAACACTAAGCCTTAAGCTCTATTCACATCTGAGTATATAATTTTCAGGCGTTTTTTGCAGGTGCTTGGAGGCAGGCATCTAACAAAAACACTTGCAATCTGCCAAAAAAGAAGCTAATGTACTTTTTTGAGCTTCAGGCGTTTTTCATCAGGCCACAGATCGCTCAAATGGGAACAGGGGCCATTGAAATGAATGGGATTTTGCTTGTTGGGCATTTTGAGACTACAGAGATGAGCGTTTTACGAGTTGAAAAACGCTGAGGTGTGAACAGGGCCTTAGAGTCCTCAGGAAGAAAAATGCTATAGAAATACAAATAAATTAGAATTAATATGGGAAAACCTTATTGTGTACACATCACAATGCATGCACGTGCTCAGGCCATTCCTGTTGTGGGATGCAATTAGAATTTAGTGTCGGAAGCTTCCCCTAGACATGGCAATAACAAGGTTCTCACCTTGCTTCATGGTCTCTAATATTTCACATGGATGCACAGTCGTCATCTTTGCATTATTTTCCCATAAACTAGCCATAACTAGGAGCTGCAGGTCTGATCATAGGCAGTGGTGGCCAGGAACCATTTAAAGTGCAGCAATGGCCATGGAAATGCTACACTACATGTGAATGATAACTTAACTAACTGCCAAGTCTGGGCACAGAATACAAATACAATTTCATACAACTGCTTATTTCATAAATAAAAATTACAGCCGTCAACTGGTGACTGAATAAAATAAACATTACCAATAAACACACTAAATCAAAGAATTATTATTTGTTACCCCTGCTGCTGTTTCATATCTTTTAATAACAAAAACTGTGCTATAATTATTCATCAAAGAGCAGCAACAAATATTTATGCTCTGTGTACGCCAAAAGGTTCAGAGCTTACAAAAGGGAACACTGCTAATAATGATTAGCACTAGAGCAGACTGACATTCATAGTGAGGAACACTTCAGAGAGCCGACGGCTTCTAACTAACACAATATTCTGTTCTAAACTGGAAAAAAAAAATAGCAAAAAAATTGTGTATTTATATATGCTATAGCAAAAATATCGGTCATTTTCATTCATATTTTATTTCATTAGCAACTGTTCATTAAGTATTCTTCATTAGAAACAGTAGTAAAAACCTTCATTCCCAGATATGTTTAAAAGTGACAGTACATTCATATAGTAGTTAACCTCCCTGGCGGTCTGATTATGTCACTATTTTTGAATGTCAAAGCAGTACATTGTTTTGCATGGAAATCTGTTGCTTTATATTGCTTTATATATACAGTAAAAAAAAACTGTAAAAGTGAATAAAAAATATTATTAAATAATAAATTAATAAATTTAATTAATAAATACAAAATTTATAAAAAATTATGAATAAAAATAAAAGGAATAAACCAGTAAACCTGCAGGCAGGGCACTGGACAAAGTACTAGGGACAAAACTGAGCTGAAATGGTTTGATACAGTAATGTAATCCGAACAGATTACAATGTATCATGTCATGTTTTGTGCACTTTTTTAAATTTCCCACCTGCTTCCACCCCTCCTGTGTCACAGTGCTCGCAGGGAAGGGGAACCCGGGAGACGGATGCCGGCATCGGCCGGAGGACACAGCAGGAGGACATCAGGGGATAGTAGGGACAAGGTAAGTTTTACTACAGGGTAACCCTGAGTGTGGCCAGGAGTTACCCCTTTTGGTACTGAAAACTAACCCTAAACCACACTCGGGATTACTGCCAGGGAGGTTACAGGCAATATAAGAAATTAAAGAAAATCACAGTAACGAACGATCAGCAGTTAGAAAATGGCTTCTACTTTTTGGAATAAAATGTGCATTGTTCCAATATAGAAAAAAAATGTGGTTTAAGTTTTTAGCACTAGCCTTGGAGTTAGGTTGATAATAACCTCTTGGCGCTGGCTGCTCGTAAATATCCGGGCCTTTCAGCGGATGGGCATATTTGCGTGCAACATTAGAAAAACAGCTGTGCAGAGAGCGCGCCCCCTACGAGCTCCCAGCACAGTTACTGGCGGCTAATGGAAAGCTCCCGATCGCTGCTGGCTTTTTGGAGGTTTTCGATCCTGTGACCGCCGTCACAGCCAATCATGGCGGTCACATGATCATAAACCTTGCCTGCCATCCTAAACCCATTAAAGTGCCGGGAGGCGCTAGCGCCAAGGGATTAAAAGTGGCGTTGTTTCAAACTTCCTTCGCCATTACATTTGTTCAAAAGATTTGTCACCAACCTTCTTTTTAGTCAAGCATCAGTACATTTTCATGCTTCAGGACTTTTAATGTAAACAAATTAACTGCACTATTACCACCCCTAACCCCAATCTAAATGCTATGCCTATAACTTAACCTCCCATGAATAACCCTAATACTTCTCCCATCCTTAACCTAAACTCTAAAGTAATCCCCTAAAGTTTAATTAAAAGCAAAACTTTTTTTTTCATTTTTGATAGAGTGAAGAAGAATTAGAACACCTGTTATTTTTTTATTGTTGTCTGTGGGTTTGGCATTGGTGTGCTCAGCCTTTTACACTAGGGTGTGCACCCCAAAGCTCAAACACACATGCCTTTCTCTGCAGCTTCAGCTGCACAGGACAGTGAATGAGTGGGAAGAGCTCAGTGCTGAGTGGCTTTCGGTTCATTCACAAACTGAAGCATAGTAACCACAGTTTGCTATGCTTCAGTTATGAATAGACACAGTGAGCAAGTATGTTCATTTAGAAAAGGAAGAGGCAAGTAAATTACATATTTACTAGCCCCTTTCCCTGTTTTCCATGCTGAAACATCCCCCGCAGCAGCCGAGGGGAGAGGGGGAGAAAAGCCAGCAGGACTGCTGGACGGCCAACAAGGGGGGGAGGGGAGCCCGGGTAGTAGGGGGAATCAGCACCGCACATAGTGATTAGGATGTGCCCAGGCACACACCCTGCGCACACCTATGGGGTTGGGTTGTCACCAGAACAGGAATAGAGGGAAAATCTTCCAATGGGTACACTACTTCTGGTGATCCTGGTGACAACCAAGGATTCCGTCACTTTGAAGGGATTTCTTCTCACTTCCTTTTCAGCTATGGTACAAGAAGTGAAGGGAGGGCTCCCCAAATCTCCTACAGATGACAAAAAAACCTGACAGGCACTTAACTTCCAACCTACCATTTTAGCCACACCCTATGACTGAAAATGAGCTCCCAACACTTACCCCCTGAACTGACACTAAAAGATCCACTCCTGCCAAATCTTATTTTCCTAAGCATAAAAAAGGTTGTGTGATGAACCAATACTGGGGAGGTTTCTGATTACTAAGTGAAGAACTTTCCCCTGAACCTCACCCACGTGACCTAAGCTAACCACCCACCCTAGATGTTCATTTACTTGGATGAGAGGAGTCCTGCCCACATGAATCTTCAGTGCCTCTGACCAAAATCTCCTCCTGGCTGCAAATATGTAGTAGAATGCTATAGAAGTCTGTGGGACTGCTTCCCAATGACTGCTGCATTGGGAGATGGCCCCGTAAAAGTCTATGGAAAATGTTAGTAGTAGGAAGAATTTCGTCAGAGGTGCTGAAGATGATGTCATTTATGTTTTCGTTTATTTGTTTTTTGATTGAACTCGAAGTACACATTTCTTAATTTCAACCTATGTAATCATGGTATAAATAGATCAATTCTTACTGTAAATCAGAAGAACCCAACACAACCAACATCCCTTTTGTTGCATTAGAACAGCTACTATTATTCTGGACAATAGTTCCAATAATGCTTAAACTGAGAATCTATCTTGCCAATAAAGACAAAATTAATGAAAGAAGTTTTAATCTATAAATTTACTTCTATAGCTTTCTGCTTTTCAGTGCCTCACAAATTATATGATGATATATTTTAAACCTGTAACTAGCTGCTATGGCCATGAAAGCATCTTTTATTAGTGTTCTCTCTGGAGTGCTATTATATATTAAGTAATTGTCTAAAAGTAAACACCAGATCACTAAAGGTAGCCAGCAAAAAGAACAGATTTCCCAAGGCTGCATTGCAGACAAAGAAAGTGTACAAGCGTAGCTTGGAAATGCTTGTTTCCGGAGATTTACAGAAAACTTTGCTGCTCTGAATCTGCTCTGTCTTAATGTTCCTCAAGGGCCTTTAGCCACTATTCTTGTTATTTGTGTTCCTATAAATTCACTTCCCCCCACAGAATCATTTGAATTTATGCAAGCAACAAAGGGCAACTAAATTCACAGTAGATTTTTCTTGGTGCCAACAATCGTAGATCCTATATCCTACGACACTAAGACAACACTCATGAAAAAAGTTACCTCTGCAAAATATTATAATGGAACATCTATAAGCTACAGAATATGAAAACAGTAATCATCTGTTACATAGTCATTTGGTAAACTTTGGTTGAAAAAAAAGCATAAAAAAAGCATGCCTGCCTTCCCCAGCAATTTATGTTTAGGTAATCCTCATTACCCCAACCCTTACTCACACACAGGCATCCCTGGAGTTTTTTGGTTTTTTTTACAGGCACTTGGTCCCTTGGGGGAAAAGGGAAGAAATGCGATTTTCAAACGTGATGTTACATCTGTAAGCTTCAGTCATATTCCTACACTGGTATACCCTTATTCTTTTAAAACTCCCCAGGCTGTGACAAAGCTCAGATTCAAATCGGATTCTGTCTGTAGAGGCAACATAGAATAGATCCACCCCCTCCCAATCCAAAGAGAATACACCAGGAATGCTTCAACTATAGTAAGAAACCTTTTCATAACATTCCAAAAAAATATTATCAGTGCCGCAGAACCTCGGAAAATGCCATTAGCAATTTAACTAACATCAAGAAGGTGCATATAAAAACAGATATCCCATGAATTGAGCCTATTATAAATCCCAATATTAGGACCTAATGACCTAAAAGGGGTCGGATCTTTAGCAGCAATTAAGGGAATAGGTATCTGAATCCCGCTTGAATAGCTATTATAGAACATTCCAGTTTCCAGGCTTAAGTAATTAAAACCATTAAGTAGACATCCACAAAGCCTAACAGCATTATTGTCCGATCATAAAATAGTTTAGCCTACAGAAAACAGAATACACATTCCTGGTTGGATAGCTCTCCTTGTGGAGTCAAAATTTAGTTGTGTTTTCTAACTCCCAACATAACATTAAATATTCGCAAGTATCAATTAATTACCAGCATTTTAGGAACAAACTTATATTAGGAGGTACCGGAGGTGAGCTAGGCGCAATCCATTTCCTAGTTGGTATGGGCATCTGACACCTATCATATCTGTATTCCTTCAAAGGGTAATCCCATTCTGGACAAAAATATAGTGGTTACCAAAATGAAACCTGTAGGCATCCCAAGATATTTTTGTTAACAGCAAACACACACACACACATCATAGGTTAAACTGGTGTCTTGTTTTCAACCTCACTAAGGCTCCATGTACACGGGACGTTATTAAAAGTCCCTTTGAATGCTGGAATTTTTAGGACGTTTGAAACGTCCGTTCGGTCGCGTTTGTACCCGCGTTTAGCGGGCGTTTAGCGGCGTTTGCGTTTAGAAGCGTTCCTAGAGGTCAAAAAAATGATTCCCCTTTAAAATGGAAAAACGCGAACGCTAAACGCGGGTCATCGCGTTCAGACGCGTTCGGACGCGTGTAGACGCGTTCGGACGCGTTTGTGCGTTTGAAACGCCGGGAAACACACGTTCGAACGCAAATAATTGCGTTCTAAAAAAAGTCCCTGAACGCAACTGCCTGCAAATGACTGTAAACGACCTGGTGTACATGGACAGATAAGATAAAATGTAGATGGGTTCAGGGGCTTCTGAAAAAAACGCCCAACTGCTCCTAAACGACCATTTCCAGCGTCCCGTGTACATGGAGCCTTACTATGTAACTATGTAATTTAGACATCCCTGTGGCCACTCCTCAGACCTCCTAATTGGTTCGATCAAATCTGTCAACACCCTCCTCAACTACCAGAAATAGTCTGAATCCGCAGTCTGGAGCCCTTCTTTACCATCAAACAAACAACATAAGCCAAGAGTCTTTTTTATGATAGTCAGGACACTAATTCATTTTAAGACTGAAACTCAAGGAATCCAGGACTAACTTTTTCTGTTGTATTATTGTCTCTTTTCTTTTGTAATATCTTTTTATGTAAATATTTTGTAGCACTATTTTACCTTTTCTCATATAAAAGAATATTTTAAAATCATCCCTAGTGCATTAAGCCAAAACGTAACTACCTCAAGACAGGACATTTTCAGCCTCTTTCTGTGGAGGCTATTTTTCAGCTTTCAGTGCTGTCATACTTTGAATGACAATGACTCACTCATGCAACACTCTACCCAAAGAAAATTTTTATAATTTTATTAAACAGATTTAGCTTTTTTTTTGGTGGTATTTAATCACTGCTAGATTTTTTTTTAAATGTTTTGCTATATAATAAAATCATATTTAAAAAATACTGAAAACTAAAAAAAACAAATTTTTCTTAGTTTATGTTATAACATTTTGTAAATAATAAATCTTCATACATTTAGGCAAAAATGTATTATGCTATATTTATTTGGTAAATATAACCAAAAATCAGTATGTATTATTTAGTCTGTGTGAAAGAGTCTACAAACTTTAAGAATATATATTGGAAAATGTATCAATTCTGATGTACTGGCTGCCTATCTCATTTTTTAAAGACCATAAAATGTCAGTACAGTACAAATGACCCGTTTTGGGAAGTTGACAGTTCAAAGTATTTAGTAAGAGACATAAAGAGTTTTTTGAAGTTTGTGTCATCACTTTTTGTAAAATATAGAAATTAAATAATTTTTTTTTCACAATGTTGTCATATTAACAAGTTAATTCTCACACACAGCATAGGCATACTTATAATCACACCCCAAAAAAGATTTTGCTATGCCTCCAGAGTATGGGAACACCATGTGTCAGACTATTTCACAGCCTGGGTATGCCCTCACAGAGTGATGCTTGTCCTGCCTGGCCATATACGTATAGTGGCCGGACAGGAAGTTGTTACAGAATCACTGTCTCTTTGAAGAGCCCCTACTACATTGTAAATCTTTGAAATATTCCCGTCGGTCACAAATCTGTGTCCTACAGACATTTATACTTTTAAAAGTCATAATTAGTATCGCAGATATTGGGAATGGTTTGCGTTTCCCATAAAACACTTGGTGGCAACTGTAACAGGTCAATTGAGTAGTTAACTAAATCCAATTTAGATTGCTCTCAGTCTGCTGCATCTAAATTGTGCAAGGTAAGACAGAGTGTCATCACCTCATATTCATGATAGCACAATGTGGGTCTACTTCGTGTTCGTCATAGTACAGTTTACCTAAATAAATCTGAAATCTGGGCACCAGCAAGCTAGTTTTATATCATAATATTTTCCCTCTCTGCTAAAGGATTATTTGTAGCTAGTTTGGACAAATTTCAAATGGCCTTACAAAGCACTTAAAAAAGAACTTTCACCAGAAGTCAAGCAGTCTTTTTTTAACACCCCAAGGGTACCCTCTGCACATAACACTTGTCCCTGTTAAAATCATTACTGTGGTTTGGATATAAAAATCCTTCTGCCTCCCCTGCTCCATATGTACAAAGAAAAGGCTGAGCCCGAAACCTCTCACAGCCCCCCTCTCCATTCTACAGCCATGCCCCCTCTGCTACTGTTAAAAGACTGAGCCCACCTTCTCTCGCAGCCATCAGAGATGACTACAGTAGTAGCTGGAGGTTTGTGTTTTGCGAATGACAGCAGCTGGGAAACAGCGCCAGTCATTCACAAAAAAAAGAGAAGACAACAGCAGCACATGCCCGCATCTACTACATTAGTCTACCTTGGACAAACGTGGTGGCTGCCAGAGTGTGCTGTTGGCAGCCTATCTTTTTGTGTCATTCATGACCTTGCAATAACACATCTGGTCACTGTGCAGATATGTTCCGATGCTCCATCAGGTTGGATGGGGAGCGTCGGTGCACAGCCATTTTCAGATCTTTCCAGAGATCTTCAGTCAGGTTCAAGTCTGGGCTCTGGCTGGGCCATTCAAGGACATTTACAGAGTTGGCCAGTAGCCACTCCCTTGTTATCTTGGCTGCGTGCTTATGGTCATTGTGCTGTTGGAAGATGAATCTTCACCCCAGTCTGAGGTCCAGGTTTTCATCAAGGATGTCTCTGTACATTGCTGCATTCATCTTTCCTTTGATCTGACTAATCTCACAGTTCCTGAAAAACATCCCTACAGCATGATGCTGCCATCACAATGCTTCACTTAGTATTAGCCAGGTGATGAGCGGTGGCTGGCTTCCTCCAGACATGACGCTTGCCCTTCTCCCCTGATCGCTCAGTTTGGTCAGGTGGCCCGCTCTAGAAAGAGTCCTGGTGGTTCCAAACTTCTTCCATTCACCATTGATGGAAGCCACTGTGCTCATTGGGACCTTAAATGCTGCAGAATTTTTTCTATACCCTTCCCCAGATCTGTGCCTCGATACAATCCTGTCTCGGAGGTCTACAGACTATTCCTTGGACTTCATGGCTTGGTTTGGGCTCTGACATGCATTGTTAACTGTGGGACCTTATATAGACAGCTGTGTGCCTTTCCAAATCATGTCTAATCAACTGAATTTACCACAGGTGGACTCCAATCAAGTTGTAGAAACATCTCAAGGAAACAGGATGCACCTGAGCTCAACTTTGAGTGTCATGAAAAGGCTGTAAATACATATGTACATGTGATCATTTTTTTTTATTTCATTTTTTTTCTAATTAAATTTGCTAAAATTTCAAACAAACTTCTTTCACGTTGTCATTATGGGATATTTTTTTGCAGAATTTTGAGGAAAAAAAAATAATTTAATCCATTTCGGAATAAGGCTGTAACATTACAAAATGTGGAAAAAGTGAAGCACTGTGAATACTTTCTGGATGCACTGTATGCAGATCAAGTCTTCTGATTTAACGCTGCATTTACCTACTGCATGCCTGTCCTGGAGCATTTAATTAAAATAATGAAGTGGGCGGTATCCAGGCAACTTCCATTTTTAGAAGGCCATCAATAGTACCCTCTATATTTTTCTCAGTGCCCTTTTTTTAAGTGCATATATAGTTTTGCAAACAACATTGTGTGCCAGCTAAGTAAATCAATCTAAAGGATATAGGAAAGACATATTAAATATTTGATTTCTCCTCCCATGAACTGGTTTGATTATCATCTTGGTGTTGACTCAAGAAGCAATAATTCACTGTGCTACTACAAGCTCCCCCTCTTCTTGGGTCCTGAAAATGCTTTAGCATTCTGACATATCACATTTATTATGGCTGATTCTGGACAATGGGAAAGGAAAACAATTAAAGTATATTTATGGCAGAAATGACAAATGAGTACATATAGAGAGGTCAATTATTCATTTGCTTTAGCTATGTCAGAATCATTTCTATATTTTTGGTCTGCCTCCCTACTTGTCAAAGTAAGCTGATTTAACAGTTTTCATCCAGTAAGGGATGGGAAATAATTATGCTTCTAAAATGAATAGTGTTCTTTGATGTACACTGTTATGAGCAAGATGAGACATATTTGTTTTCCATATAGCACTGCAAATGTGTTCACAAATAAATACCATCATAGCTGTTCTAGCTCTCGAGGCATTGTAAAGAAAGTCATAAATGGGCCATATCATATATTTGTAATGCCTGAATGCCTTTACAGAGTTTGCTTGTTGACAAAGGAACTCGTTTTCTAAAAACGTACTTTAATTCAGTATTCGGTATTAGTAGCAGTCTCTTATAAAAAGCCTGCAAAGTGATCCAGGTTCACAACTTTGTGGTTTGCTGGTTTTCTGATAGACTTTGCTGACCTTATGCCCATGTATTTATTAAACTGTGAACTACAGACCAGTGAACTAGAAAAACTATATAGTGGCTTTTAAAAGTTGCAAGAGAATTGGGCAATTCTTGCAAAATGCATTTGAAAATGGCAAACTAAAACAAAAGCAAAAGCAGAAGGTGACAATGTAGATCAAAACTATTGATAGCATACAAAGGAAGAGGCCTGTAGTACAAGTACTCAGAGAAAGCACTTTTATAGTAGATAGTCAGTCTTGATTTTTTATTTCATAATTCACATTTGTCTACAGAGGGTTGAGGATCATTGACAATACTGGTGTAGCACCCTCCTAGTCAGGTGCTAGATAGTGAGTATAGTTTTGGCTCTGTCTGCCTATCAGAGGAGCAGCAGGCAAAATCTATATTGCACTCTGCTTTTCAGGGAGCAGGATCTGTGTTAGGTCTGCTCAGTGTGCCCAGTGTGTTATTCATCTAGTCTAAGGGAGTGTCCCCAGCTGATCCAATGGGAAGGCACATTGGATGCTGGAGGAAACCTGGCCAATGACATACATGCTTTTGGTACTGCCCCAGGGATTGGCACAGACAGTTGGTCTCCGTGCATTATGAGGCAGGGTATAAAAAGCCACGGGCACATGAGGTAGAGGTCTTTTGGCAGGAAGCAACGTCCCAGAAGGAGGGTGGTGGCTGCTTCCTCTTCTGCAGCAGTTGGTGATGGTCACAGGCAGTCGGCCTGCTAAGCCAGTGGTGTGAGGCTGAACCCAGAGGTCCAGGAGAGCTGACTGGAGGAGTTGGGGCACTGCGAGACTCTGGAAAAACAGTATCGTGAGTACAGAGGATCTTGCCCAGGAGTCTGCCCAGGAAGGGGACCACTGCGGAGTATATCTCCAAAGACGCCCAAAAAATGCCCAAAAAAACCCCTGCAACAAAAACACCCAGGTGTGTTGTTGCAGGCGTTTTTTTGGACATTTTTGGAGGCAGGCATAACATCTGAACTTCTGTATAGGGGTGTATATATATATATATATACACACACACATATATGTATTTATACACATACACACATATAGGTGTGATAGGAGCGGAGCCCTATGCCTGCAAATAATTTCATTAGCGCAGGCATAGGATTCCACTTATACTTTCACACTTATATGTGTGTATGTGTATATATACATATATGTGTGTGTGTATATATACCCCTACACAGAAGTTCAGATGTCATGCCTGCCTCCAAAGATGTCCACAAAAAAGCCCAATAAACGCCTGCAACAAAAACGGCCAGGTGTGACAGGAGCGGAGCCCTATCCCTGCTCTACTGCAATTCTAAGACAAATTATCTTTTTTATATGGCGGTCACCCTGACATGGAAAAGTTTGGTCACCTTGCCATAGCAGTCAGAGTCAGTTCACCCTACACTACAGTCACCCTGACACGTAACACTTTCCCTACAGAAACTAGATTATTAAATCTAACTATAGTGGAAAATAGTACCCTAACTACACTAGATTTCCCTTTCCTCACACTAATAATTGCTAAATGACACTTTTGAAGCAGGAGTAACAGAACTGCTTCCACTCTCTTCCACAGCCCCTGTATTACAGTGCTAGAGATTTGGCGGGGCTATGTTATATACTGGGGGGCGTATTCACTACTGATTGGCCTCTGGACCCCCTAGTCACTCCAATCACATTCCTAGCATCCTCCTGCCCCCTCAATTGGCTTTTACTGATGGTTCTGGTCCAATCACGGGCTTTTAAAGCCCATTTTTTGTCCCATTGCATTTTAGTCGGTTCTGGTTGCAGAATTCTGAACTTTTTCCGCAAAAAGTTCGGAATTCGGCCAAATTTTTCGAACAGTCAATGTTCGGGTCGAACCGATGGTCGACCCGAACCGTTCGATCATCCCTACTTGGCATCTCAAGGCAGAAGATTTCTAGAATATATTGTGGTTTTCAGAAAGTATGCCTGTTCTCCCCAGCTGACTTTCCAAAATGTTATGTAAATTTAGATACTTAATCAAGTGATAAATGAAAAAGAACAGGAAAAGGCTAAAAATGAGCAGAAACAGTTTACATACAAAGGGAAAAGCAACCTTGGTTTAAAAGAAATTGGCGATTGTCATAGAGCTGAAGGAACTGTATTTTATAACTGATATATAGTATAACCATTCCATCAATTGGGCAACAAAAATAGGTAGATCCTCAAAGTATTTTATATTCAAAAGTGGTGCCGCGTTCCTATTTTTTAACCACTTTAGCCCCGGAAGATTTTACCCCCTTCCTGACCAGGGCCTATTTTGCAAATCGGCACTGCGTGACTTTAACGGACAATTGCGCGGTCGTGCGACACTGTACCTAAACTAATTTGATGTCCTTTTTTTCCCACAAACAGAGCTTTCTTTTGGTGGTATTTGATCACCTGTGCGATTTTTTGATCATGCGCTATAAACAAAAAAAGAGCCTCAATTTTGCAAAAATAACAATATTTTTCAAATTTTTTTATATGAAATTCCCCCAAAAAAATGTAAAAATCAAAATTTTTTAACATTTTAGGCCAATTTGTTTTATGCTACATATGTTTGGTAAAAAAAATCGCAAAAAGCGTATTTTGATTGGTTTGCGCAAAAGATATTGCGTTTACTAACTAAGGGAAAGATTTTTGTAATTTTTGTTGTTTTTTTTTTTTTTTAACGCGTAATGGCGGCGATCTGCGATTTTTTTTGCGGTACTGCGACATTGCGGCGGACAGACCGGACCCTTGACTGACATTTTTGACCCTTTTGGGGTTACCAGTGACATTACTACAGTAAACATATGCACTGTTACTGTAAAATGACACTGGCAGTGAAGGGGTTAACTTTTTTTTGAGAGAGAGAGAGGGGTTAAGTGTGTCCCTAGGGGCGTGATTCTAACTGTGATTGGCTGTGGCTTGAGGTGTAGGAACAGTGATCAACGGTCCTACATAGTAGAACCGTATGCTCACTATTCTTACACAGGGGAGAATGACAGGTGGCTTCTTTACATTAGCCGCCTGCCTTTCTCCTGCTCTAACGGACGATCGCGAGTGACCGATGTCCGCCGGGCACACACGCGGGGGGGAGGGGTCCATGACCGCGCGGGAGCTCCCTAGACCCTCACAGGCTAGCGACGTAGCCCTATGTCGCTTTGCCTGTGAGGGGCTGACCGCCGCCGTAAATAGTCGTGCGGCGGTCGGCAAGCGGTTAATACAATTTTGCACATTGATACATGTTTAGAGAGTGTGTATAGGTGTGAGTGATCTGCTTAGTATGTTTTATAGTCTTAGAGCACTCAATAGCACAACATAGCAGCGAGCAAGTACACCCATTTTTAAAAGATCCTCAAAGTAGCCTATATCATCCATTTAGTGCATGTATTTTTTTCCGTAAATACCACAATCTGAAGCGCTTTTAAAAGTTAGAAAAATACAACGCTGATTAAGGCTTTGCGTTGTTATGAAGGATAAAGTTAAAAGGTAAACTCCAGGCAATAAAACTAAAAACACAGATGAAATACATACAGGAGACCTAAGCTTTCTCAGCCACAATTCAACTTTCACTTAAAGGTCTTGGCTCCTCTGCCCTATGACTGGACAGTAAAAGTGAAACAAGACACTAATAAATTCCCTTGACTATCACCCTACTCTCTACTCCTCTCAGCATGCTTCTTGCACTACAACACACCTGATTTGCTCCTGGTGTTGCCTCCCTCCGCCCCCCTGTTGTACAAGTGTTGAAATAGGCTGATAACAAGTTAAGGTACTTACACTAATTGCAATACATAAATAAACTTACAAATGTATTAATGATTACAGAGGTGCATTAATTTGTGTCTGTTATATCTGGCCAGTGTTCAGCTTTAAATATGCTGGATTATTGATGTCCTTTTTTAGGACAATTAAACCTGTGCTAAAAGGAGATGTGCATCAACAATGCTAAATTCCTTATAAAAATGCCAAATGCCTAACTGTCTGGCTTTGAAGGTTTTTAGGTTACTGACTCATATCAAGTACACAGATTAGGGTAAGAAATATAAAGTCAGAACTAGTAACCCAGAAAGTACTTAGGTACTTACAATCCTGACCCTTGAGCCACAGGACTTTGGTTCAAAGGTGGGCAGTGAAGAGAGAGAGAAGTACTAGCTTTAGCTCCTTTCTCAGCATAAACTATTATAGATAACTCTAGGTATTGTGGAATTTGCAAGCACTAAATAATTAAGTGGAAGTAAATGTATTTCTATATGTAGGAAAAAAGGCTTAGCTAGGACAAGAACATGTAGAAACATATTGTAAATGCATCTTACATTATTCAGAAGCTATCTAGATGATGCTCTAAAGAAAACCCCCTGGGCACAGACCACCGATGAGGTGATGGTGCTTTATGATGAAGGATTTAGTGACAGATGGCATGCTCTGTAACACTCTGTGACCTATGGCACATTACGAACGCATAAGATTGCTAACTGGGTTCTTTATTGATTTTGATGACATGTTCTGACTTTTACTGGCTTTGATATGTTATAGCACTAAAAAAATATTTAATGCCTTAGTCATTGGGGCTGATTTACAAACAGTAGCAAAAAGGCCAAGCTGCTTAATTAGTTTATAACTAGCAATTGAGATACAGACTAGGGGAGCAATACAGTTAAAGTACAAATAGGAGAAAATACAAAGTTGTTTACAGTATTTAAAAAAAAAACCATAGGCCTCTTATAGTTTAAAGTTATTGTAAAGGCTGAAGGTTTTTTTACCTTTATGCATTCTTATGGAAGCACAGAGGCTGCTCGGAAGCGAGCAAGCATGGGGGAGGGGCCAAGAGCACCGGCGGGGGACCCAAGAAGAGGAGGATCGAGGCTGCTCTGTGAAAAACCAACTGCACAGAGCAGATACGTATAACATGTTTGTCCACACAACCAATAATCACCCATGGGACTTTAAATGAAGCATAATACAAATGTCATAAAAGGTCAAGGATTAAAAACGTAAAGTATAAAGTACACATAAAAAATGTTTAGCATATCAAGCCAATGGGTTACATGTAACATTATATAACGAACATCAAGCTGGTATATTTTCAAGTACATGCTTTACACAACCAAGATGATTGCAATAGGAGAGAGGAATGCATCTTGTAACTTGATGCGTTTCATGAATACTTTCACATCTGCGGGAGTAGATGCCTCCAACAGAACCCCACATCAGATCTCATTGGGTAAAAATATCATGCTGGATTTCTATACTGATATGGAGTGGGTAATGTGTTAGGAATGAAAGGATGCCACATCGTTTGATGGAAATGAAAATTATCAACCTACAGTGGGCTGAATTCAAAGATACCCAGAAAATCAAAGTAAAAAAATGATGCAGCAGGCTCATCTATTTTACGGAAATTTCATTGCAGCAACTCAAAATGGTACTCAGTAGTTTGTATAGCCCCCAGGTGCTTGTATGCATGCCTGACAAAGTCGGGCAAGCTCCTAATGAGACGACGGATGGTGTCCTGGGGTATTTCCTCCCAGATCTGGACCAGGGCATCACTGAGCTCTTGAACAGACTGAGGTGCAATCCGAAGGTGTCGGATGGATGTCCCAGAGGTGTTCTATTGGATTTAGGTCAGGCCAGCATGGGGGGCATTCAATAGCATCAATTCCTTCATCCTCCGGGAACTGACTGCATATTTTTGCCACATGAGGCCAGGCATTGTCGTGCACCAGGAGGAACCCAAGACCCACTGCACCAGTGTAGGGTCTGACAATGGGTCCAAGTATTACATCCTGATAACTAATGGCAGTCAGGGTTCCATTGTGTAGCCTGTAGAGGTTTGTGCATCCTTCAAAGGATATGCTTTCCCAGACCATCACTGACCCACCTCCAAACCGGTCATGCTAAATGATGTTAAAGGCAGCATAACGTTCTCCATGGCTTCTCCAGACCCTTTTACGTCTGTCACATGTGCTCAGGGTGAACATGCTCTTATCTGTGAAAAGCACAGGGCAACACTTGCGGACCTGCCAATTCTGGTGTTCAATAGCAAATACCAATCGAGGCTGCATTGGGGACACTGTGCTGGTGAGGCTGCATTGGTGGACACTGCGTTTGCGAGGCTGCATTGGTGGACACTGGGCTGGCGAGGCTGCATTCACAGGCACTGGTAAGACTGCATTTGATTAAAAAAAAAAAAAAAAAAGTTCTGAGTTCAATGCTGTTTATTTCAAATGTAAGCTTTTTTCCTAAAATTTCCCTCCTAAATTTGAGGTGCGTGTTATACGCCGATAAATACGGTATATATATAATTCTGAAAAGGTATTGCAATAAGGTTCTGAGCTACAGCAATATGGAGATGGAGACATTGCCCTTTAATCTTATCTCCCTCTACTGAGATTCTGATATTATACTGTACCAACCTCCACAGCAGCCAGTAGGGGGAGAGCTAAAGAGCTAAAGCCATGCAAGCCCAAGGACTTCTATGCAGAGTACTGAGAATCCTGGGAGTGGCAGTTTAAGATGGCAGCCATAAAATGGAAAGGATGAACTCCTTACAATACTAGGGGAAATGGAGAGATTATTTTTATTAAACTGCTCAGGGAAGCTCCTCCTCTTGGCACTGAGGGCATTAGAGAGAGAGAGCACCTCTCTCTGGATATTTGCCTGCCAGTGGGAGACCATACCAGTGGAGATCCAAGGCTGAGACTGAGACTGGGGACACATAGGGGCTGCACAGCACCACATAAAAGCACCTGAATCAATGGAGTGTCCACTCAACCTCTGCTTCCCATCACTGACTACCGGAGGCTTTTAGGAAGAGACCAGGCCCCCCCTCTCTACATCGAAAGGTCAGCGCAGCATCCTGGGGACTGGTGAGAGGACTATTTGGCCATTTCCGATACTGCTAGCAGGGACTGAAACTTTACTGCATCTGAATTGCATCTACCTTTCACCTTTCACGAGACTAAACCATAGCTATACTATACTTATACTGCACGCAGGTTAACTGGGACTGTCGTTAAATGCACAGACGCTCTGAAAGAGTTCCAATTTTAGCTGGTAGAAGAACATCTCAAAGGACTGCCCATCCCATAATAATTATTTTGGCAGCTCTCTTTGTTTCCCTGCCCCCATGCAACCATCCTCCTTTTCTTTTGGGCAGTGCACATCTAGTCAGTCTAGAAGTAGCACTGCAGCCATGAATGTGCTCTGGCAGTATAGTTTCAGCAATCAGTAGATTAAACTTTACTACTGCCCACTGCTGCACTTGAGGTGGCCATACTACTGTTTATGCTGATCTGGATGCCAAATGTCATCTTACATCTAGTCCTTACTGTAATCACATTGTATGATAAATTGTGTTATTACCATTGTAAATCCTTTTAATGCTTGCCTAGTTACCAACCATACTGGGTGAGAATATATTATGTTTTCCTTTACTAGCTAGTTTAGGGTCTGTTTTCTATGATATAGCGCTACTATTGGTTACCAAGTCTTACCTTCAGGGATTTCCTGTGAAATCGTATGTTTGTACATTCAACTTGGTGTGTCAGGGGGGCTGAGGTTCTTGAGAAGTTTGAGGCAAAGAGCAGAGGACTCATCCTATCAAGTATCTCCTATGGGGGTAGCACTACAGTATTAAATTGGTAGGTTATACTTCTGATGCAATGCAGGTTAAAAAAAAAAAAAAGCCCTGGCACAATGCAGGGAAAAGCATGGCATGATGGGAAATTTTGCAATAAAATGAAATCCTTGATGTGCCCAAAGAGGTTTTAGCTGATATATTTCTGAATTGCAAAGATAATCTTTTTTCTGTTGCATACAATTCTGTATATAAATTTAATCACTATAGTTTCCATACTAGATGGTAAAGACATATTTTATTTTGACTAACCCATTAACAATATGCCAGGCCAGCGGCTAGTGAGTTTATAAAATTCATAGTTAAATCTGTCACAATGAGAACTTCCAAATAGTGTGTCTGAATGATCAATCACAAGTAATGCTAGACTTGTGCCAGAAGAATATAGAAAATAGGTCATTATTATAGCCACAATTCTATTGAAAATACATTATGATTTTTTCTTCTGTCCTATAAAAGTAATACAGATAATAGAAAAGGAGCATCAAATAAGCTCTAGCTTCACAGAAACCTCTTGAATGAACACCAAAGACCCTGCAGCTGTTATTCAGAAATTCAAATAGTAAGAGAGAATGAAAGAATTCTGTACTGCACCAACCCTGACAAAAATAAAGTGGTTTACTAACACTGATTTGTGCATTCCGCAAACAATGCTGCCAACATAGCTAGGCACTAGCTATTGCCATCACCCTTCCCTTTTTTCTTTGAATGACTTTGTCATGTCAAAGTAGGTGCTAGTCAGTCAATAGTATAATGGTTGATAGACTCTCGCTAGCCCCTTAGAAAACGGATGCAGAAAATGGCACTCATCTTTGAAATCATGAGGCTTCAATACTAGGGGCTTTTCAGCGCTAGATATTTTTGAAGTGTGTCAGAATAACTAAAGTGTGACTATGAGCAAAATAAAAAAAATGACAAAGATCTGTTATTTTTCCACTTACTTAACAGGTCAAACTGCCCGGCAATAGTTGGCAGTTAGAGTTGTCGAGGCAAATCATATAGTTCTTCTAGGGGTGCTTACAACAGTCAAATTTTATAGTTTAAACCTTTTTTTCTGAAAGAGAATAAAAACTGTTGCTGTAACAGCTTCTAGTGGAACTAAACTCTCCTATACTTTACAGTCATAAAAGCTACCATCTTAGCCTTTAACCACTTCAGCTCCGGGAGGCTTTACCCCCTTCTTGACCAGGCCATTTTTTGAGATACGGCACTGCGTTTCTTTACTGACAATTGCGCGGTCGTGCGACGCTGTGCCCAAATAAAATTGATGCTCTTTTTCCCACAAATAGAGCTTTCTTTTCTGGTATTTGATCACCACTTTTGATTTTTTCACAATTGATCACATTTGATCACAATTAGATTTTTTGCCCTATAAACAAAAAATAAAGACAATTTTGAAAAAAAAAAAATATATATAGTTTTTACTTTCTGCTATAAAACATATCCGATACAATTTTTTTTTTTTTTCAAAGATCCAATCTCTTCATCAGATTAGGCCAGTTTGTATTCTGCTATATATTTTTGGTAAAATCCGAAAAAATATTGATTGGCGCAAAAGTTATAGCGTCTACAAACTATGGGATAGATTTATGGACTTTTTATTTTTTTTATTTTTTTACTAGTAATGTCGGTGAGCCGTGTTTTTTTTTTTTCCCCATAAACATTTTATTGAAAGAATCAAAGAGGATATGCAGGGTATACATATAACCATGCAGAAATCAGAACAATATGCATAAAGGAGAATAGCACGAAAAACAACACATGTGGCTATACTCTGACTCGGGTTCGACGGGATCCAGTCTGAGTAGGTATCATAAGCCACAATTATTATGTGGGTGGAGGCATAGGACAAAAACCTGAGCCAACAGAAATTAAACACAGGTAGTCTCATGTGCCACAGCGGCACCATGCATCAAATACAGTTAGCCAGGTTGTATGGAGAGTAGGGGCTAAAAGCGACCACTGGATAGGGGGATCCCACTGATCAGTAGATAATAGATTGTATAGCCGGTAGATAGAGAGGGACAACAGACAGAGAGGTAAAGAGAGCATGAGAAGGAAAGGAAAGATGAGAAGGACTGGGAAAGGAGGAAAGAGAGGGGAGGGGAGAAAGAAAAAAAAAAAAAGAGGGGAGGGGGAACCCCGGGGGGAGGGGGGGAGCAGTGTTTTTTAGTTTGACTGCGACATTTTGGCGGACAAATCTGACACTAAGTGACACTTTTTGGGGACCAGTGACACTAATACAGTGATTAGTGCTAAAACAAAATGCACTGTCACTGTAGAAATGACACTGGTAGGAAAGGGGTTAACATCAGGGGCAATCAAAGGGTTAACTGTGTTCCCTGGGTGTGCTTTCTTACTGTGTGGGAGATGGACTGACTGGAGGAAAAGAGACATCAGTGTTCCTGATTAGCAGGAACACAAGATCTCTCTCTTCTCTCTTTGACAGGACAGCGGTGTGCCTTGTTTACACAGGCTGACTGCCGTTCTGTCTCTCCTACGAACAATCGACGGGTTATATCCAATCACACTGGGAGCGCAGCTATGGTGGCGCACGCCCCAGAGCCAACAACGGGAAACACGTATATGTTGCTATTCACAAATACATAAGGCCCCCCTCCCCTTTTTACTGAACTGCTGCCACATGATGCTGGAACACAAATAGTCAAGACTTCAGAAAGAAGGTTGAAGCCTGATGATACATGTACTGTTACTGGATTTAACTGCTTGCAGACCTTAGTTACAAAAAGCAGTTCATGCATGTGCCATAAAGAATGTGCAGTTCTGCTCTAGACACTGACATACTGAGTCTATTAATTGCACAGGCTACAGACTCATATGCAAATTTGTATTTGTTATAAGTTATTATGCCTCTCAAGCCTTTTAGCATGCATGGCCCTATACAGATCAATAGGCTTCATAGTTAAAATATACAGTATCTAAAGCCAAACTTTTGTTTGTTGTGGACATAGCTGTCTTTGCCCCACTGGGGGTCATTTTTGTTAGAAGGATCAGAAAGTAAAAAGGAGTCTTTCCAAAAAAAAGAAAAATCCTCCTTTAGACAGCTTTCACCATGTACTTCTATCACATTTTTTCCTATCTATGTTTTGTTGCCAACTGAAAATGTTGGATTTTTCCATCACTTTCACTCCTAGTAACAATGATCACCAGGACTCTTAAAGAGTAACTCCACTTTTGTTGAGAAAAAAAAAACATTTCCCCCTGGGTGATCTATGTACATTGCAAGGATTTTAACAAACTTTGCAGATTCCTACCTTTTGTTATTCTGAAGAAATAGCTTTTGTTTCTTGGTGGCAATGTGCTAAGTGAATCTGTATGAGAGTGCTTTTATCAATCAGTTGCTGCACCCGCAGGGCTAATGAGAAAACTTGCAGAGTCTGCATCCCTTTCAATGTGATTTCCCTTTGAGAGTATCTCACCAAAAATGACATTTTTGTTGTAGGGGATGCTCAAAATCTGTGAACCAAATCAGTGAGTCAATCACACAAGCAGGAAATTACACATATGGGGGGTTTTCTGTACACCATCTGTGTACAGAATGCCTCCGAGTAGCCATATCGTATTGCATTTTAGGAAAGATTACAGCACTGCAGATTGAAAAGGAAAAAATGGATTTTTGTAAGATCTTACCGTAAAATCCTTTTCTCTTAAGCTCATTGACAGACGTAGTCTTCTTAATTCTCAAGAGCTGGGTTATGTTGTCTCCGCAGGAGTAGGACTAGGCAGAAAGACAAAACGTTCTGGCTCCACCTTAGGGGCAGTCCCTGAGGGTATATCCTCCCTCTCTCTGCTACAGGGAATCAGTTCTGTTTTAAAGCAGTACAGAGAATTTAACCCAACCCAACTCAATGATAGAGGGGCGGGTACTACGTCTGTCAATGAGCTTAAGAGAAAAGGATTTTACGGTAAGATCTTACAAAAATCCATTTTTCTCTATCGCTCATTGACAGACGTAGTCTTCTTGATTCTCAAGAGCTGGGACATCCAGAAGCAGTGCCACAAATGAGGGGTGGGATTGACAAATCAAATCCAATCTAGAAGGCCCAACCGGTGCCAAACTAGAAGTTTTAAAGGCTCATTATAAACAAAGAATGAGACTAAAGAAAAAATTTTCCAACGGAAAAACCCTCGAGGTAGACCACTGGTCTCCTCAAATTGCGGCCTGCAAAACCTTGCGGCCAAACGAGGCATCAGACGATGCCATTACATCAACTTTATAATGTTTAGTAAAGGTATGCACCGACGACCAGGTAGCCGCCTTGCATACCTGGACCACTGACGCCTGATGGCGAAAGGCCCATGACGCACTAAGTGCCCGAGTGGAGTGCGCCTTAACAGGGAACGGGGGCTCCCGACCCTTAATAGAATAAGCCTGTACTACCGTCTGTCTGATCCATCTGGAAATGGTCGCGGCAGATGCAGGCAACCCCTTTTTGGGTCCATCTGGGATCACAAAAAGTGAATCCGTCTTGCGAAACGAGTCTGTCGTTTTCAAGTATACCCTGATCGCCCGGACCACATCCAAGGAGTGTAAAGCAAACTCCCGAGGATGACTGGGCTTAGGACACAGGGAAGGTAATACAATTTCTTCATTTAGATGAAATTCTGAAACCACTTTTGGTAGGAAGGATGGATTCGGACGAAGAACCACCTTATCTTTATGAACCACCAGATATGGGGAACGACAAGATAATGTGGCCAGTTCTGACACCCTGCGTGCAGAAGTAATAGCCACCAAGAAGGCCACCTTCTGGGACAACGTAGGTAGAGGAATCTCCCTAATATCTTCAAAGGGAGGCTTCTGAAGAACCGACAACACTAAATTAAGATCCCAGGGGGGTAACGGCGCGTGCACTGGCGGAGCACCAAGGAATGAGTAGCCAAAGGCTTCTGAAAGAAGATGGCTAATGCTGAGACCTGACCCTTGATAGTACTCAAGGCCAGTTTCTGCTCAACCCCTTGTTGCAGAAAAGCCAATATTCGACTAATCGAATAAGACCGAGGACGGAACCCCAAAGGTTCACACCATGCAATGTAGGACTTCCATGTGCGATGATAAATCTTTCTGGAAGTCGCTTTCCTTGCTTCAACTAGAGTAGGAATAACTGAAGCTGACAAACCTTTGTCCTTCAGCACCTGGGTCTCAATAGCCAGGCCGTTAAAGCCAGCGATCGTAAAGCAGGATGGAAGATCGGTCCCTGAGACAGTAGATCCTCCCTGAGAGGAAGTCTCCACGGGACGTCCGCCACCAGTCTGACCATGTCGGCGTACCAAGCTCGACGAGGCCAGTCCGGAGCTACCAAGATTACTGGAATTCCTTCCTCCTCTATCCTGCGAAGAAGTCTTGGCAGTAACGCGAGAGGAGGGAAGGCATATATTAGCTGGTATTGCCCCCACGGGGCGATCAGTGCGTCTGCGGTTTCTGCTAGAGGATCGCGGGAGCGAGCCACGAATCTCTGAACTTTCCTGTTGAATCGTGATGCCAACAGATCCACATCCGGGGTGCCCCACCGTAGGCACAACTGGTGGAAAACGTCTGGATGGAGGGACCATTCCCCCTGATGCAGGGTCTGACGGCTGAGATAATCTGCCTGCCAATTCTCCACCCCCGGAATGAACACCGCAGAGATTGCTGGAACAAATCGTTCCGCCCAGCGAAGAATGCAAGCCACTTCTTTGGCTGCTCGGACACTCTTGGTGCCCCCCTGGTGATTGACATAAGCCACGGCCGTGGCATTGTCCGACTGGATCCGAACCGGGCTGCCCTGGAGCTGCTCGGTCCAGTGAATCAGACAAAGTCTGATCGCTCTCAGTTCCAATACATTTATCGGTAACCTGGATTCTTCCGGGGACCAAAGTCCCTGGACAGATAACTGACCGAGAATTCCTCCCCATCCGGATAGACTGGCATCCGTGGTCACTATCGTCCAATATATTGGCAGAAATGACTTTCCCTGGCTGAGCATCGGAGACCGAAGCCACCAGACCAGAGACTCTCTGGTCTGTTTGCTCAATCGGATCTGATTGTCCAGGGATTCCGGATTCCGATTCCATCTGAGAAGAATCTCTTGCTGAAGAATTGGGGTATGGGACTGGGCAAATGGGACTGCTTCGAACGAAGCCACCATCAACCCCAGAACCCTCATGCAAGTCCGAAGGGAAGACCAGCTGTTGGACAGTAACAACTGGACTGCTGATTGAATCTTTCGGAGTTTCCCTACCGGAAGAAAAACTCTTGTCCTGACTGTGTCTAGAATTAGACCCAGATATTCGAGCCTCTGGGTGGGAACCAGAAATGACTTTTGCTGGTTCACCAGCCACCCGAATTCCTGTAAAGAAATCATAGTAATTTCTATGTTTTGTAGCAAGGTCTGAGGAGACTCTGCATGAAGCAGAAGATCGTCTAGGTAACCAAGGATCGATATGCCTCTTTGGCGCAGAAGTGCCAACATTGGGGCCAACACCTTTGTGAAGACCCGCGGAGCCGTGGCGAGACCGAAAGGTAACGCCACAAACTGATAGTGGTTCTCTTCTACGGAAAAGCGTAGAAACCGCTGATGTCCTGCGAAAATGGGAATGTGAAGATAGGCGTCCTTGATGTCTATGGACGCTAGGACATCCCCTGGATGCAGGAAGGCTGCTACCGTGCGAATGGACTCCATTCTGAATCTTCTTATGTTGACAAAAGAATTGAGTGCTCTTAAGTCCAGAATTGGACGCACTTTGCCCTCTTTCCTGGGTATTGTAAATAGGTTTGAATAAAACCCTTGAAACCGTTCTGTCCAAGGAACGTAGACTACCACTCCTTGTTGTAGTAAATCTGTGACTGCTCTCCGCAGATCTTCTAAACGATCTGAGGATAGTCGGATATTGGAAGGGAAGAATCGCGCCGGTGGGAGAGATCGAAACTCGATCTTGTACCCTGACCTTATGACTTCGCAAACCCATTTGTCCGGGATTCTGGAAAGCCATGGATCCGGGAACCGGCGAAGACGTCCCCCCATCCCAGTTATGGGTGGGGGCCCACCTTCAGGCTTTGGATGGTTTATCTTCAGGTCTGGGGGGGGCGGGCTTTTGCTTGCCCGACCAACGACCCCTGACGCCTCCTGCAGAAGCTTTGGAGGACTTAGTTTTTTCACCCGTGGGACGAAAAAACCTCTTGTGAGCAGAAAAAGAAGGCCCTCGTCTTTGACGAGTTCCTCTACCTTTAAAATTTTGCGGTAAAAAGGTGCTCTTTCCACCCGTGAGATCTTTAATGATCTCATCTAAGTTGGCTCCAAATAGACGCTCTCCTGAAAAGGGGATATTAGCCAATGCTTTTTTGGAACCTTGGTCGGCTAACCAACCTTTTAGCCACAGTGTACGCCTGAGAACCACTGCTGAGACTGATGCTCGCGCCAATAATGGAGTGGCGTCTAACGCCGCATCACACACAAACTGTAACCCCTGTATCATTTGTTCCAACAAATCTGATACCGCCTGAGGGACCTCTTCTAAGTCCCGGCGTAACCACTTGGTCCATTCAGTTACAGCCTGCGAAACCAGACCAATAGCAATTATTGGTCTGAAAGCTGATCCAATCAAGGAAAACATGGTGCGAGACATAGCTTCTATCTTGCGATCCACTGGATCTTTAAAAGACGGAGCGTCTTCTAAAGGAATAACCGTGGCTTTATTCAATCTAGCAATTGGTGAATCCACCACAGGTGGTTCTGTCCATTTCTTTTTTTTTATGCAAATAGTTTTTATTCAGTTTTGAAGACATAACAGAGAAATAAGAAGAAGAAGAAACAAAGTAAAATCAAATCAAATCATTTCTCAACATTGTGATTATAAGCAGTAACATCCGCTATGAGCACGTATGACAGGTTATCAATCTAGTCATTCAAATAACGTAAGTAATACAAGCAATACAAGCAAGTGCATCACATCCAACAATAAGACAACATTAACTCAGGGTAGCTTCAAGGCCCAAAAATCCCAACATGCATTAAAGGATTGCAATTGTAACCTATTTATTGCTAGAGCTCTTTCGAGCTGGTAATTAACTTTAAGTAGCTGAACCACATCCGTGAGGTTTGGAGTTTCCTTAATTTTCCATCTGCGAAGCACAGATGTGCGAGCCGCAAGTAACACATGTGTAACCCAGGGTCTATATTGGGCCGGTATGTCAGTAATCCCCAGGTGTAGTAAGGCTAATGCCGGGGTCGGTTTCAATATGCACCCGGTGTGAGAGGACATGTATCTGAATATCTGGTGCCAGTAGCTCGTCAAGGAAGGACAGGACCACAAAACATGGAGTAGAGTCCCTACTTGAGAGCATTCCCTCCAGCAAAGTTGAGAGTAGGATTGAGAGAAGCCCGCCAGACGGTAAGGTGTGTAGTACCACCTATTCGTTATTTTTTGGGACATCTCCCAATGGTTTGCGCAGTGTGAGTATTTGTATATGGTGGTGAGGGCAGACTTCCACTGGGAAATAGAGAACGTAATGCCAAGGTCGTTATCCCATCGGAACATGTGAGTGGTTTTGTAAAACTCAGAATTGTCCAACAGAACATCGTAATAGTGTGATAATTTGGGGGTTTTCGTCATTGTTTTCGTGAGAAGGTCCCATATCCTACCATCGACCAAGATCGACCGCAGGGGATGATCCTTCAAAAAATGAGTTATGCGCAGAAGGTGATAGTGCATATGTTGAGGGAGGTTATATTTGTGGATTAGATCCATAATGGGAGTGAGGGATCCACAGGCATAAAGTGAGTTAATGGTGGAAATGTTCCACCGCTTTAACAGGCGCATTGGAAGATCAGGTATATGACAAGCAAGAATATCGATTGGCAGTGTGCACGATGCAGTAATATCTCGTACATCCTGAGAAACCGGGGATAGGCGCCATACCTTTAATGTTGCTTGCATTGTGGGCGGTAGGTCTATGAGCCTCCATTCCTTCCACCTGTCACTCAGGAGCAGAGTTCTCAGGTCCCCCGTCGGCGACAAATCTCGCTCCAGTTCCACCCACATAGGTGATTCCTGGGTCGTGATCCATTGTCGCAGTTGGGCCAGTATCGTGGCTCTGTAGTAGGTAGCTATGTCAGGGACGGATGCTCCCCCAAACTGTTTTTTCTTAACTAAAATTGAGGCGGCACATCTGGGGCGCTTGCCTCCCCATATATAAGCCGACATCAGCCTAGTCAATTTGAGAAGATGAGTAGCCGGAAAGTGAATGGGAAGTGCTCTGAAGAGGTACAGTATTTGGGGCAGTATAAACATTTTATAGGCCGCTACTCTTCCACTCCAGGAGAAGTAGGGAGCGTGCATGCGAGAGATGTCCACGTTAATCTTGGACACCAGCCTGTTGACATTCACAGGTAGTAGTCTAAGGGGGTTGGCCGTTAGATCAATACCCAAGTAATGAATGCTGTCTGAGGACCATGGGATAGGAATGGAGGCTTGCAGTTTAGATTGGAGCGTGGCGGGGACCCCTAAATTGAGGACTGTGGACTTAGAGGCGTTAAGCTTATAAAGCGAAACCCTGCTGTAAGATAGGAGTGTGGTGTAAGCCGCTGGAAGCGAAACTTCTGGGTGGGTGAGCATCATGATAATATCATCTGCAAAGAGATTGATCTTATGATGATATGTATGCGTTTTAAAACCTGTGATGAGGGGGTTGGATCGAATTGTTTCAGCCAATGGCTCTATAATCAAATTAAATATTGTGGGAGATAAGGGACAGCCCTGCCTTGTACCATTAGTTATATTGAAGGTTTTGGATAGTGTGCCCGAAGTGTACACTTGTGCCGTCGGTGAGGAGTAGAGGGCCATTACAGCGGATAGAATGGGTCCTGAAAAGCCAAATTTTTGGAGTGTAGCTCGCATATAACCCCAATGAACTCTGTCGAACGCTTTTTCGGCGTCGAGGGTTAATAGAACAGAGGGAAGTTTGGAGGAATGTGCCTGATGTATGATGCTCAAGATTCTCCTTGTTGCATCAGAGGTCTGCCTACCTGATGTGAAGCCCATCTGATCCCTATGTACAAGCGTGGGGAGAATAGTTTGAATGCGTTTGGACAGGATACGGGCGTAAATTTTTGCATCAGAATTTAGTAGGGAAATGGGGCGAAAATTGGCCGGTGTGGTGGGGTCTTTACCTGGTTTGGGTAACGTGACAATATGGGCACTCAGGATATCTGAGGGTAATGCGGACACTACCATTGCCTTGTTATAGACTTCCGTCATAGTAGGACTTAAGTGTTGACTAAATATTTGATAAAATTCGTTGGAGAACCCGTCGGGGCCAGGCGATTTACCTTTCGGTAGCGATGTGATACTGGAGCGCACCTCCGCGGGCGTAATCGGAGAGTTAAGTGTAAGCAATTGGCTTTCTGAAAGGGAGGGTAGGGACACCGCGTTGAGGAATCTGTTAATATCCTCCGCGGACGGATGATGTTCAGACGGGTTATCCCCAAGGTTGTACAAGGTACTATAAAAATCAGCAAACGCATCCGCAATGGCTTGCGGATGAGTAATTTTAGATGCAGGTGACGGGTGGAAGAGGAAGGGGATTCTGGATTTAGCCTGTTTGCGCTTAACCTGTGATGCCAAAAATTTGCCAGCCTTATTGGCTTGGCAGTAGTATTTTTGTTTAAGATATTGAAATTGTCTGTTGGATTGTTCTAGAAGGAGAAGGCGCAATTCTTGTCTCAGCGCAAGAAGTTCCCTGGACACAGAATCAGTAGGGTTTGCTTTGTTATTTGTTTCTAAAACGTGAATCTTGTGTGTCAGAATGGTAACCCGATCCCTCCGCTGCCTCCTGAGCCGTGCCTGCTGCTGGATGCACACCCCTCGGATGAAGGCCTTTTGTGCACCCCACAGCACCCACGGGTCAGAGACAGAGGTACTGTTAAGGTGGAGGAAGTCCTGCAATTGCTGAGATACGTAGGATCTACACTTCTCACTCTGCAACACTTTAAGGTCACATCTCCAGATATAAGCACTGGTACACTTTGCCGCGTCCTCTATGGTCAATTCCACCGCCGCGTGGTCCGACCACGTGATGTCATCGACCGCAGAAGAGGAGGCCTTACCCAATAAGAACATGTCAACAAGAAACATATCTATGCGAGAATATGAGTGATGTCTAGAGGAAAAAAAAGAATAGTCCCGCTCCATGGCATGGTGGCATCGCCACACGTCAAACAATTTTTCCTCATGGATCACCTGCCCCAAAGATTGCTGTCGGCCCCGGGGGGACGCCGAAGAGTCCAACCCGGGGTCGACAACAGCATTAAAATCACCACATATTAACAAATGACCGTATTGGATCGCTGATACCCTCTTAAGGATCCGTCGCAGAAAGCGAACCTGGTGGGAGTTTGGAGCGTATACATTCACCAATGTGAGCGGAAGGTCATTGAGGTCACAGGTCACTATAATATACCTGCCTTCCGGATCCAGTACTGACTTGTGTATACGCACTGTGAGAGAGTCGCGAAAGGCTAGCATGACCCCTCTTTTCTTTTCAGTGCTGGAAGCCAAGAAGGCCTGTGGATAGTTCTTGTGGCCATGGCATGGCACTTTGTCGGCCTGAAAATGGGTCTCCTGAACTGCCAGCACGTCTGCTCTATGAAGCAATGCCTCCTTCCACAAAGAACGCCTCTTGGCCGGATGGTTTAGTCCGTTAGCGTTAATAGACAAAAATTTGATGGTCATGTTTCAGGCAGGGCAACGGGCAAGGCAGAGCAGATGGTACACACAGTCAAGGTATTTGTCGCGAAGAAAGTGTTGAGAAACCAATAAACAAAAAGAAAAAAAGAAAAGAGAACCGTAGAAGAACATAAAAAAAGAGCCGTCTCAGCGGCTCGCGTGCGAGAAACTCGCAAAAAAAACCAATGGAGGGCCGAAAGAGAGAACATCTTTCAAAGGCCATAGACACATCGTAGGTCATCATCGGTGATTAGGGCTGGTATGGGTTGAGGAAGGCCTGGAAGACCTTTTTCGGGACGCCACCTGCCATTCACTGTCCAGTGGGCGCAGAGGTGATGAGAGTGGGGCAGAAGCTTGATCAGCCGGGAGAATGTTCCATTTCCTGAGCATAGCGAGACCTTCCTCTAGGGATCTGATCACTGCCGTGGAGCCTCCATATGTCACCAGGAGAGTCGCTGGGTACCGCCATTTATGTTGGATTTGGTGGTTACGCAGAGCCTTGGTTATGGTAGAGAGGTTGCGTCTGGCCATCAGCGTGTGCCTGGATAGATCTGGCAGTAATTGTACGTTGCAATAGGGTTCAGGTAACTGTCCACTCTGTCTAGACGCAAGCATTATTTTGTCCTTGGCAGTGAAAAAGTGGACTCTAAGTAGAACATCCCGTGGTACATTACCCTCCAGGAACGCTGGCTTGGGCAGTCTGTGGATCCGATCAATAAGGAGTTCCGATTCATGCAGAGTAGGGACAAGCAGTTTGAATAAAGAGACAACATGTTGCTGTAATTGTTCAGGAGAGATCGCTTCAGGAATGCCTCTCAATTTTATATTGTTGCGCCTGGAGCGATCCTCCAGATCCGCCACTTTATTCTTCAACCAGGAGATTTCTTCCGTTTGGTTGTTTAAACGGTCAATGACCGAGTTGATGGTTTCAGCATGAACGTGCACAGACTGTTCCACAGATCCAATCCTGGTCCCCAAGGCAGATATTTCTGCAGTAATTTGCTGCGTCTGCTGTTTCATCTCAGCCTGCATGTTAGCCTGCAGAGAGAACAGCATGTCTCTCATAGCAGATTCAGATATGGGGTTTCCCCCAGCAGATTGTTGGGCAGACTGGGGTGTATCTGAGGGTAGCTGCGGTGCCAGAGTGGAGGGGAAGATAGCAGTGTCCATACCTGATCCTTCATACACTCCAGGAGGCGAGTCCCTTCTCTGCTTGCTCTTGGCTGGGCTTCTGGAGGTCGGCGATGGAGGGGAGGGCGATCCCGAGGAAGATCCGCTGTCCGGGTTCCCTATCACCCTGTGCTGCGGGTGCAGTGGTTTTAATGGAGGGATTTTAGCAAGCGGACCCGCTGCTCCTGCATCCTGCTTAGCGTTCCGAGCAGGTCCAGGTCCGCCGCCGCCATTTTGCTGGAGTCCATGCGTCTGTGATATGAAGAAGCCGGACAGCTTGTTGAGCTGTCCGGTCTCCTTCTTCTTGTTGCGGGTCATCCGGCGGCTTCAGCGGGCACTCACTGAGCGGTGCAGCAGGTCGTAGGGGCGAGAGCAGCCCTGAATGCGGCGTATGTCTTAGGGTGGCCGGCGGAGCAGACTCAGAGAACGTCCATCCGCTGCGCTGGTAGCCACGCCCCCTGGTTCTGTCCATTTCTTAATAAGGGTTTCCTCAAACGGATAACGCCTGTCAATGCGTTTAGAAATAGTAAAAGTGCGTTTTGGCAGACGCCATTCTTCTTCGATTGGATTGCCAAAACATTTGGGCAATGGAAAAACCTTCGCCACTTTGATGCGTTTTTTAGTCCCAAAGGGGATTTCAGTTTCAGCTATTTCCGATGGAGTACCCTGTAACCTTAAGGTTTCTTGAACAGATACAATGAGTGCGTTTACCAACGCTTCCTCTCGGGCTATGGCGGATGCCGAAACATCCTCCTCACTGTCTGAAGAGACAGGACCCGAGACACCAATCCCAGATGAAGTACCTGCAACTGCAGAAATGGGCTCAGAGTCTGAATCCGAGGTTTCAGATAATATGGGGTTAGGCGGGGGTCGCTTTCTTGCGCCCTGTCCCTGACAAGCCACTTCCACCCGGGACACAAAAGTTTCCATAATAGCTGACAATGATTCAATTGTCAATGGGGTGCTGGAGGATCCCGCAGACCCCTCGAGGGGATCCGGAGGAGATACATGAGTGGCAGGGTCCATGTTAATTCAGGACACCTTTGCCAGCAAAACAAAAAAACTTTTTTTTTTTTTTTTTTTGTGTGTCTCCCCCTAGCGCAATAGCGCCCCTCAGAGTACCTGCTTCTCGATCCCACAGAGAGAGAGAGGGACCCCCAAGGCTCACCAACCGATGCAGTGCAGTTTCCAACCAACTGCAGTCAGCGTCTGTCTTACACAGACTGGAAGGAGCTGTTTGCTTTTTCCTGGGTAGAAGGACGTGGCTCCGCCCCCTGTGTACGCCTTCCGGCGTTCCCAGCTCTCCACGAGGTAGCTGGGCTCACAAAACATGGCCGCCCCCATAGAAGAGACATAAGACTCCCAAAACATGGCGGCCGGCGTGACCTGAGGACATACATGCATTAGGTCTACGGCAAAATGGCGGCGGACCGCCAAAATCGTTTTCCCAGCACACCCACCTGCATTTCTGCTAAGAGGCGATATATGGATCTACAGAAGATATACTACACATAAGGTAGGATTATACCTCCTATGTCAGCTGTAATGTTACAGTCTGCTGGGTAGAGTGTTAGCTCTTAAACCAAGTCCACTTCCCACAAACACATGCTGTATTACAAGGGGGACTTGTAAGTATCAGATATATACTGACCATATATGGAGGGGCCCATAATACATACTGCCTCATAACGAGGAAAAAAAGGGAACGTTTACTCACCATACCGAACCGACAGGCACCCTCTCTTCACAATACCCTCTCCACCGGGGTGGGGGTTTGTGGACCACTCCGGACGCCTCGACTCTCTGGTTCTTGGCGTCCAAGCGAGACTTTTAACTCGCAAGGTCAGTCCCTCCACTGGGACTCCGTCGCGGCCGACCCAGCGCGGAGCTCTGGTCTGCACGCGCTCGTAGGCAGAAACCGGGGTGACCACTGGATCTCAACATCCAGCCCGTCGCCCGGCCCCGCATACTTACTTGAATGTGTCGCGGCCGACCAAGCGCAATGCCATGGTCTACGCGCGCTCGTAGGCCGGCTGGGGTGACCACAAGTGTCGCCCAGTCCGGCATCTTTGCTTGAAGATCTCACAGGAAAAAACACTGGAGAAAACTACCTAAAAAATGTCTTTTTCTTAAAGAAAAAAGTCTTGCCAGGACCAAAAGATCCCAGCAAGGAACTTAGGTCCTTACTCCTGACTAGACAGAAAAAAACTGATTCCCTGTAGCAGAGAGAGGGAGGATATACCCTCAGGGACTGCCCCTAAGGTGGAGCCAGAACGTTTTGTCTTTCTGCCTAGTCCTACTCCTGCGGAGACAACATAACCCAGCTCTTGAGAATCAAGAAGACTACGTCTGTCAATGAGCGATAGAGAAAGCAAAGTTTAATAACATTCAATTACAATATGACTTGTAATGTAATTTGTGTTGCAAATAATATGCTAAATTATTATTTTTCTTTTCTCTAATTTTTTTTTTTCTCACGAGAGTGGAGTTACCCTTTAAGAGGCCTTTTTATAAAGCAGTGAACGTGACCTTCACCAAACTTTCTGTGGTGGAGAATCAATCACTGTCATTTACAACACATGGACCTGAAAGATTAACCTGTACCAGTGGCGTACCTAGAGCATTTGGCACCCGGGGCGGATCCTATATCTGGCGTCCCCCCCCCCCACTTTAAAATGTAAAAACACCCGCGAAAATTTGTAATGTCTCCAAGAATATTTATTGCACAAATTTCCCAGCCCCCCTATCACAGTGCCCTTTGCAGTCTTCCCCTCCCCCCCTGTCTCTCTAATCACAGTTCCCCCTTTTGCACTCTCTGCCTCCCCTGCACAGTCCTACCTTTGGCATAGACAGTTAGCTAATACTATTATCAATGTGTTTAAGTTTGAGTAAGAGATTGGAGACATGCTAAAGGAGATAGTCAGAGACTGAGGACATGATGCAAGAGATGGTAAGAGACTATGGACCTAAAACAAAAGAAATCAGATACTGAGGACATGATACAAGAGATGGTCAGAGACTGAGGACATGATACAAGAGATGGTCAGAGACTGAGGACATGATACAAGAGATGGTCAGAGACTGAGGACATGATACAAGAGATGGTCAGAGACTACGGACCCAATACAAGAGAAATCCGAGACTGAGGATATGATACAAGAGATGGTCAGAGACTTCGGACGGGATACTAGAGATGGTCAGAGACTGCAGACAACACACAGGAGATGGTCAGAGACTGAGGACATGATACAGGAGATGGTTGGTCAGAGACTGAGGACATGATACAAGAGATGGTCAGAGACTGAGGACATGATACAAGAGATGGTCAGAGACTGAGGACATGATACAAGAGATGGTCAGAGACTGAGGACATGATACAAGAGATGGTCAGAGACTGAGGACATGATACAGGAGATGGTCAGAGACTGTGGACATGATCCAAGAGATGGTTGGTCAGAGACTGAGGACATGATCCAAGAGATGGTTGGTCAGAGACTGAGGACATGATCCAAGAGATGGTCAGAAACTAAGGACATGATCCAAGAGATGGTCAGAGACTGAGGACATGATACAAGAGATGGTCAGAGACTGAGGACATGATACAAGAGATGGTCAGAGACTGCAGACATGATACAAAAGAAGGTCAGAGACTGCAGACATGATAGAAGATAGAAGAGCATTAGGGGGGCCGGAGAGCACAGGGCAAGCAGAGAGCACTGGAGGAGCTGAAGGGCGCGGAGGGGGACTGGAGAGAATTAAGAGGGGTTTGAAAAGCATTGTAGGGGGGTTGGAAGGCGCAGGGGTGGAGAGCACTGGGGGGGCAGGGAAAACCAGGGGGATGGAGAGCATGGGGGGAACTAGAACTCACTGAGGGGGAGGCAGGGAGCACAGGGGGGTGGAGAGCACTGGGGGAGCCAGAGAGCATAGGGGGGAGATGAAAAGCACTGCGGGGAGCTGAAGAGCACTGGGGGGCTAAGGAGCACTGGGGGGGGGGGGGCAAGAGCACTGAGGGGTTAAGAGCAGGGGGAGTGTTAAGAGCAGGGGGGTGTTTAGAGCACTGGGGGGTGTTTAGAGCAGGGGGGTGTTTAGAGCAGGGGGGTGTTTAGAGCGGGGGGGTGTTTAGAGCAGGGGGGGTGTTTAGAGCAAGGGGGGTGTTTAGAGCAAGGGGGTGTTTAGAGCAGGGGGGTGTTTAAAGCAGGGGGGGTGTTTAAAGCAGGGGGGTGTTTAGAGCAGGGGGGGTGTTTAGAGCAGGGGGGTGTTTAGAGCAGGGGGGGTGTTTAGAGCAGGGGGGTGTTTAGAGCAGGGGGGTGTTTAGAGCAGGGGGGGTGTTTAGAGCAGGGGGGGTGTTAAGAGCAAGGGGAGGGGGGGGGGCTGGAGAGCACTAGGGGGCCAGCAAGTTGTATAGGAGAGAGGATGGGACAGCTGCATATAGATGATTTGATCTTTACATATTCCTCCTGCTGCCGCTAACTGACTGCAGGAGGGAGAGGAGAATCGGCCATTCAACGGCAGCAGGAGAAATACAGAAAGATGAATCCCTCTATATCCAGCTGTCCCATCTCCTCTCCAGTCCAGACAGTCACACAGAAGGAGGCTGCTCAGTGCTCACCTTCTTCCCGCCGGCCGCCACCCCCGCGAGCAGCGCGGATTAAAGGAGCTGCAGCTCCTTCACACTGACTGATATTCCGAGCAGCCTGACACCCCCCCCCAGTGCGTGGCACCCGGGGCGGGCCGCCCCCCGCCCCCCCCGTTAGTACGCCACTGACCTGTACAGCAGCCTATTTCAACCAGGGTGCTCAGGTACCCTGGGATGCCTTGAGGTTTCTTCAGGGGTTCCTAGGCAAAATGCCTAAACATTAATCAAAAATTGTATACAAGCCAGGAAATGGATCAAGCCTGCCTTTTAGTTACACAAAGCCACAGGTTTTCATTATGCACTACGACTTTCTAGACACTGGCATCATATCAACTAATGACATCATCAGTTAATAAGGAGGATCCTTGTTTGACCCTCCTGTGCCCGTCTTCCTCAGCACTGAGGTTACATTAGCTAACTGATGGAGAGAAATTGAAGGAGAAGAGAAACATTAGAATACTAGTCCATACCAGTGTGCAAAAGTGTATCTGCTTTGGAAGAATTAAAAATGTGCTTAAGTGCAAGTGAATGGTGGCGCAGCCTTTTTTTAATGGAAATTTTTTGTAGTAATTAAAATATGTGCATGCAGCTGTTGCCCTCAGTATGAACTGCCACCTAGTGGTAGTGTTCCATAAGATACAAAAAAGTGCTAATGTGTAAGTGAGTGTTGGTGCTGCCTAATTGAGGTAGTATCTTGTAATAAATATATTTTGTGTCAAAATTGATATATTTAAATGCAGATCATACAATCTAAATAAATTCTAATGTGCAATAAATAAATAAAAAATAATAATTTATGCTGGTTAGTGCGCAGCCAATATAAAGTTCATGAAAATAAATAAATACTATACTATATTCATACTATATTCATAAAGCCAAATATAATTTAAAATAAATTAGTGTGAACTCTACTGTTACACAAATAGTGCAAAGTGCCAGTGCACAATATATTAACAACAAGGGACCCCTTGTGCTGGGGTGCCTTTAACCAAACAGTGACCACTTAGTGGACAAAAATAAGCTTTTGCATGATATTCCAGTTGGAGTCCTTAGACAAATTGCTACTGTTCCTTTAAAATGCAATATATTCAGTGTTGAGACTGTGATCTCAAGACCAATTCCTTATTATATTTCCAGGTACAGGAACGCACCCCCTGATGTGCGGTGTTCAGTGCTCTCACTCCTGCTGCCCCTTATGGGGTTACACTCACCAGATTCAAAGCCCCTGGTAGGGGTAACCAGCTTAGGTGTAGTTATCAATCCCATGAGTGGCTCCTCTCCCCGCGCTGTCTCTGGCTGCTCCAGATGATGTCAGTGTGACGAAACGCATAGGGCGGTGTCAAGCGTCACTTCCGGTTTTCGTCCATGGAATGCAGACACATTCCCAGACATCCTGCTTGTATTAGATCGACACTAATAGCTGTATACCTTAATGTAAGTGTTTTATTTATTAAATAGTACCAATCTTAAGATACTGCACTACGGAGATTTCATTTTTATATATATGAGGAACTACCCTCCTTGAGAGACAGCGCGGGGAGAGGAGCCACTCGTGGGAATGATATCTACACCTAAGCTGGTTACCCCTACCAGGGGCTTTGAATCTGGTGAATGTAACCCTCATAAGGGGCAGCACAAGTGAGAGCACTGAACACCGCACATCGGGGGTGTGTTTCTGGACTTGGAAATATAATAAGGAATTGGTCTTGAGATCACAGTCTCAACAGTGAATATATTGCATTTTAACAGGAACAGTAGCAATTTGTCTAAGGACTCCAACTGGAATATCACGCTAAAGCTTATTATTGTCCACTGTGTGGTTAAAGGCACCCAGCACAAGGGGTCCCTTGTTGTTAATATGTTGTGCACCGGCATTTTTTGCACTTTGCACTATTTGTGTAACAGTAGAGTTAACACTAATTTATTTTAATTTATATTTGGCTTGATGAAAATAGTACGTATCAGTATTTATTTATTTTCATGAACTTTATATTGGCTGCACACTAACCAGCATAAATTATTTATTTATTGCACATCAACACTTATTTAGATTGTATGATCTGCATTTAAATACATTTAAATACTGCGTTTTTGTGGTAGGCTGGATATGCAGCTGCAAAATCTCCACTCAGTAGTCATGTAGAGATGTGTTGAATAACCAGATCCAACTCTCCAGACTCATCACTGTGGGCCTGTCAGCTTCAACATACAGATATATACACACTCAATAAGATGTTCCTGGAGTGGTGGAATGTATATGACAGTATGAAGGTGTTGTGCTGAAGGGACAGGTGTGAACAGTGATAGAGATGGTAAGTACTTGATAGGTTGTTCAGGAGAGTACTAGATGGTATTAGGTAGAGTGCAGATAGGTTAGTAATCGAGTATGGTGACAGGTGGTAAGGACAGCAGATGACAATTACAGGATAGACTAACCCAGTGCAAGGATAGATGGTAGTAGGCTCAAGAACTAGCAATCTATGTAGCAGTGCAGATGATAGATGGTAGTAGACTTAAGAGCAAGCAATCTATGTAACAGTGCAGATGATAGATGGTAGTAGACTCAAGAGCTAGCAATCTATGTAACAGTGCAGATAGTAGATGGTAGTAGGCTCAAGAGCTAGCAATCTATGCAACAGTGCAGATGATAGATAGTGTAAGTAGGTTATGGAGGATTCCCCTGTGGGGTACTTATCACTAGTAAATGTTAGTAGTAGAGGGGTCCAGTAGAGAGGGGAAGATCCGGTAGCGAGATACAGGGATCAGTAGCGAGGTTCCGGTCTGCTCCAGGTAGAAGCAACCAGCTGGAGGTTCCGACAGCAAGACAGGCTTGAAAGCATGTGGATACACAAGGCAGGTTGAACGAACGATGTGAGTGAGAACGCCGGTGTTCTAAAATTTTCTCGGACCCGTGAAAAAATCGGACCTCGTCACTTCCGGTTATGGGAGTCTCAAGTGCGCATGCGCACAAGACATTATCTTGGTTTGGTAAACTTACAACACATAGCGGGCAGTTGAATGAGAGGAGGCGGGGCTGAGGTTGGACGGAAGACACCGCCGCGTCATCTGCAGAGCTGAATAGAGGAGGCGGGACGGAGGTGCAGCCGTGTAATAAATGCAGGACTTTAGCGACTCCTTCTGTTTTATTATCTTTAGTAATTATCGTATTATTTATCCTTAGGATTTCATTACATTTAATATTTCTTATTTTGTATTATAGAAATACTAAATGTAATGAAATCCGAAGGATAAATAATACGATAATTACTAAAGATAATAAAACAAGGAGTCGCTTAAGCCCTGCATCTATTACGGCCGCACCTCCGTCCCGAGTCCTCCGCCAGCTCTGCATATGTGCCTCCGTCCCTAATGTCTCGATGACGCGGAGGTGTCCTCCGTCCTCCGTCGCACCTCAGCCCGCCTTCTCTCAATCAGCTGTCCGCTCTCTGTTATAATTTTTCCAAACCTCGAAAAATGTCTTCTGCGCATGCGTACGGACGACCCCTATCAGCTGTTTTGTGATGCTCTGTCACCGGAAGTGACGAGGTCCGATTTTTTCACGGGTCCGACAAAATTTTACAACACCGGCGGTTGAAATAGCCGCTCTGCGGCGCTCAGCGATGACATCATCTGTCTTAAAGGTGTATGCGTACCACCTAGTAAGAAAGGTGGGACGCATATTTGGAAGGAAATAAATTATTAAGGGTACCAGAGGTACCAGAATCTTACAGTTAGGCAGCGCCAACACTTACTTGCACATTAGCACTTTTTGTGTGCTTTGAAAGAATAAATCACCTCTAAAGTTGGGTGTCCAACGTGTAGATGTTGCTGCATTATGTAAAGCTATTAGAATAGTTACATTTTAAAATGGGGTGCCTCAAGACTGTCCATGATTTTAAAGAGTGCCTTGAGATTGTCTATAATTTTAAAGGGTGTCTTGAGATTGTCTATAATTTTCAAGAGTGCCTTGAGATTGTCTATAATTTTAAAGGGTGCCTTGAGATTGTCTACAATTTTAAAGGGTGCCTTGAGATTGTCTACAATTTTAAAGGGTGCCATGAGATTGTCAATAATTTTAAAGGATGCCTTGAGATTGTCCATAATTTTAAATGGTGCCTTGAGATTGTCTACAATTTTAAAGGGTGCCATGATATTGTCCATAATTTTAAAGGGTGCCTTGAGAGTGTCCATAATTTTTAAAGGGTGCCTTGAGATTGTCCATAATTTTAAAGGGTGCCTTGAGAGTGTCTATAATTTTAAAGAGTACCTTGAGATTGTCCATAATTTTAAAGGGTGCCTTGAGATTGTCTATAATTTTAAAGAGAGCCTTGAGATTGTCCATAATTTTGAAGTATGCCTTGAGATTGTCTATAATTTTAAAGGATGCCTTGAGACTGTCCATAATTTAAAGGGTGCCTTGAGATTATCTATAATTTTAAAGGGTAACTCAACTAAAAAAAGTTTGAGAAACACTGCTGTACGGAATGTTTGCTTGTTAATATGTCCCTAAATAGTTTAAAACTCTCCAGTGGGGACAGATACAACCATGAGAATCTGACAGGGGTATCCAAAACTAAAAAAAGTTTCTCTTAAGATACACTTTAAAGGGCTTTATTGTAATTTAATAGCTGTAAACCCGTTTAGCACAGAAATGGAATAAAGCAGCAACTTATTCCACCATGCGTCTTGCCAAACAGTTTAAATGACCTCCACTTAGTCAACTGCGAGTGAAAAGCACTTGTCAGCTTTTAGCCTAGACTGTAAATTGGACTCTCTGCTGCACAGACACAGTTACCTAAAATTATATTACACTTTACCCATAAAAAACATGTGGTTGTAGTGGCACAGAATACTAAGCACACCTAAATACAGTAGTTTCATATAATGTCACTATAATTAGGATGGGGTTCTCAAGTTAAACTTTTTCCACTTACTCACAGAAGGGAAGAATTCTGTGACCTACAGCTTACAGCCAATATCAATATTATATACTGTGAAATTTAGCTTCAAATGGAGAATTTTACAAGAGACTCAGTCCTCTCAGCAGAATGCATTTATGGCTTTTTTGCCCACTTTTTTCATCCAAATGTCAAAGTAACACAGTGTTCTGCTTCTGCAGGAGTGATTTAACACAACAACAAACTCAAAAGTCTTTTAGCCCCCTGACTATTTTGTCACACAGCTCTGGCTATTGCTTCTTTTGACAGAGCTGCCCCAGTATCACCCTCTCTGCTTAGCTAGATCCTTCAGTCATCAGACTGGAGCTGTTGTCTGCTCACATATAGAATATACATAAAAATGCAGAACCTAGTCCTGCAATAGGTGGACTTTACTGGCAATAGCATGAGACCAACACAATTTTGTTTCTATAAAAATATAAAATATTTTATTTATACATACATTTTAAAACCGGATGTTTGCAAGACATCCTGAAATACAGAAAAAAAACATTAGAATGATATATGTGACATATGAATACAAAATATGGCCCTTATGCAACACCTGCCTCGCTTGATACACCCTGGGTTACAGTACGCCAAGAAGGTGTCTGTATATTGGGTCGCCTCCGCTGGTCAACGCATTTCACCTTAACGCGTAGCTTCCTTAAGACCCATATTTGAGGAAATCATATTCTGCTAAACACAATAAGCATAAATTACATATATACATTAGTGCATTTGCATGGTTCATTTAGATTTAAATATACATTCAAAGTAGAGTATACTAATTAGTCGACATACCCAAAAACTTACAGCAAGTACAGCTGGAACCGTTAAAGGTCACAAATAATTGGTCTTTTGGGCAGACACAGGGATGGCAAATTATCTCACCCACAGAAGCTGCATTGCCTGAAGGCAACTTAAAATTCTGGTAACGAAGAAGGAGAAAGACAGTAAGCGCCACCTAAGTGTAGTAATACAGACAATTTATTGTCACACAAGTAATTAAAAACTCACAAGATGTAAGTAGGTAATAAGCTCATCAATGTAGGTAGGCAGGGGGGCCGTTCCAATCTATCCCTTTCCTCTTTATCCACGCCGTCCACGGAGCTACGTGTTTGTCAGTCCAGCTCTTGCGGTTGTCCCATGCACCTGGAAGCAAACCAGCGTGGACCGCAATCGGAACTGACGTCACCAGAAGACGAAGAGGCCGGAACAGTCGGGTGGGCAGAGGATGACAGAGAATAGCAGGCTACATGCTCAGAGCAACAGCTCCTTCTACAGGCCTCAAGAGGAGAGGTCGCTCCGAGCACGTAGCCTGCTATTCTCCGTCATCCCCTGCCCGCCCAGCCGTTTCCGGCCTCAGTGTTCGGACATGGCCTTGGCTTATGTCAATCACCAGGGGGCACAAGAAGTGTCTTAGCGGCTCTAGAGGTAACCAGCATTCTAAGGTGGGCAGAAAGGTTCATTCCAGTCCTCTCCGCCATGCCCAGGGTGGAAAACTGGCAGGCGGATTACCTCAGTCAGCAGGTGTTGGACCAAGGGGAGTGGTCCCTTCTTCCAGAGGTGTTTAATCAGTTGTGTCTCAGGTGGGGCATCCCCGAGGTGGATCTGTTGGTGTCCCGGCTCAACAGAAAGGTGCAGAGGTTTGTGGCTTGGTCAAGGGATCCTCAGGCGGATGCCACGGATGTGCTGTAAGCCCTGTTGGGTCAGTATCGTCTGATTTACACCTCCCCTCCTCTCAAGCTTCTACCAAGACTTCTACGCAGAATCGAGGCAAAAGGGATTCCGGTCATCTTAGTTGCCCCTCTACTGGCCTTGCTGGGCTTGGTACGCCGATCTGGTACGGCTGGTCGCCGACGTTCCTTGGAAGCTTCCTCTCAGGGAGGATCTGCTGTCCCAATCCTCCATCCTGCTTTACAGTCACTGGCTTTGACGGCTTGGCTGTTGAATGCCAGGTGTTGATGGATAGAGGTTTGTCGGAGTCGGTGATTCCAACACTGTCAACGCTAGGAAATCTACTTCTAGGAAGAGCTACCATCATACGTGGAAAACGTACATTGCGTGGTAAGTCTCTTGGGGTTCATCCTTGTCTTTTTTCCATGGCTCGGATCTTGACCTTCCTTCAATGGGGGGTTGAGCAGAAACTGACCTTGAGAACTATCAAGGGTCAGGTGTCGGCCTTAGCAGTCTTCTTTAAATGGCCCTTGGCCACATACTTCTTGGTGCGTACTTTTATTCAGGGAGTTATGCACTTGCCCCCCTCCAGTGTGGCCTCTGTTTCCATCTTGGGACCTCAATTCGGTGCTCTCAGTCCTCCAGAAGCCTCCTTTTGAGAATCTTTGGGAGATTCCCCTGCTTACGCTGTCCCAGAAGGGGGCCTTTTTGGTGGCTTTCATCTCTGCGCACAGGGTATCAGAATTGGCAGCGTTACCCTGTCATCCACCTTCCTTTGTGGTTCACAGTGATAAGGTGGTTCTTCGCCCCTGTCCGTCGTTTCTTACTCAGGTTGTCTCTGATTTTCATTTGAATGAAGACATTGTGTTGCCTTCCCTGTGTCCCAGGCCAAAACATCCGAAGGAAATTGCTTTGCATGCCTTGGATGTGGTCCAGGCAATTACCTGGCAGCTACAGTGTCTTTTAGGGAATCAGACTCACTATTTGTGCTTATGGATTGGCCTTGGAAAGGGTTGTCCGCTTCCTCTGTGACCATTTCCATATGGATCAGACAGATGGTGATTCAGACTTATTCCATTAAGGGTCAGGTTCCTCCTTTCCCTGTTAAGGCACACTCTACTCGGGTGCTCAGTGCCTCCTTGACCTTCTGTCATCAGGTGTCAGTGACGCAGGTTTGCAAGGTGACCACCTGGACGTCAGTGCACACTTTTACAAAGTTCTATATAGTGGATGTGTTGGCATCTGTGGATGCTTCCTTTGGACGCAAAGTTTTACAGGCTGCTGTTTGGAGGACCTGGTCCTCTTTGAGGGTGTATTGTTGTTTCAGGTGAGCTTTAGTTGTTTTGGTTGAGTTCCTGTTTACCTGGTTGGCTATGGTTAGCCTTGGGAGTTTCTTTTCACTCTTGTCACCCCTAATTTTTAACACTGCTTTGGGACGTCCCAATGGTTAAGAAGATCAGGAGCTGTGTCCGTCAATGAACGAAAGAGAAAATGGGATTTTTGACTTACCGTAAAATCCATTTCTCTCATGTTTATTGACAGACACAGCACCCACCCCTCTGTGGAGTTGCAATTCTTCTGACACTGCTTGTAACAAAACTGAGTACCTATAGCAGGGAAAGGGAATATACCCCATGGGACTGCCCAAAGGCATAGCCAGACTTTTTTTCTGCTTAGTGTCTCACTCCTGTAGGGGGCAGTATAACCCAATGGTTAAGAAGATCAGGAGCTGTGTTAGTCAATGAACATCAGAGAAATAGATTTTACGGTAAGTCAAAAATCCCTTTTTTTTGTAGGCAACACCCACCTGTCTCCAATAATTTCACACCTGTTAAGGGACCCCTTTCCCTGCTAAGGCCCGGTTCACACTGGTGTGACATATGCTCTGACTTTGAGAGCATATGTCGCATGACGTGTATAAAATCAATGGTTCCCTATGAGAGCCATGTTAACTGGTTTGATACAAGTCAGTCTGACTTTGAAAAAGGTTTCTGTACTACATTGGTCCAACTTTGGTCCACTTTCAGTCCATTCAATATCATCGAAGTTCAGTCAAAGTCCGATCATTGGTGTGAACCCAGCCTGAAAAAGGCATCTTTACACTGTTGAAGATGTCTTAAAATCTCTAGATACAGTGCTATGGCGCAGGTTGAATTAGGCTGTCCAAAAGGACCATATTATTCACAACAGTAAGCATAGCTCCCAACTGTCCCTTATTTGGACGACTGTCCCTTTTTCGAGATCATCCCAAATAGGCTACATTCAACTTTTTATTAACCCTCTATAATCCTACGTTTGTTGTTTTAAAATCCTGCATTAAATAAAAACAGAGGTAAAAGAAATACTTATTAGAACTTTGTGGTCTGTGTATAAGGGGCCGTGGCAGGGACAGGTCCTTTGCCTACCTACTGTGCGCTAAAAGGTGTTCCTCATCATTTCAGAAAATGGGGAGGTTTGCGGTAAGTGGACCTGTACTCGGAATAAAGAGAGAAGAGCAAAAGTTAAATCCAGTGCCTTACCCTCCAGCTGCTCCCCCAGCTAATGGTGTGTATACTCAGATCCTTCCCCTTATTTTTTTTTCACAATGTTCATACAAGGCAAATAAACTCTGTTTGGAAAGCTCTTAGTTCTGCTTGAAGCAGAACAGCTTACTGTACTGTATATGCACACTCTAAATTGTAAGCATAAACAGGACCAGGCAAATCACGCTTCCGATGATGTCATTTCTATGCCGAAACGCGTCAAGCTGTAATGCACGCTGCCTCGCTCTGGGCCCTTCAGTGAACCACACGCCAATTCCCCACTTCCAGGTACGGCGAGCACGGCGCGAGTCTCACATACAGACCCCGGAGAACAGCTGCGAGGCTTGGAAAGGTCTGTAAGGGCACCAGTACTTATTTTATTGCCAGTGACCTGTATTGCAGTGACTTCTGCAGTGTTTTTACTCTTAAGAAATTTTTATAACAAAAGGATTTTTTAACAGTCTACACGATGAGGAGCCTTTTTTCTTTTATACCCTGAGCAAAAAGGCGCAACTCGAGGACCCCCATGTACCATTAAGGACCAGGATCGTATGAGATCAAGCCTTATTGATTTCTGCTGGCGTATGCCAACAGGAATCCATGGGATCTGGTAAGTGAGCTATCTTACCATTCGGCACTCGAGGTAAAGTGGAGGGTTACACCACTACTGTACCAACATAAGCACTTTTATATGCACCTGTTAAACCTGTATGGAAAGGACTTTATTGCACTATTTGCACTTTCCTTCCCCCAAGCACATTCCTAACACGGACTATTTATAATAACCCTTGTATAATTTGTGAAAACTTATAGAAATCTATTGCACTTTATGGACATTTATAATTTTTTGCGGAATAATATATGAATTATTGCCAGCACATATATTGCACTTTATGGATGTCATATATCCACTCAGAGATTATTGTTGATTTATATTTGAAATTTATTAATCACAGATGATGACATTTTTTTATTGTTTCACACTTATTGTATAGAGAGGTGTTTGTTATAAGACTTAAAGGTGTACCAACATCCCTGTCAAACTGATTTTGATTTTGGGTGAGGCGTTCACTGGGTGACCACCTTTGCATGCTGTGGGGTGATGGAGACTTGAGACACCGAGCTTGTTTGTGCACGCTAATAAACTCCCCTGTATAATAATGTTGGTTCTCTAATCTATGTTTTTCTTTTTACATACAGGAACTTATAGGCAAAATTATTCATGATATAAACAATATACCCCTGAAGAAGCGGATCTCTGAACCCGCGAAACATGTTGGGTTATTACCCGGTGCCTTGTTTGTGAATCACCGGTCTCTGTATATTGCCTTTGCCGACTAGGCTATATGTGTATACAATTTGCTATACTGCTCTGTAACTTTTATGTTTCATGTTTATGTCTTGTCTTAATATGTACCTCTTTTTAATATAAGAATAAAGTATATATTTTTTATACATGGTGGTTTCCCATCAATATCTATAGTACCGTAAAAATCCCACTAGCCCTCAATCATCCTTTTTATTGTCTATTCCAATCTTTTCTCCAATCTCTCCACTTTCCCTTCTTTCTCCCCCCACCTGTCCCTTCTTCCCCCCCCCCTTTTCTTCCCCTCCCCCCTTTCTCATTCCCTTCCCCCCCCCCTTTTCTCCTTCCTTCTTTCCTTCCCTCTCCCGTTCCCATTCCTCTACTTTTCTTTTTCCTTTTCTTTTCTCCTTCCTCCTCTTATCTTCCCCTTCCTTTCCTTTCCTTCCCCATTTTTCCATACTCTCGTTTTCTTTTTGCTTTTTTTTTTTTCTATTGTACAAGCACAGCTTTGGGGCTGGGCCCCTACACCTGGGTCCCGCACAAACCTGGTCTTGCTCTAACTGTTTCACACTTATATTATTGTGACAAATTTCATTAACATATATGATTTATATGGGCACAAGGTAGCAATTACCTCAACACAGTTTTATAGTCACATTATATATGCAGTAGGGTGTTAGAGCCCTCCATCACCAGAGGATAGCGCAGTTTTTAATCATTCACCGTTTTTGTAACTATACCTATAGTTTGAACTAGCGGCTTTCCACTCTATACACAACCCTCCCAGAGGCTGATATCATATTTACAGGACCAGGCAAAGTCAGAGTTCATCATGAGTTCTATTTGCCTTCCAATTTGTCCCTTCCCTTCTTTCCTTGCCTGCAGCTAGGAGATGTAATATACTGTATATGCATGTAGGCAGGCTGCCTACTCTTGGCTAGTTAGTCTACCTGGCTGCTCAGGTTGGAAGGGAAGGGGTTGATGCTAGTGCCTCGTTCCCTTGTGTGTTTTCCTCGGTGGTCCAGCCTCCCTCCTGTGTGATATGAAGGAAAAAGGTTCAGATCGGGGGGGGGGGGGGGGCTAGAACAGGCTTGGGATGCACTTACAGGGACTCCAAATTATGTTCTAAGAAGCTTGTTGGAACGCCAACCCATTGCAATTTTTTGTTTTTTTGTGCTGACCCCAACAATTGACTGACAACTACACACTAGTAAGGGGACTAGAAGAAGGACTCTCCCAATCTGCAGTTCAGAAGATAGAAGACTTTGGGCTGGTGTATCACATCACTGTGGATCGTAAGTGAACATTTGGGCCATTTGGGTTTGTTTTGATCTTTCAAATCAAAATAAAGGATTAGTTAGTGAAGGGTGTAATGTTTAGGGTGGGAGAAACACCCTGAGATCATCTTTTAAACAGGAAAAGGAATTATTGCAACAAAGAAGAAGCTTCTAGGGTAAACCTTCATGTGTGAGATCAAAGAAACAAATTCTACAGACCTTCAACTTTGCAGTAAGACGACATGGTTTTTGGAACATCTGTACTGCAGGAAACTAACAAAAGCACACTCTTTTTTTATACAGGCTTTTTTGGGTAATTTCAACAGACATCACTAATTCATGGATTCCTCATACTTAATTAATTGTCTGTGATTTTTTTGTCAAAATACCACACCACCTTACCCAAGCCCCTACCTGAAATCAGCATAACTCAGCAATGGCGAACCTATGGCACGCGTGCCACGGCTAGCACGCAGAGCGCTCTCTTTGGGCACATGAGCTAAATCACCGGATCGCTACCCGGGTCACATGACCTCTAGCTGGGCCGCCTGTGATGGGTGTGCAGTAGACCAAAATCTGCCTCATGCCGAGTCTGCAGCCTCTCTCCTCAGAAATATTGCAAGTATGTACAGCGAGGAGAGGAACCGTGGATCATCGACTGCAGCATGGAGCCCTCACAGAGAAGGTAAAGGGGGGACCGAAGGAGGGGAGTGAGGGAGACACCAACTGGACAGGATAAGGCTGAAAGATAAACTGTAAAAGGTGAGCACAGGGACCAATGGGAAGCTTTATACCAGGAGGAGGACAGAGAGACGTGTGCCCGGGGAGTCAGACCATGAACCCTGAAATATGTACTGTCAGAGCTGCAGAGATGGACAGACTGCTGGGAGGGATGAGAAGGGACTGAAATATTCCCTGCTGGGGAGAGCAGAATAGAGTTCTATTGACGAGTGTAATATAGTGAGAGAGTGCTCAGAGACTGGAAAGTGCAGTAAAGAGTGCTTATTGACTGTCCTACCAGAGATTGCAGTACAGAATGCTCAGAGATTAGAGAGTGCAGTACAGAGTGCTCAGAGATTGGAGAGTGCTGTACAGAGTACTCACTGCTGCCCCAGGAGGAATGAGATTACTAGGAGCTCAGAGCAGGGTGCACAGGTGAAATGCACAGGTGAGATGGGAGGCGGCGCTGCACCTGCCGGGGAGGGCGGGGAGTCCCAGAGGGGCACTTACTGTAGCAGACCGCATGTGATCTCCTCCCGGGGATCAGAAATATGGTGGGGTGAGCAGAGTTCTGTCCCCCCCTCCTCTGGATGCAGTCATGTGACCTCTTACATGCCGCTCTGTACACCTGTTGCAGTTTGGGCCCTCGGGCTCAAAAAGGTTTGCTGTCACTGACCTAACTGGTTAATAGGGTAGGTTTTGTTGTAGATACCTATTTTGTTCTGTGAGCACCTTACACAGCACCTCCACTGCAAACTTATCAGATTTTATTTTTTATCAAAGGTTCATATATTATACAGTCCTTGTTTTGCCTGGGTAGGGTGAACATTGTAAAAAAACTCATCATAAGTAAATGGCTCAACTTTCCTAAACGACCAGAAACACATGATATTTACTATATCTTTCATTAGACCAATAGTCCCTCATACACAGGTTGGTATATAGAATATTTTACAGCTTTTAAACACATATGAACAGTAGAAGACAAGGACATTCTCCAATTGATGATTTATGTTGACAAGAACTTATTTAATTTAACATAAAGTTTATATTAAGGTCATTTTGTTACTTCTGTATTGTTTGAAAAAAAAAAAAATCATTGTAAAGCTAGAAATCTTTTACTTTCACTTTTAAAATAAATATTATATTATAAATAAATTACTATATTTAAATCTATTGGGAACTTACCAAATAGAGTAAAAAGGTCATACTATAGATTAAAAAGCAAACAAGTTATACTATTCATGACTGATGTGGCAATGGTTGCATATGTTGCATTACAAAAAAGGGTCATGCCCTCTCACAACATGCAACATAAGTGGACCCTTTAAAATATTGGTTACATCAGCCTTTACAAACCGGGGTGCCTTTAGTGCTCGTTCATAATAACGGCAAGGGCTACCATTCCTCTGAAAAGCGATCCAACAGCAATATGTTGTCTGCTAACTGTCTGTTTTATCCCCCTCAATGCAGCATCACTGGGAATTTTCAGTGCAACCCCATTCACCTGAGGGGTATACTTCCAGCTGCAGGCCAGAGCATGTGTTTGTCTGGGACTGTTGCCACTACAGCTAAAAGGGGAGCAGTTGGGGATGGTAAACATGCACCTCAACCATGTGGTTTTACTGTCCCCAACCTCACATGTGGACAAGGCCTTGGTTTACAAGGCCTTGGTCTATTCACTTCAATGGGCTTCCCTACTCACAGAAACACAGAGAAAGTTCCTTGACACCTTTCTTTTTAAAACGCTCAGCACTGAAAATGCACGGCATTTGCCAATGCGTGGGGGTACCATTAAAAATGAATGACAATCCCACGAGGGTGCTAAAGATTTTACATGTGTTCCTCAACATGCAGTAATGTGAACCAAGCCTTAGACTAAGGTGCCTTGAGACTGAAAATACCTTTCAATTATTAGATTATTGAGCTCACCTCTACATGTATATATAAAAAAACTCAACAAGACTATGGTTTGCTTTAATACAATTGAAAAACATAGAAGATACTTTTGTTATTACATTTGGCTCCAAGCTTTGGGTATTTGAACAAGACCTAAATGGAAGAAATTCAATAAAAGTGGTATAGAAGGTAATTAGGGATCAGGTGTAAGTCCCCAGTTTCATATCTAGGAAGTAATATGAAGCAATATACTAGAGGAACACCAATAGCTTCAGAACACAACGTACTGTAACAATAAATTCACAATTCCAAAAAGTTTCTGTATTAAAAAGGTTATTATTAAAAAAAAAAAACGTAACTCAGCTGGGTATCGCTATACACTCTTAGGAAACAAACATATACATACTGTACTTTGCAAAGAGAAAATCATGTTTAAAAAATATATATCTTTTTAGGGTTTAACAAAAGAAACATACTGTAGCTTAAGTTAAATGGTATTATAGCTACATGCTGTTTTCACACCTGCACTGGATGCCTATGTGACCTCATTTTTTACAAAAAAGGGCTCATTAATGAATGGATAGTAATCCCCCTGTCTAGTGTTAGCACACAGCTTCCTCCTGACACCCTGCTGAACAATGCAATAGAAAACGAAAACACTATACAATGGTTCAGCCAGGAATACATACCTAAAATGCAGAAAGACTAAGAATAAGTAGAAAGACTCTCCTTCATGTAAGCTAACATGATAAGAAATTATTTGGGAGTAAAAACTCACGTCTAAATATTAACAAGGAGATTATTTGCCTTTTCAAATTGTAAAAAAACAAAGGATTATGCAGTGCATTCCATTGTATTAAAGTGAATGCGAAAAGTAAACTGTGACTCCACTTTTGCTGAGAGAAATCAAGCAAACATCTGCAGGTCAATTACATGTCGAGTAAGGATTGCAGCGAAAGTGTGTTTTATCTACTTGAGAAAGATTAATACAGCGCTTGCTTAAAAATTAGTAAATAAAATGTGAAACCACATAAAAAAATAATAACAATAATGTAATATACCAAAAATATAAATGTGTTAAAAACACATATAAAAGTCCCACTACCTAACCGACACTCCTACCATACAGAGACAACTGTAGCCCTCGACAACATTCACTACTGCCCATGTGTATTACGACCCCTCTGAACTTCAGAATTTACGCACAATGCTGCTGCTGAACGTGCTCCAACTGATCACATCCCTGTTTCACCCTCAAACCATCCCAATGTGATGTCGACTAGGCTTTTGTCGTACATACACTCAGTAGGCTATACCTTGACTCTGCACCCACAACTAACAGAAAACGTATCTCTCATTAGCCCTCGGGCGCTATAAAAACATATGGAACCCACCTCGTTCCCTGGATTCTAGATACTACCTGATGCTATTTTCGTTTACTTTATTATTACTGTTTGTCGCATCACTTATGCATATCCCGTTTACTATTGTCCTCTGTACTATTACTTGGTATGTTTTATATTCTCAATAAAAAGGTTTGCAACAAAAAAAAAAAAAAAACACATATAAAGTGCTAACAGTGCTATATAGAAAGTGCTAAATTGCTATAATTCCAAATTTGTATATAAGTGTAGAAAAACACCACAAGCAAATAATATAAATACAAAGATATATAAATATGTAAAAACATGCACTCAAAAAACTCTAATCAAATAACAATAAAATAATAACTAAAGTGTTTCCCAGTCAATGGAAAAGTCCAAAACCGTGCCAATGTGCTCAAATAAGGTGCTTGTTTTCTTAGTGCTGGAAGGCGCTCATCAGTGCAAGGTGCCACACTCCCTGCTTGCGCCCCTACCCACCAGAATTAGAGACCCTCTCTGGGTCATATGCAGCCTTAATGGTGAGTATGGAATCCTAGTATGCAGTCTGGGTATCACCCAGCAATAAACACTCACTTATCTACTGCTGTTCTGCTGGAAGTGACACCTGCTAAGTGGGAAGGTCTTTCTGCTATAATCATATGATCAGTTTCAGTGTTGTTTAAAGAAAAAATGATAAGATAAGAAGCAGTGAGCCCATGGCGCAAGAAAGAAAACACATGCGTTTACATGCTGTGTACAGGACACTACATATTTCTCAACGCTTTAAGACCTTTTAAAAAGTGTTAATGACAGTATTACTCTACTCTATAATAATTCACACTTTATGTTCTTTTTTAATAAGCCTAAAGTGGTTATAAACATAGACCGACTAAAGTAACTAGCCTCAGGTGATACAGAGGTTAAAGAAATCCTCCTACATACTGTAGGTTGTACCTGTTTATCTTCAGTCATTAAGACCATTTAAAGTACAGAATTTGCACAGCTTTTCCAAGCTTTCAGAGACAGCATAGAGAGGAGAACTGAGTGTAATCTGAGAAATTAGTGAAAGGAAGGGACACCCTCCTCTACACAACCTAATAGGAAGATATGCACAGCTGAGGCTGTCAATTACAGGCTGTGTGCTGGAGGCCCCCTTCTCTGTCCCCCTCAATCCTTTTGGTGTCAGCACAAGCTGTCAGTAATTACTTATACAGATGGAGCCAGCAGTGGAACCAGACAGCAGACAAATCAAATGCAGTGCTTTGAATTGAGGCAAGTACACATTATAGAAGGATATGCTTTATTCATTTTTCATGTCAGAGGTTAACAACCACTTTAAAGTAAACCTGTCTCTTTGATCTTTTAGAGCACAGTGATAAAATCCTGGGATAAGACCCTCCACTTACCTCCAACCCTTACCTTTAGGCTGGGTTCACACTAGTACGAATTGGATGCAGGTTTCCCCACATCCAATTGGCATGACAGTAGAGTGTGCCTGGCTCTCAATGGAGCTGGTTCACACATCTCTGTAGTGGCTGCGGAGCGTTTGCACAGGGGTTCTGTGCATCTTTGGCTCAGTTTCGGGTCCGAATCCAGGCAAAAAATTGGGCCTAATTCATCCCTGAAACGGAGAACAGAGATGCACCAGACCTTTGCTGTGAGCCACATCCATATAAGGTGTAAACCCAGCCTTACTGCATTTTCCCCCTGGATCCCTTGGAAACACCCATCATTTCTGGATGTCAGAAAGCATGCAACCAAGCCAATTGACTGAGTACTGTAACATGAGGTGGGGAGCAAAGCCTTCCTCAGAGTAAAGAACTTTTTTATTACCAATTATTTGTTCTACCAAAGAATCCATCCAGGCAGATTGACACCTATAATTGAGCTTCTGTTGACCATAGTAAGGTGTTACTGAAACGCATAAATGTGAAAGTGCTCCTAGGGGAGAGGACTGCCCTGTAGTTCATTTGACTACAGGGTTGCTACCTCAAAGTAACATTATTGTTGCAACCCCTGTTGCTAACCTCAAACAACATTATTATTTATTTCATTGAAATTATAATGGGGAATACAATTCTAAGCTTACTCACCGAGATTCCACTTTAAGCCAGTTGTAGTCACAGAACGACATGGAGATCCTACAGGAATAAGGCCGCACCATTTCCCTTCTCTTCCTGTTGCCACATTCAATTTGTGTTTCCCCTGTGGCAAACATCAAATGAAAACAAAGAAAATATTACACTTAAACTTGCCGATTTGCGTTTTCCATGTCTTATAGAACAATGTTACATATCACTGATACATGCACTACAAAGAAAGAAAGTGAAATGATTGACAGTTTTCAGCCTGTCAAATTAAGGAAATCATTTATAAGAAATCAGACAAAGAAAACTGGAGCAGTTGCCAATTGCGACCTGTCAAGTTTAATCTGAATGAAAGAAAGAAACTGGTTTTATTATCAACACTTCCACTTTTGTGCCATTTTTACTTACTCTAGCTTTCATAAAACAGCCCCTATGTGTTTTACCAAGGGGGGATTTCTCACTATTATTTGGTGTGTCCAGTCCTATAAATAACCTAATCAGCACACAAAGGGTCTGATACATCAATTTCTAGTAAACTGAGTAGTATTCCCACTGTAGTTATTATTCAGCATTGCTAATAAGAACTTCATTCATTAAACGGTATTAACAGAAAATTCCCAGGTGATGCTGAACAATAATTACAAGCGTTGTATCAACTGCAAGTAACTTAGGCAAGCAGCAAGCTTCAAGGAATAAAAAAAGCCTAAGAAACTAATTTTGATGCTTTCTGGTATTCATCATAAGGTACAAGATCTTGCCTGCAGCAAACCTCCTGAAAGTACAGATGGAGGTCCATAAAACTCCTATGAAAAAAACTTTTTGAAAGTTCATATTTGCATAAGGCTTCTCAAGCATGCAGCACTGCATTGCAGGACGAGCTGTGCCTACTCCAAAAGTCAGTGTATATCTGGAAACTCTGGTGTTTACTTTATAGAGGTTTGCAGTAATGCTACAGGTAAACTTTTGCACATCATTAGCATGTTTTTTTTTTTTTTACATTTTTTTTACAAGTCTCTTTTAAAATGTATGGTCATTTCTATTAAAGAGGTTGTAAACCCCAATTTTTTTTTCAACCTGCAAGAGAAACACATAATGAGCTAGTATGCATTGCATACTAGTTCATTATGAAATACCTTAGAACGAGCCCCCGCCGTGCCGCCCGCTTACCTGTATGACGGCGACATGTTCAGTCGCCCGTCTTCCGGGATCGCGGCATCCGGCCATCTAATTGGCAGGAGCCGCGGTGACGTCACTCCCGCGCACGCATGCGGGAGCCGACGGTCACGGCACGGGGCTCTGAAGGAACGGCACCAGCGGCCGTTCCTTTAGAGCGCATGCGTCAGTGACGTCACTGGCTGCATGTAAGGTAAATATCTCCTAAACGGTACATGTTTAGGAGATATTTACAGTACCTATAGGTAAGCCTTATCATAGGCTTACCTATAGGTACAACTTGCAGAGGAGGGTTTACTTCCTCTTTAATATGTACTGTATGTACATTTCTACTACAATATAGGTCTCATCTATAACAAATCCTATATTTCTTCAGGATCAGTACTGAATATTTATATTTTATTCAAGGGACAGTATAGTGGTTTTGTACATATTTGTTTTTGCCTTTACTATGGTCAAGACTAAAAATATAAGCTATAATTACTGCTGTGTTGCTTCGTTAGCTAACCACAGAGCTCTGGGAGTCCTTTGTGATGTATTTTAAGCCTGTTTGTAATGCCTGATTGGGCCTGTAGTGCCTGATTGAAGACCAGCATTCAAGTGTTAGCAATTAATTATTTCTTTGGTTTTGTAAAAGCTTTGATAGAGACTGCTTTGGTGCTGGTAATGTGGGTTTACATAAAGTGGAAGGAATAATAAGATAAAGAGGTTTACATCCTGCTTACAATGTAATTCTATTTCTGTGGTCAGTGCTTGATTCGAATTTCATCACGCAGAGAAGAACAATCGGAAACATACTTATAATCCATGCAAAGCTATTTGGTGAACAAACACAAAACTGGAAACTATCTTTTATGAACTGGCCAACACAATCACCATTTGGTTATGAAAGTTATGGAAGTTGTAAGTTTGAATTTCCCCAGGAAAAGTTACAAAACTGACAGCAAGATGGCAAAGAGCTCAAATTGAAAATAGAAGAGTCTTTGATAAACATCTGATGAATAGAACAGTTTTATGCAATTAGAAAAAAAGTTCTGCATTACCTACAGGGGTTGGACAAAAATATGGGAACACCAGGTAAAAGAACGAAAATCGTTACCTAATATGACGTTGGACCACCTTTGGCATCTAAGACGGCCTGAATTCTCCTGGGAATTGACAAATATAAATCTTGGATAGTGGATAATAAAATCTGATACCACTCATAATGCAAAAATCATTCCAGTTCTCGCAGATGCTAGAGGCAGAAAATGAGCCCAAAAAAATTACCATAGTGGCTCTATGATATTGAGATTCGGGGACTGTGGCGCCCAGGGAAGGTATAAGACTGCATCTGCATGCTCGTCAAACCACAATTTGACAACACCAGCTGTGTGAATCAGAGCATTTTAGAGCATATAAACTTTCCAAAAGTCTTTACGGACCTTGATTTTTGCACTGGTCCAAATCATTTGGTGGAGAAGGGATTATGGTGTGGAGTTGTTTTTTAGGGGTTGGGCTTCCAGTAAAAGGAACTGCTAAGTCATCAGCATACCATGACATCAACTTTGTGGGAATAGTTTGGGGACAGCCCCCTTCCTGTTCCAACATGACTGCGCACCAGTGCACAAAGCCAGGTCCATAAAGACATGGATGAGCGAGTTTGGGGTGGAGGAACATGACTTGCCTACACAGAGTCCTGACCTCAACCTGATAGAACACATTTGAGATGAATTAGAGCGGAGACTGCGAGCTAGGCCTTCTCACCCAACATTAATGTCTTGTCTGACCTCACAAATGCGCTTCTGGAAGACTCCAAAACCTTGTGGACAGCCTTCCCAGAAGAGTTGAAGCTGTTATAGCTGCAAAAGGTGAGCCAACTCAATATTGAACCCTACAGACTAAGACTGGGATGCCATTAAAGTTCATGCGGGTGTAAAGGCAGGAGTCTCAATACTTTAGACAATATAGTGTATAAACATCTGGTTTCTTGTAAACCTAAACCCATAACATAGAGGGGAGTGATTCTGTAGTCCTCTGGGTACAATGTAATCGATAACAGTCAGCTCAAACACACAGCTCAGGAAGTTATCAGCTTACAAGATTTCTGGCAAGATCTACTGGTATTTTTTGTAAATTTATCAAAAAGATATAGCAAAATTAATTCAATGATATGCTTAACTAACCAAAAGGGACCAAATAGGAGATGTGTGTTGTTAGGGTTTACATATATTTTAATTTCTCACTCAGGCTGTGTTTACACTGGTGCAAACACAGACATTGCATGTGATTCGCACTGCATTGCTGTGCAGATTATTATATGGTATTTATATAGCGCCGACAGTTTATGCAGCGATTTACAACTTGAGGGTAGACAGTACAAATACAATACACTTTAATACAGTAGGAATCAGAGGGCTTACAATCTAAGAGGGACTGTCAAGGGATACAAGAGGTAATAACTGTGGGGGATGGGCTGATGGAGAAAATAAAAGTACAGTTGTTAGGTGGTTGCCAGATAGGTTTTTCTGAAGAGATGTGTTTTCAGGAATTGTCTGAAGGTAGACAAAGTAGGAGATAGTCGGACAGATGGAGGTAGAGCATTCCAGAGGATGGGAGAAGCTCGGAGAAGTCCTGGAGGCGAGCATGGGAAGTGGTTACAAGGGAACTAGAGAAAATGGAGGTCCTGGGAGGAACGAAGAGAACGAGTTGGTTGGTATTTTGAGACCAGATTAGTGATGTAGCTGGGTGCCAAGTTATGGATGGCTCAGATGCGGTGTCTGTGTCATGCAAATTCAGTCATACAAACTGCATGGCTGAAATTGCATTGCATTCGCACCAAAATGGTGCAGAATCCTTTTTTGGTCCGCACTGGAATCAGATTGCATGGGAGTTCACACTCGATCCGTTTCCTGTACCATTTGACAGTTCGCACTGCGATCTGCGAACCAATCTGGAGTTGTCATTACTTTCTATAGACACCCACAGCGGTTTTGCAGAGGTCAGTGTGAACTGCCTGCGAGTGACATATGATGCGGCAATCTGCACTGGAATTGCGCTGGTTCCCACATCGCATATGTGTGAACCCAGCCTGACTCTAGCAATGAGACAACTCCTCTAAAATTTCAATTTTATTCTAACTGCCACAGTCCAGTACAATGCCAAATATTAGGAACATGCTCCCCCCAGATTGCCTTTATGAGGAAGGTGATTTTGACAATCAAAACTGACTGTAAATAGAAGCAGTGAAAAATATAAAACAGAAGAGCAAATTTAATATGGCTTCTTTTCACCTGCCTAACCTTTTTTCCAGTCCCTTTTTTCCCCCTCTGTAAAAGTCCATAGTATGGGCTTGTATGTATTATTCCTTTTAAAAAGTGTCCGTATTTAAAATTATAATCAATATAAAAAGCTGTCACTTGCCATTTGTGCTTTCAATATTTTTAGGATGAAAATTTGCAGTTCATGAATTGTTTGAAAAACACTGCTCCATATCAACCTGAGGTTTTACATGAATAATCTAGAAATAAATTGTTTCTTGTTTCCGTACTAACCTGTTGAGTCAACAATCTCTCACACAGCATTAGTCTCAGATGTGGAATCAAACAGTCACATTTAAAAACTGCACTGGCTCTTGCCCAGGGAAATTGCTGTTTGAATAGGCAATTTCCGACATGCCCGTGCTTTTAAATTCAACTTGTACAAACCAGTGCAATAGAACTGATTCCAAAGCACAAGAGGGATTATTTATAAAAGTCATGGTGCTGTACAACTGGGGCGAATCTAAATTTGATTGATGAAAAGATTTCCCAGTACCATTACCAAATAATTCAAGTCTTTCAGTAATAATAATTTAAAGCTTGCCTTCTATAACAAACTGCTGATGTGTCCCGATTTTTCCTTTTGTATACAGGACTGATTTTGAATAGGTCTGTGGTAAAGTAAGCATGTGGCTTAAAAACCTCTTTTGTTTTGTACTTCCTAAATAATTTTTAAACTACTTCAGAAGAAAAAATAAAAAAAAAAACTGCTAAAAAAAAATTAAAGGAACACTTTTTTTTATCAGAGTATAGCATCAAGTCAATTAAACTTCTGGGACATTGATCTGGTAAGTTAAGTAGCAAAGGAGGTTGTTAATCCATTTCAGCTGCTTTGGTGTTAATGAAATTAACAATGGGGCACTAGATGGGCAACAATGAGACAACCTCCAAAACAGGAATGGTTTTACAGGTGAAGGCCACTGACATTTTTTTCCTTACTCATCTCACAATGTTTTTCACTATTTTTTCATTTGGCTAGGGTCAGTGTCCCTACTGGTAGCCATTGCCAGAAGGTTTGCTGTGCCTCCCAGCACAGTCTCAAGAGCATGGAGGAGATTCCAGGAGACAGGCAGTTACTCTAAGAGAGCTGGACAGGGCTGTAGAAGGTCCTTAACCCATCAACAAGACCAGTATCTGCTCCTTTGTGCAGGGAGGAACAGGATGAGCACTGCCAGAGTCCTACAAAATGACTTCCAGCAGGCCACTGGTGTGAATGTCTCTGACCAAAGAATCAGAAACAGACTTTGTGAGGGTGGCCTGAGGGCCCAACGTCCTCTAGTGGGCCCTGTGCTCACTGTCCTGCACCATGGAGCTCAACTGGCATTTGCCATGGCCATTGAACACCAGAATTGGCAGGTCCGCCACTGGCGCCCTGTGCTTTTAACAGATGAGAACAGGTTCACCCTGAGCACATGTCACAGACGTGAAAGGGTCTGGAGAAGCTGTGGGTAACGTTATGCTGCCTGTAACATTATTCATCATGACCGGTTTGGTGGTGGGTCAGTGATGGTCTGGGGAGACATATTCATGGAGGGACGCACAGACCTCTACAGGCTAGACAATGGAACCGTGACTGCCATTAGGTATCAGAATGAAATCCTTGGACCCATTGTCAGACCCTACGCTGGTACAGTGGGTCCTAGGTTCCTCCTGGTGCACGACAATGCCCGCAATTTAGAGATTTCCCCTACAGTACTTTTTCAGTTGCTCGATGTACTCCCGCAGATGACCAGCATCATTCCACCCAATTCCTCTGAACCCAGATCCTCCTGGACCCACCTCAGCTTGTAAATGGTACTGAAGGAGATGCAGCACAATGATGAGCTCTTCTCTCCATTACTTTGGTTTCTCTTTTTATCAATATACTTTTTTGTCAGCACATGAACTGATTGGCTCTTTGTAATGCTTATATTGCAGCTCTCACTCAAGCCCTGCTGTACAAGGATTAAAAGAAGAAGGTACCAGGTCAAATGCAGGTACTTACACTGCATGCTACCCTTGCTGCTACCCATAAAGTCAAACCACCTGCCCAATCCTCCTGCCCTCTCTGCCCTTCACAGAATTTGTATTACTACAGTCCTACGATGCATACAGTCCTGCAATCACATTTTCCGAATGGGCAGTGGAAACCTGCTATTCAACTAATTCTTTGCCCATTTAGAGAACACGCTGCATTGTGGGAGTGTAGCAATAAAAGTTCTGTAAATGGCAGAGGAGCAAATACCTATAAAAGTGCTGTGCCAGAAATACTTAATCAATATATAAACAGGTGATATTGATGGTGTAATAAATATCAAAAGAGTCTAGAATAAAGTCCATAAGTGTCCAAATAAAGGTGAAAATAAGAAACTTCCAACAAGGTAGTAAAAAAACCAAGGATGGTAAGAAAATCAAAAAAATTTCTTCACAAACACCGCTGCGCATATATCCCACTACCGGCTAGATTGGTCTCTCACCTCAGCCACAGACCCATAAAGGGTCATAAAGGGTCAGAGATCGCATATATCAGCTGTAGCAGCCTGGGGATTATCCTCTCCTAGCTCTCTCGGACAGCCCAACATAGATCACTCAGGTGGGGATGAATGAACTCCAATCAAACTCAGAAATCGGTGAATTTATAAAACAAAGGGGACATATATAGTGCTCTCCGTCTGAATACCAATGTCTTTATTAGATATAGTAAAAGATACTCACATTTAGCGGCACTCAGATACACATGCAGCTGGGCCAAAGAGAAAGTACAACGTCAGGTACGCTTTCTGGGTTGCAATGCTTACATTTTTGTTTCAGTGCTTTACAGGTGAACGCCAGAAATGTTCTGACTTACTATGAATTTAGTCCAACAAGGTGCATGTCTCATGAACTTATTGTCACGGCACTGCCGCGTACTCACCTGCGTCTGGGCACCTGCGGCATTCTCGCAAAAAGAGTCTCGGTGCCAGCCGTCCTCAGAGACACCTCCTCCGGGTCTGCGGTGGTTCCTTCTCCTCCCCTCACCTCTGGGGACCGCAGCGGCACACTGTCGTGGCAACATGCGGTTCCAGTGTTTTACACAGAGGGAGAGAGGAGAGTTGAAGATCTGGTAAGGTCAGGTACTTTGGCGCAAATCAAGATGGCGCTGGGTCTCTGACCTCCCTTTATAGCTCCTGGCAGCCCCACCTACTGGTGGGAGGTGGCGGGTCATGTGATCCTGGCTCCCTATATAAACCAAGCACACCTTCCAGTCAGTGTTTGGTTATTTTCCTTGTTCCTGTGTGTCTGCTGTTGCTTTGCCTGTGTTCCTGGTTCCTAATCCTTTCTTCCTCAGGTTGATACTCCTTGATTACCTGCCAGACCTGACTCCAGAGTTGTCGATTTTACTTTCTCCTCTTCATTAAAGGCCTCCGTGCCACCACAGACCCTACGGGGCCCTGTTCCCACTTCCAGGGACTCCTGAAGGTTGTGATTGTAAGGGAGTGCTGTTCCACTGCAACTGGGTTCCCTCTCCACTGCAAGACCCCAGGTGGGTTGTGACACTTATCTATTTCCTCTGAGAGGAAAGACACTGTCTTCTTATACACAGCATATTTGCTTGCCCCTCCCCTCTGCTGTTCATTCACAGAAAGCTTTGTGTTCAGAATGGGTTTACCTCTGCTAATCAGGTCAGAACACTACATCCACCTGGGTCAGTCGAGAGCTACAAGTGTCCTTGGAATGCTCTTTATCTTGAGTCTACAGTATGTAGCAGGGGGGAAGAGTTTTTGGGGGATAAAAGTCATAGATTAGGTTGCACTGATCCCACAGAGGCACCAGAGCATCCACTGCTTCCACCAGAGGATCTCTGTATCTGGAGATACACACCTGGGATGTGAGCAATTTACAAGGCTTTGATGTGAAGCTTTGCCCAGGACAGAAGGTTTTCTGCTTCTCTTGTCGCAGCAAAATTTTGACTCCTCCTTGATGTACATCACTGCCATGGCAATATCCGACTGGATTCTTTGACTCTCCATTCAAGATGTTCAGCATTGTAGAGACAACCAAATTGCCTGAAGCTTCAGAATGATTCCTCCAGGGTCAAAGTCCCCTGCACTGCAAAGGTATTTAGGACTCTTTCCTCAGCCCATGAGGCTGCCATATGCTGTGGTGACCTTTCAAAAGATTGAAAGAATGGATTTCCCTAACTCCAGAGCTGGATTCTTGAGCCTCCAGGCCAAGAAAAACCTGATGGAGCCAAGAAAAGGAAAGTATTAAGCAGGGAGGACATTCCAGGTTGTCAGTGTCAGGTCCTTAAGAGGGAACACTGCAGGCCCCCCTGGAACACTAATTGATGGAAAGTCTGAGAGACTTGATTCAACAGGTTGCTCATCTTGAAGATAAGTTCCCCATTCTAAAAAAAAAAAAAAAAAAAAAAAAAAAAAAAAGCAAAAATGTGACTTTATTACTTTTTTTTTTAAGAGCCTGTAAAGCCTTGCACCCACAATCAGCAGACGGGTGGATAAGATTAAGAAAGGTTTCTTGTTATATTGTTGGGACTTCAATTGTGTAGCGAACAAAAGCATGGACTGCTCATCCCCACAATGATCAACATGGTGTGAGTTGCAGCACTTTCTAAACTCGGCTGAGCTGAATGATATGTGGCGATGTGTAAATTCCCCCAAAAAAGACTTTACCTATTACTCAGTTCCCCATAAATCCTACTCCAGAATAGATTTGTTTGTGTCTGAGCTGTCCCTCCTACAAAAAGTGGTACCAGTTTGTATTCATTCCATTACATGGTCGGACCAATCAAGGATCTCGCTGTGTATAAAGAAGCATTGCAGTGTGGCGCCGGTACACCTATGGTGCAACAATACGGCTCTTTTAAACAATCCTACGCACCAAAACCGATTGCATCTTCAGATAAATGACCTCTTTGCCTGTAACAATTAACCTGAGATTGATATCTTTTCTCTGTGGTGTGCCCATAAGGCCTATAGCAGGGGCCTATTTATTCAGGCAGCCTCTAGAGAAAAGAAATGAAGGAACCAAGCTGCTAACTAAATTGCAATTACTGGAGTCACAACATAAAACTAACCCTACTCCTCAAGTGCAATCAGCATTATTTCAGTGCCATCATGACCTCAAACTGCTCCTCATTACAGATCGCCATAAGCTTTACAAAAAGTTTAAAGCGTGACACTTTACCCAAAGGAATAAGGAAAGCTTGCCTACGCAAAAAACAACGACGCACTAAGTTATCTCACATAGTGGACCCTAGCACTAAAAAATTGTTTATCACCCAAACAAAATAGCTAACGCATTCTGCAAATATTACACCCCCTTATATAACCTGAGTTACGATCCCTCTACTTACCAACCTACTGATATCGACATTAATAATTTCCTTCACTCTGTTAAATTCCCATCTTTAGATGACAATATGCTAGAATCCCTTAATTCTACAATCTTGAATAAAGAAATTCCTCAGGCTACACATTTATTATCCCTAAACAAATCACTGGGAGCCGACAGCTTTTCAGAAGAATACTATAAGGCCTTTCAATCTACTCTTATCCCATATTTAATCCTAATAATAATTATTCTCTTTAATAAAACTATTATCTCTGCTTCCTTCATGGAGGCAATGCTTCAGGCTATTTTAGTACCACTGCCTAAATCAGAGAAACAACCGGATTGTCCACAAAATTTCAGGCCCATATCACTCCTCAACACCGACCTGAGAATTTACGTTAAGATATTGGCAAACTGATTAGCAAATATACGCCTCATTTAGTAAAAGCAGACCAAGTGGGCTTTGTGAAGGGCCGTCAAGCCTCAGACAGCACCCGCAGAATGTACAACCTCCTTAAAATCGTGCAAACATGAAAGGTACCAACAGTGTTCCTGAAATTAGACGCAGAAAAAGAGTTTTATAGTTTTATTGGGTACACTGGGGGTACGTGAGAGCAACATTTGGTAAATTTGGCTTCTCAGGCCCATCTGCTCTGCAATCTCAGCGCTGTATACTTTGCCATCAGCACATGTCTATACATCTAATGCTATTTCCGAAAAATGTTATATCACAAATGGCAACAGACAGGGATGTCCGTTGTCACAGTTGATTTTTACCTTGATAATGGAACCCTTAGCGGAGTGCATTAGAGCAGATCACACCATCAGTGGTATCCGAGTAGCCAATGGTGACCATAGGATCAGCCTATTTGCCAATGATGTGGTATCAAATTTGATATCTCCAGCCTTTTCCCTAGAGAAGGTCCAATGCCTATTGAACACATTTGGTTCTATCTCATATTACAAACTTAATGTCACTAAGTCCACTATGTTACCAATGTTCTTGCATACCCCTGCCTTAAAATCCCTGAAAACTAAATTCTCGTTCTGATGAACTACAAAAAACATCTCATATTTAGGAGTCACCCTATCCTTCCCCACGGCTACTATGTATGAAAGTAACTATCCAAACCTATTAAATACCATCAAATCAGAATTAGGATATATCTCTTCCTATGAGCTTACCTGGCTTGGAAAGATTACAGCCCTAAAAATGACACTCTTACCCAAAATTATGTATTATTTTTATACTATTCCTATCTGTTTACCGGAAACTTTTTTCTTCAGTTATTAAAATGTTCTGAAAATTCTTGTGGAGGGGCAAAATGGCTAAGCTATCTTTTCCTATACTACTTAGGCATCACCTGTGTGGCGGAGCAGGCTTTCCTAACATACACAAATATTACTAAGCAGCTCTCTTAGACCAACTGAAAGCCTGGTTTGATTAAAATACTGATAAATTGTGGGTGCACATAGAAAAAGCCATAGTATGCCAGAGAGATCTACCGTCACTGTTAATCGCGAGATCAACTCATATTATCCTGCCTTCCCCTCAATCAATGCCACTTTGGCTGGTTGGGGGGTGTTGCAAGACCAAACCACTCCGAGCACAGCATTACCCTGCAAGGACCTCCCACTAGGAGCATATGAACATCTTATTCCTTCAATGCAAATACTTAGAGAATCCCTCACACATAAAACTGCATATACTGTAAAGAACTCAGTTTACAACATTCCCAAGCAGCTACCTTTATAGACATTCAGACTTTCAATTACACATTACCATATCAAATACCCAGATACTCAATACACAACGCAAACTGATACGTAGAAGTACTTATCTACCTCGTACCAAAAACCTAAGGGTCTCTCCTGGTTCTACCTAAAGGTAGAACAAAAAAATGATGCCCCCACTAAGACCTCAAGTATGCTGGGAGAAAGATCTCAACAATAGCTTTACTTTTCCTGCATGGAGCAAGGCAATACAATCCAGTTATAAATACCCTTGATGCAAAATATCATTGGGACTTAGCTCTAAAACTCCTACACAGGAGCTACCTGACACCCATACGATTATCACATATGTTTAAAGTATCATCCAGCCTTTGCTGGAGGGAATGTGGCTCTAAAGGCTCGCTAATTCACTCAATGTGGGAATGTAAATGTTTGAGGAGCTTCTGCAAATCAGTGTTCTCATTGATGGCATCTTTCACTGAAGTTCTGAATCCCCCAGCCCCTGCATTAGCCTTACTCAACAGGGAATACACCTAAACAATTCAGGTGCATAATTACCCACATACTCATAGCTGCCTGCTTCACCACTACCTCAGAACGGAGAACCAATAATGCACCTAACGTGTCAGAGGTAATATTAAGAATTAGAGACCAGCACATTTATGAAAAATTCTTTGCATACTCCTCTGGCTCCATTGCCCAATTTTTGGATAGATGGCAAATATGGGTCGCAAAGTTTCCAGAAACTCCCCCTTGATATACAAGCTACTCGCTTGTTGTAAAAAATGGTGACGCACGACAATGTTCAAGGTGGTACATTTATGTTTAAACCCTTCTTGTTATGCTTTGTTTTATCTTTTTTTCTTACAAATTCTATTTCTAAGACTGCTAAAAAACAAATCACCCTAATAACTATTGAAGCACCTTTTTTCTCTTTGTACAAGTTTGTACAACTAGATTTTGTATATCCAACCTGCGTTCAATAATTGTTCTACTACTATCTGTAATTTGATGTTGGAACAATGTCTTTTTGTAATCTATTACCATAAAACTTTAATAAAAAACAGATGAAAGAAAAAACGTTTTTCAAAATTTTTTACAAAAAAATATCTAAAAAGTGTGGGGTGCATTTGTATTCAGTCCACCCGAGCCAATACTTTGTAGATCCACTTTATAACTGCAAGTCTTTTTGGGTATGTCTCTACCAGCTTTATACATATAGAGGGTGACATTTTTGCCATTACTTCTTTGCAAAATAGCTCAAGCTCTGTCAGATTGGACGAAGAGCGTCTGTGAACAGCAATGTTCAATTCTTGTCACAGAATCTCTATTGGATATAGGTCTGGACTTTGACTGGGCCATTCTAGCACATAAATATGCTTTGATCTATATTGTTCCATTGTAGCTCTGGCTGGAAGTTTAAGGGCATTGTCCTGCTAGAAGGTGAACCTCCACCTCAGTCTCAAGTCCGGGGTGGAGATTCACAAACTAACAGGTTATCTTTTTTCAAGATTGCCCTGTATTTGGCTCCATCCATCTTCCCATCAACTCTGACCAGCTTCCCTGTCCCTTCTGAAGAAAACTATCCCCACAACATGATGCTGCCATCATCATGTTTCATGGTGGGGATAATGTGATCAGGGTGATGTGCAGTGTTAGTTTTCCGTCACACATAGCATTTTGCTTTTAGGCCAAAAAATTAAATTGTGGTCTCATCTGACCAGAGCACCTTCTTCCACATGTTTGCTGTATTCCCAACATGGCTTCTAGCAAACTGCAAATGGGACTTCTTATGGCTTTCTTTCAACAATGGCTTTCTTCTTGCCACTATTCCATAAAGGCTAGATTTGTGGAGTGCACAACTAATAGTTGTCCTGTGGACAGATTCTCCTACTTGAGCTGTGGATCTCTGCAGTTCCTCCAAAGATACCATGGGCCTCTTGGCTGCCTCTCTGAATAATGCTCTCCTTGCCCGGCCTGCCTTAATCTTTCCATTTTCGGATGATTGATTGAACAGTGCTCTGTGAGATGTTCAAAGCATGGGATATTTTTTTTTTACAACCTAACCCTGCTTTAAACTTCTCCACAACGTTATCCCTCACCTGCCTGGTGTGTTTCTTGGCCTTCATGATGCTGTTTGTTCACTAAGGTTCTCTAACAAACCTCTGAGGGCTTCACAAAACAGCTGTATATATACTGGGATTAAATTACACACAGATGTACTCTATTTACTAATTAGGTGACTTCCGAAGGTAATTGGTTCCATTAGATTTTAGTTAGGGGTAACAGAGTAAAAAGGGCTGAATACAAATACACTCCACACTTTTCAGATATTTATTTGTAAAACATTTTCAACAGCATTTATCATTTTCCTTCCAGTTAACAATTATGTGCCACTTTGTGTTGGTCTATTACATAAAATCCCAATAAAATACATTTACGTTTTTGGTTGTAGCATGATAAAATGAGGAAAATTTCAAGGGGTATGAATACTTTGGCAAGGCACTGTAGCTGTGTGACACAGTGACAATCATTTATTGACTCTCTTGATCAGAAGTACCCATGCACATAAGATGGCAATTGCTCGGTGCATTCATTTTTGGCAAGATTAGGTGACAATCTCATGGTTATGGGGTCAGGCAGACCATCAATAGACAACCACTTTTTGGGGCAGCAATGAGTTAGAGCAGGAGTTCCCAAACTGTGGGTCGGGACCCACTGGTGGGTCGCGAGCTGTGTTTGAGTGGGTCGCGATGAGCCAGAAATCACTAAGAGCGGACCCGCCTAAATTGTGCTGTGCGAGCCTGCGCAAATTACAGAGAGCCAGAGCAGTCATATCGCAATGGATTCAGGACCCCGCCCACGCAGTTTACGGAGGCTGGTCTGCATTTCCCACGAGGAGGATACTTGCATCAGTGAGTATGTATGTGGGCTGTTATGTAGGATATGTTCATGGGGTGCAGAGCCAGCTCCTCAGTCCTGCTGGCGGCAGCGGTTGTGGCTAGACTGGCGGCGGGATTCTCTCAGCTATAGCGGGCAGAGACAGCAGCCTCTGTGTCATAGTAGGACCAGATGGCCCGGCGGTGTCAGGAGTTCATGGCAGCTTCTGTGACCCCAGAGGGTCTGAAGGAGAAGATCCAGGACACCAAGACCAGCATAGAGCTCCTCATCATGGAAACTCTGGGTGAGGGTTGCTGGGCCCGGGAGAGGGCAAACAGGGGTTTCACCTTCACTGTGGACCGCTGGGAGAGGAAGGAGGGTGAGTACCATATAGCCTTATATTTATTTATATATTAAGTGTATTCAATAAGAAATTGAAAAGTAGTAACTTAATATTTTTATTTGAACATCCCCCTCCCTTTAAAATAAGCATTATTATTATTATTATTATTTGCATTTATATAGCGCCAACAAATTCTGTAGCGCTTTACAATATTCAATTACAAGCAAGTGGGTCCCGAAAAATAATTGTATTCAGAAGTGGGTCTCGGCCCAAAAAGAGTTAGAGAACTATTGAGATACAGTAGGTAGCCCTAGCACTGTCTGGCCGAATCATTATCCTCTTCTTTCTTTTATCATAAGCTTAGCATTGACTTTGTATGTGCAATGGAAGAATGAAATGCCAGAGGACATTCTATTCATGCCTGAGCAGCATAATGTCATGTCTACAAGCACCCTAACATTAAGGGTGATAATTACAATCCCTGATATAAAGAGCTGTTCAAATAACTTTAAGGAGAATGCTTTATTACTAAAATAAATAAGTACTCACCTAAAATGCACCATTATTTCCATTTAATAAGAACTATAATAATATAGTTATTTAAGAACTAATTTTGATGAAAAGTCCAATATGTACTGTGTCCCCAATAATATTTGTTTTAATATCTGAAACAGACATACCAATAAAAATGCATATAAATCTGTTCTGGTGTTCCTCTAAATGGGGATAGATCTAAGCCAGCCTCAGCAAGATCACAATAATGGACTTAGGCATAGTGCCAATAGGCTCAGGCAAAAAGTGGAGCAATGGAAAATGTGTTCTATAATAAATCCATAAGACAAAGTACTGTATAACAGCAGAGTGAACTCTGTACCCATCTAATAAATTAGCCAACAGAGTTCAAATGTAGTTGACCCCACTGTGCTAGGATGCTTTATCTTCTAGAATAAATAAACACAAATTTTAAAATTCATTTGCTAGAGGTTCATCTAAAGAATTTATTATGATTAAATTGCACTTTTTTGTTAACCTACACTAAAACACTTAATAAATGTTAAAGCGGGACTGATTGTTGAAGGTGTTATATCCTAAGCTCTACAGAATATATCAGATATATCAGACTCCCAATACAGAAGTGCCATAGGCAGTACACTACTCCAGCTGGTCACCAGTATGGTTTTCCTACAAATGCATGCACAGCCAATGTCCTCTGTAGTTTGACATTAAAGTTCCCAACTACTGCTTCACTTACAGAAAGACTGGGAACCAAATATGCTTATGGGTTAAGGTCACCGGAATTTTAAAATGAGATTCGGGAAACCCTACTGACCACTCCCACAAAACCCCACCCTCATATGTAGCCACACCCACAAAACGACACCCCCATTTTTTACAATGCCTTGAAACTATTGGCCACAGACTTTTGGAACCAGAGTAAGCGCCGGTTGACACTACCGCAACGCTACTTCCAGGGGCGACCTCCGAGATCGCGGTGCGAGCAGCGCGCCGCGACCTCGGAGCGGCCGCTACGGACTTCATAACATTGAAGTCTATGGCGGTCGCCTCCTGGTCGCCCCAAAGAAGCTCCGGACCCTTTTTCTAGGTCGGAGCGACTTGTGTCGCTCCTATTAGAACGGGTCCGCAGCTTCCCTATGGGAGGCGACCTGCGGCGACCTGTGAGGCGACCAGGTCGCCTCACAGGTCGTCCTAGTGTGAACCGAGGCGAAGGCTTTGGAGGTATAAAGACAAAATACCTTGGGCACTGTAAGACGAGGGAAGATGTGGCATGTGTAGTGTGCAATGGCAAATTGTGGGTATAGTCAAACTGTGGTAAAAGTGAGTGGGGTTTAACATGGCATAAAAAACAAAACAAAAAAAAAAAACGACCTGACAACGCTGGGTTTCGCACACAATCCGGTGGCTGCTGCCTCCAGCATTGTGTGTGAAACTAACAGGCAGGACTAACTGACTCCTGCCCATCAGGTGAAAGCATTTGGGCATCTGTGCTGCTGCCCAATTGCTCACACTCACCCCCAATACTGGTGCCCTCCCCCCTGCGCCCCCCCCCGCCATGTTTTCCGGGCTCCGCTTGCCCATCTGCCGACCCGGGACCAACATGGCAGTAGCTGGGGTGGGGATGGAGAAGAGTGGGCACATGTCTGCTCTCCTCTCATTCTTGCTGTGACCCAGAAAGCGAAGTCTATGATGTCACTTCTGCATGCCTCTGTGTCCCCCGCTAGCTTAGCTGGGAAAGGATGTTTTGCAATGAAATCTGAATTGCAAAACATTCAGTGGAGCCCAGAGGAGACAAGTAGGGTCTTTCAGACCTTGTATGTTTCATTAAAGAGAACCTGTCGCCTAAAAAACATCACATAGGGGACTTTTTGTCCCCTATGTGATGAAAAAAAAAGAGTTAAGTACAAAAAAGATACACCCAAGCACATAAACCCCCCTCAAAAAAATGTTGAGGCCCCCAACTCCACACATATACGCATGCAATAATGTAAATGCATGCATTGGGGGTGCCTACATGTGAAAATTTTGATTGCGATACGCGTTACATATTGCCGAGTACACTGGAGTGAGAGCAATATATCTAGCACAAGACCTCCTCCATAACACTAAACTGATACCTTTATGGGGCTTTTGAAGCGTCACTTATTTACAAACCCAATTCCAAAAAAGTTGCGACACTGTACAAAATAAGAGTAAAAAAGGAATGGACTAATTTACAAATCTCATAAACTTATATTTTATTCACAATATAATATAGATAACATATCAAATGTTGAAAGTGAGGCATTTTGAAATGTCATGCCAAATATTGGTTCATTTTGGATTTCATGAGAGCTACACATTCCAAAAAAAGTTGGGACAGGTAGCAATAAGAGGCCAGAAAAGTTAAATGTACATATAAGGAACAGCTGGAGGACCAATTTTCAACTTATTAGGTCAATAGGCAACATGATTGGGTATTAAAAGAGCCTCTCAGAGTGGCAGTGTTTCTCAAAAGTCAAGATGGGCAGAGGATCACCAATTCCCCCAATGTGGCGCAATATCAGAAAGGAGTTTCTCAGAAAAAAATTGCAAAGAGTTTGAAGTTATCATCATCTACAGTGCATAATATCATCCAAAGATTCAGAGAATCTGGAACAATCTCTGTGCATAAGGGTCAAGGCTAGAAAACCATACTGGATGCCCGTGATCTTCAGGCCCTTAGACAGCACTGCGTCACATACAGGAGTGCTGCTGTAATGGAAATCACAACATGGGCTCAGGAATACTTCCAGAAAACATTGTCAGTGAACAAAATCCCCTGTGCCATTCGCCGTTGCCGGCTAAAACTCTATAGGCCAAAAAAGAAGCCATATCTAAACATGATCCAGAAGTGCAGGGGTTTTCTCTGGGCCAAGGCTCATTTAACCACTTACCGCAAAGTGACGTAGGGGTACGTCGGCAAACTTTTCGGTGGTATACTGGGGTGATGCCTCTAGCTAGAGGCACCATCCCGGTACCGTGGTTTAGAACCGGCGGTTGGCTTTTCGTCGGTAATGACCGATGCAGCTCGGGAGCCGCTCGATCGTTACCCGGGTAAGCGGGAGGGGATGCCCCCCCCTTCCGCTGCCTTCCGCGGCTTTGCCCCGGGTTTCCCGTCCCACTGGGAGACCCGAGCAACCAGCCGGCGCGTCCGGAGGCGGGTTCTATTGGGTCTCCGATGACGTAACCCGGAGGCAGCATCCATGACGTCATGTCTGGGTTACTCTGCTGCAAAAGGCGGCAGATTTAAAAAACGAGTGTATTCAAAAATGCAGTTTTCGGCGTTTTGATACATGGAAGTGTAGTGGAGGGGTCTAGGGTTTTTTTTTTTAAAACCTGTGATAAAAGTTAAAAAAATAAAATAAAATAAATAGGAAAAAAAAATTAAAATTTTAGCCGCCCCGTCACCATTAGCTAGCGCACGAAAAAAATGTATACAGAAGTCGAGCCGCGAATGAAATCGCTGTTCAAACCACACATGTGAGGTATCGCCGCAATCGCCAGAGTGTGAGCAATAATTTAAAAAAAAGAGCTACACTCTAACTCTAAACTGGTAACCATCAAACAATTTTAAAGCGTCGCCTATTGAGATTTCTATTGACTGTAGTTTGTCGCCATTCCACGGGTGTGCACAATTTTAAACCATAACATGTTGGGTATCTATTTACTCGGCGTGACATCTTTCACAATATACAAAAAAATGGGCTAACTTTACTGTTTATTTTTTTTTAAATGCAGTGAAATGTGATTTTTCGTAATTTTTCCAAAGAAATTGCGTTTTATAGACCGCTGCGCAAATACCGCGTGACAAAAAATATTGCAATGACCACCATTTTTTCTCCAGAGTCTTTGCTAAAAAAATATATATAATGTTTGGGGGTTCTAAGTAGTTTTCTAGGGAAAAAAAATACTGATTTTAACTTATAAACAAAAAGTGTCAGAAATAGGCCTGGGGCTTAAAGGGGTTAAAATGGACTGTGGCAAAGTGGAAAATTGTTCTGTAGTCAGATGAATCAAAATTTCAAGTTCTTTTTGGAAAACTGGGACGCCATGTCATCCGGACTAAAGAGGACAAGGACAACCCAAGTTTTTATCGGCGCTCAGTTCAGAAGCCTGCATCTCTGATGGCATGGGGTTGCATGAGTGCGTGTGGCATGGGCAGCTTACACATCTGGAAAGGCACCGTCAATGCTGAAAGGTATATCCAAGTTCTAGAACAACATATGCTCCCATCCAGATATCGTCTCTTTCAGGGAAGACCTTGCATTTTCCAACATGACAATGCCAGATCACATACTGTATCAATTTCAACATCATGGCTGTGTAGAAGAAGCATCCGGGTACTGAAATGGCCAGCCTTGAATCAAAGAAATCCGCTTTCTTCCCAGAAAACTTAATATAAGGTTTTTTAGTCTTAGAGTGCCGCCCAGTAGACAAGTAAAGCTATTGACTGTGCAAACAAATAGTTAATCTGTAATATAACCTTCCAATATAACCTTCCATCAGAGGTGGGTAAAAATTCCAAACTATACCGTCTGGCATGGTCCTCAGAATAAGGCAATTTTTGGGAAGATAAAGGGGGAAGCTCTGAGAGAGATTTGATCCAGCCTCATCATCAGATCCACCTCCTTCTCATCAACAGATCTATATCGGACTCCATGTTGAGCTTCATCCATCTCCATCTATCGGGAACCATTTTTAGGGGTTTTGTCAGTATTTATCTTAAGGCCGTATCCATCCATTCAAAGTGCTCTATCACCATCTTACTTCTAGGGGTATCTAACAGTTTGTTATTTTCTGGATGATCTTTGTTCAATTTAATGTTCTGCTTACAATAGATTTTGCTTGTTTAATTTGATATTCCGCTCATGGTATCGCAACCCCTAAGGCTTAGATAATTAAATTTTAGCTGTATTGGCACAACTTTTAGACAGACTCAGTCCCATCTTCCTACTGCAGGGGAGTAAAAGGTATAGTCTGTTAAACACAGATTTAATGGTCTGCTGGGTTTAGTGATGTTAAGTTTAGATATCTACAAGGGAAAATTATTTTATTTTTATATAACAATTTTTATTGAGGTATAAAAGTATACAAACATCAGTAGAATACAGGCGTAACAGAGCACATGTTCAAAAAAGGAGAAACAGATCTAACAGAGGACAACTATCCAGCTTGGAATATATGAATATGCAGTAAGGGCCTGGAGCGTACAAAAGGTGACAGAAAAAAAAAGAAAAAATTATTTTGAAAAATAGTCATGATGACCAACAAGCACTAAAACAATTATGAAGACTGAGCGTCCAAAAACAGAGCCAAGCCCAAGCTTTCTATTATTCCGAAAAGAAAGAGAGAAAGGGAAGGCTCAGAGGAGCGAAGAGACCCCGAATGGAGAACCTCAGGGCAGTTGGGGTAGGTCCTGGGTAGAACCCATACCCTGGGTGCGTGGCACCCGGGGACGGGAAAGAGGGAGTTGTCAGTGCGGTAACGGCCAGGCTACTGGTGTGTGGATAGAACAAGGGGTGCTTGCCTACCGGGCCCGTCCGGAGGCAAGTGTGCACCCAGCAGGGATGGAGAAGGAAGGAACTAGGAGGGTAAGGGCAGGTGGGTGAGAGGGGGAAGGGAAAATAGATGAAAGAAAAAAAAAAAGGGGGGAGGGATGGGGGGATGAAAGGCAGGCCATATGAAATAAGAGGAGGACGAGGCAATCCCTTGCAAAGGGGTTCAAGCTTGATCACTACTTCCGTGGAATGAGAGAGTCCAAGGACAAAGACCATCATTGGCAAAGACGGGCAAATTCAGACGTTGAGGTATAGTGAATTCACTATACACTATCCACTATACGTTGAGGTATAGTGAATCCACAATCTCAGACACTTTTTTAATACGCAAGAGCCATTGTTTAATGGAGGGGGCTTGTGTGGATTTCCAAACTGCGGGATACATTGCCTAGCCACATTTACCATGAGTATCGTGAGGGATTTCGAGTACGTTCTGCTTGAGGTAGGGGAGTGGTGGAGGAGGTATTGGGCTGGCGTGAAAGCTAAATTGTATGTGGTCACCTGCGTGATAAAGCACAAACCTATTTGCTCCAGCAGGGGAAAAATTCCTTCCTGATCTCCCAAAAGGCAATCGGATCAACTTTACCTATAAATTTTAGTATCCACTTATATTATGTACATAATAAGCCAGGTCTTTTTTAAAGCAATCTACTGAGCTGGCCAGAACCAGCTCTTAAGGGAGTCTATTCCACATTTTCACAGCTCTTCCATATTTAGAGATTAAACCTCTGTTCTTCCAGATGTAAAGAGTGACCCCCTTGTCCTCTGTGATGACCTTAAAGTGAAAAACTCAACACCACGTTTACTATAAGGACCTTTTTTTTACATGTTAACCACTTTACCACCGGAGGATTTTGCTGTCTTATGTCTGGGCCACTTTTTGGGATTCGGCGACTTTAACTGACAATTGCGCAATCATGCAATGCCGTACCCAAACGGAATTTATGTCCTTTTTTTCCCAGAAATAGAGCTTTCTTTTGCTGGTATTTGATCACCTGTGCAATTTTTTACTTTTTGCGCTATAAACAAAAAAAGAGCGACAAGTTTGAAAAAATAACAATATTTTTCACATTTTTTTTATATGAAATCCCCCCCCCCCCCAAAAAAAAATGTAAAAATCTAAATTTTTTATCATTTTAGGCCAATTTGTTTTCTGCTACATATTTTTGGTAAAAAAAATCACAATAAGCGTATTTTGATTGGTTTGCACAAAAGTTATTGCGTTTACTAACTAAGGGAAAGATTTCTGTAGTTTTTGGTGTTTTTTTTGGACAGATCGGACCCTTGACTGACATTTTTGACACTTTTGGGGGTAGCAGTGACATTACTACAGTAATCAGTGCTATAAATATGCACTGTTACTGTAAAAATGACACTGGCACGGAAGGGGTTAATTTTATTGGAGAGGGAGGGGTTAATGTATGCCTGGTGCTTACTGACATGTGTGGGGGGAGGTGACTGAGTGAAAAAGGGACAGATCGCAGGTCCAGCTATGCTGAACCCTGCAATCTGACACTGCCTGTCATTTAGGAGATCCGCCCGCTTTGTTTACACAAGCGGGCGGATCTCCAGACTCGATTCCCCGACGATTGGGGAAGATCGCCGCTGCTCCTCCCCTGGCCCGACTCCCGCTGTGACTGAATACAGCGGGAGCTAGCCTCCGGCGGCGCGCGCGCGCCTGCCGAGAGAGGGGAATGTCCGGCGACGTAGGTCTACGTCGCCAGACGTTATCGAACCACTTTGCCGCAGTAGAGCTCTAGTGAGCAGCGGTAAAGTGGTTAATCATATCCCCTCTTAATCTCCTCTTCTCAAAAGAAAATGAATTCAGTTCCTGTAATCTTTCCTCCATGCCTCTTATCAATTTGATTGCCCTTCTCTGCACTTTCTCCAGTTCCCCCAATATCCGTTTTGTAAGCCGGTGCCCAAAACTGAACTGCATATTCTAGATAAGGTATTAATAATGATTGTCTCCAGTAAGTACATTTGCCTATGTTTAACCACCTCAATACAGGGCACTTAAACCCCCTTCCTTCCCAGACCAATTTTCAGCTTTTAGCGCTGTTGCAATTTGAATGACAATTGCGCGGTCATGCAACGCTTTACCTAAACCAAATTTGTGTCATTTTTTCCCCACAAATAGAGCTTTCTTTTGGTGGTATTTGATCACCGTCAGGTTTTTTCTTTTTTGGTGCACAAATAAAAAAAGACTGAAAAGTTTGAAAAAAAAAAAAAGTTTTTTTGTTTAGGTTATAAAATTTTGTAAATAGATATGTTTTTTCCTGCACTGATGAGCACTGATGATGCCGCACTGACAGGCACTGATGAGGAGACACTGATGGGGTGGCACTGATATGCAGCACTGATGGGCACTGATAGGTAGCACTGATATGCAGCACTGATGGGCACTGATATGTGGCACTGATAGATAGCACTGATATGCAGCATTGGTGGGCACTGATAGGCAGCGCTGATGGGCACCGATAGGCAGCACTGATGGGCACTGATAGTGGCACTGTTGGGCAGCAATGATCGGCACTGATGGGTGGCACTGATCGGCACTGATGGGGGGCACTGATGGGCACTGATAGGCAGCACTGGTGGGCAATAATGGGCACTGGTGGGCGGCACTGATAGATGGCAATAATGGCACTGGTGGGCAGCACTGATAGATGCCATTCGTGGGCAACACTGATAGGGAGGGCACTGGGGGGCTCTCTGAGCCCTGCTTGCCATCCCTGGTGGCCATAGTGGGCATCCCTGGTGGTCATGGGTGGGCATCCCTGGTGGCTTAGTGGCACCCCTCCCCCCCAGGGCTGCACTGGTAATCAATGTTCTGATTACCAGCACAGACCCCCCCCTGTGATCAGTGAGTAATTAGAAATACTCACTGATCACCCCCGCAGCAGCACGATCCTCTGATCTTCTCCTCACTGACAGGATCTGTCAGTGAGGAGAAGAGATCGAAGCCGTTACAACGGCTCTATTTACATTACATGACGGCTGTGATTGGACACAGCCGTCATGTGATCAGGAGGGCCAATCACAGGGCCCTCCTGCCGAATGATGTCGCTCTGTGTCCGAGGGACACAGGCACATCGAGATCGCGCCGCTGCGCGTGCCCGCGGCAGCACGATCTCTCTCCTTCTGAAGGACGTTCCGGAACGTCCATTCAGAAGGACGAGACTCCCGCCCGGCCGTATATATACTATGGCCGGGTGGGAGGTGGTTAAACAATAAACCGGGGATAATACACTATTGCCGGCCCATTTGTATTTATTACATGAAATTGTGGAGCCAAAAGGAAGATCTATTACCACCAGGTCCGTGGGGATTAGACCATCCATCCAGCTACCTGTCATATTCTGACCGAGGGAGAGCATTTTCCTAGGCCCAAATTAATTTTACATCTAGTAAGAGGCTCTTAAGTGTGGTTCACACGAGGGTGGATGTGCATGATTTCTGCATTTTTGGATCGCTCATGATATTTTATATCTGGTAAGAAGAACAGCCAGCTGGTGGTGGGAATTTTTACTTACGTGGATGTCTCATTGTTTGGAACGTGGTTCCAGCACTTTTGTAATATCATCACAGTCTCACAAGAATACATATCATTTATCATCACAATGTGGATATGATTTGATGGACTTTATTGTTTTGGACTTTAATTCAGAGGATTTGTCACATTGTTAGCACTGTGTTGCATTATTTATATTGAGTTGATTCATTGTAATCTCATCAACACGTTTAGCGCACCAATTATTTATAACACATTTACACTTGGCACAGTATCTTGGTTGCAGCTTTACTTTATTCATTTTATCAGCGCACCCTTTAATTTGATCATTAATAATGATTTGCACAGGGGCAATATAATATCCCTCTCTGCTGACCATACCTCTCTTAATACAAGAAAATACTTTGCTTGCTTTGGAAACTGTAGCTTGTCATTGCAAGCTATTATTAAGCTTATGATCTACCAGAACACCCAGGTCATTCCCCACCATTGATTCCCCCAGTATTCTTAGCCCCCAAGTGTATAACTTTACATTTATCAACATTAAACCTCATCTGCCACATGGTCGCCCGATTAAACAGTGCATTGAGGTTGGCTTGTAAGTTGGAGACATCCTGTAAGAACTTTATTCCACTGCATAGCTTGGTGTCATCTGAAAAGACTGAAATTGTCATTTTTAATCCCAGACCCTATATAATATATATTTTATAATGTAATAAAATGTAAGGGTCCCAACACTGAACCTTGGGGTACACCACTGATAACCTTAGACCATTCACAGTAAGAATCAGTAACCACTGCTCTCTGAATTCGGTCTTTTCAGATTTCTAACCATTTAAAAACTTTTCTAAGGCTGTTGACTTTACACATTATCCGTGTGTGGGGAACTGTGTCAAACGCTTTTGCAAAATCCAAGTATACTACTTCCACAGCTACCACTCTGTCCAAAGTGTTGCTTACCTCCTCATAAAAAGAAATAAGATTTGTCTGACAACTTCTGTCTTTCATGAATCCATGCTGCCTGTTGCTTAAAATATTTTTTTCCAGCAAGAACTCATCTATGTGGTCTTTTATTAAACGCTCCAGTATCTCCCTGACTATAGAAGTTAAACTAACAGGTCTATAGTTACTTGCTAAATACTTTTATCCTTTTTTTAAAAATGGGCACCACATTGGCCAATCAATATGGCTGATGTAATTATTCATTCAAACATCCTGACAGGAATATGTAATTAAGCAGGTGCCAAACAGCCTGGCCCAATCTAAAGAATGAGTACATATGCCCCATTGCCTGACCACAAGCATGTACTCACCAGACTTGTTGCTGCTAACCAGTGAAAAACAAGCAGAGCAGGGACAAAAATAAAAACGTGGGCTTTTCACTTGGGGCCTTGGACTTAGGAACAACAGCTCCCTTTACTGCTTGGAGCAGGGGACTAAGAAAAGACATGCCATACACTGCAACCAGGCCCATGCTAGTTGTGGGCAAAATAATCCATGTGGTGCACCAGAATGCTATTAGTATACCAATGTGCTTCATCACATTTATACATTGCCCATAGAATGCACATATACATTGTTCATTGTTCATACATGGAAAAACTGATTTCACATATACATGGGCCATTCAGGCAGCTCGATACCCGCTCCCTCTTCCCCAATCCCCAATGGTAGCAATTGTACAGCTGCAGAAGGCACAATTTACCTTCAGGGTGAGGGAGGAGTCTGTGGCATTAAGTAGAAGAGGTCATCACTCCAGCACCTCCCACCTCTCTCTGGACAGCCTCTCACCTGAGGGCTCATCTGACAGGTCACTTGTGCACAGCCCCAACTACCACCCACCTGGATGGTGTTCCAGCTGTAACCAAGTTAAGCAGATCAAACATTATCCTCTTACTTTCACCTCAGGGGTGGACGTACAGGGGTCGCAAGGGTCGCCATGGCGACCGGGCCCCATGCTGCAGAGGGCCCCCGTATGTATAGAGAGGAGGAGCGGCAAGCGCAGCTGAGACAGAGCTCCCTGATCCTCAGCCGAACTGTAAATCGGCACCGAGGGAGTTGGTCTCCCATAGGAAAGTGAAAGCACAGTGTGTGCTGTGCTCTCTGCCTCCCCCTACAGTGCAATACCCGGCAGGAAGTTACAGGAAGGTACAGTCCCCTCTCTGCCATTTTTAAAAAGGCTTTGTGTATGTATGTGCATTTATGCATGTATGTGTGTGCATGTATGTATGTATGTGCATGTATGTATGTGTGTGTGTGTGTTTATATGTGTGTGCATGTATGTATGTGTGTGTGTTTATATGTGTGTGGATATATATATATATATATATATATATATGTGTGTGTGTGTGTGTGTGTATATGTGCTTATATATGAGTATGTATATGTGTGTGTATGTGTGTACATGTGCGTTTATGTGTGTGTGTGCACATTACTTTTAATCCTGACCCCATATATGTGTACAATCGGAAGTAATTTTTTTTTACAGCTTGTTCATAGGACCAGCAAGAAAATGCTATTCCTCTGAAAAGCGATCCATGCTCATATCGCATTTCAGAGGCATTTGACAGGTGGTAAAAAGGCAATATGTTGCCTCCTCTCCGCCTGTTTTAACCCCCTAATGCAGGGGTGGGGAACCTGCGGCCCGCACAATCATTGCGTCCCCCCCCCCCCCGTTCCGCTGACCCTGTGTATGCCAGCAGAGCTGTCAGAAGGAGCCAATGGCTCCGTCCTGACAGTGTGAGTCACAGAAAAGCTTCAGAAAAGGGAGGACCGGAGCGCAGAGCAGTGCACCCCGAGCCTACCCATTTGTGTGACAATAGCGAATTAAAATTCTCTCTGGTCTCTCTGTATTGAAAAGGGGCACACTGTGGTCAGTTTGCATTGAAAGAGGGCACGCTGTGGTCGGTCTGCATTGAAAGGGGGCACGCTGTGGTCGGTCTGCATTGAAAGGGGGCACGCTGTGGTCGGTCTGCATTGAAAGGGGGCACGCTGTGGTCAGTCTGCATTGAAAGGGGGCATGCTGTGGTCAGTCTGCACTGAAAGGGGGCATGCTGTTGTCAGTCTGCATTGAAAGGGGGCACGCTGTGGTCAGTCTGCATTGATGGAGGCACGCTGTGGTCACTCTGCATTTATGGGGGCACGCTGTGGTCACTCTGCATTGATGGGGGATCGCTGTGGTCACTCTGCATTGATGGGGGATCGCTGTGGTCACTCTGCATTGAAGGGGGGCACGCTGTGGTCTCTCTGCATTGATGGGGGCACGCTGTGGTCAGTCTGCATTGAAAGGGGGCACGCTGTGGTCTCTCTGCATTGAAAGGGGGCACGCTGTGGTCAGTCTGCATTGAAAGGGGGCACACTGTGGTCAGTCTGCATTGAAAGGGGGCACGCTGTGGTCAGTCTGCATTGAAAGGGGGCACTCTGTGGTCAGTCTGCATTGAAAAGGGGCACGCTGTGGTCAGTCTGCATTGAAAGGGGGCACGTTGTGGTCAGTCTACATTGATAGGGGCACGCTGTGGTCACTCTGCATTGATGGGGGCATGCGGTGGTCACTATGCATTGAAAGGGGGCACGCTGTGGTCAGTCTGCATTGAAAGGGGGCATGCTGTGGTCAGTCTGCATTGATGGGGGCACGCTGTGGTTAGTCTGCATTGAAAGGGGGCACGCTGTGGTCAGTCTGCATTGAAAGGGGGCACGCTGTGGTCAGTCTGCATTGAAAGGGGGCACGCTGTGGTCAGTCTGCATTGAAAGGGGGCACAATGTGGTCAGTCTGCATTGAAAGGGGGCATGCTGTGGTCAGTCTGCAATAAAAGGGGGCACGCAGTGGTTAGTCTGCATTGAAAGGGGGCACACTATACCTTGATTACTGAAGGCCCCTTTAACACTTTTGTGACCTCAAAGTCACGCAATTTTTTACAGAGTTTTTTGCAGCAAACAAATGCCTATTACATTTATGCATACATTTTGTACTGCCCCTGAATGATGTTACAAAAATCTAAATGGCCCTTGGCAGAAAAAAGGTTCCCCACCCCTGCCCTAATGCATCATCACTATGCTGTGACTGTGTACAATGCACACAATTGCGGGGTGGTTGTAGTGCAGCCCCATTCACCAGGGGGTATACCAGCCACAGCATGTGTCCACCCCCAGCTGCTGTCTCTGCAGCTACAGGGTGAACAGCTGGGGTTGGTAAAAACACAGTTAAGGCATGTGGTCTTACCACCCCTGAACCTCACATGTGAACAGGCCCTTGGTTCACATATGTGCAGCTGTGTGCTGTGTATAGGGCAGCAAATTCATTTCAGTGGGCCGCCCCACAGAAACGCAGGGAAAAAAATTCCCTTTTTTTTTTTTTTTAATTGTGCTGCAGCAAAAATGCACCATATTTGCCATTGTGTAGGGGTACCATTAAGAATGAATGACACCCCTGCATGTTTGTCTGCGTGTCAGGAACACGTGCAATTTTGTGCGTATTCTCACGGAGTAATGTGAACCAAGCCTTAGACTGGGGGGCCTCCAGACTGAAATTACTTTCAAGATGCCCTGACTGGAAAAAGATGGAGAAACACCGGCATAGAGGAACACGTCTCTCCATTTTCCTCCTGCAGTCGCTGAATTCCTGGGGGAGGGAGAGGAGGAGAAGCGGGGGGAAATTAAGAGATTGGTTCCTTTATATGCAGCTATCTCCACAGCTCCTTCTATGCAGCTTCTTTCTGCTGCCCCCACCTCATCCCTACAGCTCTGCAAGGTTCCCCCTTCCCCTCTCCCACTGGCTGCTTCAGGGGATCTGTCAGGATGAAGCCTTTTCTGAATGGAGAGTCAGTGATCCATACCGATCACTGACTCTGTCTATTCATAACTGAAACATAGTAAACTGTATTTACAATTGACATTGCATGCTATTGCCTAATCTATCATCAACCAAGACTCCCAGATCTTTCTCCATTTTTGATTCCCCCAAGGGTTCCCCCCCTAACGTGTATTGTGCTTTTATGTTTTTAGTCCCCAAGTGCAAAACCTTACACTTCTCCACATTAAACCTCATTTGCCATGTCGTTGCCCACTCCGTTATTTTGTCCAGGTCATTCTTTAGGATATCTGCTTCATGCTGTGCAGTTATTCCTATCCATTTATTCTGTGCAGCTTCTGTGAGGCTTCAGAGAAGGAGATGGAAAGCTGTGTCTCAAAGGTGGAATATAAGGGGTCTGTTTAGACTCCTGATATTTCTCCTAAAAAATTGTAAAAAATATTTAAAAAAAATCCTTTATGGTTTCTTGCATCGGGGCCGTGGAGGTTCTAGTTACGCCACTGTTTCACCTGTACACTCCTGTGCACATACCATACTTCAATCACACTTCAGGTCTATTATGTCATATCATTAGGGCACAAAGTACCAGAGATTTCTGATAGTGATTAGCTTGCCAGAGAATGATCACATAAAGAGAAATGGAGGATTGGGGAGGAGTGTGTGGCATCAAATAGAAGAGGCGACAACTCCAGGACCCCCCTGCCTCTCTGCACAGCCTCTCACCTCTACCATTCACCTAGATGGTGTTCCAGCTGCACAAATGTTGAATGGGCTGCACAATATGCTCTTGCTTTCACCTGCACATTCCTGCGCACATCCCAAGCTTCAGTCACACTTCAGTTCTGTTATGTCAGATCATTTGGGTACAAAGTACAAGAGCTTCCTGTTACTGATTAGCTTGCCAGCAATTGATCATGTGAGAAGAGAGCAGTTTGCCATATGACCCCACCACTTCCCTACACCTCCTGTCCTTTCTTGTCCCTGTCCTGTTAAGAGGATGTAGGATGGAAAAACAGAGTAACCGAGCTGTGTACTCAGGTGAAAACAGAGGAAAAAAGCCTAAAAAAAAAAAGAAAACAAATGCAGCCACCACATTTATTGAATGGTAAGCTGCAATATATTACATTTTGGTTTTAGGTTTAATACCAATTTAAAATCAAGGTAACCTATACTTTAGGATTGACTATAAATTAATGGAATTGACTGTTTCCTCCATGTACATATTACACAATTTAACTCTCCACAATTATCAACATTTAAATCCCTGATTCTTTAAAAATATAACTTATTCGAGTGAATTCTTGCTCCCTTGAAGTTAGCTGTGTAATCCAAGTCCATATATTTCTTAGGACATTACAATGGGGCAGCAATGGGCATGTGCCAAACTGAGCAGAAAGTCAACTGAGTATACCCAGACAGTTTTAGGGTGCTTAGACCTCATTATCGCCTACATTGTCCCCTGTCGTGGCTCCCTGGTCACTATTGCCGTCAAATTTCAGCTGTCAAAATGAGAGGTGGGTCTTGCCGCATAAAAAAATCGCAGATCGCCGCCATTACTCGTTAAAAAAAAAAAACCCAAAAATGACAAAAAACTTTCCCTTTGTTAGTAAACGCAATAACTTTTGTGCAAACCAATCAAAATATGCTTTTTGCGATTTTTTTTACCAAACATATGTAGCATAAAACAAATTGGCCGAAAATGTTAAAAAAATTTGATTTTTACATTTTTTTTTGGGAATTACATATAAAAAATGTCAAAAATATTGTTATTTTTGCAAAATTGACGCTCTTTTTTTGTTTATAGTGCATGATCAAAAAATCGCACAGGTGATCAAATACCACCAAAAGAAAGCTCTGTTTGTGGGTAAAAAGGACGTCAAATTCAGTTAGGTACAGCGTCGCACGACCGCGCAATTGTCCGTTAAAGTCACGCAGTAAAAAATTACAAAAACCCCCCTGGTCAGGAAGGGGGTAAAATCTTCCCGGGCTTAAGTGGTTAAGATTACATAAACTACATTTGTCTTATTACAAATGGACATCATTTTAAAGGGATTGTGAACTTTGAAACATTTTCATTGTTTTAACTTGCCATTAGTATAGTTATATTCCCTGTGTTGTTTTTTTTTTTTTGCTTTACCTTGTTATAATGGGCTCACATGTTGTGATTTAGCCCACGTTCACATTGGTCAGATTTGACATGTCAAAACGCATGTCAAATCGGAGCCAATTGACGGCAATGGGACCGCCCGAATCAGTGCGACACCGACTTTGCGGTCCCACACCGATTCCCAAAAGTAGTTTCTGTACCACTTTTGGCGATTTTGGGATTTTGGGGGGGGGGGGGGGCAAATTCCATAGACATCTGTGCAGGAACCTGCACAGATGTCTGTGAAATTGCCCCCAAAGTCGGACTGAAATGCCGGCTTGAAATCTGCTGAACTTGCACAATTTCAAAACAGTCTCAGTGTTAACCTAGGCTAACGTTTGCAGTGTCATAGCTGATCGATTTCATTTATGTCCATGTATTGCTTCAGTCCAATGTGCTGAGGGGACAAGATAACTTCCTGTCTAACACATGCCTTGCTATTCTCTCTGTGTTGCATCACAAATTTCAAGAGTGCTAATGGGATGTAACAAATCATCTCCTAGCTGCATAAGTGAGCCCTTTCTGTGTTTATCCACTTGCCATCTGGGCCAATTCTGACACTTGGCTCCTATATGTAAAAATCTACTTTTTTTGCAAGAAAATTACTTAGAACCCCAAACATTATGATTTTTTTTTTTTTTAGCAGAGGTCCTATAGAATGAAATGGTGGGTGTTGCAATTTGTTTTGTCACATGGTATTTATGCAGGGGTTTTTCAAACACAATTTATCTGGAAAAATTTCATTAATTAAAAAAAAACTATAGTTAGCCCAATTTTTTTGTATAATGTGAAAGATGATTTAACGCCATGTAAATAGATACCTAACATGTCACACTTTAAAATTGCGTCTGCCCGTGGAATGGGAGAAAACTACAGTGTTTAAGTTTCTCCATAGGTGACACTGTAGACGTTTTTACAGGTTACCAGTTTAGAGTTGAACAGGAGGTCTGGTGCTTTCACTCTGACATTCGCGACAATACCTCACGTGTGGTGCGATCACTGTTTACATATGCGTGCAGGAGTAACGTATGTGTTCACATTAGTGCGTAAAAACGGTGGGATGGGGGCGCTTTAAATTGTTATTTTATATTTTATTATTCATTTTATACAGTTTTTTTTTATTAACTTTATTGCAATCACAAGAGCTGAACAACATCCCTTGTGATAGCATGGATCATGATAGGTTCTCTTTTTGGAGAGATCAGGGGTCTATTAGACCACAAATCTCTCCTCTAGCTTCCCATGCAGCCGATCAGACACAGTTCAGTCTGAACGGCTGCTTCACTGGCTGGTGGTGGTCAGGTAACAAAGAGGCAGAACCAGAAGTGATGAAAAAATGAATCTCTCATGGTTCCTTGGGTTACAGAGAGAGAGGACCAACATCAGTTCCTCTCTCTCTATTTAGGGCAGCCATTGCCGCATCGCTCCCGGGCATGGCGATGGGATGGTAGAGCTCGGAAGAGGCAGCAGCGGGAGGGAGGTGTGACCCCTTTACGCCACCCACAGAAGTGATCCGAGTGGCTAATTAGCCCATTGGATGACTTCTGCATGAAACAGAATCGCTAGCTGAAATCAAAGATACCAGGATTATGATCGGAGGGTGCAGGCATCATTCTGTTAAACCACTGAAACCGACAGACATCCATTGACGTCCTCCCGGTTGGAAGTAGTTATAAATGCTCTGCCTTCCTGTGTCAGCGTTAGATCTAATTAATACTGTGTAGCTCTCACCTGCACCAGCATTAGATTGTGAGACCCACAGATTGTGGAATATGTAGTTTCTTCACAGGAATTGTCAGTTCTCACACTACTGCTCTTCAACAGCCTTCTAGTAACTTTGGTGGATTTGTCCCACACAGTATCCTCCAATGTATTTGCAAGTAGTTTACTGGTCAAAAAAACCTTCATAAATAATTTTCCAGCCAATCAAAATTCATTTGAGCATCTTAAAACGCCATAATGACAGATGCAGGCCAGGTTTATGTAACATTTAAAACAGTCAGATTAACTCCAAGCCAATAGCAAGCTTAGCAATAGCTTTCTGGATGTGGTATTATTACATGCAGACCTTCCCTAGATTCTAGAAAACATCCATGTTTGCTTGGATTGCCTGTTTTACCTACCACTAGTTAGTGGCATCAGCATCCATTTATAGATCAAAAATGTTTGTCATCACTTTCAAAAAGTGTCAGTATATCTGTTTTCTTAAAGCGAACCTTCCCGCAGCACCATCCTCCTTTTTATCCTGCCCCCCCCCCCAACTCTCCAGCACAGATGTCAGGGTTTTTTTAACTTCTTCATTTACTAACCTTTTTTTTTCTTGCTAAAAGCCTCGGCCAGTGCCACGATGCCTCCTGGGATGCATTATATGCAGTTTAATTTAGTAAGGAGGAAGGGACAGGGCTAGTGTGCCTGTATCTGGAAGAGCAGACAGCCTTTAGGAGGAAACAGCACCGGACCCATGTAGTGGCTTCAGAGAAGAGATCCTAGCAGCTCAATTTTGGATCCACTGGCTAGGTGAGTATCCTTACCGTGCAGAACACCCTATCAGGTGAGCAGGGGAAAACAAATATTAAGGGGGAAGGGAAAGGCTGAAGTTACTCTTTAAGCCAGCCTCAGGAATTTAAAGCATGGTGCCGGAACATTCATTTGAAGATCTTCATCAACATCAACAGCACTCCTGGGTGCTGCAATTTGTAAATCTCAATTTTTTTTTACAAAGTCAAAGGCTGACCAATACCCTTCTGCAACTGACTACTTTTTCTCATGTTAAAGGACCAACAGAGATGCAGATAATGCCCACCTCTGTCCACACTTTTCATTCACTATAACTTAAAGTATATCTAAAGGTAAACCTTTTTTTAAATGTTTTGGACAGTGTAGAGATGGGTCAGAACACCTGTCAAGTTTTTCCTGCTGTCTATGCCCCTGTTAAGGAGATTCACCCTCTCCCCTCTCCAAAGTACTGCATCTGTCAGAAGCTCTCCTCTCATTATTTACTCAATGCCAAAGGGGCCGCTACAGTAACCTATCAGCTTCTAGGTTTTACCGTCAAAGCCTAATTGAACAAGCCAAAGTTAGAGGCTGATTGTTTACTATGCACAGCTGCACCAGATTCTATGTGCACCATTTTTTTTTAACCCCCCCCCCCCATAGTGTTCAAAAGGAGTGCCATTCAGGATGGAAATAAATGAATGACCTGGACCACTATGTGAAACCTGCACACCAGGCACAGAAATCTGACACATCAGACCAGCTTATCAATATTATATTATAAACAAAGTAAAAGGTTTCATTATATGTTAATGTTTATGTATGTACCACTGTACTCTTGCAGATTATCAATCGCACCAAAACTTCGATCTCTACATTGCACCGAAAAACAAGAAAGTCAGTTGTTTCTTTACATTGTTTCCCCAAGGGAAAGGCTAGATAACTTTTGAGTCTTTCATACTAGATTGTGTGTCCTCTGCTGTCAAGATTAGACAATGATTGGTTAGATGTCAGAAATGATAACAGTTGAGAGGGTTCCACTCCCAAGGGACAAGCATCCGTTAGTGTCATCAAGCAAGAAGCTTCAGACACTGATATCCAATTTCTTAGAAAAACATAAGGAAAAGAACATACCATAGCTACTTGTTTCTTGTATTTGTCAGACCAAAATTAAATGTGCTGCTTTATATTTAAAATAATTATTACATGTTAAAGGTTATGTATATTATGTAGTTGGGTTCCACAGCATATTACATAACAATCTATCAGAATTAATATTTCACTAATGGGACTACAGAAAATTAAAATCAAATTGGTCAGGATGGTTCATTATCTTATAACTGCAAAAAAAAACTCTGCAGAATAAGGGCATGTAATATTCTGTTGGATCAGTCCACCACAAGTTAGGATTTTCTGTTTGGGCAGGCCAAAATGTTGGGAGGCGTACGAATACAGTAAGTAACAGACATGCTTTCTGTACAAGAATGAAAAAGTAAATATACTTTTAGAAGTTTACTTTTTTGGGCTGAAGCAATGTTTTAAACCGCATTCACACTGCAGTGACAAGACTCCTGCACGACTTCGGGGGCGACCTGTGAAGTCCCGTGCACCGCGACTTTGGCGCGACTTGCACGGACTTCATATAATGAATGTCTATGCAAGTCACTCCAAAGTCGCCCCAAAGTAGTACAGGACCCTTTTTCTAAGTCGGAGCAACTTGTGTCGCTCCTATTAGTACGGGTCCTGTAGCACTGACAAGTCGCCTGACAAGTCGCGGTAGTGTGAATAGAGCCTTAGAGAACAAGATTTTTAACTTACTGGTGAAATCAGTTTCAGAATACATCACAGGACATAGGCCTCTAAATCAATATGACTGAGTTAGGCCTCTTTTACACATGCAGACCGTGCATTTCATCAGTACAGTCACGTTTTTTTCAAAGACAAATTGGATGAAGTTTACATCAGTTTGTCATTCGTTTTTTACATCTGCCAGCTAAAGTCCTTAAAGTGGAAGAAATTCCTCCTGTAGTTTTCAGTTAGAGAACTTGTCATCTTGGCCTCTGTTTAATCTTCAACTGCCATGATGTTGCACATGTGATAAGTTATGACACCAGCCATTGGATGGTTTGACAGTTTAGTTGAAAGCATATTCAATGTTACAGTTACATTACCGGAAATGTAACTGTTTTTTTGAAACTGTTAAATGTCTGGGTTTACGTAAAGCGGAGTTCCAGCCATTCACTCACCTGTCCAACGGTCCAGCGATGCAGCCGCCCGAAGCCTCGATCCTCTCCCTCGGCGCCGGCATCACTGCTGTGGGCACCCGGCTGTGACAGTTTGCGGCTTCACAGCCAGGTAATCACTGCGCATGCGCGAGTCGCTCTGCACATCTTGATTGGCCGGCAATCTTCTGGGACCTCTGACATGTCCCAGAAGATTGCAGGGAGGGAGGGGGAGAGGGGAACTTCCGTTCAGGGCGCCGCGGCGCTCCGAGCGGAAGTGGGAGCGGGTACCTGTCAAAACTAGGTACCCGCTCCCCCCAAAAAAAAATGACATGCCAAATGTGGCATGTCAGGGGGTCAGGACTCCCTAAAGCGGAAGTTCCTCTTTTGGGTGGAACTCCGCTTTAAGCTTAAATCACTGTTTCCATGCATAAATGGACCGTTTGTCTGTTTACATCTGTTTTTTGTATGATCCATTTTTTAATGGAAGAAAAGTAGGGCTTTAATCTGTTCCAAAAAAACAGATGTTGATGGAAGCAGATGTAAATGGATAACCACCATACTTCACAGTGGGGATGGTATTCTTGTCACTTTAGGCCTTGTTGATCCCTGCCCAAACACAGTGCTTATGGTTGTGACCATGAAGCTCTATTTTAGTCTCTTCACTCCAGTGTGCCAGAAGCTGTGAGGCGTGTCAAGGTGTTGTCGGGAATATTGTAACCAGGCTTTTTTGTAGCATTGGTACAATAAAGGCTTCTTTCTGGCAATCCGACCATGCATCTAGTTTTTGTTCAAGTATCAACGTATTAGGCTTCTTGAAAAACCACACCATCTTTTTCCAGGGCAGCCTGTATTTCTCCTGAAGTTACCCGTGGGTTTTCTTTGTATGCAAAACATTTTGACAGTTGGCAATCAGTGGCGGCAATCTTGGTCTACCTGACCTTTGCTTGGTATCAAGAGATCCCCAAATTTTCCAATTCTTAATAAGTGATTGAACAGTACTGACTGGCCTATTCAAGGCTTTGGATGTCTTTTTATATCCTTTTCCATCTTTATAAAGTTCAATTACCTTGTTATACAGGTCTTTTGACAGTTCTTTTCTGGTCCCCATGGCTCAGTATTTAGGCTCCATGTACACGGGACGTTGTTAAAAGTCCCTTTGAATGCTGGAATTTTTAGGACGTTTGAAACGTCCGTTCGGTCGCGTTTGTACCCGCGTTTAGCAGGCGTTTAGCGGCGTTTGCGGGCGTTTGCGTTTAGAACCGTTCCTAGAGGTCAAAAAAATTATTCCCCTTTAAAATGCGTTTGAAACGCCGGGAAACACACGTTCGAACGCAAATAATTGAGTTCTAAAAACAGTCCCTGAACGCAACTGCCTGCAAATGACTGTAAACGACCTGGTGTACATGGACAGATAAGATAAAATGTAGATGGGTTCAGGGGCTTCTGAAAAAACGCCCAACTGCTCCTAAACGGCCATTTCCAGCGTCCCGTGTACATGGAGCCTTAGCCTGCTCAGTGCATCCACGTGGGAGCTAATAAACTCACTCTTTTTTTTTTTTACACATTACACAGCCACTAATTGCAATTAAAAAAGCCCCAGATGTGAGAAATTAGCCTTTTATTGTCATTTTAACCTGTGTGTCTGTACCAAGGCCAAACATTCCAGGGTATGTAAAATTTTGTTCAGGGCCATTTTGGTGATTTCTGTTATTATTATGATTTAAAAAGGAGCCAAACAACTATGTGATAATACAGTAATTGGTTTCATATGATCACTATTTTTAAATAAAAGACAGCTTTTGGCATGATCAGTCATATTTCCAATATCAATGCCATAATTTCACGATTTCTGCCAGGGTATGCAAACTTTGGAGCATACCCTTATATTATTTATTTTTTTCACACAAAAAGTGGAGTTACACTGTAACAGGAGATCATCTAGGTACCCCACAATGCAAATTCTCTGAGAATGAAGCAAAGCCACAATCGGGCAAGCAACTTGGGGAAAACTCAGAGGGTCATGTATAGGCAACAAATTGGTAATGCTGATTGTCCACATCAGCAAAAGACCTTGAATAGGGTCCCTCTTGTCTTCTCAACCTAGACTAAAAAATGTGCGGCAAGGAAGTACAGTGCATCCGGTAAGTATTCACAGCACTTCACTTTTTCCACATTTTATGTTACAGCCTTAATCCAAAACAGATTAAACTCATAATTTTCTTCAAAATTCTACAAACAACAATACACCACGAAAGAAGTTTGTTTGAACTCTTTGCAAATTTATTAAAAATAAAAAATCACATGTACATTAATGGCCTTTGCCATGACACTCAAATTGAGCTCAGGTGCATTTTATTTCCACAGATAGTAGAAACATCTCAAGGATGGAGTCCACCTGTGGTAAATTCAGTTGATTGGACATGATTTGGAAAGGTACACACATGTCTATATAAGGTCCCACAGTTAACAGTGCATGTCAGAGCACAAACCAATCCATGAAATCCAACTAATTATCTGTAGACCTCCGGGACAGGATTGTATTGAGGCACAGATCTGGGGAAGGGTACAGCAAAATTTCTGAAGCCTTGAAGGTGCCAATGAGCACAGTGGTCTCCATCATCCATAAATGGAACAAGTTTGGAACAACCAGGACTCTTCCTAGAGCGGGCCGTCTGGCCAAACTGGGCGATCGGGGGAGAAGGGCCTTAGTCAGGGAGGTGACCAAGAACCCGATATTCATTTTCAGAGCTCAAGCATTTCTCTGTAGAGAGAGGAGAACCTCCCAGAAGAACAACTATCTCTGCAGCACTCCACCAATCAGGCGTGTATGGTAAAGTGGCCAGACAGAAGCCACTCCTCAGTAAAAGGCACATGGAGCCTGCCAAAAGACACCTGAAGGACTCTCAGACCATGAGAAACAAAATTCTCTGGTCTGATGGAACAAAGATTCAACTCTTTGGCCTGAATGGCGAGTGTCATGTCTGGAGGAAACCATGCACCGCTCAACACCTGGCCAATACCATCCATACAGTGAAGCATGGTGGTGGCTCCATCATACTGTGGGGATGTTTTTCAGTGGCAGGAACTGGGAGACTAGTCAGGATCGAGGGAAGGAATAATGCAGCAATGTGCAGAGACATCCTTGACGAAAACCTACTCCAAAGTGCTCTGGACCTCAGACTGGGGTAAAGGTTTATCTTCCAACTGGACAACGACCCTAAGCACACAGCCGAAATAACAAAGAAGTGGCTACAGGACAACTCTGTGAATGTCCTTGAGTGGCCCAGCCAGAGCCTAGATTTGAACCTGATTTAACATCTCTGAAGAGATCTGAAAATGGCTGTGCACCGACGCTCCCCATCCAACCTGATAGAGCTTGAGAGGTCCTACAAAGAAGGATGGGAGAAACTGCCCAAAAATAGATATGCCAAGCTTGTAGCATCATACTCAAAAATACTTAAGGGTTTAATTGGTGCAAAAGGTGCTTCAACAAAGTTTTGAGCAAAGGCTGTGAATACTTATGTACATGGGATTTTTTTTTTTTGCTTTTTGTTTTTAATAAATTTGAGCAGATTTCAAACAAACTTCTGTAACGTTGTCCTTATGGAGTATTGCTCGTAGAACTTTGAGGAAAATAAGGAATTTAATCTATTTTGGAATAAGGCTGTAACATAACAAAATGTGGAAAAAGTGAAGCAATGTGAATACTTTCTGGATGCACTGTACATTCTGAAGTGTGATACTGCCAGTCCATCTGCATCTTTCGTTAATTGCAGTGATTACTAATGTATATGGGGAGTGTTTCTTGTTACAGAGATCCCTGAAAACAGTATCAACTTGTTTATTCCATTTTTTTGTAATCCATATTGGGGAATTGTGTAAAATGGGACATTTACACCAGTTAGTACACTTGGTTTTAAATTTAGTCGGGACTGGAATTAGGTTAAGATTTAAGTACATAAAACTAAATTAATCCAGCGCCACACTCTAGATAAATGGAAATCAAACAATCCTCTATATAATCCCAACTAATCCATGTGCAATAACTATATTCTTACTCCAAAATGTTAAAAGTGACCAAGTGTTGCAAGCTTATTAAAAAGTGACAAAGATACAATCCACGTATAATAAATTAGTCCCAAATACCGAAGTGTTAAATCATCTGCTGTGTTACAATGTGTCAAAATCCACGGGCTGTGCTTCTATTATAATCCTTTGAAAGGTGCTTAATCCCTTGTGCTTCACACACTGTGTATCCTATTTTTCCACCACTAACGGCTCTCCTTTAACTTTTGACTTATATCTAGGTCATATGTGCTTGTCCCTTTTAAGGGTATTAAATGGATGCACTCCAGACTCCCTTGGATCTCCTCTTGTTTAATTATCAACACATAAAGTAGTCCCGAACACCTTCCACAACCACTGAGTGGCCCTGGTCCAGCAGTTATTGGGTCCTGCTTTTTGGTACTGAAATTAAATGTTCTCCAAAGTCTTGTATGAGTCATTGTTTTGCCTGCTGCACTAAATCAGCAATTATCTGAATGCTCATATCTCCCAGCAAGTACATAGTTGGTTTCTGGAAAACAGTCACTCCTTAACATTTATAAGTGTCTACTAGTTTGATTTGAGAAGACGCTGGTGGCAAATCCATCTTCAGGGAGTCCAGGGGGTGCAGAACTGACTTATCCTAGTTTATTATAAAACCTGAAAATTCTCAGGTTGAGAAATAAACTACATTAGATAAATAAGGGATTGCTGGGTATGTCCTAAAAAAAAGTATGATGTCCTCGGCATAAAGACTGATCCTAAGCAGGTGGGAGCTAGAGGTGGTGGAGTTCCACCACATTCCAGCTGCAAAACTGAGTGCGAGGTGTACCTGCCTCAGTAGTCAGAAATTAAACAGGATTCTCAATGGGGGCTCAGCTACTCTCCATTTGCTTACATCTGTTTCCAAGCCACACCCCCTCGTAAGTCATTTTATAGCAAAAAATGCAGAGTGTAACATACATGTGAAATAGTAATCAAACAGGCTTTTTAACAGAGAAGAGCGAGAGAAAAGAAGAGCGTGAATATGGGAATAAACTAAACTCTTCGAATAACATTTACACAAAAGTAAAGACATATTATGTGTCGTAAAATGACATTATAATTAGATTAGAATTGGTACATAGTCAAGAAAATCACTTTAAAACATTTAATGATAATGAATTTGCATTTCCAAATGAAAAAATATATCATTATTGTGTACAAGTGTTGCATTGTTCTTGAATTAATGTGAAAAATGGAAGATGAAATAAATGATGGTCAAAATAAAATTAAATTATTCAGGCATAAATAATAGCCATAGAAATCACACCATTTAAATTTTACATAATGAAAAGGGTAACCTGAACATTTTAATAATAGGCATGCATACATGAAGTACAAAAAACTGAATAATAATCACAGCTACATGTCATGCAAATTACTGCTATAATTTTCACAGTTTAAGCTTCCTTATTGCATTATTAATGAAGTACAATTATAAAAAGTAACTTTATTCTTCTGAGTAGTTACAATATATGGTATGACACATACTGACAGCATCACAATTAAAAATGAAAGCTAATTAAATAGAATTATTAGCAACTTTACACATTTTTGTGAATGCACTTTTGGCACAATATAAAGCCACAATATATTTTTTTTAAGCCTCCCCCCTCCGGTAACATAGTTGTACTCCCTATTGATTCTGCCAGTAGATGTTTTTTTTTCTCCAGCAAAATTGGCAGTTAAAGGGTTGAAACTAACCATTTTACACTGATAAGGATGCTTTATCTTATAGGTAAAACTTTTATCCCAAAAGGAAAAAAAAAAGAGGCTGCTGTAACTGCATAACCATTTTTCTACCAGAACTGTTTATATATTGCTATAGCAGTTGGGACTGAGCTCATTTCAGCTGGCAAGCAACTTATAGATGGTAGCGATATGGCACCCGTAAAGCCACCTGATTAGTTCCATAGTCTGCCAAAAGGTACCACCTCCAACCCTCCCCTTCCGGCTGCCCTTACTATATATCTTGGGCCTGATTGTTTAAAAAAGAAAGCAACATTAAAAAAAAAAAAAAAAAAAAAAAAAAGATGGCTCTCCCGCCTCCACATACATAAACATAACAGAATGTGAATGCCTTCAGCGGGTGCACCTGCATACGAAAATAACGATTGCGCTACATGGGCCATCATTCATAGTTAAAGGGATCACCTTGTAAAACAACCTATTCAGTTTAAAATAGAAATAAGGGCAAACCATTTTTGTATAGATATAAAAATACATTATAAATACATTTTTTATAAGTGACCACATTCTTTCTGTTCTCAGCTGCATAAGTGCTTGGGGGAGGGGGAGGAGGAGGAGGAGAAGCAGCAGCACACTGAGCTTCCCAGTAAATGGCTGTGCAGCAGGGGGGGTGTCAGGACAAGTCTGATCATTGGAGGAGAACAGGCTGAGTTCCCAGCATAACTAGAGAACTGACTGCGGTGTCCTCCTGCCTATGATGTTCAGTTTTTAAAAAGAGAGCAGAGGAACGGGCAGGAATGGCAATGATTTCACATCAAGCAATACAAAGAGAACAGGAAACTTTCTCATACAAGTACATGGTACAGCAGACACATATCAGGAATATGAAGTGTTGGGGTAGCAAATGCTTTAACTCCAAAATGATAACCTGTAAAATCTTTAAGGGGATGATTTGGGTAACAAAGTTTGTTGCCGTTTCACAGGTACATACAATGTTAATGCATGACATGTTGGGTATTTATTTAATCGTTGCAAAATCATATTTTATATTCTACTAAGAAATTATAAAAATTAGCATTTTATGAACATGTGTGCTAATATCACACGACATAAACAATGGCAACCACCACCATTGCTTTCATTTATATTGTTTGGTGGGTTTTTATGTATCTCCAGGCCTTAAATGTGCATTTCAACATGTGGGAAAAATTATAAAAATGGCTCTGGTTGTAAAGTGGTTAAAGGTTTTAGCCTTAGGCTAAATCTTCAAGTCCATCTAACACCATACCTCTCAACCTTTTGAGATGGGAATGAGGGACACCTTTTAGCAAAAGTATATAGGCATAGGACACACCACCCTTAAAGGAGAATTATACACAAAAATAATTTGTGAAAACCACAAGTGCTTTTTTTTTACCACTATAATTTCTTTATATTGGCTTTCGACCTTTACAAATGCAGCAATTTAGAAATTGGATGAAAGGATTAGCACTCTTGGAAAGATAATGAGTGTATTTTATATACAACTATATCCATCAGACCAAAATGAGGGACAAATGAAGAGGAAAGAGGGGCAGAGGGACTTTGTTCCAAATCAGGGACAATCCCTCGAAATCAGGTACACTTGGGAGCTATGCAACACTACCCCACAGGTTGATAATGCTGCTGACCAAGGGTGACTATGTTGCTCCTGCATAGAAACAGTCCAGCAATGAATGTAGCTAGAGATGAATCCCCTACTGATTGAATCCCCAGGTAAAAAGTAATAAAAAAAAAAGCCAATAAAACTAATGAAGCCCCAACATCTAAGGACCAATACTGCAATATATACCATTTTTGTTCCTGGCTTTAGATTTACTTTTAACAGGAATAAAAAAAAATAACAGTAAAAACAGAGCAGCATAAAATATTATGCAGATCATGGACTAGCTGCCATCTTTTACACACTGTTAGCAGTGATTTTTTTTAGTTTGCAGGATATTATTCTTCCTGAGCTTTTGAGTGGTTTAAGGTTTGATGTCTGTTTGGTGAACACATGTTGTAGTGACATTCATGCCAAGCATCGTTAATACTACTTACAGCAACTGTCAAACAAGGAGGTAAAAGTGTCTGTCTTCATTAAATCCCTTGAAGTGCCGCATTTGACCTCTGAAAATGCACCATTCATTAACTAGAATATTCTTTCAAAGGCTACTTCACACCCTGGGACTGTCATGTCAAATTACATCACTGTTATGATATTTAGAGAAGAGAGATATTTGTTCCCCTAAAAGAACCAATGGCTTCCTCTGGACATATACTTTTATTTCTAAAAGATCTTGTCAGCTTTAGAGACAAAGGATCTGGACACCCTTTCGTTCAAGTCCACAAAGATTTTATTTTTTTTGTCCCACAAAATGAAACGCATTAAAATATGGTACTGTGTACTACGCTTTTCAACGTGCTTTTTTAAAAGGGGAACCCTGGCAGGGCAGAACTGTTAATCATACAACATTAAGTTTTATCTACTCAGTTTCCCAAACTTAAAGGAGTTGTAAAGTCCGAAGGTTTTTTTTTTTTTTATCTTAATGCGTTATTGCACCCCCCTAATACTTACCTGAGCCCCATCTCTGTCCAGCGATGTCCATGAGTCCCTCGGCCATCCTGGATTCTTCCTCCTGTATGGCTGAGACACAGCCACAGCACCATTGGCACCCGCCGCTGTCAAACAAAGTCAGTTAGCCAATCAGAAGAGAGAGGGGGTGGGGATGACCAGCAGCTTCATGTCTGAATGGAGGTGAGGGCAGTGGGGGGGGGGGGTAGGGGGATAAATGAGTGCAGGTTGGGGGGGATTGCTTTACAGTGGGGAGTTAGATTGTTGGTACACAAAACTTTGAACAGGGAACTTCTGAGAGAGGGCAGCACACTTTTTATGGTGTGCTCTGAGATAGAGTTGTCAGCAGCAGGGAATGATTCAATAGGTAGACTGTGCTGTGTTCTCCCCCAGTGTCAGCCTGAAGCTGCATAGCTGATTGTGTGTCCTCCTTCCTTCTCTGTCTAGATTTGGCTGGACTTTGTGTGGTGGGGGTAGAGGGGGGAGCCGTTGGAGATGCTTGGAGGACGTTTGAACCTGTCACCCAGGTGAAAGAGGATCCCGGGAGGCAGCTTAGATGCCAGAATCCGCTCCTCTAAAGTTGCTGTGTTTGCGGCTAAACACCTCAGGAAAGCAGGAGCACCAAGCTAAGAGGCCTTTTCTTCGCTGCCAAGACACGCCCCCTGTTGACAGCTGAACATGTACCATTGGTGCAACCCTAATGATTGTATGTTAGTTAAAGAAAAAGGGAAGTAAAAGGAGAGAAAAAAACATTTGGACAATCAACTCTCACAAAAAAAACATGAGAAGAGGGTAGGATAATTTAACGTAAATGTAGATCTAAATCCCACCTCAAATTTAACCCTAGTGTCGCTCTTGTTTTAATATAAAAAATCACCATGCCTCCCTACCTAAAAGCTTTCTCTCTGTGTCCCCTTGGTGGGTAGTGCATCAAATAGTGGGCGTGGTAAAATATTACTAACAGTGGGAGGGTTTCAAAGAGGGATTAAATACCAGGAGGGCATTACGTACAGAATGCACAGTTTGGGGGTGGGTTACAAATAGATAAAGGAGTTTGGGGGTGCGTTTTGTACAGAGTTCAGGGGTACACTGCATACATAGTACAGAGTTGTGCCTTCTTCCACAGCTGCTTACCTTTTCATCCCCTATCCACATCTCACTTTCACCCCTCCCCAGTCGGCTCTAGTACTTCCCTGCACACTGTAGTTGGCTCTGCCTCTCCCACTTGCAGGGAGATCATCCACTGGAGTTGTCCGCATCAGCACTGCACCCAGGGCACCTGCACCTCCCTTGTCTCCATCCTGCACTCAGTGGGGGACACTCAGGAGATCAGATCTGTGGCAGCCATTGGGAGACAAGCTGTCACTTGTAAACACAGAAGACGGACTTCTGTGTTTACCAGCGATGGTGGTGAGCGAGGAGCAGAGGTCTTGAGCCAAAGCTGATGGAAACTAAGTTCCACCAAGTTCCAGCTGAAAAAAGCCCTGCATTTGTGGGAGAGGACAGCTCAGTCCAGGTTTTATTGAGAGTAGTCTGCCTGAAGGAAGATCATTACAGCTGTGCTGTCTTTTAGGCTCCATTCACAACTAGGTGATTTGAATTGCCACAATTCTGATGTGTTTGTGATGCCAATACTTCTTAATGGCACGTCAGTGGCATTGTGATTTTGCCACGATAAATTACGCTGCAATCACGGCAAAATCGCAAGGCGCAAAGCTTGTCACTCAAAAAGCAGAAGCTTCTTGTGAGCGACAGTGTTGTGTGTTGCGACTTATCGTGCGTCAATTGCAGCAGAGTCGCACAATGATTGGGGTGTCATTAAGAAGTAATGACATTGCAAATGCGTCCCGTGTTTTGTCGCAATTTCAATTTGCAGGCAGAATTGCGGCGATTCTGTCTGCAATTTAAATCGCCTGGGTGTGATTGGAGCCTTAAAGTTAATCCATAGTGTTTTGGCAATCCTTTGTCAGCCATTACATTTTTAGGAGTACAACAAAGATTCTGTTTGCATTCCCTTTTTCCCTCTAATGGTTTTTGGTCAATGTATAATGTATATGTTTTTAAACTGCTGTTTATAATTTTATTTAATAAATTAACAGTTTTAAAAGACATACACTTACAGATAAACAGATAAAATCAAAGCAAAACTATACTAGTTAGGTTTAGAACAAATTCCTGCAAATTTACCATACATTTCAAGATTTTGCTTTCCATCAAACTATAACTTTATGAAGCAATAGAAACGGGTGAATATGCTCCAAGAGGTATGCATTTTAACTGGGTAATTTGCAGCTACTGAAAACTAAGCTCTTGAGTTTGTAATTTTTTTTAATCAATCTTTTTATTGAGTTTTCATCAAACAAAAGAAAAACAAACAAAGGTACAAACATTTGGGAAGTACAATTCCCAATAACTGTCATGGACATATATATGTGCCGTCATAACATTCTCATTATAACATTGGATAATATACATAAGTACTGTCATCAAGATATTTTCAGCAGGTAAGCCGTTCAATCCTATCAGGTGAATTGCAGTAAATCCTAGTCACATTCTTATCGTAAGAGCCTTGTCAGTTGGGGAATAATTCTGTTCCACCACTAAATGACTGTAATATAACAAGGTGTGGTCAAGGTAGAGGTCACGCGCAAAGGAGGTGCACCCCACCTAACGCCCGGCACCTCAGAGACAGCCACCCCAAATGGGAACCACACTGTGGCCATCTCCAGTGCGCCAGGCCTCAGCGAGGCACCCCCCCCCCCCGTCTGCTCTAGGGGATGAAATCACACATCACCTCTGATTAAGCCATGTAGTCCATTGAGTTTGTAATTTTAAATATCAATTTCTGAAGACACAGAATAACATACTTTTGGTTATTCTGACTGAAGATGTTTGCAAACCTACTTATGACTAATAAATCAATCCTCTGCAGCATATCGGTAGCTAGAGTCTTGAGTCATATGTGAGAACCACAGAGAAAAATATTACATATATCTGCTACTGACATGTTTTAAATGCTACAAAAACTGCTGGAACTGGGTGCCTTGAATGGGGCTATATTGAGAAAAAAAAAACAAAGTAATTTACTTGAAAATATTTGGTGATAATTTGTTCAGTTATCTGCTCTGATGCTATAGACAGCAAGGTTCCAAAATGTATGGATAAAAATGTTCAGTAAGTATTCTTTTTTTTTAATACTGTTAAATTTAACAGCTAGTAAATTTAGATGTATTTTCATATTTCTGTATAATAAATTGTGAAAAAGGTGCGCAAACAAAAAAGATGGGGTTATCAGCTGCTACCGAACCTCCAACCTGGGTGGAGTGATGTGAAATGGAAAAATAATAAGGTGCGCTTGATATGAAGCGTGTACTAACTAAAGTACACTCTAAAGATGTGTAAATATCCACAAAAATAAACACAAATAAATAACCAGATGTGACATGTACAATGACATAAATAAAAAGTCTCTTGTGAAAAAGGGAGAGTGGCAAATGCAAGACTCCTAAATAAAGTCCCAAAAACTGGTGCAGATAAATATTCTTAGTGTTGAAGTGCTCATAAACCAAGGCGCAGATGCTAAAGACACAGATCTCTCATATCACTAAAATATGAAGGAGGAAGATGTACCCTTACCAACTGACAGTCTTTGCATGAAAGATGTCATGAACCCATGGGATACAGCAAGGAATCTTCAGACCAAAATCCTTCACCTAGTGCAAGAAATGTAAATGGACTCTTACCAGATGTCACATGAACAATCGCTTGGATGAAGGGTTAAAGATGGACGTCTAGAATCCCCTGCTGTCCAGGAATTGGTGTTCCTTAAATGATCCTGCCTCTTTATATTGAGCATAGGGACCTCTTCCTTAGAATAGCCTCCCAAAGGTGCCCACAGGATAGCTCCCCATATGACAAGAAAATATAAGCAGGCAATAGTGCATTATCTTCTTGATAAGAAATTTATTAAAGGAATCACACTTACATGAATGGAAAAAATTTGGACAGGTGACAGATGTTCGCGGCCACTCTGCAGCGCGGTCCGCAAGTAGTGATAGCGCGGCTTCTCCGCCCAAGGCACTATTGCCTGCTTATATTTTCTTGTGGAGAAGGGAATCTTGGTGGAGGGTAGAGGAAAATCTGCTGGATAGAGCATTGGTAGTGGCATCCTGTGCAGGTCTATATGGAACCCTGGGAAGGTCAAGGCAAAACATGGTGAAAGAAGTCATGGTTACGGAATCTGAAAATCTGGGTGCGAGGAGGAGAACAGTTGAGAATGAAGTTGAATGCTCCTGGAAAACGTCAACTAGCTCCAATGGGAGCAACAAGAATGCCCACTGAGGGGTGTGAAAAAGAGAACCCCTCTAAAGGGTTTAGTGCAGGCAATCCTGCATCATTTGCAGAGGATAGGTACGGTAGTGTGTACCATTGCGCCGGACCTGGGAAGTCCTTGTAAAATGAAGAGATAGTGTTTAGCGAGCCATCAAACCTGTCTATGGTGGTGCGGGGATGGCCTGGACCAGTCAAGATTAGTGTTGGCTCTCTAAAGTGGGGCAGACGACTGCGGTTGTTGCAGGATGATATTCCAAGTTTTCAGGAGATCCAAGCCTTCCTCCAAGGAGTGGATGGTCTTAGTAGTGCCCTCATTAGTTATGGTCAGGCTCGTGGAATACTTCCACTTGTACTGAATATCGTGATTACGTAGAGCTTTCGTGATCGTAAGGAGATTTTTTGCAGCGTTGCATCGTAAATCTTGAGGAATCTGGGAAGATTTAAAGCTGCCTAGCCTGGTCAGGCAGTTGATACTTTTGTTTGAATGCATTAAGAATATGTTCTTTCACCTGGTAGTAGTGCATTCTTAGTAAAAATGTCCCTTGGAACCTCCACTGATAGGTGGGGCGGTTTAGGGATGCAATGAATGCGGTCAATAGTAACATCATTAGGTGTTAGGCCTGGAACTGTGTTAAGAAATCGGTCTCTTGCAGTGTGGGAGTTGGGATGGGGGGATCATTTCACGGACCCCCTTATCTTAAAATTGTTCTGGCGTGACCGATCCTCAAGATCAGCCAGTTTTGATTTGATCCAAGATATGTCATTCAGATTGAGCCGAATGAGCGTCAACCATGGTATTAAATGAGGAGGCAATGTCCGTCATTTGCTCTTCCACTTGATCCACCCTGGTTTCAAGGATTTGCACATCCCGCTTGCATTGGTTTAAACCAGAGAAAAGATCAGCTTGGAGAGAGGACCTCAAAGAAATCAACATGTTCTTAAGGTTGGTGTCTGAAATAGACTGACCAGATGTGGCAAAGGCCGCTATAGGGTCTGGAGCAGCCACTTCCATAGAGTGTAACTCGGAGGCATCACTCACCCCATTTGCGGCCTCCCCAGAGCTTGTCAGGGAGTTTCTCCTCTGCTTTGTCTTGGCAGGGCTCTGGGTAAATGGAGTAGAGCGTTCCGGAGGAAGGAGAGGGCCGGACTCATACGTGGTGGTTTTGCATTGGAGGAGAGCCACCACCGCTAGAGCACTGGCGGCATCTTTCTGAATATGGGGCTGGGCGCCATTTTGCCGGAGTCCGCCCATTGCGGACGGGAAGTATAGAGTAATTTTCCGCAGTTGTAGGGGGTCACTTTGTCTTCTGGGCATACCTTTGCGGTCGGGGGTTCTTCCCCTAGATGGTGAGTAGCAGTGAGTGTCTGGATAGTGCTGTGAGCGGCTGTTTCCCCGGTCCTTGGCGAGACAGGCCATGTATCTCCACGGTCACTCTACCCCCTCATTGGTGGCTCTTAATCCCAGCTGTCATTGGCAGCTCTCATCCCCAGTGATGATCGTGAATCAAGCAGCATGGTTAAAAGAGATGTATGGCTTTAAAACAAACAAACAGTCATACTCTACTAGATGGCTACAAGCACCAATCCCAGCTATCCTCCGCTTCCTCTAAGACTTAGAACTGATATCTCAGTTCTCGGTCTTCAACCTACAGACTGTCAGTCACTGCCTCTCTGCTCTGCTCCTCAGGTGCTCACTGGAGTGCTGGGCTGTGCAGGGGGCAAAAGCAGCAGCCTCGGGCTTTCAGCGGCTGGGAGGCGGAGCCAGCTGCCAGTCTAGGCATCTGGGTGGATCCCAAACATATTGCCGGGATCTTTTCAGAGCCTGGACCACCTCTGTGACATCAGCAAACAGGGGACTTTAGTTGGAAATGGGTCAGAACGAACTGCACTCCTGTGATTCATAAGAGAAGCACAGCCAAAATACCTTTGGCTATAGTTCTCTTTTAATGATCGTGTAACCACCATATGAGCTTTTACATGTTGATCACATGCAAGATGAAGGCTTTGTCAGAAAAACAAAAGCCTTCAGCCTCGTGATGAACACTGGCTCCTTCAGGCTACAGTGTCCATCTGTTGAGCTTCAGGTTTAATGCTGTATCTATATTGCGGTATTTAAAATAACAATAATAATTATTATTAATAATAATAATCAAAATAGATGGATTATATTATGGGAAATGTAATTTTTTATATGTTCATGCATTTGTCAGCCTATACTGAATAAACAAGGGTGGTATTTTAAAATAAACTACTACTATAATGTAGAATATTTGAAATTTTTGAAATAAATTACTATACTGTATTTATTTTATTTCATATTAATGTTAATATATGTATTTTAAAACTAACGAAACTGCTCCCACTGTAAAATTATTTTTCTTTGGGTCTCGGTAAATGACAGATTCAGATTACTAATATTTCTGTTAATATATGGAAAAACATAGTCTCTCTTTACAGTCTTCCTATAAATATAGATTACTAGTGATTTTATTTGTTACAGTACATCTCTGTTTAGGGTAAGTGATTCAGGAAGCAACTGAAACCTTTGGATCATCATGACAGCCAGATATCTAGCATTTTCAGAAGATCAGTAATGGCAGCCTATATATTCTTCTTACAATAGGTCTCCTTTGAGTAGCACTGCCTTTTTTGGAATTTAAAAAAGCATTGAACTCCTTTTATTGAGCAATCTATCATTAGATACAACACTTTGGGTTTCACTTAGGTTTCAAGTGAGGTGGGCATGCTCCTCTCTCTCTTTAAAATTTTTCTAGGGTCTCCCCCCACCCCAATCTAATCCCACTCAGAGGAAATTGACGGATTGCACATATGTGATATTTAAGGTTTTTAAGTTAGTATCTGGATCTTGATAACATTTTAAACATGCTCACCTTATTCCTGAAGAAGTGAACTATTTCACAAAATGCATTAAGAATTTTAATTGCCTCCTTGTCACAGCTTGGTATGTGTGGATATCTTTAATGCATAATTGTAACTGATAATAATGTAGCAAAATATATTAATGATGGGTGGTAGGTTGAGGTGTTGATAAATATTTAAAGCCCAACCCCAGGCAAATATTTAATTTAAATTGAGCATTGTGCATCAATTACCTTAGTCCCTAGCCTTCACTCCAAACACCTATTACTAAGCCATCCTGCATTGTAATGGATCAAAATCATAGTCATCTCTAGAAGAAAAGCTATTATCCTGCCCTGGGGACCAGACATTTTTCCCTGCTCATTAACTTCTCTTGTCTCTGGAGCTTATAAGAGAGGACATGGCTGCTAAAGTGTTGCCTCCATCAACATGGTGTGTTCACATCATACAGGCACTAAAGAAGGACCACAGGAAGTAAAGTGAAAAGGAAAGAGGAATCATCATGTGACAATGGCTTTAGGTAAGAAAAGGCAGTTTTTTTTTTTTTTTTAATACCAGAGGTTAGTTAGAGAAGGATGGAAGGAAAGGTTGTTAATGCCCTGGAGTTGGGCTTTATTGTTAACAATATTTTATTACATTAACACTCCAGCTACATCTAAACTTCTGAGCCTACCCTCCTCTTTTGACCCAAAACAATGGACACATACTTCTACTCACTCTGATGGCAACTACCTTGACCTCATGTTCTCCTACCTGTGCACTCCTCCTAACCTCTCCAACATTCCTTTCCCTCTCTCTGATCACCACCTTATTAGTTTCACTCTCTCCTTGCCTTCCTCCTCCTTGCCTTCCAACTACCTAACAATAATCTGTAGAAACCTTTGTCCTCTTAACCCTTTGCTTCCTTTTTCTGCCACAGATAGTCTCTTCGACAAAATCTCATCCATGTCCTGCCCCAACCTGGCCACTTCTATCTAATGTCTGTTCACTGTCATCCACCCTGGATACCTTGGCCCCCCTCACTACACACAGACTCAGGCCCTGACTGCTACAACCCTGGCTTTAACATTACCAGAAGCCTCAAAAAACGTACTTGCGCTCTTGAGCGTCTGTGGCGTAAGACTAAGTCACAGCAAGATTTCAGCCAATATACTGTAAATCTGCTCTCCAAAAATACAATTTCTGCCTCCACACTGCTAAACAGACCTACTTTACTCTCACACCCTCTCGCACAGTCCCCACCAACTCTTTTCTACACTTAACGCTCAATTCGTCCTCCATTACCTCCACCCACTAACTTACTCACTTGCCCAGGAGACTGCCAATCACTTTAAAAGTAAGATTGATATATTTTGTGATGAAATCTCCACTCTACAGATATCTCCCTCAACTTACACTCCTTGTCCTCCTGCACAACCAATATTTCCCTTGTTTAACCCAGCTACTATAGAGGATTTACTAAGCTTTTTTTCTAACACCCACTTAAGTTCCTGCCCCTGGACCGTGTTCCTTCTCCAATACTAAGGTCACCCTCTGGTTCGTTCCTACACTCTTTATCTCATATCTTCAATCTCTCCCTCTCCACTGGCATCTTCCCCAACCCTCTAAAACATGCACTATTCACTCCCATACCAAAAAATGCCTCACTAGACCCCACCAATCTTAACATTCTAAGACCCATCTCCTTACTCCCTCTTGCCTCCAAACTCCTTGAACGTCTAGTCTACAACCGACTGAGCAATCACCCCATTGAGAACAACCTTCTTGATTCCATTCAGTCTGGATTTCGCCTGCAGCACTCCACAGAAACTGCTCTCCTAAAACTCACAAATGACTTAATAACAGCTATAATCAATGGTCACTATTCCGTACACTTACTCTTGGATGTCTTAGCTGCCTTTGATACAGTTGACCACCCCCTCCTCCTCAAAAAACTCAATTTGCTTGGCCTCCGTGCCTGCGATCTCCATTGGTTCGTATCTTACCTATTTCACCACACCTTCAGTGTCACTTACAACTCAACCTACTCCTCTCCAACTCCTCTAATGGCTGGGGTCCCCCAAGGTTCTGTTCTTGGACCTCTAAGATTCTCGCTCTACACCTCCTCCCAGGTTCAACTGATAGACTTACATAGCTTCCACTACCATTTCTAAGCTGATGGCACCCAAATCTATCTTCTCTACCCCTCAGCTAACCCCATCAATCTCCTCATGCATCACTGATTTACTAACAGACATATCAGCCTGGATGTCACACCACTTCCTCAAACTGAATCTAAAACCAAACTCATAATATTACCTCCCCCCCACGTGCCCCTTCCCCTGACTTCTCTGTCAAGATCGATGTCACAACTTTCAGTCCTTCCACACATGCCAGGGTGCGAGGGGTAACCCTGGACTCTGAACTGTCCTTTCAGGCCCATATCCAGTCCCTGTCCAAATCATGTCACCCTAACCTCCGCAACATCTGTAGAATACGCCCCTTTTTACCAATTACACCACCAAGCTTCTAATTCACTCCCTGGTTATCTCTCGCCTCAACAACTGCAACTCCCTCCTCATTGGATTACCTTTACATAGACTATCCCCCCTTCAGTTCATGATGAATGCTGCTGCAAGACTCATCCACCTTACCAACCATTCAGTGTCCTCCACCTCTCTCTGCCAATCCCTATATTGACTTCCACTCACCCAATGAATAAAATTCAAAGTACTAACAATATATCATTAACCTGATCTCAAAATATAATTCGGTACTCTCAAGACTTCTTGCTCTCTAGCTCCCTTGTCACCTCCCCCCATGCTCACCTCCAGGAATTTTCCAGAGCTTCTCCCATCCTTTGGAACTAACTACCCCAAACTGTTCGACTGTTTCCTAATCTATCCATCTTTAGACGATCCCTGAAAACTCTTCTCCTTAAAGAAGCCTATCCGGCTTTTAACTAATACACTGTTTCACTTTCTCCATCAGCTCATCCCCCACAGCTGTTACCTTCTGTATTAATTGACCCTCGCTCTTAGATTGTAAGCTGTAAAGAGCAGGGCCCTCTGATTCCTCTTGCACCAAGTGTATTATAAACTATAATGTCTGCCCTAATTTTGTTAAGTGCTGCGCAAACTGTTGACGCTATACAAATCCCGATAATAATACTAATATAATAATTACATTTAAAAGTGATTGTAAAGGAAACATTTGTATTTTTTAATAAAAATAACAAACATGTGATACTTATAGGTTCTGTGCAATGGTTTTGCACAGAGCAGCCCCAATACCCCTCTTCTGAGGTCCCCCGCTGGCATTCTAGGCCCCTCTCCCTTGCTGAGTCCCCCCATAGAAATCTTCTTGCTGTGGAAGCACTCATGCATGCTTCCTCCTGAGCTGGCTCTCTGCATCTATAAGACGCAGAGAGTGTGGCTGAGCTCCGCCCCCTGCTCCCGCTTCACTGGCTGTGATTGACAGCAGCGGGAGCCAATGGTCCTGCTGCTGCATCTCAACCAATCAGAAGTGAGAGACCCAGGACTCGTGCACATCAATGGATCGAGATTAGGCTTAGGTAAGTATTAGGGGGGCTGAGGTGGGAGCTGCACACTAAAGGTTTTTTACCTTCATGCATAGAATGCATGAAGGTAAAAACCTTCAGCCTTTACAACCACTTTAAGGCCTCATGCATACTTGAGCTGAAAAACACCTGTAAAACAGGCGTTTTCTTCCTTTAAACTCCTTCCATGTTACCATATGTGTCCATGCAAACAATAGGGGTTAACAGAAGTTTAGAGGCAGAAAAAAAAACAATCATTTGCGTGTTCAGGAGAGGTGCAGTTTGTAATAAAAAATGTCAAAACGCACCTAAGCACTAGGCGTGTTTAGTGCTTGAGGGTTTTTTTTGTTTTTTTTTTCAGTGGCCAGAATAAATTAATATTCTGGTCAACTGAATAAATGCCCATATGCTTGACGTGCCTAAACACATTTGCAAAGATGCAAGGTAAGGTAGGTTTTTTAAGCTGCTCTTCTCCTGCTAGAGGAAAAGAGTTTAAAAAACCCCAGTGTGCATGAAGTCTAAATGGTTATAACACGATGGATAGATAGATAGATAGATAGATAGATAGATAGATAGATAGATAGATAGATAGATAGATAGATAGATAGATAGATAGATAGATAGATAATACTGAATTTATATATATATATTTATATTTGTACTTTTAAAAATCCATGTTGTTGTTCTTCTTCTCTTTGGTTGTATGTTATAATGGGAATGTGGTACATCTAACATAAATTCAGCATCCATATTTTTCATAAATATTTAAAAAAAAAAGCATATTAAAAAAGTTAATAAATGTCTTATAAATAAATGCAAACATTTTTGGACAGGTTGTTTTTTTTTAATATAGTCGTATTTTTGGAACACAGAGTACATTTTGTTTTTAATTTAAACCACTGTGCTGCAACAATATGAAAACAATTAATCTGCCTGCCAACGAGAACACTGCTCTGTGTTAAAATAAAATGGGGTTTTTGACTTACCGTATAATCCTTTTTTCTGTTGTTCATTGACGGACACAGCACCTGATCTTCATAATCATTGGGTTATACTGCCCCCTACAGGAGTAGGTCACTAGGCAGAAAAATATTCTGGCTATGCCTATGGGCAGTCCCAGGAGGTATACTCCCTCTCTCTGCTATAGCTACCCAGTTTTGTTACAAGCGGTGTCAGAAGAATTACAACTCCACAGAGGGGTGGGTGCTGTGTCCATCAATCAACATCAGAGAAATGGATTTTACGGTAAGTCAAAAATCCCATTTTCTCCTTAGTTCATTGACAAACAGAGCTCCTGATCTTCATAACCAATGGGACATCCCAAAGCAGTGTTAAACATGAGGGGTGGGAACAGCAAAAAAACAAAAAAAACAAAAGGCTAAACAGTAGTCAACCAGGCAACAGGAGCTCAACCAAAACAACTGGAGCCCATTTAAAAAAAATACAATACACCCTCAAAGAGGATCAAGTCCTCTAAACAGCAGCCTGCAAAACCTTACGGCCAAAAGAAGCATTCGCAGATGCCAACACATCCACTTTATAGAACTTTGTGAAAGTGTGTACCGACGACCAGGTGGCCGCCTTGCAAACCTGCATCACTGACGCCTGATGACGGAAGGCCCAGGAGGCATTGAGCACCTGAGAAGAATGTGCCTTGACAGGGAAAGGAGGAACCTGACCCTTGATAGAATAGGCCTTAATCACTGTCTGTCTGATCCATCTGGAAATATTCGCAGAGGAAGCAGGCAACCCTTTCCTAGGCCCATCCGTGAGCGCAAATAGTGAGTCTGACTTCCTAAAAGACTCTGTAGCTGCCAGGTAAACTCTAATTGCCCAGGCCACATCCAAGGCATGCAAGGCAATATCCTTTAGATGTTTAGGCCTGGGACACAGCGAATGCAACATAATATTTTCATTCAAATAAAAATCACAGACAACCTTTGGGAGAAACGACAGACAGGGGCGAAAAAACCACCTTATCTCTATGAATCACCAAGTAAGGTGAACAAAAGGATAACCCGTCAAAGCCAGCAGCTGTAAAGCAGGATGGAAGATTGGTCCTTGGGACAGCAGATCATCCCTGACAGGAAGCTTCCAAGGAATGTCGGTGACCAGCCACACCAGATTGGCGTACCAAGCCTGGGGAAGCCAGTCCGGGGCCACTAAGATGACCGGAATCCCTTCTGCCTCAATCCTGCATAGAAGTCTTGGCAGAAGCTTGAGAGGAAGGAAAGTGTAAATCAGACGACACTGACAACATGGGGCCACCAGCACGTCTGTGGCATCTGCTAGAGGATCCCGTGACCGAGCTACAAACCTCTGCACGTTTCTGTTAGACAAGACGCCAACAGATCCACCTCAGGGATGCCCAATCAGAGACAAAACTGATGAAACACCCCCGAATAAAGGGACCTCCCCTTGGTCCAACGCCTGGCGACTGAGGTAATCCGCCTGCCAGTTTTCCACACCGGGAATGTATACAGCAGAGAGGGCTGGAACGAACCATTCTGCCCACCTTCGAATGCTGGGTATTTCTCGAGCCGCCAGGACACTTTTTGTGCCCCCTTGGTGACTGACATAAGCTCCGGCCGTGGCATTGTCCGATTAAATGCGCACTGGACATTACTGAAGAAGATACGTCCGATGGTCTGATCACTCAGAGTTCCAAGACATTGATTGGTAATCTGGACTCTTCCAGTGTCCCCTGAAAATAATTTTTGCAGAGGACGCCTCCCCAGCCAGGCAGGCTGGCATCCATGGTGACCACTGTCCAATACCAAGGGAGGAAGGATTTGCCCAGCCGAAGCGCCTGAGAGCGAAACCACCATATAAGGGACTTTTTTGTTTCCGGCTCAGCCGGATCAGATTGTCCAGAGAATGCCGAGTCTTGTCCCATTTGGCCAGAATCTCCCTTTGTAGGGACCTCGTATGGAACTGTGCAAAACGGAACCCCAGGACACCATCAGGCCCAGCACCCGCATGCAAGCCCGGAGGGATGACCATCTGCTGGACAGCAGGAGATGAATTGCAGCCTGCAATTTCTGGAGTTTGTCCAGAGCAAGGAGCTAGTCAAGCTTTGTGGACGGAACTAGAGCAGACTTCTGAAAATTCAGAATCCAGCCAAACTCCCTCAGAGTTTTTGCATAGTGATTTCCAGGTATTCCACCAGATCAGTAGGGTACTCCGCTCGCAGGATGAGGTCGTCCAAGTAGCCCAGTACTGTGATCCCCCGTTGGCGTAACAACGCTAGTACCTGGGCTAACATTTTTGTGAAGACCCGAGGAGCAGAGGCGAGACCGAAGGGTAACGCCACAAACTGATAATAATCCTCTCCCACGGCAAAGTGGAGGAATGCTGGTGACTTGCACAAATTGGAATGTGAAGATAAGCATCTTTGATGTTGATAGAGGCAAGAAAATCCCCCTGATGCAGGGATGCCACCACCGTGTGAATGGACTCCATCCTGAACTCCTGCACCCACACAAAGCAGTTCAGCGCCTTGAGGTCCAGGATTGGACGAACCTTGCTTTCCTTCCTGGGAACTGTAAACAGGTTTGAGTAAAAACCCTGAAAACCAAATTCGTAACCGGGACAATCACCCCTTGAGGAAACAGGTCTTGTACAACCCCAAATAGATCCTGTAAATGGTCCGGGGACAGGCACAAGTTGGAAGGAAAGAACCTTGCCGGGGGACAAGAGTGAAACTCGATCTTGTAGCCAGACTGAATTATTTTGTGGACCCACTTGTCTCGTACCAGGGAAGTCCACGGGTCTGGAAACAAACAAAATCGTCCCCCACCCCCCGATACAGGTGAGGTCTGGAGAAGCCTGCTCTCGGCTTGCCAGATCAGGTTCATTTGGATCCTCCAGAAGTGGCCCTGAATTGCTTCAAGCACTTGTCAGTCAACCCTGAGGGACGAAAAAACTTTTTATGAGCCGAGGAGGGCCCACGTCTACAACGAGGTTCCTTGCCCTTAGTATCCTTGGGAAGAAAAGTACTCTTTCCTCCTGTGAGACCTTTAATGATGCCATCCAGAGTAACCCCAAACAGTCGATCCCTTTGAAAGGGGAGATCAGTCAAGGCCTTTTTAGAAGTCTGATCCGCAGACCAGCATTTTTTTTTTTTAAATAGATTTTTATTCAAAGTTTTCAAACATACATGGTGGATAATGCTTCATACAACGTCAGACATATACATAAATCTGAGAACAACATTTAGATATACAAGAGAACATCAAGTGAACATAAACATATAAGCATGATTATATTGGGGAAATTGTACAACCCCTACTAGGGGTATGTAAATAGGGGGGGGGGGGTGGGAGTGAGAGCAGTGTAATTTCTGACTGAGGACCGGTAACTTGTTACCCCAAATGGGACCAATCTGTGACAAGGAGTAGGCCGTTAATCACCTAGCATAGGGTGGGTCCATCAGTAGGGAAATGAGTAATACCCATTGGTAGTCATTGTGACTCCCCAAATAAAGGTAAATGCTAGATCAACAGGAACTCAGAGTAACTAATGGGTAAGTTAAACCTACAATACGAACTATCAGGAAAGCATTGGAGTGGAAAGGTGGGTACAGGAAGGGGGGGAGGGTGAGGGTGGGAGGGAGTCCAACATACCACTAGTGGTAATTTTCACATAAGTACATCAATAATGTAATCACACATGAATAGTGTTACCTTTATAGTCCAGCCATAGTTTCCAGTGACGGTGGAAATGCCAAGCTTTCCTCTCTTTATAAGCTAACAATCTTTCCATTTCACCCTGAGAGTTTACTCGGTTAACAATTTCCATTTTCGTTGGTATAGTTTTAGAGCGCCATTGTTTAGCTATAGCTACCCTAGATGCGAATAAGATATGGGCGACTACCCTCTTGGAATGGTGAGGGCAGCCGACCATGCCCAGTGAAAGTAAGGCCAAAGTGGGAGTCATCTTGAGGGGTACCCTTATCACCTGCAATATCAGCAGTGAAATCTCAACCCAAAGGGGTTGTAATTTCGGACATCCCATAAATCAAGGAACAGGTTGCCCAGACCACCGCATTCCCTCCAGCATAGAGAGGAAAGGTAGGGGTCCATTAAATGTAAGCGTGAGGGTGTCATGTAGTACCTATTGAGAATTTTCTGGGCATTATCCCAATGATCAATACAGTAAGAAGTTGTCATATTGATTTTTATAGCTACTTGTCATTGGGGGATTGTGTATGTTTCCTGTAGTTCCTTCTCCCACCTTACCATTGTCGGACTTTTTAGCAGGAATGGATGGTAGTTGCAGTAGGGGTAGAACAAAGATATCCCTTTCTTCTTATTATTATTCGTGCTGAGCAGGTATGATCGGAGTGGGTTAGGCAATTTAATGGGAGCGACTTTATACTTAGTGCTGTATGTTTATATTTGATGGCGTATGAAGGTATCAGTATGGTTAGAGGGTTCCACAGTTGTCAGTGAGACGTTAAACCCCCGTTTTATCAGACTTGAAACATTCAAGCCTGGGATAAGGTATGTGTAGGATCTGATAGGGATACTCATTGGGGTGCAAGATTCCAGGAAGGTTAATCTGGTCAACTGGTTCAAGGCCTTGATTGTGGCCTCTATTGTCGGGTACAAGGGGGGGGGGGGTAGGAACATTGTAAAGAGGATGCTACCGCTAGAGCAGGCAGATCGTGGGTAGGTACTAGTTCCCTCTCGATTTGTGACCAGAGGGTATCTTTCGGATCAGAAAACCAATAACGTAGTTGGGTTAGCAATGAAGCTTGGTGGTATGCCCTTGCATCTGGGAGCCCCATTCCGCCCATGGTTTTAGGTTGATATAGCATAGAGAGGGCGACCCTAGGAGGTTTCCCATTCCAAATTCATTTTCTCAGTTTGGCGGATAGGTCCGTGAAGAACTTGGGAGGAATCGGGATAGGAAGCATTCTAAATAGATAGAGAAGTTTCGGGAGAATTTGCATTTGGTAAGCCGCAATACGGCCTACCCAGGAAAGTTGTGTCTTGCGGATATTAAGGAGATCTTTTTCCATGTTATCTAAGAATGGGGGAAAGTTCTATTCATAAATGTTGGTTGTCGGCAGCGTAAGCTGAATGCCTAAGTATGTTATTGAGGGGGCTTCCCAGTCGCAGGGGAAGGTAGATTTTACATTCTCGAGGTCATCAGGCGAAAGTGCAATGGTCAGTGCAGAGCATTTGGAGGTGTTGATTTTGTACAGCGACACCTGACCAAATTGGTATAGAAGAGTCTGTATGTGGAGCAGCGACTCCACTGGGCAAGTAATCGTCAGCAGAATGTCATCTGCGAAAAGGCCTAACTTATGTTCTATACTTCCAATTCTAATGCCTTTGATCATAGTGTTATATCTTATATGTTCTGCAAGTGGCTCGATAGCTAAAGAAAACACAATAGGAGAAAGCAGGCAGCCTTGGCTGGTGCCATTGGTCAGAGCGAAGGGATCCGACAGCAGGCCTGAGTTGAGAACTCTGGCAGTAGGATTGGAATAGAGAGACATAATGGCAGTATGTATAAAGCCCGTTAATTCAAACTTGGTCAGGGTAGTGGATAGATACCCCAGTGCACCCTATCAAATGCTTTTTCCGCATCTAACGCAATTAGGGAACTGGGGGTATTATTCAGTTCCACATATCGGAGTAGGTCCAACATGCGTCTTGTCCCGTTAGGGGCCTGTCTCCCTTGTACAAAGCCTACCTGATCTAGTCCTATAAGGTATGGGATTATTTTAAGTAAACGATTGGCCAGAACTTTTGCGAAGATTTTTACATCCGTATTTAAAAGGGATATTGGTCTAAAGTTATTGGGTAAGGATGAGTCTTTCCCTGGTTTGGGGAGGGTGACAATTGTGGCTTGGAGCATCTCCACTGGAAACTAACCTGCCTCTACAGCAGCATTAAAGGTTTTTGTCAATTCTGGAACCATAAAATTCATACATAAATTTCATTAAGTTGACTATTGTGCCAATATAGTGATAAATACAAATGAATTCAGATTATAAAAACTCCATAAAGTGACTGTAGAAAAAATATATATTATCAAGGAAAAAATCCAAAAAAAGTCCAAAAAAAGGTTTTCAGAGTTTTAAAAGTCCAATAAATATATAAATAGTGAGACTCTTGTGCAAACAATGCTTATTCCCAAGTAATAAGTGCAAAGTGCTCAGCGTGGTGATTTCTCAATCTGCTCTGTAGTGCTCAGTGCAGCTTTTATTCCACCGTGATAAATGGTAAGATTGAATCCCTTACCAAATAGCGTGGGTCATGTATGCCTTATGGCATCAAGACCAGCCAAGCTTAGGTAGCCTTCCAGGCTATGATGGAGTCTCCTCGTGGCTTGCTTTGGGTGGATAGGATGGCGGGCTCCCCCTCTCTCTCCACTCACAGCGGTGACTGTCCCAGCTCCGACCTCTCTGCAGCTCCTCTGGATACTACAGCTCCAGGCAGATCTTTGTTTACATGTAAACATGTAAACATGTGAGGGCATTTTCACTGGCAGTAGGAGTATATGTTTGGGGGTCATTCCATAAATCGTAGTAGTCCTTAAATAGGTTTGCTATGTCTTTAGGGTTTTCGCATAGAAGCCCCAGAGGCGTGGTGTTTGATAAGAGGAATATGGGATTTAACACGTTTGGATCTAAGTTGGGAAGCCAGTAGTTTTCCTGCTCTATTGCTTTGAGAGTACCAATTCAAGCGGAGTCTTTTAAGGGCTAGGTCTACATCAGATTTTAGCATCTGTTCCTCTCTAATTTAATTTAGTTGGGCCATTAAGTTACGGTCAGTACCTGAGTTTGGTTTATGTAAGGCTTCTAGTCTGGCAATTTCGCAGTTAAGTCATGTGATATTTGCAGGTTTTTTTCCTACGTTCTCTAGCAGTGAGTTGAATGAGAAGGCCTCTGGAAAACGCTTTATGAGCACACCATATAGTGGCCCTAGAGGTCTGGGCATCATCGTTGATACTAAAAAACTATGTAAGCTTCCCTTGTAATTCTGCAATGTGCTGGGGGTGGGAAAGGACATAAGTGTTATTACGCCAGATTCTGCATTAGTGGGAGCAGAAACGGTCAGGGTAATGGGGGCACGGTCCGACCAAGTGATATGGAGGATGTCCGCCTTGACTACAGTTTGGAGGGTGTGTTTATCAGTGGGAAAGTTATCGATCCTAGAGTAGCAATTGTGTACCTGTGAAAAGTACGAGAAGTCCCTTTCGGTGGTGCGGAGGCATCTCCAGGGGTCAAACAGGCACTCTGCAATGCAGAGGGTCCCTATGAAAGATCTTTTTCCCCACCTCACCAAAGAGGAGTCCATATCTGGGTTACATACGGCATTAAAGTCACCACAAATAATGAAATTACCAGTCTTGACAATATTAATCTTTCGGAGCAGCTTGTGAAGGTAATGAACTGGTTTCCTGTTAGGGGCATAAAGGGTTACAATTGTATATACCACAGAATTAATTTCAGCTACTACAATTATATACCGTACATGATCGTCCATGTGGGCTGACTACAAGGAGAAAGAGACAGTGTCTCTCACAGCTCTCACATGAGGACTCAGTTGCGCTTGGCAGTGTCATTGGAGAAAAAAATGTGTGGAAACTTGGGATGTGAACATTTAGGGGCCTTGTCTCTGGCGAAGTGGGTCTCCTGAGCACACAAAATGTCACAGTTCAGTTCCAAGGCTTGTTCCCACAGGGCCCTGCGTTTAAAAGGACTATTAAGGCCTCTCACGTTGTGAGACAGAAATGTAATGGACATCCCAGTAAATAATGAATTGGTAGGGACATCTAGTGGTAGGTAGGAGAACTGCAGTCCAGAAAAGAGAGAAGACGTGTCATGGGGATAAGGGTGGCAGGAAATCCAAGGAAGGGCAGGGTCGCCAACAGGGCGGCCATAACACTGACAAAGTAGGGTAACAAGGGGTATACGTAGGTGAGGAAGGGGTACAAGAGCATCTCGTACCAAGGTGTGTAGGGGGAACAAACAATCAAAGTTAAGCTGGTCTCCGGGTGGGTGGCCCGAGGGTCACCAGCTGGGCCGAAGATGAACAGGCCATGGGGATGCAATGAGCCCGGGATGAGAACATGCTGGCCAAAGAAAAAAAAAAAGAAGAAAGAAGAAAAACCTACTCGTTGGTGATTATATTCTGCCTCTGCTGCTACGTGTACATTGAGCTATCGGACGAGATGAGTCAGGTGGGTTCAGATGGTCTTCCTATGGGAGCAGGCCCCACGTGTGCAACAGTTCCAAACCTTTATCCAAGGAAGAGATAGAGTGTGAGACATTCTGCATAGTAACGAGCAATTTGGCAGGAAACCCCATTTATATAGAATTTTGTGATTCCTTAGAATCTTAGTGATGGAGGTTAGGTTGTTTCTCGCCACAATCGTGCCTTGGGAGAGATCTGCGTATAGCGCTATTCCTGCATAGGGCTCAGGAAGTGACGGATTCATTCTGGAATAATGCATCAATTGGTCCTTTACATGACAAAACTGTATGCAGGTAATTACATCTCTGGGCACCTGTTCGGCAATGAGGGGCGGCTTAGGAAGTCTATGCACTCTATCTATAATTAGGTCAGCTGGGGTTAATGAGGGAATAGCTTTAAGCATAAGCTGTTGGGTGAAGCCCTGAAGTTTAGCATTGGCAACAGTTTCAGGAATGCCTCTAAATTTGATATTATTGCGGCGTGCCCTAGCTTCAATATCTGCCACTTTAATTCTCATTTGCTTAAGCTCGGTTTCCATCACATAGTGAGCATCAACTAGCTCATTATAGGCACTCGTGAATTCATCCATTTTGTTTTCAGTGTGATCAATCCTGTCACCTAGCTCATTGATATCTCTGCGGGTAGAGCGCATTAACAATGCCATGTCCTGCTGTAGTGCACCCCTCAGTGTCAGTAACATATCTTTAAGGGTATTGTCTGTAATCGGTTGCCCAGTAGTAGGGAAAAGATCCAATTGCTGGCTGTACATAGCTGTCTCTTCATTCAGCTCCCCCTCCCCATCCCGTTGAGCATGCGGGTCATCCTGCCCTGAAATTTGTCTTTTCTGCTTAATAGGGCTGTTAGAAGCCCAGGATGGTAGTGGATTGTGTTCCCCCTGTGACTCACCATCCGTGCTAAGAGGGCCAAAACGGAGTTGTCCTGTGCCGATGGAGTGCACGGTGCGTGTCCCAGCGCCATCTTGGGAGTTGTGGCCTGTCACGGGGAGAAGAACTCAGTGAGTTTCCACGGTCCCTATTGCTCTTTGAGCTTCCCCATGGAGGTCATCTGCTAGGCAGGGATGTCAGGGTGTCCTGTGGCCATTGGGAGCATCACAGTTATTGCTGCAGATCGTTGCTAATACACCCAGAGAGACAGAGCAGAGAGCTCACACAGCCATCTGCTCCGGTTGCCAGCTCCGCCCCCCCGCAGACCAGCATTTAAGCCAAAAGACAGGCTGAAGGACCACTGCCAAAACAGAGAGCTGAGCCACTAGGGGAGAAGCATCCAAGAAGGCATCACAGATAAACTGCAGCCCCTGGACAAGATGGTCCAGCAGCTCAGCAAAGGCAGGGGGTGCTATTCTCCCTCCAGGTCACGGTGTAAAAGCTTGGCCCACTCGGTCAAAGTTTGCGACACCAGGGCAATGGTGAATACCGGCCTCAGTGCTGAATCAGCCAGAGTGTACATATTGCGGGCCACAGCCTCCACCTTCCTGTCAGCCGGATCCCTTAAGGCAGGGGACTCTTCAATCGGAAATATGGTTGCCTTGTTCAATCTGGAAACTGGAGGGTCCACCACTGGGGAAACAGTCCACTTCTTAATAAGGGACTCCTCATAGGTGACAATTTTATCAATATAGGCGGGGAAAGGAAACACCTTTGCCACTCTGGATGGCTTGTGAGTGCCAAAGAGAACCTGCACCTCCGTTGCAGCTGCTTCCTTCGTCTTTAATGTCTCACGCACAGATACAATCAGTGCTTCCATCAGCGCCTTTTCGTGCTTGGTTGCAGATGTGGAGGAATCATCCTCACTATCTGAGGATTCAGGGCGTGTAGTCGCAGACACAGCAGGGTGATCCGCCGCGGCCAAATCAGATTCAGGAAAATCACCTCCACCCGGGACACAAAGGATTCCAGGACTACCGTCAGTGCATCGATGGATGGTTGGGACTCGGAGGGCCACACAGCCTCAGAGAGGGGATCAGGTGGGGAAATGCACTCCAAAGACTTCATGAGTCACCAGGGGAACCCCACAAAAAAGTGTAAAACACTGCAAAGGGACAACCCCCCGCCGTGCTGGCAGCACCACCCGGTCGCAAGGCACAAGCACTAAGCGATCCTCAGCAGTGAGGGAGAAAACTTCACCAGACTCACTACCCAGCAGAAACAGCCACCAAGATAATCTGCACTCCACGTGTTGTGATCAGGAAATGAAAAAATCCAGGAGTGACTACCCGGGGATGAGGAGGAACCCTTACCGCCAAAATGGTCACCCACAGGGCTCCACTGGCATGGCCGCCGCTATTTTCAAAGGCAAACCACCAAAAAATGTCCCCAGGACTGACACAAATATGGCTGCCGTGCATATAAAGCATACAGGCTACAGAAAAATGGCGGCCCTGTGCAGCACCACAAGGCTTCCAGGGACCCAGGAGGGATCCCTAGGCCTCAACGACAGACCCAGGCATGAGCCCCCACCAGGTACAACCCCCCCTGCACAGCCGATCGTCTGGTCACCAGCGGCGCACCCCCCCCAGCCCCCATCACTAGCACGGCAGCCTGCCCCCACCCCCAGAAGGGGGACCAGACCACCCACACAACCCCGGCATAAGTGGAGGGGGAGTAGGATGGGGGGCAAATGAAAGGGGGGTGCCTGACGGGAAGGAGGGGAACCCAGGGGTCTGACCATCCCAAAGAGTGGCCCATGTCCACCCCAAAACCCTTAAGGGGGAGAAGGGGGTCAGCTACTCACCATACCAGGAACCAGGCAGGCATTGCTCCAGACAGAACCCCTCACCATAGATATAGGGGGCTGTCGGCCAGGAGGAATGCTGCAACTTGGGCCAAGATGCGACCTCGCGAGGCGTTTAACTCACAGGCTTGCCCCGTCCAGTGGGGCTATGTCGCGGCCGACCTAGCACGGAGCTGAAGTCTGCACACACTTGCTGGCCAGGCTGGGATGACCACTAGATCTAGATTATCCAGCAAATCGCCCAGTCCTGCAGTGTATTATAGATCTCACAGGAAAAAAAAACAGGAGAAAAAAAAATCCTCTATCTAAAAATATTTGCCAGGACCAGAGATCCCAGCAAGGAACTAGGTCCTTACTTCTGACTAGGCAGAAAAAAACGAAATACCTATAGCAGGGAGAGGGAGTATACCCCCTGGGACTGCCAATAGGTGTAGCCAGATTATTTTTCTGCATAGTGTCCTACTCCTGTAGGGGGCAGTATAACCCAATGATTATGAAAATCTGGAGCTGTGTCCGTCAATGAACAAAGGGGAAAAGGATATATCTCCTATGACTTTGAAAACAAGTACAGCAGTGCAGTAGTACAAGATCATATTTTTATTTATCACAATTAATGTTATGAAAAGCCACCTTTTCATTCACCCAAGTTTAGGATTCTTTTCAAGCCACTTTCAGGCTAATGTGACTTGGTCTCCTAATGTGACTACTTTGGCTTGTAATTCACATGGCCATTCTCTGTATTAAACACTGAAACAAGTCCATACAGTAATGGCAGATGTAAGCTGTAACTGAACAGTATTGAAGTATTGCACACTATTGTCAACACATTGTCAAAACGTTTTATTCATAGGGCAAGACATAATATAAAACTCATGGCATAAGCACATCAGCTGTGCGGGCTTGTCATCGCATGTGTGCATGTGTGCAGAGTCTCTCAGAGTTGGGTGCTGATTCCCGTCTATCCGGAAGTCTCCGCCCCCTAAGCGTTGCGTCATTCGTATAGCACGATCGACTTCTTCAGTAGGGGTCTCATTAAGTCATTAAATAATTATGTTTTTTTGCACTATTGGGATGTGAAGAAGCTATTATGAACTTTTGATTGTTTTCATGGACATTTTTGAATGGGCTTTACTAAAGATGTGTATTAAATGCACAATTGATTGCATGTATTCAGCACTTATTGCACTTTATTTGCATTTACCGCTAATGCACTTTATGATAATTTTATATATATATATATATATATATATATATATATATATATCTAATTAACTATCATATATGGGTATATTGCATACTTTAAGCACTTTATATATTGTATACACCTTATTTTTGCTTATATTCTGCATGCATTTTACTTTGTTTATTTGCACAAGATTTACTATTTTGGTACTAGTAGCTCTGTATCTCTAAATATGTACTGTAAATATCTCCTAAACCTGCAGCATTTAGGAGATTTTTACACTAGTAGAAGAGTCCCATCTATTTATTATAAACAATGTTACTTCCCTGAAATGATGTGCAACAGTCTGGGTCAATTTGACCAAAGTGTCATACATATGCAGATAATGACTGTGTGTGAGGGTCCATGAGACGCCATTAGAAAATTACTGTTTCAATGTATTTTAATGGTAAATGTTTTCAATATAAACTGTAAGCAATAAACAGAATTCAGGTAATTCTGAACGAACCGTATACTGTCTGTGTATTGAGTTTAATCAGAGTGGCCTTCAGGCCTACGAGTCCAGAGGTCAACCGTGTCGAGTCTGCAAGTCTTTGGAGTGGTTAACCCCAACAGTCCTGGAGGTCCCACCGAGATGGTCAACGTCCATGTCCGGTAAGTGTTAAAATTTTCTTTTGCCTTACCGTGACCCCTTGGTCAACGACCATATAGTCTAGAGTAATACCTATTGGCTGTATAGACTTGATAAGTGTTCCAGGAACACTAAGAGGCGGGGAGAATTGGCTTACTTATGCCCCGTATTGGTATAATAGAATAGAAAAAGATGCGGCTGGCTGTTTTGACCTGCCTAAAGAAAAACAGCCTGTCAGCATGCATTTCCAAGGGCGTTATCAGAGAGGCAGAGCCAGGGGGGGATTCAGAGGCAGAGTAGGACATTTTCAACATAGGCCCCCCTACAATAATAAACCACGACAAAGAACAGGATGTTTCAACTGTGGGGTAAGAGATTGCCCCTATGAGGACCAATGTGTTAGTGGTCCCCCCACAGTTGAACAGCCTCACAACAACCTCACAACAGCCTGAGATAAAGTTACCTGCCAATCAGCAACAAGTAATGGTAAAACTGTTACAACAGAGAGTGGATTTACAGTGACATCGGGAAAAATGCCCATTTTTGTCCAGAGTAAAGAGAATAATTATTTCCTTTTAGAGGAAGCGTGCCACAGCATTTATGTTACACACAACCGATGACGTCATCGGCGCATGTGCTCTGAAGGAACAGCCACCCAAGCCGTTCCTTCAGATACCTGTGTCGTGAATGATGGCTCCCTATAAAAGGGTTTAACCACAGGTTTCTAAGCAGAAAGCATTGCTACTATCCAAAAGAACACCATAAAGTGCTGTGGAGCTTGTAGCGTATTATGACAAAAACTGGATGAAGTTGTCTGTTGATTCCAATCTCTCCTCTTCTATATTCTTTGTTGCCTTTCCTCTCTTTGACTTCTATCCTTATATCCCATTACACTTCTTTAAAATAGTGGCATTGGCGATCTTACACTTTGCTATGTGTGGCATCTGACATAAGAAACAGGACACTCAAACAGATGCTTATGGTGCCTTGCAATGTCACAGCTTTCACCACATTGTGTATACCCAATTAAGGTGAACCAAATTACAATGATACTTGGAAAAGTACTTCACTGGTATTAAAAAACTTTCCTGGGATTAGATCTTGGCTCAAAACTAATATCAAGTAATAATATGATATGAAAAAATAAATTGGCCTCAAACAGAGACTGTAATTGTAATGTCACAAATATAATGGAATGACTAAAATTAAATATTAAATAGATTTTGACAAATTAAAATATAGGAAAAAAATGATTAAAGTTGAACTCCAAGTAGATATAAAAAATAGCAATAAATGTAGTTACGTATACATTAACAATCACTAAACATATTTATTTTTACGTGCATCCAGCAAAACCACCTGTATTTGTTTTTGATATCAGCCATCTATAATCTCTTGGCATATGTGCTAATATTATCCATGGAGAAAGAGAGACAGATTGTACAGAGAGATAACCTCATACTTGTCATGATACTATTTATTGTCCAATCAGCAGGCTGGGGATAGGGAAGAGAGCTATTTTGGACTAAAATATGCTGCTGCTGTGTGAAGGCGGTGTGAACAGTGGTTCAGCCATTTTAGTTATCTTAGTTACTATAAGCAATTTTGTGTAAAAATAATTTTCTAATACTGCTGTGATATTCTGCATGAAACCTTTGCCCACGCTAATTCTCACAAGATAAGAGTCCCATCTATTTATTATAAACAATGTTACTTCCCTGAAATGATGTGCAACAGTCTGGGTCAATTTGACCAAAGTGTCATACATATGCAGATAATGACTGTGTGTGAGGGTCCATGAGACGCCATTAGAAAATTACTGTTTCAATGTATTTTAATGGTAAATGTTTTCAATATAAACTGTAAGCAATAAACAGAATTCAGGTAATTCTGAACGAACCGTATACTGTCTGTGTATTGAGTTTAATCAGAGTGGCCTTCAGGCCTACGAGTCCAGAGGTCAACCGTGTCGAGTCTGCAAGTCTTTGGAGTGGTTAACCCCAACAGTCCTGGAGGTCCCACCGAGATGGTCAACGTCCATGTCCGGTAAGTGTTAAAATTTTCTTTTGCCTTACCGTGACCCCTTGGTCAACGACCATATAGTCTAGAGTAATACCTATTGGCTGTATAGACTTGATAAGTGTTCCAGGAACACTAAGAGGCGGGGAGAATTGGCTTACTTATGCCCCGTATTGGTATAATAGAATAGAAAAAGATGCGGCTGGCTGTTTTGACCTGCCTAAAGAAAAACAGCCTGTCAGCATGCATTTCCAAGGGCGTTATCAGAGAGGCAGAGCCAGGGGGGGATTCAGAGGCAGAGTAGGACATTTTCAACATAGGCCCCCCTACAATAATAAACCACGACAAAGAACAGGATGTTTCAACTGTGGGGTAAGAGATTGCCCCTATGAGGACCAATGTGTTAGTGGTCCCCCCACAGTTGAACAGCCTCACAACAACCTCACAACAGCCTGAGATAAAGTTACCTGCCAATCAGCAACAAGTAATGGTAAAACTGTTACAACAGAGAGTGGATTTACAGTGACATCGGGAAAAATGCCCATTTTTGTCCAGAGTAAAGAGAATAATTATTTCCTTTTAGAGGAAGCGTGCCACAGCATTTATGTTGATCCAGGGGTATGGGCCATAGGTTCCTTGGATGTATGATTGATTCCATGCCCCCCCTTAAAAGGAGGATGGAATCAGGCCTATATTAAACAGATTCTTGGCGGAAGGTATATTTAAAGAAATAGTATTACCTTACAATTCCCCCCGGCCCTTGCTGCACCCACGCTTCTATTTTCCAGAGCAGATGTAATTTTTTTTTTACGGCCATTATACACCAGTATCAGACAAGCAGAAATGTTTGTGTGTGTCTGTGAAGCTGCACTGAGACCTTGAAGCTGGTACATTTCTTTTAAAAGGGAAGGGGTCACTTTTTGCAAGGAGCTAGTGTGGACTAAGAGTTCCAGCATTTCCACACATATGCAATTATTTTTTATAGATTTTTTTGAAGTTTTGCCATATATACATTTGTGCCTATCTTGTATGATAGTGAGTGTAGTAGTAGTGAATAAAAACACATTTTTTTTTCAGGCAAAACATAAATTGCTGTAGTGGCACAATACTTTGAGGTTATTTTTTATAAAATTATAGATAATGAGAAATAACAATTGTGGGGACCCAACTCACTGGATAAGGGGCTATGTGGACAGTCCAGTTGTCTGCTTCATAGTTCTCCAGACCACGCTAAAGGGATGGACACCTGCTCATGGGTCAGTCCTGCTACAATATGTGGATGACATATGTAGTCACTCTGTGGAGGCCAGTTCATCCCAACCTGGATCATAACTAACTGTATATATCACCCAGTGGATCAGGGGCCCCTTGGAGGAATTTGTGGGACCCCTAACGCCACCAGGGCAGACATAGTATCAGAGAAACCTCAGAAAAGGAATAAAAGAGCCCTGTCCCATAGTTCACCCTCCCAGATAGCCATCACCCAAACAAATGGCATGACACAACTTTGGTATAATTCCTCTAACACACAAGTAGTTACTTTTATAGTGCCTTATGAAACAATATTCCCTGGTAGTGATGATACCATACGGTATAATGATGGGAGATTAGGTCCAGGAACTGTATTTATATGTGTAACGGACAAATATTGGGGAGACAATTGTGACTATTGGGGATAAGTGGGTTGAAACACAGGAGATGATTGGGAGTATAAACCTACTACTAGCAAGGATACAAATGGAAAGACACTTATAAGCAGAATGACAATTGTTAACCACCTCCCACCCGGGCCATTGTACATATACGGCCAGGTGGGAGTCTCGTCCTTCTGAATGGACGTTCCGGAACGTCCTTCAGAAGGAGCGAGATCGCGCCGCCGCGGGCACGCGCAGCGGCGCGATCTCGATGTGCCTGTGTCCCTCGGACACAGCGCAACAAGATGCGTCAGGAGGGCCCTGTGATTGGCCCTCCTGATCACATGACGGCTGTGTCCAATCACAGCCGTCATGCAATGTAAATACAGCCGTTGTAACGGCTTCGATCTCTTCTCCTCTCTGACAGATCCTGTCAGGGAGGAGAAGAAGAGGATCGATACTGGAGCTGGGGTGATCAGTGAGTATTTCTAATTACTCACTGATCACAGGGGGGGTCTGTGCTGGTAATCAGATGATTGATTACCAGTGCAGCCCTGGGGGGAGGGGATGCCACTAGAGCCACCAGGGATGCCCACCCATGACCACCAGGGATGCCCACCATGGCCACCAGGGATGGCAAACAGCCTGCCAGTAGTGCCCTCCTATCAGTGCTGCCCACCAATGCCATATATCAGTGCTGCCCACCAGTGCCCGTTATTGCCATCCACCAGTGCTGCCCACCAGTGCCCATTATTTCCCACCAGTGCTGCCTATCAGTGCCCATCAGTGCCCCCCATCAGTGCCCATCAGTGCCCCCATCAGTGCCAATCAGTGCCGCCCATCAGTGCCGATCAGTGCCCATCAGTGCTGCCGATCAGTGCCCATCAGTGCTGCCTATCAGTGCCCATCAGCGCTGCCTATCAGTGCCCACCAATGCTACATATCAGTGCTATCTATCAGTGCCACATATCAGTGCCCATCAGTGCTGCATATCAGTGCTACCTATCAGTGCCGCATATCAGTGCCACCCCATCAGTGCCACCCAATCAGTGTCTCCTCATCAGTGCCTGTCAGTGCGGCATCATCAGTGCAGGAAAAAACTTATCTATTCACAAAATTTTATAACCTAAACAAAAAGACTTTTTTTTTTTTTCAAACTTTTCTGTCTTTTTTTATTTGTGCACCAAAAAAGAAAAAACCTGGCAGTGATCAAATACCACCAAAAGAAAGCTCTATTTGTGGGGAAAAAATGACACAAATTTGGTTTAGGTACAATGTTGCATGACCGCGCAATTGTCATTCAAAATGCAACAGCGCTAAAAGATGAAAATTGGTCTGGGAAGGAAGGGGGTTTAATTGCCCAGTATTGAGGTAGTTAAACATGTTCCCAAGCAATTTAGACTGACCATAGAAAACTCTAGTCAAGAAGATAGTGGAACTTACGTTTTGAGTATCTGGTGGAGATCAGGGTACACTAGCTTCAGAAAGCCTTTTCTCTCTTCTGAGTGGCAATCACAGGTACAAGAGACTAATCCTTTAAAGCCCCATGTGCAGACTTTGCGAGAAATGATAGCTAGAGCAGATTGAGGATACTATGGCTATAGAGACAGGATTCTCTGATGTAAACTTATGGTTAGAATGGATGAGGTATAGTGCTAGCTCACATAACATGTCAGCTTGCTATGTCTGTGGAGCAGCTAGGCCGCACCTAGGTACAGTGCCCCTTAACATCCCTGAGAATATAAAGACTTGTTTTCTTAGCCTCTATACCAATACCTCTACTAACCATTCTAACTATGAAACATGGAAAAAGGAATATCCCATCATAACTAAAGAGCCTGGGTCCACTGGATCTATCACCATTTACCCAGGTAGCTACACATGTTATTCCAGACACAGTGGTGGGGGTAGATTTGTAGGAAACTTTACAGAGGGCTATTGTTCCCACTTACGGGTCTACTAGAGAATGAAACAGTCTTTGGGAGACATATATTGGATTTGTGGAGATATAAGGACTAGGCTGCCCATGAGATGGACAGGAGAGTGTGTCCTTGCTAAAGTAATAATGCACTACACATATTTACTGAAAATGACAAAAGCACACTTCAGCTTAAGGGGAACACTAGAACTACAGGTAAACAAAAGAGAGAGTCCCCCATGGGTAGTTTTGACACACATGTTTATATAGATGCCATAGGTGTTCCAAGAGGGGTCCCAAATTAGTTTAAGGCCCGAGATCAGGTAGCAAAAATGTCAGATTGTTATGTGAGCTAGCACTATACCTCATCCATTCTAACCATAAGTTTACATCAGAGAATCCTGTCTCTATGGCGGCCATAGTATCCTCAAAGGTGGGATCTGCTATAGCTATCATTTCTCCCAAAGTCTGCACACGGGGCTTTAAAGGATTCATCTCTTGTATCTGTGATGGCCACTCAGAAGAGCTATACATGTCTTTTACTGTGGAAGTCATACAAACTGTTTAGCCTGTCTGTTGGTGGCACGTGGATCACAATAGTGACTGCACAAAATGTCAACTCTTTTAATAGATAAAATAAGCCCAAAAACAGTACTGCGCTACTAGGTTTATATAAAAATCAACTCAAATGTGAAATTATAATTTAGCACTTGATTATATCATCACATTTGAGTTGATGTTTATATACACTTAGTAGTGCAGCACTGTTTTTGGGTTTATATATTCTCTTTAATATTGTGAAAGCATTTTTAGTGATAGCAGTCACAGTCACTTGGTGTCTTTTTAGATAATTTTATTATTTTTCACGAGGATTGTGCTGATTGAATTGTTTGGTTATTTGCTTTTGGTAGATAAAACAAATCAGTATTTGTATGTTTATAGTGCAAAAGTATACCTGCGCTGCTGTCAAATCAAATGCATAAATAAATCCCAATAAATATGGTGTATAAATAATCTGTGTAAAGTGCTAGTGCTCAACTTCAAACATACATTACTATATCATAGATCCCAAACAAAATATTAAAAATACAATAAATATATATTTCATCATGTGTAAATAAATATCAAATAAAGTCTTTCAATAAAAAACGTGCTTAAATAGTGACAGTCTTAGTGCAAAACATAAGTCCAAAGTGCTGCGTGCTGGTAAAACAAGTGCTGGTGCTTTCTCTTACACGAGTAGGTGCTCCCCTCCTGGACCCCTACTCACCAGAAGCCAAATAATACACACACTTAGCCAATATCTGAAAGAGGGCATCACACCGAGGAGGTTACGGTGGGATATAGCCCCTAATGATGGTTTAGAAACCAAAGAATTGGAAGATAGTTGGTATAATTTCTTCAATGGCTGTGAACAGAAATTATTAGGGTTCATCATTTCTCGTAGAAAAACTAAATTAGAAATGCTAGAGAATAAAGTAAAAGGATTAAAAGAAATTCTAGAGCCCTTTTTGGATAATACAGAATATAAGGATAAAATGAAAAACATCCAGGACCATATTGCCAAATTAGATAAAGATATACAAAAGAAAAAAATTAAGAAATTTCATAGAGATTGCAATGATTATAAACAAGGTAATGTATATAAATGGCAAGAGGATCTAGTAGAGAATAATGAACAATCTAGAGAAACGACACCTGAGAGAGAGGTAACTTTCACTTTTCCCACTGAGACTCCCATAAGAACACCGATAAGTGACTCACAAACCCCAAATAGGGATAATCGAAACAATACACCATACCTACAATCCCCTAGGTACAATGTGCCCACACACAATAGATATGAACCCATCTCCCCGGTTAGTCCTGTCCCAAGGGAGTATTACCAAGAGGAGAGGCCATATGACAATTATTACAGACCCCCGTATAGAGGGGATTTTTGGGAACAGGGACCAGGGAGACCTCCATGGAGAGGACGAGGAGGTTACAGAGGAAGGGGCCAATATTGGGGACCGCCAAGGGGCCAACAGTATTGGAGACCAAGAGGCCCATACAGAGGCCCATACAGAGGACACAATACACACCCGTCCCAAGGGGCACCACAGAGGAATCACAATACCCAACCACCCCAAGGAGGAGAAGGAAGAAGAGAGGATGTAGGGGAGGACAGAAGAAAAAGGAAAAGAGACGCTTAGGCGCAGGAATTTTTAATCTTAGTAATAAAGTTTTTAATGAAGGTGAGCTTAAAATTTTAGATAAAGGTTTAAAGTATGCACCACCTAAACAACTGAATAAGTTCAAGACTTTTATTGATTTGCACAAATTTGTTAGAGTTTTAAATATTAAGAAACATTTTTTTAATAAATCGACAATTAGCACTTTAGAAGAAGACGGTTATGTGCATAGTGGATTAAGGAATAAATCCACATTTAATCCCAAGAACTCTAATAACCATTGCTTGGAGGTATTCAAAATGATGGTTGAGCAAGACATAGAGAATATATCTATACATCCTATTAAAGGTAGTAAGGAAATCAAACAAAGTATAAAAAAACTGGAGAAGGCTAATGACATTATAATAAGACCTGCGGACAAAGGTGGGGGAATTGTGGTTATGGACAAAAAGAACTATATAGCTGAACTGAATAGACTAGTAGAGGATAAAGATACATATACAAAATTAAAAGGTGACCCAGTAAAAAAACTGAAAGCCATGTTAACAAAGAAAATAAAAAGGGCACAGAAAGATGGGATCCTAAACAAAAGAGAGGCCAAATACTTAATACCTGAGCAGCCAAGGAAACCAATTATATATCATAATCCCAAAATACATAAAAGTACCACCAACCCCCCAGGACGTCCCATCATAAATGGTGTGGAGTCCATTTACTCTAGAGTGGGGGAATACGTGGATTATCACCTGCAGCCCATTGCACAGGGCTGTCCAGCGTACCTTAGGGATAGCAAAGACTTGATCAATCAAATATCTACAATTAGAATCTCAGAAAGTACTATTTTAGCCAGCATAGACGTAAATTCCTTATATACAAACATTAAACAGAGGGATGCTAGTAAAGCCGTAGAATGGGCATTACTAAAAGAGAATAAGCTCCCACATAAGCAAATAGATTTTATTTTGGATATTCTCAATATGGCGATGCAGAACAACTATTTCTGGCATGATGGACAGTATTTTAATCAGACAAAAGGAGTAGCCATGGGGGCAAAGTATGCCCCCACAGTAGCTAACCTGTTCATGAGTAAATGGGAAGCAGAAACTATTTTTAAAAAATCCCATACCCATCTCAAGATGTATAAGAGATACATCGATGACATTTTTATTGTGTGGGAGGGATCACAGGATTCCTTTTTAAATTTTATGTCTGAAATCAATAACAATATTTATGGTATCTCGTTTACGGAAGATTTTAGTACTAAGGAGGTGAATTATTTGGATCTTACTATTTTTAAGAATGGTTCTGACCTTTTTACTAAGACATATTTTAAAAGTACAGATAGGAATAGTTATATTCCAACTAATAGTGGTCACCACCCGCAATGGGTTTCGGCCATTCCAAAGAGCCAAATGTTGAGAATAAAAAGGAATTGTAATAAAGAGAGTGATTTTAAAGAGCAATCTGAGATTTTAATTAATAGATTTGAAGAAAAGGGATACAGAAGAAAACAGCTAGATAAAGTAAAAAAACAAGTTGAGCAATTAGATAGGAAAAAGTTATTGGCTGATAAACCTAAGAGTAATAATAAAAAAACTTTTGATATCGCATTCTGCACTGAATTTAATCAACAATATAGATCCATAGAGAAAAGTATAAGGAACCATTGGAATATTTTGTTAAGGGACCCTATTTTTAAACAAATGTTGCCGAACAAACCAAAGTTTATTTATAGAAGGCCTCCCAATTTGAAGGATAGAATTGTTAAAAGCATCCCAGATCCCCCAAAGAAATTGGTAACCTTTTTGGATAGTACAGGCTTTTATAAATGTGGCAAATGTGTAGCCTGCAAGACTTGTCGTGCAGATAAAAGGAGAAGCATTAAGCACTTTGAATCTTGGTCAACAAAGAAGAAATACGAGATTAACCAATTTATCAATTGCAGAAATACACATGTGACATATTTATTACAGTGTGAGTGCGGCCTACAATATGTGGGCCGCACCACGAGAGAATTAAGAATACGGTTAAGGGAGCATATAAGTAACATAAAGAAAGGATTCCGCAAACATAGCCTTTCTAACCACTTTAGACTATACCATAATAAGGATCCTCGGAAGATGACCTTTTGTGGTATAGATAGGATTATTCCGCATTGGAGAGGGACACATTTGAAAAGGGCAGTGTCTCAGAACGAAACTTGGTGGATTCAACAGTTGAAAACTATGGTCCCTGCAGGTCTTAACGTTGAATTGGATATTAATTGTTTTATTAGTAATTATTAATAATTTTTTAATTTTTAATAGGTCATTAATTGGGATATTGTGTAATGAATTATTATTATATAGGTTTTAGCCTTTATTAAATTGGATATATGGAAGGATGTGAGTTATGTATTTAAAATAATTTCATAGTTTTTTAATGTATTAAATATGGAATTGTGGTTTATTATAAATTTATATTTATTTATATATATATTATATTTATAGTTCTCAGGGTTAACTTGATATAGGCTTACAAATATCTATTTTGATTTTATGAAGTTATTTGCAAAGTGGTCATACATTTATTGATTCAATATGTGTGGATGTATTGAAAGGGTATTATTATTATTGGTATTAATTAATTGATTTTTATTCCTCCTGTTTTTGTTTATATTTTAAGGGGTATTGTATGTAAAGGGGCGCCGTAATTTAGAATGCCTCCGTGTTTTAAGTAATCTGGTAATGGTTATAAGAGTAGTAGGGAATCTGTATATGAGCAGTAAGAAATATTGAGCAGTGTACAGGAAGTACATTAGCATTGGGAGTCCCAACAGGGCGGCCGCTATGATGTTTTTCATTATAATGGGTGTTCCAATATGGCGGCGGGACTTCCGGTTCCGCCGCCGAGTGCTAATAACAAGTCATGGCAGATTTAGGTCACAATAAAGCAGTTAGTGTGGCGCGGTCCCCTAGCTTTATGCACATAGAAACAGTCCTGCCCACTCTATAAGTCAGATAATGATCATAATAGATCGGAACGAGAGACAGGATGTGCGTCATCGGGTAACCCCGACGTGGCGACATCACTTCCGGTTCCGACATTTGAGCAGGATGAGAGTCCCAATATGGCGGAGCCACTTCCGGTTCCGCCACCGAAATAATATTAGCTTATAGCCTACAATCTTAGGAATTTTATGAATATATCAAACTGGATTAGAGTATTTTATAGCGATTTACGAGAGCTTAAGATGTGAGGACATATTTATGCAGATTTGAATGAGAGGATTGTATAGGAAGTTCATCATCACAAAAAATGGCGGCATTCTACTTCCGGTTCCTCTAAGGTGTCAGCAACAATGTAATTTGTTACCTTATAAATATAGTACGTATCCGGAGCGGAATTGCTTTTGATAACGCTCTGTGTGCGGAGCGAAACGCGTCAAGCTGTTCGTCCGAGTACGTACTACGCCAGACTACATCCACCTTCCGACATACGGGGACACGGGGAGTGAGTATAGCCGTTTGAATTGGCAACCCGTGGGATGATTCTTTAGGCGTTTTAACCCTTGTCACATTGTAAGTGTATCTTGTATTGTGTGCATCGAATAAAGTGATTACATACTTCACGATGCCAGCATCTCTTTCCATTTTTTGAGCAATTCCTGGATGATATGACCTACAAAGCTGATTGAGTTGATGATCCATTAAGGCTCGTTCTATCTAAGGATATTCTGAAAGCGGTGTATTATTTGGCTTCTGGTGAGTAGGGGTCCAGGAGGGGAGCACCTACTCGTGTAAGAGAAAGCACCAGCACTTGTTTTACCAGCACGCAGCACTTTGGACTTATGTTTTGCACTAAGACTGTCACTATTTAAGCACGTTTTTTATTGAAAGACTTTATTTGATATTTATTTACACATGATGAAATATATATTTATTGTATTTTTAATATTTTGTTTGGGATCTATGATATAGTAATGTATGTTTGAAGTTGAGCACTAGCACTTTACACAGATTATTTATACACCATATTTATTGGGATTTATTTATGCATTTGATTTGACAGCAGCGCAGGTATACTTTTGCACTATACACTTTATAAAGGCACACCACCTTTTATACCAGCAGCAGCCCACTATACAGTGGTATCAGAAAAAATAGTAATCCTCAGCGCTAGCCTACAATCAGTATTTGTATGTTGCTGTTTTACAACAATAATAATCGTCTTTATTACAAGTTAAAAGCATATAAATCATACATGATGCTCAGAAACTATAATGTACACAGAATCAGGAATGCTGCTAGGTTCCTAAAATACCTGGGGCACAATTGGATTTAAAAGTTGTTTTTTTTTAATAAAAAAAAAACAAAAAACAATTTTGACTGTATTCTGCCTAAAACAGTAAGTTGCTGTTTTACTACAATATTAATCTTCTTTTTAATATAAGTTAAAAGCATATAAATAGTACATGATGCTCCAAAACTATATTGCACACAGAATAAGGAATGCTGCTAGGTTCCTGAAATACCTAAGGCACACCAGGACACAAAAGTTGTTTTTTTAATAAAAAAAAAAAAAAAAACAATTCTGACTGTACAGTAAACCCACCTCCATTGCGGGGGTTACATTCCGGACCCAGCCGCGAAAAGTGAAAATCCACGAAATAGAAAAACCCTATTAAAATGCATTGTAGGCATGTTTTTTTTACTGTCACTGTACATGTAAAAGAATTTTAAGGTCTTTAAACACACTTTTAAAACAATAGAAACTCATTTAAACACATAAAATATACTGAGAGACATAGCAAGAGCTATGGAAAACACAAAAATATTTCATTTTTAATGATTTATATAGTAAAATAACATTACAAAAAAAAACGCAATATACCGGGACCGCAAAAACTGAACCGCGATGGAGCGGGGGTTTACTGTATTCTGCCTAAAACAGTGATTTCCTATGATCTTCAGCTCCATCCAGTGGCATAATGCGGTACTTTTTCTGACTAATGTATTTCAGAAAAATATTGCAATATGGCTAATAGATGGAGCTGACATCCATAGAAAAATCACTGTAATAAGCAAGATACAGTCAGCATTTATCAAGGATGAGTTAATGCTTGTCCAACAAATTTTTTAATAGACACCCAAGACTGAAATATTGCGAGCCTTGTAGCACATCATAGTGAAAAGTGAGTCCTTTTCTTGTCACCCATTTTAACCATTCTCCATATCTCCCTCTATCTTCTTTCACTTTTCAGCCTTCACTGCCTTTGCTACATTTTCATTCCTTTAGCTGTACTTATAAAAGGCACCTTAAATGTTCCCTGCAATGGCAGTGCCTTTTATTGTGCACACTAATTAGGCCACACGGAAAAAAGGAATGCCTACAGTTAGTAATAAAGAAGTAAGGGGTTAAATATAAGGCATAATATATAAAAAAAGAAAAAAAAAGAAATGAAATGGGGTTAAAATCATTCCCTTTTCAAGAAATCGTTTGAGCATTCAGAGATCCTGTCATTATTCATTTCATCAAAGAACATCTGTAAAAAAGCCACTTAAGGCCTTTTGCACATGATACTCCTGTTTGAGCATCTACAAACCCAAATCCAAAGAAGTAATAAAGGAATGGACTAATTTACAAATTTCATAGATAACATATCAAATGTTGAAAGTGAGACATTTTGAAATGTCATGCCAAATATTGGCTCATTTTGGATTTCATGGGAGCTACACATTCCAAAAAAGTTGGGACAGGTAGCAATAAGAGGTCGGAAAAGTTAAATGTACATATAAGGAACAGCTGGAGGACCAATTTGCAACTTAATAGGTCAATTGGCAACATGATTGGGTAAAAAAAGAGCCTCTCAGAGTGGCAGTGACCCTCAGAAGTCAAGATGGGCAGAGGATCACCAATGCCTCCAATGCTGCGGCAAAAAATAGTGGAGCAATATCAGAAAGGAGTTTCTCAGATAAAAATTGCAAAGAGTTTGGAGTTATCATCATCTACAGTGCATAATATCATCCAAAGATTCAGAGAATCTGGAACAAAATCTGTGCGTAAGGGTCAAGGTCGGAAAACCATACTGGATGCCCGTGATCTTTGGGCCTTAGACGGCACTGCATCACATACAGGAATGCTACTGTAATGGAAATCACAACATGGGCTCAGGAATACTTCCAGAAAACATTGTCGGTGAACACAATCCACCGTGCCATTCGCCGGTGCCATCTAAAACTTGATAGGCCAAAAAAAAAGCCATATCTAAACATGATCCAGAAGGCGTTTTCTCTGGGCCAAGGCTCATTTGGACTGTGGCAAAGTGGCAAACTGTTCTGTGGTCAGACAAATCAAAATTTGAAGTTATTTTTGGAAAACTGGGACGCCATGTCATCCGGACTAAAGAGGACAAGGACAACCCAAGTTGTTATCAGCGCTCAGTTAAGAAGCCTGCATCCCTGATGGTGTGGGGTTGCATGAGTGCGTATGGCATGGGCAGCTTACAAATCTGGAAAGCCACCATCAATGCTGAAAGGTATATCCAAGTTCTAGAACAACATATGTTCCCATCCAGGCGTTGTCTCTTTCAGGGAAGACCCTGCGTTTTCCAACATGACAATGCCAGACCACATACTGCATCAATTACAACATCATGGCTGCGTAGAAGAAGGATCCGGGTACTGAAATGGCCAGCCTGCAGTCCAGATCTTTCACCCATAGAAAACATTTGGTGCATCATAAAGAGGAAGATGCGACAAAGAAGACCTAAGACAGTTGAGGAACTGGAAGCCTGTATTAGACAAGAATGGGACAACATTCCTATTCCTTAACATGAGCAACTTGTCTCCTCAGTCCCCAGATGTTTGCAGACTGTTATTAAAAGAAGAGGGGATGCCACACAGTGGTAAACATGGCCTTGTCCCAACTTTTTTGAGATGCGTTGATGCCATGAAATTTAAAATCAACTTATTTTTCCCTTAAAATTATACATTTTCTCAGTTTAAACATTTGATATGTCATCTATGTTGTATTCTGAATAAAATATTGAAATTTGAAACTTCCACATCATTGCATTCTGTTTTTATTAACATTTAGTACAGTGTCCCAACTTTATTGTTATCGGGCTTGTACATTTTCATCTGTTTTTTATTTTTTTGCCTTTTTTTGCGTATTTCCGCGCATATGCGTTTGCACAATTTTGCGCGCATTTTTGCACAAATGCGCGGAAAAGTATTCTCATGTTCTTGTTTTGTGCATTATGTAAATGGCCATTTGCACACATTTGTGTGCATTTGCGTGCATGAGGCGTAAATTACTGACCAAAAATGCAGATTTTTTATTTTGTTTTTACAAATAAAAACCCCTTCCTGCCCTGTGTCATTAGTACAGTGACAGTGCATATTATTTGCATTGTTAACTCTAATAATGTCACTGGTGATGTCAGTGGCAGTTAGTTCCCAGAAAGTGTCAGTTAGTGTCAGATTGTGCACTGTCCCGCAATAAGTCACTGATCACCACCATTACTAGTATAAAAAAAAAAAGACATAAATATCAGTATATATCCCATATTTTGTAGATTCTTTAACTTTCCCGCAGACCAATCAATGTACACTTATTGGGATTTGTTTTTATCAAAGACATGTAGCAGAATACATTTTGCTTTAAAACAAAGATATGTTTTATAGCAGAAATTAAAAAATATTGTTTTTTTTATTTAAAATTGTCAGTCTTTTTTGTTTTTAGCACAAAAAAAAAAAAAAGCTCTATTTGTGGGAAAAAAAATGATATAAATTAACGCAGTGCCAAAAAGCAAAAAATGGCCTGGTCATGAAGGGGTGTAACTTTTCCTTAGGTCAAGTGATAGTGTATCCAAATCTGCTAGCATATCTAGCACTCCCCTCCTCCCAGACTGACTATTCTGCTGTTCAGATGTGTCTATGTTGCTCCTTCATCCAGAGTGGAGGCACTTTAATACAGGTGGTATGTTACTGGTCAGATCACCAGGTAAAAACAGGGAAAAAGTCTAAAAAAGAATGCAGACACCACACCTTATCTAATAATTGGTGGTAAGTAGGGATGATCGAACGGTTCGGGTCGACCATCGGTTCGACCCGAACATCGGGTGTTTGAAATTTGCGGTAAAAGTTCAGAATTCGGCTACCAGAACCACCCAAAATGCAATGGGACAGGAACTGGGCTTTAAAAGCCCGTGATTGGCCCAGAAACATCAGTAAAAGCCAATTGAGGGGGCAAGAGTCTGCTAGGAATGTGATTGGAGTGACTACGGGGTCCAGAGGCCAATCAGGAGTGAATACGCCCCCCAGTATATAACATAGCCCCGCCAAACCTCTAGCACTGTAATACAGAGGCTGTGGAAGAGAGTGAAAGCATTTGTGTTTCTCCTGCTGCTTGTAAAGCTCCAGTGTCATTTTGCAATTATTAGTGTGAGGAAAGGGATATGCAGTGTAGTTAGGGTACTATATACCACTATAGTTAGATTCAAAAATCTAGTTTTTGTAGGGATAGCTTTAAGTGTCAGGGTGACCTGACTCTGCCATGTCAGGGTAACCATAGTGTAGTTTAGGGTGAACTGACTCTGCCATGTCAGGGTTACCGTAGTGTAGTTTACGGTGAACTGACTCTGCCATGTCAGGGTGACCGTAGTGTAGTTTAGGGTGAACTGACTCTGCCATGTCAGGATGACCGTAGTGTAGTTTAGGGTGAACTGACTCTGCCATGTCAGGGTGACCGAACTCTGCCATGTCAGGGTGACCCCACTATGCAGATTCTGGGTTAGGGGTATATATATATATATATATATATCTATCTATATATATATATATATATATATATATATATGTGTATATATATGTATATAGACACACAAACACACACACACACACATATATATATATATATATATATATACACATATATTTATAAATATATATACATACACATATATACACACACACACATATATATATATATATATATATATATATATATATATACCCCTATACAGAAGTTAAAAAAACGCCCAAAAAACGCCTGAAAAACTCCTGAAACAAAAACGCCCAGGTGTGAAAGGAGGGTAACACCATCCCTGCGCTATTGAAATTCCAAAAAAAAATAATCCGTTTTTTTCTGGTTCTAGACATGCTACAGAGCTGAAACTTCACAGGTACACTTTTTAGACCCCACAGACACTAAATCCAAATAAATCTCATTTTTTTCCCAATAATTTTTTCAATAATTGGCTCTCTATCAAAAATGACAATTTTTAAGAACTTTTTTTGCCTGATTCATAGTCCCTGGGGCATGACCCAGAACCCTAGGCACTTTTTAGGGGCATTTATTGGGATTTAAGGCTTCAAAATTGTGTTTTTTGATTCCAGAAGTTCGGGTCCCATTGATTTCAATGGGGTTCTAGAATCCGAACCGAACTTTCAGGAAATTTGGGTGTTCTGGTCGAACCAAACTTTTCAAAAGTTCGATCATCCCTAGTGGTAAGCTGCAATAAACTTAATCTCTAATATGTTTAATATCACTAAGTTTTTAATACAGCAGGAAATTATTAAAACTCTTTGAGATTTTTTTTTTTTATGTCTGTGTATCATAAGGGAGAGTTACAATTACAAACACTTCCCATCCCACAGACAAAAAATGGAGGTTGGACTTTACATTTGACAGGAAAATAATTCATGAGAAAGCCCCCAGTGGAAATTGCACTGCCACCTTCCCAGTCACAGTATATACTGTATACTTGCACTGTAAATCTGATCACCATGAAACATCACTGTGCATAATGGTGACAAATGTACTGTGTTTTTTTTTTTGCATGCCAGACTGAAATCTCATTATCTATTAATGTTATCTAAAATCTGAAGATACAGTTCATACAATAGGTTTGTTTGAAATGCATTAAACGTGTTTGTCTGTCTATATAATAAACATGTCATACATGTGCGTATGGATCTTATGGTGCTCTATAGTTCTTTGACGTACGATTCTTGAAAAGCTTAGAATATGTCAGCTGTGCAGTAATGTCCCCCGGCAATTATTACAATGTTGACAGCTATGTTAAAAATTCCTATCAAGAACATGTTTTTCCATTTCCAAGTCAAAAAAGACTAAGAATGCTGTTGATATCATCAAGATGTAAAATGTCTGTGATTATTCACAGCAAGTTATTATATAATACATAAGAATTTTTATGATAAGATTTGACAGGCAAGAGATTGTTACTGACAACACAATATGTAATATGTCTTTTATTTCAGTCATAAAATCAAACATAGTAGTGATTATAAACAATAATATCAAGTATACAGAGATAATATAGCCAATAAAATGTCAAGAATACAGTCAACTAACATACCAAATGGAATTCAAACTCAGGATGACAAACCTCCCGGGAAAGTATCCTAAGAAACTTCCCATATCCATATCCCAGTCATAGTTACATAGTCAGGTTGAAAAAAGACATAAGTCCATCTGGTTCAACCAAAAAAAAAAAAAAAACAGTATTGAAAACCCAACCATACAATCCCATATACACAATCCTATACCCGCAGTTGATCCAGAGGAAGGCGGAAAAACCCAGCAAAGCATGATCCCTTTTGCTACAGCAGGGAAAAAAAATCCTTCCTGATCCCCCGAGAGGCAATCGGATATTCCCTGGATCAACTTTACCAAAAAAAAAAATTGTAGTACCCACTTACTGTTAATTAAGTACACCCAGGAAAGAATCAAGACCTTTTTAAACCACTTAAGCCCCGGAAGATTTGGCTGCTCAAAGACCAGGCCCTATTTTGCGATTCGGCACTGCGTGACTTTAACAGAAAATTGCGCGGTTGTGCGACGCTGTACCCAAACTAAATTGATGTCCTTTTTTCCCCAGAAATAGAGCTTTCTTTTGGTGGTATTTGATCACCTGTGCAATTTTTTTTTTGCGCTATAAACAAAAAAAGATTTATGTCATTTTTATTGTATTTTTTTTTTTACTAGTAATGGCGGCGAATTGCAATTTTTTTTGCGGGACTGCGACATTGCGGCGGACAAATTGGACCGCTGACTGACATTTTTGACACTTTTGGGAGTACCAGTGACATTAGTACAGTAATCAGTGCTATAAATATGCACTGTTACTGTCAAAATGACACTGGCAGGGAAGGGGTTAACTTTATTGGTGATCAAGGGGTTAAGTGTGTTCCTAGGGGCATGATTCTAACTGTGGGGTGGTGTGGCTTGTGATGTAACCACAGAGACATACGATCCTACATAGCAGGATCGTATAGTCTCTGCACTTACATCAGGGAGAATGACAGAAGGCTGTGTTTACATTAGCCGTCTGCCTTTCTCCCTCTCCTGCGGGAGATTGTGAGTGTCTGGCGGACATCGGATGTGACCGAGCGGGGGCGCGCCTCTGGTGGGACGCGCTTGCCCCCTACAGGAGGCTGAGTGAGTGACGTACCCCTATGTCACTTTGCCCAGCAGCGGCTGCCTGCCGCAGTATATCTGCGGTGGGCGGTCGTTATGTGGTTAAAGCAATCTAGTGAGCTGGCCGGAAACACCTCTGGAGGGAGTCTATTCCACATTTTCACAGCTCTTACGGTAAAGAAACCTTTCCGTATTTGGAGATGAAATCTGTTTTCCTCTAGACGTAAAGAGTGCCCTCTTGTCTTCTGTGTTGACCTTAAAGTGAACAACTCAACACCAAGTTCCCTATATGGACCCCTTATGTATTTATACATGTTGATCATATCCCCCCTTAATCTCCTCTTCTCAAGAGAAAATTCATTCAGTTCCTCTAATCTTTTCTCATAGCTGAGCCATGCCTCTTATCAGTTTGGTTGCCCTTCTCTTGGTTGCACTTTCTCCAGTTCCCCGATATCCTTTTTAAGAACTGGTGCCCAAAACTGAACTGCATATTCCAGATGAGGTCTTACTAATGATTTGTACAGGGGCAAAAATGATATCTCACTGGAGTCCATGCCTCTGTTAATACAAGAAAGGACTTTGCTTGCTTTGGAAACCGCAGCTTGGCATTGCAGATGCCTATGGGTAACTTACCAGCACATAACAAGGATTTCAGAACTGGTTCCTTCTCAAACTGTAATACTAAACATATGGTATATGTCATGACATGCAAGATTTGTCACGTTCAGTAAGTGGGAGGGACATTAGGGCATCTTATGGACCACATTCAGGAACATTTATATAGTATAGAAAAGAATGTTGTTGCCAATGTGGCTTGGCACTTCAATGACTCTCATGCAGGAGATATTTTGGCTGTTGCAGTACAGGTGGTAGAAAAAGTGTGTGCCCCTAAAAGAGGTGGGGATGCTTTTCACCTCCTATGCAGAGGTATTTTGTATATTTCATCTCAACACCCACACACCAGACAGGTTAAAGTTTGAGTGGGAGGTGACACATTTCTATAAATCATCTGTGTCTTTTTCTTGATTATCCTCTTTTCTGCATGAGATCCTGCATCATCATCCTCTTGTTTTTTTATCACTGGAATCACACTGAGATGGTTTTTACCATTGCCATGGAGCCTGTGGTTTAAAGATATGTGTGTGTTTTCCTCACTAGCTATCTTTTTCATTACGTATATTTTTTATGTTTTATTTGATTTTTTATATTTATTTTCCATATACAGTGCCTTGCGAAATTATTCGACCCCCTTGAACTTTTCGACCTTTTGCCACATTTCAGGCTTCAAACATAAAGATATAAAACTGTAATTTTTTGTGAAGAATCAACAACAAGTGGGACACAATCATGAAGTGGAACAAAAATTATTGGATATTTCAAAATTTTTTAACAAATAAAAAACTGAAAAATTGGGCGTGCAAAATTATTCAGCCTCCTAAGGGAATACTTTGTAGCGCTACCTTTTGCTGCAATTACAGCTGTAAGTCGCTTGGGTATGTCTATCAGTTTTGCACACTGAGAGACTGAAATTTTTGCCCATTCCTCCTTGCAAAACAGCTTTAGCTCAGTGAGGTTGGATAGAGAGCATTTGTGAACAGCAGTTTTCAGTTCTTTCCACAGATTCTCGATTGGATTCAGGTCTGGACTTGGCCATTCTAACACCTGGATTATTTGTGAACCATTCCATTGTAGATTTTGCTTTATGTTTTGGATTATTGTCTTGTTGGAAGACAAATCTCCGTCCCAGTCTCAGGTCTTTTGCAGACTCCATCAGGTTTTCATCCAGAATGGACCTGTATTTGGCTCCATCCATCTTCCCATCAATTTTAACCATCTTCCCTATCCCTGCTGAAGAAAAGCAGGCCCAAACCCTGATGCTGCCACCACCATGTTTGAAAGTGGGGATGGTGTGTTCAGGGTGATGAGCTGTGTTGCTTTTATGCCAAACATAACGTTTTGCATTGTTGCCAAAAAGTTTGATTTTGGTTTCATCTGACCAGAGCACCTTCTTCCACATGTTTGGTGTGTCTCCCAGGTGGCTTGTGGCAAACTTTAAACAACACTTTTTATGGATATCTTTAAGAAATGTCTTTCTTCTTGCCACTCTTCCATAAAGGCCAGATTTGTGCACTATACGACTGATTGTTGTCCTATGGACAGAGTCTCCCACCTCAGCTGTAGATCTCTGCATTTCATCCAGAGTGATCATGGGCCTCTTGGCTGCATCTCTGATCAGTCTTCTCCTTGTATGAGCTGAAAGTTTAGAGGTACGGCCAGGTCTTCGTAGATTTGCAGTGGTCTGATACTCCTTCCATTTCAATATTATCGCTTGCACAGTGCTCCTTGGGATGTTTAAAGCTTGGGGAATCTTTTTGTATCCAAATCCAGCTTTAAACTTCTCCACAACAGTATCTCAGACCTGCCTGGTGTGTTCCTTGTTCTTCATGATGCTCTCTGCGCTTTAAACGGACCTCTGAGACGATAACAGTGCAGGTGCATTTATACAGAAACTTGATTACACACAGGTGGATTCTATTTATCATCATTAGTCATTTAGGTCAACATTGGATCATTCAGAGATCCTCACTTAACTTCTGGAGAGAGTTTGCTGCACTGAAAGTAAAGGGGCTGAATAATTTTGCACGCTCAATTTTTCAGTTTTTTATTTGTTAACAAAGTTTGAAATATCCAATAAATTTTGTTCCACTTCATGATTGTGTCCCGCTTGTTGTTGATTCTTCACAAAAAATACAGTTTTATATCTTTATGTTTGAAGCCTGAAATGTGGCAAAAGATCGCAAAGTTCAAGGAGGCCGAATACTTTCGCAAGGCACTGTAGGTAGAAAAAAAGTAAATGTATCCATCAGCTAAACAGACCGTGAAGGTAAGTAAGTGTAGTGCATTCTGTTGCCCTTAGGAAGCAGGTTTGCAGAGTGCAAAACAAACATTAGAGGTTTAGATTAGAGGCGTTTTTTCCGATGTCCGATCCTTATGACTGTAGCTCTGCTCTTCCTGGGTCACGCCGGTTCAAGTCTACATTGGGTCCCTAACCATGCATATCCATATCTATCCTGTATCCAGCTCTGATGTTCAATGTAGTTGTTGAATTTTGTAAGTACAATACAGCCTGTATAATGATTTGTACTAATATGATATTATTATTTACTTATTATAACAATGAATGTATTATTATTTAGTTACTAATAGCACAGGTTTTGTATTCTAGAATATACCAGTACCCACTATGTTACCGATGAAGAAGGACTTCACAGTAATAGTCCGAAACATGTTAGGCGTTTATACATAAAATATGGTGACGACTATAGGCGACAGCACAGCTTCCATACCTTTCTACTTTTGTCATGGGTACTAGTTCATATTTTAATATGTATCTTCCTTCTAAATGAATGTAATATCTGTTTATTTTTCTACTTCTATTTTTACAATTGTACAATAAAAATACTTTTTTAGTATATTGTTTCGTCTTTAAAGTCCATGAGGGGTGTTGATGCAGTTTTCTGCTCACAATAGTATTTTTGGACTAGACAGACCTCTCTTCCCCACACACCAATACGTCATATATATAATAGTTACTATTCATAGATTTGTTTGCATTTTATGAATGAATGAAAAGCATTCCTTGATTGGATGATTTAAAGAGCATGCGGTCATTGCCCCACCTCTCCACGATTCAAACATGTGTTTGTTTAAGCTTATTCAAGTGACGGGTGACCTTCCTTTTTAACACCCTGAAGAAGGAAAACACACCTGGGCTTGAATGTGCCTTGAATCTTATTACCATGAAAGGCAGTACAAAAAGTGTTGCACGCGTACTTTAACCCCTTCCCATCCGCGCTACAGCCTATATACGGCTGCAGCGCGGACTCGAATTTTCGGGAGGCCGTTTTTAAACGGCCTCCAGTGACACGCCCCCCCGCGCGCTCCTGCGAGCGCGCATCGGGGGGAATCTGTGTCGGCCGTGTCCCTTGGACACGGCCGATCACAGATCGTGGTGAATGGCCAATCACAGCGGCCATTCACCACGTGATCAAGCCGTCCAATGAGAGATGATCTCATATGTAAACATATGAGATCATCTCTCATCGCCGGCGCTCCTTCCTCACACAGACACTGCAGTGTGAGGAAGGAGGGGGAGCCGACAGCCGCTGGGGACACAGACAAATGTAATCAGGGCACTGATCACCAGTGCCCTGATTACTGAAGGTAAAAAAACACACACACTGCCCCCACCATCAGTGCCCACAGTGCCCGCCATCAGTGCCCCCATCAATGCCCACAATCAGTGCCCATAGTGCTGCCAGTCAGTGCCCATCAGTGCCTGCTCATCTAGGCACTGATGAGCACTGACTGGCAGCACTATGGGCACTGAGTGTGGGCACTGATGGTGCTGCCCATCAGTGCTCATCAGTGCCGCCCGTCAGTGCTCATCACTGTCACCCGTCAGTGTCCATCAGTGCCATCCGCCAGTGCCCATCAGTGCCGCCTATCAGTGCCGCCCGTCAGTGCCGCCTCTCAGTGCCCAGCAGTGCCACCTCTCAGTGCCCAGCAGTGCCACCTCTCAGTGCCCAGCAGTGCCATCTCTCAGTGCCCAGCAGTGCCACCTCTCAGTGCCCAGCAGTGCCACCTCTCAGTGCCCAGCAGTGCCGCCTATCAGTGCCGCCTATCAGTGCCGCCTATCAGTGCTCATCAGTGCGGCATATTAGTACCTCCTCATCAGTGCCCATAAGTACCACCTCATCAGTGCCCATAAGTGCCACCTCATCAGTGCCCATCAGTGCAGCCTATCAGTGCCCATCAGTGCCGCCTCATCAGCGCACATCAGTGAGGGAGAAAAATGTATTTTCAAAATTTACTCGCAGAAAATAAGAAAAACTTTTTTTTTTTTTTCAAAATTTTCTGTCTTTTTTCTTTTTTTTTGTAAAAAATAAAAAACCCAGAGATGATTAAATACCACCAAAAGAAAGCTCTGTTTGTGTGAAAAAAATGATAAAAATTTCATATGGGTACAGTGTAGCATGACCGCGCAATTGTCATTCAAAGTGTGAGAGCGCTGAAAGCTGAAAATTGGCCTGGATGGGAAGGGTGTTTAAGTGCACAGTAGGCAAGTGGTTAATCATCTCTCAGAGTATGTTCCTACCACACGGTGGGACTGTGTTGGGCTGCTATTCCAGTGCAGTCCTATGCATGACAAGAAAAATATCTCGTCTTCCTTTCTGTCCAGTTCACACCATTGCATTGCGGTGGTGTGTAGTCAGTGTGTGGTGAACAAAAAGTACTGCAAGCAGTTCTTTTTTACGGGGCAGCATGAGGCAATCCACTGAATTGGATTTTTATGAGATGTCTGGTGTGACACCTCAATATAGTTTGTTTAAAAAAGGAAAGGAAGTGCAATGTGGCAATATCTGTGCATCATTAATGTGCTCATCTTGACCAGACTGCACCACAAAACAACCATTGCTTTGTAATGCAGTGGCTAGTGTGAACATACCCTGATCAAAGGCTAGGACTAGTCCTAAACATACCTTAATTGCACTGTGTCCTGGGTCATAACTTATGTTACATTTTGTATTATTTATACATTTTATCATCTATATGCCATTCTGAATAGTCTCTTCCTCAGAATTAGATAGGTGATGAAGACTACCATCTGAGAAATGTTTTCTGCAAAAAAAATGTTTTCATTATTTGCCAGGAATCGGGCCTGTAATAAGGAGGTTTGATCCTTCCCTAATTTTCCCTCTTTCCTGCTCCTTCATCAGCTACTTGCTTCACTAAGTGCATTTACAGCTGTCATTTAAATGAGAAGGGAGAACACAGGACAGGAATGGGGTGGTCCACATTGATCAGAGCAGTGGTAGTCTTTGTTTTTTCTGCAAATGTAAGCTCATGATGACTAAAGCTGGATACACACTATACAATTGTCTATATATTTGTTCCTTTAGATCAGGGGTGGGGAACCTTTTTTCTGCCAAGGGCCATTTGGGTATTTATAAAATCATTCGGGGGCCGTACAAAATTATCACCTTAAAAATTAGCCTGTTATATTTGGTCAAACATTTAATTAACTCACCCCTAATGTGATGGCTGCAACTGCTTCTCTTTGGTGAGGTGTGTGATGTTAGCTGGTATTGATGATGATGCTACTCGCAACAGGTTTTCCAGGTTTGCGTCGGTCAGTCTGGAGCGCAGTCGACTTTTTGTGGTGGTAAGTTTTGAAAAGAATATGTTGGCAGGTACTTTTGGTGGGTATAGCTGGCTGGTACAGCTGTGGGTACTGCTGTCTCAGGCTGGTACTGCTGGCTGGTACTCCTGTGGGTACTGCAGGCTCAGGCTGATACTGCTGTGGGTACTGCTGGCTGGTTAATTCTGTGGGTACTGCTGGCTCAGGCTAGTACTGCTGTGGGTACTGCTGACTCAGGCTGGTATGGTGCTGTAGGTACTGCTGGCTGGTACTGCTGTGGGTACTGCTGGCTCAGGCTGGTACTGATGGCTGGTACTGTGCTGTGGGTACTTCTGGCTGGTACTGCTGACTGGTACTGCTGGCTCAGGCGGGTACTGCTGTGGGTACTGCTGCCTCAGGCTGGTACTGCTGGCTGGTATTGCTGTGGGTACTGCTGGCTCAGGCTGGTACTGCTGGCTGGTACTGTGCTGTAGGTACTGCTGGCTGGTACTGTTGTAGGTACTGCTGACTCTGGCTGATACTGCTGTAGGTACTGCTGGCTCTGGCTGGTACTGCTGGTTCTGCTGTGTGTACTGCTGGTTCTGGCTGGTACTGCTGTGAGTACTGCTGGCTCTGGCTGGTACTGCTGTGAGTACTGCTGGCTCTGGCTGGTACTGCTGGCTCTGGCTGGTACTGCTGTGTGTGCTGCTGGCAGGAAATGCTGGCTAGGAGAAGTGTTATGGTGCCGCGCTGGAGGAAGAGATGATGTTTCCTGTATTGGTCACAGGTGGAGTGCATTTGATATCACTCCCCCTGTGACTCACTCAGACTGCCATAACGGAGCAGGAACTATACAGGAAGCATCGGCTCCGTTCTGACAGATCAGCTGAGAGACACAGACTCAGCTGCATGGGGGGCCGGACCAGATGACTTCGGGGGCCGCATACGGCCCCTGAACCATAGGTTCCCCACCCCTGCTTTAGATTTACCAAAACCATATAATATGAGGTCAAATCTAAACACTTTCAATTTGTATGCAATCAGGCAGGCTATGCACTACATAGTTGAAGGTAAAGGCCCGTACACACGTAGCGATTGTCGGCCGTAAATATTCGGCCGCCGAACGATCGGCCGATTGCCGGCTTGTTAGTATGATGTTTCCGACAACCGACTGCGACTTTTCGGCCGAACAGAATCGGGTGTGCAGGCTATAAAATTTTTGTTGGCCGTCACCAGAACGGCTGATTGTTCGCCAGTCAGTACAGAATTCGGCCGACTAACAGCAAATGAGCAAGACTGGGCATGCTCAGAGAAGAAAAAACACACGGAAAGTTAACCATCACATGGCATCACTTCTGCAGTCGGCTGTTGTTGGCCGACAAAATTCGTGTGCAGTCTTTAGCACTTTTCAACCGACAGGACAGCACCGGACAAAAGACGGCAGATCGTTCGGCCGACATTCGGTACGTGTGTACGGGGCTTAAATCTAAAGCAAATCAAACAACAAGTTGTATAGTGTGTATCCAGCTTTACTAAGAGGGAGTTTGGAAAACTAATGACCTCTGAGGTGTACAGCTGAAAGAGATGAAACCAATAAGTAGTAGAGAATCCTAGATCCTATACTGTGCCAGCAGCTGGGAGACCTTCTAGGATAGCTAGAAGATGCAAAGTTTAGCAAGAGTGTGTGCATGCACAATTTTTAACCTGCGATTTCAGAGTGATTACATTTAAAAATCAAATAATTTACTTCTGCTTTCAATTACTGTACGTACACATTGAACACATGGTGGCCAATTGAAATTATTAAAATAGTAAACTCACAAAAGCACACTGCAGGAAAATAGTAATTTATAGAAAAAAAATGAACAGTTGTTCTACACATGTGAATTCCCTAATCTTGCATGTATTAATAATCTGTGCATCCCATATTCTTCATTGATGTGAGTCTGCTGCTAAATAACTATTGCTTGGATTTCAGTGCCATGGCAGGTTTTCACATTGTGATTTATTACTTGCAGCCAGTGACAAAATAGAATTCTTACAGATTGTTTACTTCTATTAGTTCAATCAATATTTGTTTCATGAACCATTCTATTTGTGTGTTTGTTTCTCTTTCTCTGTTTAATATGTACTGATCTTTTGTCCTATTTTAAAAATGCTGTTCAGTTTTCAATCAGTTTCCCTAAATTGGCTTAACCAATTTTTATGACAAATTCCAGCAGTGACTGTTCAGTAACAAATAACTCAATTAAGAGCAAATATGTCCATTAACATACAATATACAGTATTTTTTTAACAAACATTATTGGATTAAAGCTGAGCTTCGGGCAAATGGCTTAAATACACCAATGAAATGTGCATACTGCATGTCAGCTGTTTTACCTCCCAAAACGATTATATTGATTAATTGGAATTTTTATTTATTTTTTTGTCTTTATTAGTAATAGCGGCTATCAGCGTTTTTTAGCGGGACTGCGCCATTGCGGCGGACAGATCGGTGCCCTTAACTGATATTTTCTGACACTTTTTGGGGACCAGTGATATTAATACAGTAATCAGTGCTAAATATTATGCACTGTCACTGTATAAATGACACTGGCAGGGAAGGGGTTAACACTGGGGGTGATCAAAGGGGTTAATGTGTGCCTAAATATGCTTGCTCACTGTGAGGGGGTTCTGTGACAGGCACAGAGAGATCGGGGTTTCAGCTAAACTGAAACTTCTGATCTCTCCCTGCCTTTCTGACAGAAGTTGTTTACATAAGCAGGCGGGTCTTCTGACAGTTTCTCTGATGATTGCGGGAGGCCAGGGGCAATCGCCGGCAGTCCTCCCACGGCCCCCCTCCCGCTGTGTCCAAACACAGCGGGAGCGCGGCTCTGGCGGGGCGCGTGCGCCTCAAAGACTTTGTGCACAAAATCACGTAGTACTATGAGATTTTGTGCAGCGGAGCCGCCCTGCCACAGTAATACTAGGGTGGGTGGTTGGCAAGAGGTTAATGAACATCATGATCTTAAGAGAGGATAGGGTGGAGGTGGGGAGACTCCCATATTGAACATTTTTTTTAAAGCTGTTTGGAATTCAGCTTTAGAGGATAATTTCACCTTTTGGACCTTGCAGCCTCTCCCTGACCCCTTGACAGTAAGCTGGGATTTTTTCCAGGTGCCCGCTGCCACTATATGTAAACGTGGCTGTGTGGGGCTCTGCCCACATGGTCACGACTTTCATTCACAGTTTCCTGTGAATGACTTGAAATGCAAGTACCATCAGCCTTTGCGGATGATGTCTTGTAGTTCTGAATGGACTGTGAGATCGCTGATGAGCAGCCTCGCAGTTTATTCACAAGCCCTGCAGCTTGTTAACAGCCAGCCCATATGCAGGTATGGGCTGAAAGCTGCAGGTTTTGTCTGCAAGTGTCTGCCATAGCATCACTGATCACGGTTGCAATGCTTTTCAGGCTCCTTAGGGAAAAAAATATGTGCATTTATTATTGTTTCCCAAAAGGTGAACTTATCCTTTAAATCAGGAATTATGACTTTAACCACTTCCACTTAGCACAACGTTTCTTCCAATTTATAATTCTGAAGCAGGGGAAAATATGTATGCTTCCTTTGCTGAACACTCATTCTAAGGATAATAGTTGCCTGACTGTTATACTGATCAAAAGGCTTTGACACTTTCGGAGTTACTGACCTAGAATGAATTGTGACTTTTCTAGACTGTCTCCGAGTCACTGACCTGCTTATTTGAGGCCATTGACTCAGACAGTATTGAGGCCAGAGACTAACATTTTCAGAAGTAGATCAGATATGGAAACCACTGTATTTCCCTCAGTATAGATTTCCTTAAATCATCCCTGCTTTGAAAAAAGCTGAAAAGTTTTCAAGTATTACTGAGGTCTATTTACTGATTCCTGCCTCTGATGGCCAGCATTACAGATAATGTGTATTCATTTCAACTGAATAGTTTTTGCCTACAGTGCACACCGTGTGTTGATGACGTTACAGAAAAGGGTTTTTATCACACATGAACGAGAAAAAAGGTCACTGTTCACATAATTTTTATAGTCTTTAAAATTGAATTTGATATTTCACATGTCTATGAACAGGAATCAGTCAGAAAGCACCTAAGGCTTTTGTCCTAGCTCCCCATTTCCAGCTCACATCAGCAAGGTTTTATGAAGGTCAAGAGCAATGAGTGTCATCGTACTTCTTCACATAATAGCTCCACTGAGAGCATTTCCTCTAAATGAGCAAAGTATCACCAAAATTGCAAAATGTATTTTTTTTTTAAACAGATGAAAAAGTCACACTTTCTTAGTCTGCAGAAGATAATACTTCTGTTAAAAAGGGTCATTTATAATAACTGAACACAAGAAAAATATCCGTTATTATATTTTTTGATAAAGCACAATAATGAGTCAAAGTCATAGTCACAGAGATTGTCGTTACTTCAGTGTGATTAATGGCCATTTCCTTAAAGTTTCTCATTAATATACAGTATGTACATTGTTAACTTTAAGAAGCCTTACAATTTTTACAAATTAAAAATAATTCTTTGCCTCAGAGGAGTGCCAGTTCATTATAGAGTGTTGCCTGGAAGCTATATCTATTGGGGTACAGAATGTCAGTCTGATATTTCTGGTTCTAAAACAGACATACAAACACTTAAAGTGGAAGTAAACCCTTCTAAATCGTTTTCAGCCAAGGAAGCTTCCAACTTGGCCTCTGATCTTCAAATGACATGATGCTACACATGTGATCAGTTATGACAACAGCCACTGGATGGTTTGACAGTTTGGTTAAGAGCACAACCAATGTGGCAGTTACACTCCCTGCACGTGCCACTTTAAATGATTGTAAAAAAAAAAAATATATATATATATATATATTTTTTTTTAATAACAAACAAATGGAATTGCACAGAATGGCCCTGAACCTCCACTTCTTGGGTACCCCGCCGGCGCTCCTGGCTCCTCCACTCTGTCCATTACCCCCACAGGAAGCAGCCTCTCATGGGGGCACTCGTGGGTGCTCGCTCTCAAGCCCAACTGCTGCATACATTGACACAGAAAGCAGGACTTGGCCTTGCACCCCACTCCCTCATCACTGGCTTTGATTGACAGCAGTGGGAGCCAAAGGTTCCCAGTGCCCTAGCAAAGCCAGCGCGACACAGAAGTGAGGGGAGGGAAGAGAAGAGCTGCAGATGTGCACAGTGCTGGATCTAATGAGGGCTCAGGAAAGATTGGGGCGGAACTGAGGGGCCAAACTCCTCCATGATTACTCTCTACTGTTGTTCTCCAGACTTTCCTCAGCTTGTCTCTCACTCTCTAGAGGTGGGGACCTACATGACTCTCACCTGTGCCTCTCCGTGCAGGTATTCTACTCCTCTCAGCTATATTTCTGCTATTTCCCTCACTGTTACTGTCGCTAATGCTCCAGGTAAACGTATACTACTTTTTAATACTCGTATGATGACTAGTGTTAATCCTATGTCTATAGTACATGCTGTGATATGCTGATCTCTGTTGCTAACCCTATCCTCTCTTAACGCGTTTGATTAAACGAGTTGAAAAAGTTTATTAAACAGACCTTAAATGGTCATTCAGGTTACAAGCCAGCCCTCTATGGTGGCTTCCTACGTATAGTTGATCGTTTTGATACCTGCTCTACTTGTCGTCCATTGTCCCCCCTTGGCTACTGTCCTATATCCTAATCTCTAGATCTCTCCCCACGAATAGTTTGGTCTGCTGAGATCAACGACGAACACTTTCATTCCCCCCCCCCCGTTATTCCCCTAAATGTCTGACATCATGGGAGCAGCCCTTGTAGCTCTACCACCACACCACATCATGGTTATCTACCCCCTATTGACAGTAGTTCCACCTGATGCACTTTGCTGCCCAGGACAACCACTTTGAATACCTTGGGGCAGCCATTCCCTTGTTTCCGTTGTTTCTATCATACATGACATTAATGAGTCCAAGCTACACCTGCTAGCATTTCCTACTCCTGGTTGCTGATGGTGCCTGGGACGGGCCCACTGTCAACATTCTCTTCACCCCCCCATACCTTTCTGTCATCTCACTAGACCCTGCTCGGCTCTACTATGCCCTACTTGGTCTCTATAGGAGCTGGAGATTCTCTCCGTTCTTGGCCTACTCCTCCCACTCCCACACACAGCGGACTCAGGAAGTTCTCGCTGACACCTCCGTATCCATCCATCCTTCTTCCTTTATAGGCTAGGTAACAGGACTTTACCTGCCCTCAGGTAACCCTCCCTTCCCTCCCCAGGTGCCCCCCCTTTTTTTACCCCCCCTCTCCTCTTCCTTTTTCGGTCTTCTACTACTTTCTCCCTCTCCTTATTCCCCCCCCCCTCCCCTTTTTTTTATCCCCTCTTTCCTTCTGTCTCCTGCTCTCCAGTGGATATTAAACACATTGAATTTCACATTTAATACCGGGAATCTGAGGTTCTTTTCCTGGACCCCTTGTAGTTTCTCTTACTCTATTCATTTTTATTACTTGCTTATATATTCTTGGAAATGTCTTCTGCAGTCCCCACAATTCGGCCACATTCTCTCAAACTTATATCCTTGAATGCAAGAGGTTTAAATATACCAGAAAAGTGATCCCAACTTTTATCAAGCCTACGAAGCCTCAAAGTGGATGTCTCCTTTGTACAAGAGACTCACTTTAAATCGACAGCCATTCCCAAACATAATAACCCTTTCTTCCCTAATGCTTACCACGCTACATCGACCACCTCGGAAACTTAAGGAGTGTCCATCCTGATTGGCAAACGCGCCCCCCTGCAGATCATCGATAGCCTAGTAGACAGCCAGGGGAGATATATATTCTTGAAAGACAAACTTAAAAATACACCGATCACTCTGGCTATGACGTTTATGGTCCGAATAACTCGCAGGTGCCCTTTTTCCGGAAAATTTCTAAACTTATTTCAGCTTTCCAGGAGGGAGCTCTAATTCTCGGCGGAGATTTTAATGTACCTTTAGAACCTCTGACTGATACTTCCTCTGACTCGTCCTCCCTTCCCTACCGAGCCATCAAACAAATTAAATTAAGCCTCCAAAACCTCCTCCTCCATGACTCCTGGTGTGCCATCCACCCAACGACAAAGGACTACACTTTTTATTTCCCCCCCCATAACAAATATTCGCGCATTGCCTATTTCTTCCTAACCCAGCAAGATCTACCCTTACTGTCCAAAGCAACGATAGAACCCTGGGTCCTCTCAGACCACAACCCTTTCACTTCCTGACCACCCCTCATCCTCTAGAATCTGGAGGTTAGACGCCAATTTGTTGACAGATAATTCCAAGGTTCTGGAACTCTCAAAGTGCATTCAGGAGTACTTCCATCTTAATTCTACACCTGACACATCTCCCATGAGTCAATGGGAGGCCCATAAATGTGTCCTGAGAGGTAAACTGATAGCCCTGGCTACTACTATTAAGAAAGAGAAGAAAGCGCACCTCGCAAATCTTTTTGAGAAATTGAAAAAGGCTGAAACCCTGCACAAAAAATCACTAGCACATGCTGAGCTCCAAGAGGTAATAAGCCTTCATCTAGCCATTCAGGACTTCTTAAACAAACGCACTACACGCCGTCAAACAATTGAAACCTAACAAGGGCCCCGGTCCAGGCGGCTTCACAGCTGTATATTACAAAACATTTGCCGACCTCCTCATGACTCCTTACTTGCGAGCATTCAATACCCTCTCCAAACAAAACCCACTTCCCCCGAACTCAGTTGAAGCCCATATAGTAGTGATTCCTAAAGACGGCAAAGATCCTTCCCAACCCACGAGTTATAGACCCATCTCACTCCTTAATGTGGATGTGAAAATTTTCGCCAAAGTATTACCTAATAGAATCCTCCCTCTTCTTCCCCAGACCATTGGCACAGACCAAGTAGGCTTTGTTCCTGGTCGAGAGGCCAGGGATAATACTATAAAAGCACTGAACATTCACCACGCCTTATCCCGTTCTGTGCAGGGTGGATTTTTCCTTTCCCTTGATGCGGAGAAGGCATTCGACAGGGTGGCCTGGGACTATATGAACGCGACCATAACAGCCATGGGACTAGGTCCCTGCATGACGGGCTTCATTATGTCCCTCTACGCAGGTCCAAGGGCCAGGTTTCGAGTTAATACAACCCTGTCAAATGCCTTCCCCATCACCAACGGAATGAGGCAGGGGTGCCCCCTATCTCCTATACTTTTTGTTATGACCCTAGAACCCTTTCCAACTTGTCTCCGAGCAAATCCAGACATAAAAGGTGTAGACATCGCGCAAAAGGAATACAAATTGGCTGCCTTTGCCGATGATATTCTACTATTTCTTACCAGCCCTATAATTACCCTCCCAGTGTTACTGAAAGAATTTGCCTACTACCGCTTCTTGTCAAATATGAAGATTAACTTCTTTAAGTCCTTTGCCCTGAATATTTCGCTCACCCAACAAACGTTACATCACTGTAGGGAAAACTTCCCATTTCAATGGAATGCCTCCTCCATTAAATACCTGGGCATTCACATCTCCACACAGCTCGCGAATCTCTACGACTTAAACTTCCTCCCCTTACTACGTATCATCACTTCGGACTTGAAACCTACCTTTTCTTGGTTTGGACAGGCAGCTATTATCAGCATGAATATCCTCGCTTCTCGGCCTTTTGGCTAAGATCAAGTGTAGTATCGACTTTAGCCCTTAGGGGTGTCTCTGCTTTACGGCTAGGACGTTGAGAAACATTTGTATCTATCCAAGCCATTTGGTCCTTGTGGGGTACCCTCTGCTCGGCCTTGTAGGATCGTTGATTAAATTCAGCTTCACCTACTCGCTGCTATTGGGTTAGAGGCTTAGCCCCCACAAGGAACGAGATTGCGATCTTCCCTCCTCCCCCCCACTCTGCGCTACTACCTTCGGGCAGTAGGCGCACAAGGGCCTTTTTAAAGGCTGCGAAAGAGTGAAGACGCTGAGGAATAGGAAGGAAGCCGCCGAAGTTTGCCTGAAGCGACTACCGACAAACTCCTCCGTCATGGGGAAGAGCACCGGGAAGAGAAAGCACGTCCCCGCCATTTCTGCCAAGACTCCGGGAGAAGTCGCTTCAACCTCCACCCCCACCCCGGCGGCCGTTAGCCAGTCGGGCTCAGCAAGGCCAACCAGGTCCGCAGACGGGCTTCCTACCCTGGAACCCTGGATGAGGCAGACAGTGGTGCTGCAGCTGAAGGAGGTGGACGGAAGAATCCCCGACATGACCCCGGAAATCTTTGGCAAGAAAATGATCCTCGAGCAGGGGTTCAGCAAGGCGGAGACCCTGTCCGTACAGACCTTCATGAAAGGTATATTTTATATAACTTTTGTGTCTCTACAGGTCTGTAGAAGGTACTGGGAAGCGGTGAAGAATTGTGGCCCGGATTCCCCTTTCCGCAACTTTGTTGCGAATACTCCCATTCAACGGGATGAAAGGCGGGTGACGGTGTCCATGAGGAATCCCCATACCCCAGGAAAAGACATCGCTACCTACCTCCAGAGGTTTTGCATCGTGGCCAAAGACCCAGTCCGAATCCTCGATGTCAACGGCTTCTGGACAGGTAAGTGGGCAGTTTCTTGCAGGTTAAGGAGAGAGCCTTCGGGGGATCTCCAGCACCTGAAGCCCCACTTCTCTCTGGGAGCCTCCGCAGGACTCCTGTACTACGCAGACATGCCCCATACCTGTCACAGGTGTGGCAAGCAGGGTCACGTAAGTATAGAATGTCAGGAACCTTCTTGCAGGTTCTGTCGGGTTGCAGGCCATGAGACCAAGGATTGCCCGAGGTCCAAGACCTGCAACCTCTGCGGATTGGCGGAGCACGTCTACAGAGACTGCCCCCAGAGATCCCGGTCCTACGCTGGAGCCCTGATCAAGGGCAGAGCTCCGGACGTCGCTGGGAAAAAGAAGCCAGGGGAAAAGGCAGCGAAGGAACCGCGGAAAGCCACTGTTGAGTCCCCCCCTCCCCAGGCCCCTACCACCTCCTCCGACCCATCCCTCCCCACCCCCTCTGAGTCGGAGGTGACCCCACCTGCCCCTCCCCCCTCCCAGCCCCCCCCCGCCCTGTCCTCCATGGAGGACTTCCCCACCCTGCCCACCGCCACCCCCACCCCCACCCCCACCAGCAAAGGCTGGAAACAGAACCTAGATAGTCCGACAACGGAAGAACCCACCAAGCGGCCCACCGTGGCCCAGCAACATGACATCGCTGGACTGGACCCAGTGGTGGAGGACCTCGAGGACCTTGAGTCTGCGGGGGAAGATGAAGGAGAAATGCAGGAAGGTAAGGATCTGGCTCCCCCAGGGACTGACCTCACCCAGGACCTGATGGACAGCATCCTCGAGGAGAACGGCCTGAACCAGGACACCGGACAGGCACAAGAGGCAGTGGAAGAACCACCCCCCCCTCAGGGGAGGTAAGTTCAGCCCACCTGCTAGCTAGCCCCTTCATCTCCTTTACATGATGGCAGAGATCTCCATCTTTTCCATTAATGTTAGGAGCATCAAGGATGCATCTAGAAGACAGATGGCGCTGACTTTTCTTTCCACTCAGCAGAGTGATGTCTACATGCTTCAGGAGTGTGCCCTACCCTTCTCGAGGAGGTACACTCATCTGTCCTCCCAGTGGACCCATGGTCCCTCCTACTGGTCCGGGGGTGTCGATTTTAAGTCTGCAGGGGTAGCCATTCTTGTCAGGGGTGGTCGTTTCACGGTTGACTCCGTCCAGGAGCTCGTCTGTGGCCGTCTTTTGGTCGTAGACGGCTCATGGGCGGGAGAGCCAGTTAGGCTCATCAACGTGTACGCCTCCCCAGATAAGAATGAGAGACTGGAGCTTTTCCAGACCCTGCGGACCCAACTCGTCACCACCAGGGCAGTAGTAATCGGCGGTGATTTTAACTGTCCGATTGAGGAGGATGGGCGCAGCTCCAGCATGTACGCAAAGCTCGACACCACGTCTAGGCTGCTCAAGGAGATGATTGCGGAGGCTTCCTTGAAGGACGCCGTGGGATCCATAGGGAAAGGTTCCGTGAACTATTCATGGTGCCGTCCTGATGGATCTGTGCGTTCTAGGATAGACTTCGTGCTCACCTCCAAGACAGTCAGACATCGTGGGTTCTCCATGGTCCCCTGCTTTTTCTCTGACCACAGGGCCATTCACTTTCGGGGTGACCTGGGCGAGGGCTTTGCCCCCGGTCCGGGCTCCTGGAAGCTGAATGGTACCCTGCTGGAAAATGAGGAACTGCTGGAGGAACTCAGGGAGGCCTACATTACCTGGAAGGAGGACAAGAGGTTCTTCGGAAAGGTAAGCAACTACTGGGAGTTTGTGAAAGTCAAGCTACGCAGCTTCTTTCAGGCAAGGGGATGCCAGCAAGTGTGTGCCAGGAAGAGGGAACTCAGGAGACTGCAACGTCAGATGCAATCCCTGCAGGACCTTCACCACTGCGGCTGGGACGTTAGGCAGGACCTGGAGGACACCAAGAAGAGCCTGAAAGGACACTTCGAGGAAGAATCCAGGCACCTCGTCTTCCGTTCCAAGGTGGAGAATCTTGAGAAAGGTGAGAAATGTAACTCTTTCTTTTTTTAGGAAACTCCACTCAGGACACACTCCCTTGTCTGAGCTGCGGGACGAGACCGGAACACTCCAGAAGGGGAAGGAGGCTGTGATGCAAGTGGTCAGCGACTACTACACCAACCTCTACTCCCCGAAAGAAACAGATACGGCTGAGGCCGACAGGTTCTTGTCAGGAATCACTAAACAAATTGATCCTGCAGGTATGTCGGCAATCAACGCCCCCTTGGCGCTGGAGGAGCTGCACTCTGCCGTCAGATCCTTTAGGCAAGGCAGGACCCCGGGCTGCGACGGTCTCCCAGCGGAGCTCTATGTAGCGCTGTGGGATCTCGTTGGCCCGGACCTGCTCGAGCTGTACGAGGAGATGGTGGTGGAGGGCACAATGCCTCCGTCGCTGAGGGAGGGGATGATCACGATTTTGTATAAGCGTAAGGGGGAGAGAGGGGATCTGAAAAATTGGCGTCCCATCTCTCTCTTGAACGGGGACTACAAAATCCTCGCCAAGGTTCTGGCCAACAGGCTGAAATCTGTCATCGGACAGATCATCCACCCGGATCAGACTTGTGGCATTCCTGGTCGCAGGATTGCGGACAGCCTTGCGCTTGTCCGGGACACGGTCCAGTACATTCGAGGCCGCCGTGTGCACGCGGCCCTGGTCAGTCTTGACCAGGAAAAGGCCTTTGACCGTGTCTCCCATGAGTTTATGTGCAGAGCTCTGCGCAGGTTTGGTCTTGGGGACATGTTTTGTTCGTATGTGAATGTGATGTACAATGATATTTGTAGTACGGTGTTGGTGAATGGCTGGAAAACTGACCCTTTCCCTGTTCTCTCTGGGGTCAGACAAGGCTGCCCTCTCTCACCTCTGCTTTTTGTTTGCATTATAGAGCTCTTTGCCGAATGCATCCGACAGAACCCAGAGATCAGAGGGATCACCGCACCGGGACCGGACAGAAGGGTTGTCAAGTGCTCACTCTACATGGACGACGTAACGGTGTTCTGTGCTGATCAGCGCTCCATCGACTCGCTCGTCCAGACCTGTGAGGACTTCGGCAAAGCTTCAGGGGCAAAAGTCAACTGCGGGAAGTCAGAGATCATGCTCTTCGGAAAGTGGTTCCTGCCTTCTTCTGCATCAATCCCTTTCAGCATCAAGGCGGACTTCATCAAAATTCTTGGAGTTTGGTTTGGAGCTGAGGGCGCAGCCCTGAAGTCTTGGGAGGAGAGACTGTCCAAGATGAGACAAAAGTTTGGACTATGGAGCCTCAGAGAACTCACCATCGAAGGGAAAACACTGGTACTCCGCAGAGAGATCCTCCCTGTGTTGCAGTACCTCGCCCAGGCCTGGCCCCCCCGGGTCAACACCTGCAAGGCCATCACCAGGGCGGTGTTCCACTTCATCTGGGGCTCCAAGATGGACAGAGTGAAGCGAGCAGTCATGTTCAAGGAACCCCTCAAGGGCGGTAAGGGCGTGCCCGACATCGCAACGTTACTGGGGGTGTTCTTTGCCTGCAACTGCATCCGCAGAACTTTGATTGACAGAACTTCGGACTCTGGAGGCAACTCCATGTCCCGTTTTTTCCTCCTGCCTCTCTGGAGGTCCCTTGGATGGGACAAATGGGACAGCTCCATCCCCTACAACTGGGACACTCCTTGGTACTACTTGGACACTTTCAAGTTCATCAAGGAGCTGGGGCTGCATGGAGTTAAGCCCGACTTGTGGAAGCCAAAAACTATCTACAAGTTGATCAGAGCATCGGACATTGCTGAGACTGTTCCAGGCCTCCCTTCAGCCACTTGCAAAGTGGTCTGGAGGAATGTTTCTTCAAAGAGACTCACCAACAGGCATAAAGATCTGGCGTGGATGGCTGTCCAGGGGGGTTTGCCACTCAGGACATTTATGCATGCCAGAAACTTGTGCAGATACAGGCACTGCCCCTTTTGTATCATCCATGAGGAAACGTCTTTCCACGTTTTCTGGGAGTGCTCAATTGCACAGAACCTGTTGAGGGCCTTGGAACCTGAACTTAGAGACTTTGTCCCACAGACTGCCATCACACATTTTGCTGTGCTGAATGGACTTTTTCACTGAACATTTTCCCAGGAGGACATTGACAACGCCTGGCGGGTGTTGTGCTGCTTTAAGGACGCTTTATGGTGCGCCAGAAAGCGCCTTATCCACCAGCGGGAGAGGATGTCTATTGAGGACTGTCGCAGACTGGTTCACAGTCTGCTCAGAGACTATAACCTGATGGATCTCATGGAGGAAGAGGAGGTCTGAAGAATTCCCCTTCCCCCACTCTCCCTTGTGTGTCTTTGTCCATTCAATAAAGCTTCGGGCCTGTGATTTCATTCCCCTCCCCTTACCCCTCTCTCCCACCCCCCCATCACACCTGTTGCTTTTTTGAAATGTCATAGTATTGATATAGTTTGAGTAATGCACGTGTATACAATGTCTTTAGTTTCATGCTTCAGGGGTATTGCGGCGTCATGCATGATGTGATGGCACGGGGTAGCATTACTCCGCACAACACATCAGACATCATACCGCAGAATGTATGTATTTGATTGAATGTATTTATTTGTATGACCGGAAATGTATTGTAATGTAGTGTATTTATGCGCTGCGTCGCAGTACAGGGAAGAATGTACCCCGACAAAGTATTGTTTTTTGTATATCTTTTATGCAAATAAAGATTACATTTTCAACCAAAAATATCCTCCCCCACCTTCTATACATTCTACAGGCCATTCCTATACACATACCCCCCCCCCCCCCCCCCGCTTTCTTTAGATCATACAGAATGATTTGCTCTGACTTTGTCTGGAACGGGAATAGACCTAAAATAAAATATTCACAACTGACACTCCCAAAAACCATGGAGGCTTAGGTCTCCCTGACCTAAACAATTATTATAGAGCCTGCCTCTTGACTAGGATAGTTAATTGGAACGCACACTCATCGCACAAAGACTGGGTCTCCCTAGAAGCTCCCTTCTCACCCACGCCACTAGCTGAAGTGCCGTGGTTGTTGGACAAACATATCCCAGTGGCTCTGCGAAACCATGCTCTAATAGGTCCCACCATAAAATGTTTTCGTGTCACGTGCAAATCTCACAATATTTCTTCCGCTCCCGACCACTGTAACGTCTATCAGACTGAACCCTGACTTCCCCCAAGGAATGAGCCCCCACTTTCTCTCTAGTCATTGGCCCCAACATAAAATGACGGCGAGACACTTCTTTAAAGGGGATACCATCCTCGCTGCCCCAAACTTGGCATCTGTAATGCAAAGACCAACCATTCCCCGTGGCCATTTCTCCTACTTTCCAGCTATCTTAGAGCATTGAATAAGATCGTGCCTTGCTCCAGACCGCTCACTCCCTTCAAAATCTTGTGTTCTCAAACCGAGCCATCTGCGAGACTTATTTCCACCCTCTACTCACAATTTTCTGCATAGCCACAGCAAACCCATATTAAACCCTGCACTCAGTGGGAACAGGACCTGGGACTCTCCCTCAACCAAGATGATTGGTCACAGATTTTCACCTCCATTCATAAGGGCTCTACCAACGTTTCCACTCAAGAAAATGGATATAAGATCCAATCCAGATGGTATTGGACCCAGTCATTACTGCATAAATATTATCCTTCTCTTCCCGATCAGTGTTGGACATGCAACACGAGCTAAGGATCTATAATACACATATGTTGGTCATGTCCACTGATCAGACCCTAATGGCAGAAAATTCAGCAACTCATTTTGCAAGTGACCACGATCTCACTTGAATTTACTCCAGCACTGTTCCTCCTCCACCACACGGCCTTACCACACAAACTCTATTACAAATCAATGGCTATGCATACGGTGAATGCAGCTAAACTATGTATACCTCGACATTGGAAATCTCCCACCCCTCCCACCTTTAAATAATGGCTCCTCCCCCTAGACAGAATTTCTGAGATGGAAGAGCTAATACATATATCCAGAGATAACCCTCGGGCTTTCAGTTCTATCTGGGCCTGCAGGACACACTTTAAAACAACTCCAGCCTACTCTCAATTGATCTCCTAGGTCTTGTTTTGATATCTACCCTAGATATGACCTCTTCTTTTACTAACCCTCCCATACCTTTCCTCTTAATTATGATCCACCGGGTTAAGGTGCCCGAGAATCCATGCTGCCCCCTCTCCTTCTCCTCCCCTCTTTCCTTTTACTCTATCTTTATACCTTTCCTCTACCTTCCCCTTCACATCCTACCATTACCTCACCCCCCTTATCCCCCCCCCCACCCAATTCTACATATACACTGAATCTATGCAAGCGTACCAGATAAGCCTGCTTCTTACACATTTAAATCTCTAGACAGAGACAATTGTAGAGCTTGACATGGTTCGCCCTAGACACCGATCACTGAGTATCTACTGTTTAGAGGCTGTCATCTCTTCCATGCTGAATAGACTTGCTCTGCTGATCCCTTTCCTCCTCCTAACACATGGCCCTTACAACTGAATCTACTTGTTACATCATATTTAACTGTTCCATACTCTTCTCTTATATGATACGAAGCCTTGACTACCCAATGATGGTTGGTTATAAAGTTGCAGCTATCGGATTTGCTAATTTTGTAGTTGCTGTTTGTTCACTGCTTCCTGACAATGTATCATGGTACTCTTGCTTGTTCTGTACCAACTAACGTTTACTGTATTAGGTCTCTGTAGCATTGTTTCACTGCTATAACTTGTAAATCTTTGTATTGCATTCTTTATTTTCAATAAAACATTTGAAATAAAAAAAGAAACTACCTGGGCTCAAGGGCATCTATCCATTCACAGGGGACAAAAATAAAAATGACGTGTCAAAGTTCAGGATGAAAACAGTGTAACTGGGTTAGTAAATAGATGGGACCAAGTCCGCTATCAGCAAAAGGGCCAAACACAAAATGTATTCAGTCCATGCACACACAAGCGCTTGCAGTGCATATAGTGGTAATAGCTGTGAAGGGAAATTCAACTGGCTCACATCAATGCTTAAGTAGATGGAAGTTCAGGCTAAGCATGGGGTACAAGCCAATGCTGACAGGCACATAGCAGAAGCAGGCAGGGGGAGAGGGAGCAGATTAGTCAAAATGTCCCCTTCCAGGACACTGCAATACAGATACAAAAGGGTGGCGTATACAAGCCAGGAACTGCATCCCAGGTGTCAGTCTCACCCACAGTGAAGATAAATGTAGACACTGCTCAATTCCTCCGAATGCCCCATGGATCATGTCCAGCTGCCATATGTCAGAGCTTTAGCTGTGGGCTGTCGTCCAAGGGTGATGCTGTGAGCAGTAGTGTCCCCCTTGGAGCGGAGCACAACGGCTGATGGACGAGCCGTGTGGGTAAACCAGGAATCCGGTGAGTCCAGGTTAAATGACGTTTTGACGTTGATGCATTTTGCTCACGTGATCACGTGAGCTTCGTCAGGACACTATGCGAATCTAATCATGGGCAATCTAAACAGGGATTGAGACTCCTCCCATCTATATCTTGTACCCGTTGTCACCCATAATATATTTCACACCATGAGGAATTTGATACAAAGCAATTCATAATGTGTACATATATTTTAAATGGTATATAAAAAACACCTAGAATTATTCCCCACTAAGTATAGGGAGACACTTCATCCCTACATTCATACCACACAACACACTTGCAGCAGTTGAGATATCAGGAGACATAGAGGAGACTAAAGGGTAACTCCTAAAGTGGAAAATTTCCTAAATTTCATCATTTCACCACTTCAATACAGGGCACTTTCACCCCCTTCCTGCCCAGACCAATTTTCAGATTTCAGCGCTCTCACACTTTGAATGATAATTAGTCAGTCATGCAACACTGTACCCAATCACATGTTTTATCATTTTTTTTCCACACAAATAGAGCTTTCTTTTGGTGGTATTTAATCACCACTGGGTTTTTTATTTTTTGCGATATGAGTGAAAAAATAGTAAACATTTTGAAAAAAAAAAAACATTTTGTTTTAGTTTCTATTATAAAAGTTTGCAAATAAGTAATTTTTTTTTCAAAAATTTGGGCCAAAATGTATATTGCTACATACCTTTGGTAAAAATAACCCAAATTACTGGATATTATTTAGTCTGTGTTAAAGTTATAGAGTCTACAAGCTATGGTGCCAATCATTGAAAATTGATCACATCTAATCACACCTGATGTACCGACAACCTATCTAATTTCTTGAGGCCCTGAAATGTCAGGACAGTAAAAATACTCCCCAAATGACCTGTTTTTGGAAAGTAGACATTCCAGGATACTTAGAAAGAGGTGTGGTGAGTTTTTTGAAGTTGTAATTTTTTCCCACAATTCTTAGGAAAATGAATACATTTATTTATTCATTTTTATTACACAAAATTGTCATAATAACAAGTTATTTCTCACACACAGTATATGCATACTTGCAATTAGACCACAAAATACATTCTGCTATTCCTCCTGAGTATGGCCATACCACATGTGTGAGACTTTTACACAGCCTGGCCATATACAGAGGTCCACCATGTAAGGAGCACCGTCAGGTGTTCTAGGAACATAAATTACACGCCCACAAAATGACCCCGTTTTGGAAAGCAAACACCCCAATGTATATTGGGGCATAATGAGTCTTTTGAACATGTAATTTTTTCCCACAAGTTTTTGGAAAATGTGGAAAGAAAATGAAAACTTATTTTTTTTTACACAGTTGTCACTTTATAGGATATTTCACATAGCATGTACATAGCAAAAATTCACCCCAAAGTACATTCTGCTACTCCTCCTGAGTTTGAAGCTTTTACACAGCCTGGCGCAATATAGATATCAATAATGCAAAAAGTGGTCACCGCCTCCACCTATAACTGGTCTTAGTGGTAAGGAGCACTGGAAGGGCGGACGCAGATAAAAAAAACGAAGAGATTTCAAGTCACAACTTACCAACCAGCCAGCGACCAGGCACAGGGTCACACTGAACACCCAGCAAATGTATGCAACCAAACCCCTGTTTTTAACGCATACTGTTAGACAGGTCAATTCGGTTGGTCGCTGACTGGTTGGTAAGTTGTGACTGGAAATCTCTTCGTTTTTTTGATCTGCGTCTGCCCTTCCAGTGCTCCTTACCACTAAGACCAGTTATAGGTGGAGGCGGTGACCACTTTTTGCATTATTGATATCTATATTGAGCCAGGCAACGCACTGACACCTTTGCCGCCATTGTGCGATGTGCTGGGTGTTCAGTGTGACCCTGTGCCTTTAAGGAGTGGTGGGCTCCCTCCAGTCACCTGTCATCCATCTATCCCATTAAATGCATGTGCTCTCATTGTAGAGACTCTTTAAATTGTAGAGTTAGGGACTGCAGATCACAGGGTGCCTTGTCAGGGCCTGCAGCTTACGCATGTATTTGCAAATGTGTGCAACCAAACCCCTGTTTTTAACACATACTGTTAGACAGGTCAATTTGGTTAGTCGCTGGCTGGTTAGTAAGTTGTGACTGGAAATCTCTTCGTTTTTTTGATCTGCGTCTGCCCTTCCAGTGCTCCTTACCACTAAGACCAGTTATAGGTGGAGGCGGTGACCACTTTTTGCATTATTGATATCTATATTGAGCCAGGCAACGCACTGACACCTTTGCCGCCATTGTGAGATGTGCTGGGTGTTCAGTGTGACCCTGTGCCTTTAAGGAGGGGTGGGCTCCCTCCAGTCACCTGTCCTCCATCTATCCCATTAAATGCATGTGCTCTCATTGTAGAGACTCTTTAAATTGTAGAGTTAAGCTGGATACACACTATCCAACTTTTGTGGTTAGATTTCCTTCAGATTTACCTTTTCTATGTAGTGCAAGGGCCTGCCAGATTGCATACAAATTGAAAGTGTTTAGGTTTGACCTCATATTATGTGGTTTTGGTAAATCTAAAGGAAAAAGTCTTCAGAAAATCTTATAGTGTGTATGGCCCATTAGGGACTGCAGATCACAGGTTGCCTTGTCAGGGCCTGCAGCTTACGCATGTATTTGCAAATGTGTGCAACCAAACCCCTGTTTTTAACGCATACTGTTAGAAAGGTTAATTCGGTTGGTCGCTGGCTGGTTGGTAAGTTGTGACTGGAAATCTCTTTGTTTTTTTGTTTTACACAGCCTGGCCACATACAGAGGCCCAACATCCAAGTAGCACATTCTTGCGTTCTAGGAGCATAAATTACACATCTAATTTCATTACAACCTATCACACTTTTGAAGGCCCTGGAGCACCAGAACAATAGAAACGCCCACAAAATGACCCCATTTTGGAAAGCAAACTCCCCAATGTATAATCTTTGAGGCATGAGCTGCAGATAGGTACTCAGGTACTTTGATGGGCTGCAGACAGGCATTAGGTACACTGATCAGCTTCAGAAAGGTACTCAGGTAATCTGATGGGCTGCAGATAGGTACTCAGGCACTCTGGGCTGGAGATAGGTACTCGGGTACTCTGGGCTGCAGATAGGTACTTGGGTATTCTGATGGGCTACAGAGAGGTATTTGGGTACTAAGATGGGCTGGAGACAGGTACTCGGCTACTCTATTGGGCTGCAGATAGGTACTCAGGTACCCTGATGGGCTGGATACAGGTACTCAGGTACTCTGAAGGGCTTGAGAAGGTACTCAGATACCCTGATGGGCTGGTGACAGGTACTTGGGTACTCTGATATGGGCTGGTGACAGGTATTCGGGTACTTTGAGGGGCTGGTAGTCGGTTACTCTGATGACAGGTACTTGGGTACTCTGATGGGCTGGTGACATGTACTTGGGTACTTTGATGGGCTGGTGACAGGTACTCGGGTACATTGAGGGGCTGTGACAGGTACTCAGGTATTCTGATGGGCTAGTAACAGGTACTTTGATGGGCTGGTGACAGGTACTTCCTTATTTTGCCTTATTTTCCTTTTGATGTGTATTACATGTGAAATCACATATCTCTGGAATTATTGCACTTGAAGTTAATCTGTATGGCAAATATCTATAAGAGGAGTTTCCACCTTCATGTTTATGTCTTGTTTTCAGTTTGATGTGTGTTTTATGTGCAGTTACATATTACAGAGACAGCTATTGTGGTAATATTTACCTTTATTAAGATGTCTATACAATAGAGGGTTCCACCGTTAGTGAGTTAGCGCTGCACATTTTTTTTTTTTTTTTTTGTGGTGTGGGAACACCTAACAGTGCTTAGCAGAAAGTCTTTTACTGACACTTTCTATTTTACGAGTAGTTTATCGTAAATAGTAGTGTGGTGATTACCTATTATACTAAAGATCGGCATGTGGCATTAATATATATCAACAGATTTCAGTTGTGCCCAACCAGGCCTGCCCCCCCATGGACATTGTGCCTGGTTACTGAGTTCATCTCCTCATCCCTGCACTCAGTGCACTCATGGGCATTGATAGGCAGCACTGTTGGGCACTGAGTGGCAGCACTGATAGGTGGCACTGGTAGGGATTGATAGGCAGCACTGATGGGCACTGGTTGGCATCACTGATTGGCAGCACTGATGGGCACTGATGAGGCCACACTGATGGGAACTGATTGGCAGCACTGATAGGTGGTGCTTATTGGCAGCACTGATAGGCGGCACTGATAGGCAGCACCGCTGGGCACTGCTTGGCCGCCCTCCTGGGCACTAATAGGCAGCACTGATGGCTACTGATAGGCGGCATTGGTGGGCACTGATAGGCAGCACTTATGGGCACTCATAGGTGTCACTGATGAGGTGGCACTGGTGGGCACTGATAGGCAGCAATGGTGGGCACTGATAGGCGGTACTAATGGGAACTGATGAGGCGCACTGGTGGGAACTGATAGGCGGCACTGGTGGGCACTAATAGGTGGTACTGATGGGCACTGATGAGGCGGCATTGGTGGGCACTGATAGGCGGAACTGGTGGGCACTGATAGGCGGCACTGGTGGGCACTGATGAGGTGGCACTACTGGGCATTGATAGGCTGGACTGATAGGCACCACTTATGGACACTAACAGGGGAGAGGGGGAGTTTAACATTCAACAGATAGTGAGGCTTGCCAGAGCCGCTCAGTGTGTGTGACACTATCAGGTAATGTTACTGCTTGCAGGGAGAAAGACCAGCTGTCAAAACTCAGCGGTGATGTCGGGGTGGGCGGGACCGAGCAGCTATCAAACACCAGCCAATGATTGGACCGCTTAAGAAAGGGGCGGAGCCACAGAAACTAAGCGGCCTTCCAGACTCCATCCCATTGGCTGGTGTTTCATAGCTGTTTGGTCCCGCCCACCCCCGACATCACCGCTGAGTTTTGACAGCTGGTCTTTCTCCCTGCAAGCAGTAACATTACCTGACAATGTCACACACACTTAGCAGCTCTGGCAATTACTCATCTATAAGCATGTTTACGCGAGTATAAATTAGTATATTGCGACACTGGAAAACGAAAAAGAATTTTACTCATCTTTACGCTTACGTACCTTTACACACCTATGCTCAACACTACTCAGGTCTTTACACACAGTTTTTTTACTCAGGGACTTTAGGTCAGCAGGTTCCTGAGTGAACAACAGTTAATTATGACGCCTGTGTGTTAGAGTCCTTAACGTTCATACACATGGGCCGAATATCGGCGGCATTGGCTGGATTTATAGAAACCAGCCGACACTGGGCCCATGTGTACGACAGCTGGTACAACAGAAGCCGGCAATTCGGCCGCTTCTGTTAAATGGGCATTACCAATAAAGGCCTGCCAATTGGCATCCAATCAATACTCTCAGCCAATGGTTGAGAGCGCTGTATGATGTGTTCTGGCAGGGGGCCGTCCCCCTGTCAGAACACAATAGCTTAGCGGGGGAGATCGCTGTACTAACATTGCATAATTAGATCAGCGGCTCCTCCTGAGCTCTTCAGGTTTTTAAGGTTTGGCCCGCTGAGTTAAAAGAATAAAAAAAAATAAGCTTCATGATCTATGTTTCATTCTTATTCTGTACCTATACTTACCTTGTTACCTTTTTTTGAAATTACAAACTTATCCTACTAATACTGTATGTGTCTAGCTAAAACACTATCTGTTCGGGCAGCAATTTGTTATGAATCACTCAAACGCTAAAAGCGACTCAGGTTACACTTGCCCATGAACAAGTACCCATATGCTGGTATACGATAAAAATAAAAAAAAAAACACATCAGCTTTTATATGAAAATAAAAAAAAATGTAAAGACTATACATTCCCTTTCAATGCAAGCTACTGCATAGACTCTAAGGAACACATTCAAATGAAAAGAACATTTCTTCCCAACAGAACTTTTAAGTTAAATATTTAACGCATCCTGCAGTTCTAGTCACAGGCAGCCCTCTGCATCTTTTCTTTATTATGGCATTTTATGAAGGCTCACTGATGGGCTAATGTGTCTGCAGAAAATGGAGAGGGTCTTATTAAAATGGCACCCACCATAACATCTTGTAATGAATGTAACTGCTGAACAGTGGGGAATTATACATGAAGCTACATTAGCTGTGTCTTCCTTTGCTGCGTGTCATAGAATATGGCAGAACAGAGAAGAGATGCTGTCAGTGAAGATGTAAAGCTTTCCCAAAGTCCATCAGACGTCTGCATCTTCATGCAAATTTCCATCAGCTTACACAAAGTAATTTAAAGCTTTGGTGAACAGTTGTCTGCATAATGGGCAGGAAGAAGCAGTATTTTTTTCAGTGTATCAGAGACAATACTGGTCTGTTCATTTCTAGTTTAAATCCTTTGCAGTTTTCTTTTTTTCATAATTTATAAAAAAAAAAAAAAAAAAAAGTAAACTACAGAAACCGTGCTGTAAAATCAGGTAAATGAATAAGTCTATATACACATAGTTCCTGATTTACATAAGAGAGAAAAATAAAAAGCCTCTGCAATGCTCAAAATATACACTCATGCATATTTTCTATATAGAAAGTAAAAAGTTTGTCGTTAAAGTCATACCATTTAATATGCAATTCAAATATCTGAAAAAGCAGGCTTTTAAAATAAATTCAATTTCTTTGCCAATCGTCACATATTTGCTGAAAAAGCTTAACTTTCAAAAGCTTACATTCTGCTTTTATCGATGGCTCATGTAGTACACTCCACTTCAATATACTAAGCATCTGATAAAAATGTCTGCTAGTACAGAAGTTTCTGCTTTTACCTATGGAGAATGTTCTATAACGATCCGCATCCTGTACTAATGACGTCTCTCCTTGTGTTCAGTCTCATGTTTTAAAGCTGAATTCTAGGCAAATAGCTAAACCCACAGATGAAAATCATACATGGGAGTTGGTTTACTTGTCAAAGGATTTATATTTTTGTCAATTCTGTCCTAAGATTTACACAGCTCTCCCAAATAGCACAGCCCTGTGTGATAGGGAAGAATGCCATATTTTTCTCTGCTGCATGTAATTAATATTGAAACGTGTTCTTCCTTCTCCCACCCTTTGACTGGAAAGGGAAGCTAGAAGCAGCAAGCTAATGAGCTCATCTCCCTTCACTTGATCTCTACTCCTATTAAAGGGTAACTCCACTTTCGTGGGGAAAAAAAATAGAAAATAAAGAAAAAACAGTATAGGGTATGCAATTGTGACACAAATCACATTGTATTTGAATGTTATTAAAAATTACTTTTCCTTTTCAATCTGCAGCTGTTGTAATTTTATGAAAATGCAATGCAATATGGCTACCTGGAGCTGTTCTGTATGCAGAATGTGTACTGACCACACCTCAGAAACATAATTTCCTGCTTGTGTGATTGGCTCACCAATTTTCCCAGAAGTCTGCCTAAAATACAAGTTACCCCCCATCCAGGGAGGATGTATGCCGTGGGATCAGACGCTGTGTAAGGGTTATTTCTTTGGCCCTACCAGGCATCTCTGAACACATATACTTGTTATATATACGAGTATTCTACTCTTTGCAAGTATACTTCATTGGCATACCAGTTGATGTGTTTTATACCAATTTTTGTTCATCTTTAACGCTTGGTTGCCTGTTTACCTGTACAACCATCTACAGTGACAATTCTGATCCTCCATACATCTTCCCTGTTGGGTATTTACTATACCTCTTACCTATATCGTCATTGCCTATTGAACTTTACAGAATATTGATCCATTAGCTCTGAGAGGAAGCATAAGGTGAAACATGTCGAGCAATATGGTTCAACGAAATTGTACGATCTACTGCTAATACACATCACTCGATCCTCCCGGGACGACAGTACCATTCCCTGTCACCTGCGGTCATGATCGTCTCGATGTGAAGTATTATTGTTGTTATATTATATTGCGATTGAATAAATTGTCCATTACTACCAACAGTGCAATCACCTTCTTGTCAATTCTGTATTTTATATTTCCCTTATATGGGATATCATTGTTGTACGTCCTTCTTTTTGATTCTTGTTTGATGATTTTAGATGTATTATATAATAAAGTATGTGATTTTATAAATACCCGATGCCTGCAAAGTCCATGTTTCCTCCCTTTCAATTTTTAAACTACAAGTCAGATTTCTGGCATCCCCTGCAACAAAAATGTCATTTTTGGTGAGATATTCCCAATAGGAACACGTCTAAAGGGATGCAGGCCCAGCAGATTTCCTCATTAGGGCTCTGCAGCTGCCACAGCTGATAGTTACCGTAATTATGAAACCACTCCCATTTGTCCCACTCAGCACAGAGGAACAAACAGTGATTTCTTCAGAATAACAAAAGGTAGGAATCTGCAACAAAGTTTGTTAAAATCCTTGTCATGTACATAAATCACCCAGAGTGGAATGTTTTTTTCTCAACAAAAATGGAGTTACGCTTTAAAGTAGAGTTTTATTTTTTGTTTGTTTTTTTAATATTAAACACGTTATACTCACCTGCAGGGCCGCTGATAGAAATCATGGGGTCACGTACAGCCTACCTGATGGGAGCCCCCTTCAGCCCCACCCCTGGCCCCTCCCCAGACCCCACCTTGAAAGAAAGTGCAGGTTTGTCTTCAAGTGATAATTTATCATGCCACGCCATCCATAGTAAATATGTGCAGAGAGCGCAGTACAATCACCACACCATGCCATATTGTCATCCATACTAAATTTGTGCAGTAAGTGTGCAGTGCAATATGCAGTGTAAAACTCACAACCGATGGTCAGCTGCCTCTGCTTGCTGCTGCCGCCCGCCTCACAGCCACTCGCTCTCTGTCTTGAGCCACCATGCAGATCGGGCCCGGAATACACATGCGTCCGAAACCGATAAAAAAAAAGTCCCTCCACTTGAACCAGCACAGAGATCAGAGAGGGGCCCAAAAAAATTAAAGTTAGACTTACCGGTAACTTGTTTTCCAATAGTCTTTCAGGACAGCACCTTAGAGAGATGGCTCCTCCCTCTCCTCATCAGGAAACACCCCATCCACCAGATTTTAAAAGGAGGCTTCTCCCACCATTCGTCAGTTTGTAGAAGAGTACCTCCGGCCCATGCTGGAACACATAAACAGATATGGTTAATCACAGCAATACATTTTATACAATAGGGCGGGATCCTCCTGCTGTCCTGAAAGACTATTGGAAAACAAGTTACCGGTAAGTCTAACTTGAATTTTCCCTAAAACGTCTTTCAGGACAGCACCTTAGAGAGGATTATCGAGACTTACTCAATTTAGGGAGGGACCACAGCTTGCAGGACCTTTCTGCCAAAAGCCTGATCTTCAGCTGTCAAAAGGTCCAACCTATAGTGTCTTGCAAATGTAAAGTAGCTTGACCACGTAGCTGCTTTGCAGATTTGATCTGGAGTGGCACCAGCTTTCTCTGCCCATGTAGTGGCTAGCGCTCTAGTAGAGTGAGCTCTGATCCCCTGTGGGGGAGACAATTTCATTTGGGAGTAAGCCTCTGAAATAGCGGATCTGAGCCATCTGGCTATTGATCCTTTTGATGCCTGGCGACCTTTTTTGTTGCCAGAGAAAAGAACAAAAAGAGAGTTTGATGATCTAAACTCTTTAGTAACCTCCAAGTAGTGTATAAGAACCCTTCTTACATCTAGGTAGTGAAAGCTTTCTTCCTTATCTCCTGATGGATTAGGACAGAAGGTAGGTAACACAATTTCTTGTGATCGGTTTCTCGTTGAAGCTACTTTTGGGAGAAACCCTGGATCCGTCTTGAGAATTATCCTATCTGGATATATGGACAAGAAAGGTTCGATAGCTGATAAAGCATGTAATTCACTGATTCTTCTTGCTGATGTTATTGCCACCAAGAAGACCGTCTTGAGGGTAAGGTTTTTTAGTGTAGCCGTTTCTAGTGGTTCAAAAGGTTCCTTTGTGAAGGCCCGAATGACCACCGACAAGTCCCATTTGGGGAAGCTTCTGATAGGCACTGGTCTGGAGCGGGTAAGGGCCCTGAAGAATCTGATGATTAGAGATTCTGAAGAAATGGGCCTTTCCAAGAATACCCCCAGGGCTGTTACTTGTACCTTGAGGGTACTTACTGCCAAACCTTTTCCTGCGCCCTCCTGTAGGAACTCCAAAATTGAAACAATACTGTCCAATTTTTGATCTTTCGATTCACACCAGGTATTATAGGTTTTCCAAACCTTTGCATATATATTCCTTGTGACTTTTTTCCTACTGGAAAGTAGAGTTGCAATTAATGCATCTGAAAATCCTTTCCTTTTCAGCAGTTGCTCCTCAGATACCAGGCGGTGAGCTTTAGCTTTTCCACTTCTGGATGATAGACTGGACCTTGAAGCAGTAGGTCTTGACGAAGAGGGAGCTGAAAGGCAGGTTTGACTGATAGTTGAAGGACAGTCGAAAACCAACCCTTTTGGGCCAATAAGGAGTGATCAGGATCACGGAGGCTCTTTCCATTTGGATTTTTCTCAATACCAACGGAATTAGCTGGAAGGGGGGGAAAGCATACCCCAACCTGAACCTCCAGGGATGTGCCAGGGAATCTACTCCCAGAGAGTTGTCGTTTCTGTGGAGTGAGAAGTAAAGTGGAAGTTTTGTGTTTTTTCGTTGCAAACAGATCCACCTCTGGCTTTCTCCAAGTCTTGGTTATCCACATAAAGACTTCTGGGTTCAAGCTCCATTCTGCTTCTCGGATCTTCTGCCTGCTTAAATAATCCGCCACACTGTTTAGTGTATCTTTTAGGTGGATTGCTGACAAGGAAAGTAACTGACTTTCCGCCCATTGCAGAATTTCCGTTGCCAAAAGCTGTAGGGTTTTGCTTCTTGTGCCCCCTTGCTTGTTTATATATGCCACTGTCGTGGCGTTGTCTGAAAGGACTTGAACATGAGTCCCCTGAAGATTTTGAGAGAAGGCAGCTAGGGCTAGGCCGACTGCCTTCAACTCCTTCCAATTTGAGGATTTCCTTGTCTCGGTGTGAGACCAAACCCCCTGTGCCAGGTTTTGGTTCCAGTGGGCTCCCCACCCCCATCTGCTGGCATCCGTTGTTAACCTCTGGTCTGCTGGGAAGGACCAGGCCAATCCCTGGGACAAGGTTATCTGATTTCTCCACCACCAAAGGGACCTTTTGACCTTGGTGGGGATTTTTACCTTTAAGTCCAAAGTCTCTGGATTGTGATCCCAGATTCTGAGGAGGAAATATTGGAGTGTTCGAAAATGAAGCCTTGCCCATTGGACGGCTGGAATTGATGCAGTCAGGTTTCCAAGGACTGACATGATCTCTCTGATCGACCACCACTGATTTGTTTGTAGCCTTGCTACCAAATTTTGTATTTTGACCTGTTTGTCTTCTGGTAGGAAGATTCTTTGTTCCACAGAGCATATCTGAAACCCTAGGAACTGAACCCGTTGAGCCGGTGTGAGATTCGACTTCTTGATATTTACTATCCATCCCAGAGACTCTAGATGACCTCTTGCCTTGTGCAGGTCCTCTTGAAGTTTTTCCTTTGACAGGGCAAAGAAAAGCAGGTCGTCCAGGTAGGGCACCACAGAGATTCCCTGAAGGCGGAGGGGAGCTAAACACTCTGCCATAACCTTCGTAAAAATACGAGGGGAGGATGATAGCCCGAAAGGGAGTGCTTTGAATTGGATGTGAACCATTTCCTTTCCCAGATTTACTGCCAACCTTAGGAATTTCTGTGAGCGAGGGGCAATAGGGATATGTAGGTAAGCATCCCTTAAGACGATTGATGCCATGAAGCATCCTTTTGTTAACAGGGTTCTGACTGTAAGAATTGAGTCCATTCGAAACTTTTTGTACAGAACTGACCTGTTTAGTGGTTTCAGATTCAATATAAGACGAAATATCCCCAGGCCATGTCTTTAACCAAAGAGCCCTTCTGGCTGAGTTGGATAAAGCTGCAGATCTTGCTGTCATCTTCACTGACTCTGCTGAAGCGTCAGCAATGAAGGCTATGGCCGTGGAGAGCGTGGAGAAGGAATGCAAAATTTCCTGTTTAGGTGAATCTGCTGTGATGTGTGCTTTTAGCTGGCTAAGCCAGTATTCCAGATTCCTGGACACACAGGTTACTGCCATGGCAGGTTTCAGATTCCCCATGATGGTTTGCCAGGATCTTTTAAGTTGCTGGTCCATCTTCTTATCCATGGGATCCCTCAGGACTCCCATGTCTTCAAATGCTAGGTCCGTTGACCTAGAAACCTGGGAGAAGGCTGCATCAATCTTTGGCATCTTATTCCAGGGAACTCCTGGGTCTTCATCAAAAGGAAATCGCCTTTTAAAGGCTTTAGGGAAGAAGGTTTTCTTTTCCGGATCAGCCCACTCATGTTTTATTGCATCTGAGATGGTCTGATGCACTGGAAAGATACGGCCCTTAGGCTCTTCCAAGCCTGCATACATTTTATCATGCAGGGACAGTTCCTTCTTATCCTCTTCTAGACCCAGGGTGATGTAAACTGCCCTCAGGAGACCATCTACTTGCTCTAAGGATAGTTTGTATTTAGTGGGCCTACTTTGTGCCCCTCCCTCCTCTTCTTCCTCTGAATCCTCTTTGGAACGTGAGGGGGAATGATCTCCTTGGGTGGAAGGAACCCCTTCTGTCCCCACCGAAGGAACCAATTGTGAACCCTGAGAGGAAAGTGAGGCTGATGGCTGACTCAGGGCAGGATCCTGTAGGGATGACCGAAAGGATTGGATGGTAGCATCCAATTCCTTCCTCACAGATGCGACTAAGTCGCCACAAACTGCAGATGCGTCTTCTTTACTAGTGCATCAATACACCCCTGGCAAAGTGTCTTTTTCCAGCTTTCGGACAACTTTGCTTTGCATGAAGGACACTTTCTCTTGAAAACAGTTTCAGAGCCTTTAGCCTGGAAGACATGAATGGGAAAACATACACATGCTTCTTAAGAGTCAGCCTGATTCTCAGGGCCACCAAGGTGCACAGGAAGACATTTTAAGGGAAGTCCCATGTGCCCTGACAGGCCCCCAGCCACCGGGGGGAAAGATAAGAGGGATGGAGAGAGACCCCACAGTAAGATAGGCCATAATAAAGACACCCCTTACCTGGGCCTTACTGGTGCCTGTGCTTGTCCCACTCGCTGATGAAGCTTCCATCGCTTGGCAGCGGTATCACCCGTGGCTTCGGTACCGGTTCCGGAGACCAAAGCGCACCTGCACTGGACCGGAACCGGAATAAGGCACCAGCTTGCTCCTCCCTTCTTCCTCTGCGTCCGGCGGAAATGACGCCATACGCCCCCTGCAGAACGCTGCCCTTTCCGGAAACCTCACTTCCGGTCCGGACGAGCGTCACTCGATCCGGAGAAATGGCGGCAAATTTGAAAAAAGGCGGCGGAAGTCTAAGAAAAATCGTTCCGCTCCTCCAAGATGCCTTCCCAGGGCTGTGCTCTGCGGGGTCCTGACTCAGCCTAGAGCACTAAAGAGGAAGAATGAGCCCATGCACTGCAGTCGGTCGCGTGAATGGGAGAAGCAATCTTCTCCAAAAAAGGGTAGGTGGACGTAGGAAGCCCGGTCTCTCAGGATAGCACCTTAAGAGCCCAGCTCCCCACAGAGGTGTTCCTCGGCCGGAGGAAACACAAAAACTGACGAATGGTGGGAGAAGCCTCCTTTTAAAATCTGGTGGATGGGGTGTTTCCTGATGAGAAGAGGGATGAGCCATCTCTCTAAGGTGCTGTCCTGAAAGACGTTTTAGGGAAATAGCAATTACACCCCTGCTAGTAAGAGCAGCAGAGCAGGGGGCAGTGGTGTCACTAGGGTTGGTGTCGTCTGGTGCGTTAAACCATGGTGTCACCCCCCCCCCCCCCGGCTCTCTCCTGCCACAGAGACCACAGGCTGCTACATGAGACAGTCAGAGACCGCAGGCATGCTACAGGAGACAGTCAGAGACCGCAGGCATGCTACAGGAGACAGTCAGGGACCGCAGGCAACATACAGGAGACAGTCAAAGACCGCAGGCATCATACAGGAGACAGTCAGAGACCGCAGGCATCATACAGGAGACAGTCAGAGATCACAGGCATCATACAGGAGACAGTCAGAGACCGCAGGCATCATACAGGAGACAGTCAGAGACCGCAGGCATGCTACAGGAGACAGTCAGAGACTGCAGGCATTATACAGGAGACAGTCAGAGACCGCAGGCAAGCTACAGGAGACAGTCAGAGACTGCAGGCGTTATACAGGAGACAGTCAGAGACCACAGGCATTATACAGGAGACAGTCAGAGACTGTAGGCATTATACAGGAGACAGTCAGAGACTGCAGGCATGCTACAGGAGACAGTCAGAGACTGCAGGCATGCTACAGGAGACAGTCAGAGACTGCAGGCATTATACAGGAGACAGTCAGAGACTGCAGGCATGATACAGAAGGCAGTCAGAGACTGCAGACATAGTACAAGTACTGTGGATGGTGTGGTTGCAGTCAGTGTAAATAGCTCTGGGGAAGCCTGTCCTCCCTCTCTCTAACACTTTAAAACATTGACGCAAAGGATAATGAGGCAACTGTTATTTTCAGAAAGTCAGGAAGTCAGCAATGGCAGCCCCAATCTGTCAGTGCAAGTTTCCTCTTAGAAGCCATGCATACTGTTGTGTATAACATCAGCACTCTAAGTATATGCCCAACAGCAAACATATCCCCTTATCCACAAAATGTTGTCAATGTATTTCACTAGGAACTGATCTGTGACCCTTGGTGCATGTATATCAATAAATTCTTAACCAAAGAAAAGAAACGGCAAGTTTACATAATCTAATAGGAGGTGCTAAAGGGGTATGACTTAGCCCACATCCACACTTACATACTGCTGGCAAATGTTTGCATAAAAAACATGAGATTTGCTTTGCATATAACGTACTGCAATGAATGTACAAGCAGGACAACTGTAAATAAATTCCTCTCTGGCCAGTTCCTGTACTTTGCAACCTAACTTGCTCCTGGCATACTTGGATTTTGCATGAATACTTGAATTGCACAGTGCTGGCACTGTGCACCATTGAAGCACAACTCCATCAAAGGTATACTCTCTGGTCAATCCCTAATCTAATGTGCAAAATGCATTGCTCATGGCATGCTTTATTGTCCAGTATTAAACATTTGACATTTTGCAATTGCAAATTACAGTAGAGATTGTCCAAAAAGAGTCACTGACAAAGCTGGCCTGCTTGAACATGTATTACAATACAAGTCCATATTGCTCCAGGTGGGTTCACATTCAACTGCACCCAAACACCAGGAGAAAATCCAGCATGTGGGAAAAGAGCAAGCACTGGGCAAAGAAATTAAACTGTATAAGCAACGCTTTATGATACATAGAACACTTACATGGTAAAATCTGGATGAACAGCAGACTAAAGCCCGGGTAGGGTGGCAGGCATCAAGTAGATGACAGATGGATGCAGCCAAGCCGGACATGCATCAATATGCACAGTATGGACCCCAGCCCAGCCAGGGATTTGCAGACAAGTCAGCAGTGAGTACAACTGCAATAAGAGGAGACACAGCTGTCAAAACAGAACTGTGATATCGGGGGGTGAGCGGGGCTGCAACGCGTTTCAGGAGCCCTGCCCCCTTTGTAGGCAAGATCGAGCGTGTCATTGTCACAATGTATTGCTACAATGCAAAACAAGAATCCCTTTTTTTATGCAAACATTAGCTTGATATATGGAAGGTTCTATAGCAGCAGGCAGAGAGTTAATTAAATATTTAGCAGATTTCTTCTACATCCAGATTCTTTTGTTTGTAATTTAAAACGAGGTAGTAGAAGTTACATCCTGAGAGGTTGATCAGCCTTAATTAGCCACCAGAAATAAATGCCAAGTGGCCAAAAAAAAGTTTATTTGGGGAAAAAAAACAATTTAGCCCTCTAATTATTTTATGCTCATTATTTCTGTTCCATGTATTTGTATATCTATTGCAGCAGCACCTTGCTAGAGTCTAATGGTCAGCAATAGAATAGAGACCCTTTTCTTTACAAACACCTGGTATTACAACTAGAACTGGTTTACCCAAGATGATCCTTCCCAGTGCCTTTTGTTCTATATGCAACAACACAAGCTCAATAGGCAGATACACACGATTTGAACCCCAGTGGGATTTTTTAGGCAGGATAACAGGTAATTCAAAAATGTAATAGTAACAATATGTGCCACGCTAATAAAAGATATCATTATAATATCCCTTATTAGATCTTTGAACCATGTATGGATATCATATGAAAATGGTCAATTGCTAAATCAGTGCAAATGTCTGTTGTAAAAATAAAGGTGAAACCATCCCAATAAAAGTGATATAACAAAAAATTAATACAATACGTCACTGTGTACATGACATGACATTAGAGTAAAGAAGTGGAAATAATTAAAGTCCATATAAGTTCAAATAAATGTGTACAAACAAATCTTTAAAATGTGCTCCAAAATGGGTATAAATGTGAACCAACGGCCAAAAATATATGTGAAGAGGACCACCACCAATAAACAGAGAGGCATACCAGAGAGAGTGGACCCAATTTGACATACGTCTAATGAGCCAACTCATGCGTTGGTGTCTACACACCCAATAAAGCAAAGCAAAAGTGATATAGCTGCTCCTCACACCCCTCTTCAAGCAATTCTCTACTGTATGTGCTGGAGTATTCCTTTGTCTACCCTTAGTGGAAAGATTCGATAGATGATGGGCTATAATATTCCGAGGTGCAGATGGATTCTTCTCCAGTAAATGCTCAGTGTAAGGATCATCATAAAATGGAAACAAAAAGCCTCTACATAGTGTAAACCATACAAATGAAGGTATTTATTAAAAGTTCAGAACACTTACAATTCAGTTGTCAAAAAGCGTGTTCAAATATACTGTGTACAGCATAGGTACGCAATGGCATTGAGAAAAGTCGCCCCGACACAACTAGACATCATCTAGGGTATGATACTGTCATTGTGTTTATATAGATATTAAGACCCTAATTAGGACGGACAACCTGTGACTCTGCTCACGTGGATGAAGGAATGGACTTCCTGTATTCTGTCAAAATGGTGTGGATGCGTGCTTTGCAAGCCTCACTCTCAATGTGAGGCTTGCATAAAGAGTAGTTTATTTTCTGTGTGGCTGGCGTGGTGACACAGACGCATGCGTCCCAAGCTTCATCAACAATGCAATCCGTCACTCACGTTGATGCCCCATGACACCACACCTTCAAAAAATGGCTCCGGAACCAGCAGCCAATAAGGACGCCACTCCAAACCAAAAGGGGAACAAAAAAAACAGCCAATGACGCTTGTGCACCATGAAATGGAAAACACACCATACACAGAAGCACCTCAATCAGAGAACCAAGGAGAAACACCCTGACAACGTCAGTATCAACCTCAAAATGCTGATGCACCCTTCATTGATGGGCCAAAATTAAAAATTAAGAAATACAACTGTATAATTATTAATTACTAAAAATAAAAAGGCAAGGTTGTCAGTCCCACCAGGTCCTATGTGAATAGAAGAAAATACAATGCAAAATAAAATTCATACAAATTGGTCATCATCCATATACATTATTTGGACAATAGTGCAGTATTTTTTTATTTTTATTTTTTTATATAGTGACTGTTCTGGACATTATATACTGCTGCTGTCCTTTTGCTCTTTAGCAAACATGTCTTATACAGACTAATTTGAGTATAGAGCCACACAGGCTTATAATACAGATGGTGTGTTCATAGTGACAAATAGTGACGCTGAAATAAACGGATTTTTGTAAAATCTTACCGTAAAATCCTTTTCTCTTAGCTCATTGACAGACGTAGTCCTCGGTGATTCAACACCCTCGGGTTATGCTGCCCTCCACAGGAGTAGGACTAGACAGGAAAGAAAATACTCTGGCCACACCCTAGGGGCAGTCCCCGAGGGTATATCCTCTCTCTCTCTGCTACAGCAAATCAGTTATGTCACAAAGCAGTGTTTAGAGAATTTAACCCACAAATGAGGGGTGGGAAAATGGAAATCAAATCCAATCTAGAAGGCCCAACCGGTGCCAACTAGAATTTTACAATGCTCATCCTCAGTGATGAGACTCACCAGAAATTTTTCAACAGAAAAAAACCCTCGAGGTAGACCACCGGTCTCCTCAAATTGCGGCCTGCAAAACCTTGCGGCCAAATGAGGCATCCGCCGATGCCATCACATCAATCTTGTAAAATTTTGTGAAGGTATGTACCGACGACCAGGTGGCCGCCTTACATACCTGGACTACTGACGCCTGATGGCGGAAGGCCCAGGAAGTACTGAGCGCTCGAGTGGAGTGCGCCCTAACAGGGAACGGAGGATTCTGACCCTTAATAGAATAAGCCTGTACCACCGTCTGTCTGATCCATTTGGAGATAGTCGCGGCAGATGCAGGCAACCCCTTTCTGGGGCCATCCGGGATCACAAAAAGTGAATCCGTCTTACGGAACGATTCCGTCGCCTTCAGGTATACCCTGATTGCCCGAACCACATCCAAGGAATGCAACGCATGTTCCCGATGATGATTGGGCTGAGGACACAAGGAAGGTAGTACAATATCTTCATTCAGATGAAAATCTGAAACCACCTTTGGAAGAAAGGATGGCTTAGGATGAAGCACTACCTTATCCCTATGAATCACTAAGTATGGGGACTGGCATGATAATGCAGCCAGTTCTGACACCCTGCGTGCAGACGTGATAGCCACCAAGAAGGCTACCTTCTGGGATAAAGTAAGCAAGGGAATCTCCCTGATGTTTTCAAAGGGAGGTTTCTGTAGAACCGACAAAACCAAATTAAGATCCCAGGGCGGTAAGGGCGCGCGGACTGGTGGAGCCAGGTGCCGCACCCCCTGGATGAAATTCCGCACCAAGGACTTAGTAGCTAAAGGATTCTGAAAGAAGATAGCTAATGCTGAAACTTGACCCTTGATGGTGCTCAAGGCTAGTTTCTGCTCAACCCCTTTTTGCAGAAAGGCCAATATTCTGGTCACCGAATAGGTACGTGGAGGAATCCCTAAAGATTCGCACCACGCAATATAAGTCTTCCATGTGCGATAATAGACCTTGCTGGAAGTCGCTTTCCTTGCTTTAATAAGGGTAGGAATAACTGAAGCTGACAACCCTCTGTCCTTCAGTACCTGGGTCTCAATGGCCAGGCCATTAAAACCAGCGACTGTAAAGCACGATGGAAGATTGGTCCTTGAGACCGCAGACACTCCCTGAGACGAAGTTCCCAAGGAACGTCCGCGACTCGCATGTCCAAGTCGGGTAGATCGGCTTGACGAGGCCAGCCTAGAATTTCTAGGACCACTGGCGCTGACTGGATCTGAACCAGGCGGCCCTAGAGCTATCTGGCCCCGACCATCCGACAAAGTCTGATCGTTCTCCGTTCCCACACATTTATCAGACACCTGATTCCTATCAGGAACATTGATCTCTCCTGGTTGAATCTCAGGGACCGAAGTCACCCGGCTAGAGGCTTCTTGGTCTGTCTGTTCAACCGGATCAGATTCTTGTGGGGAACTGAGACTAATCTTTGGAAAAGGTAAAGAAAAAGATCTGTTCAGGGAACTGTAACTACCGCTCCCTGTAGTACTTAAATGTTGGAAGGGAAGAATCGCACCGGTAGCAGTGGTCGATGCTCGATCTAATGCCCTGAATACCGGTGAAAACGTCCCCCCACCCTCAAGCCGGGTGGGGGCGCACCTTCAGGCTGTGTAATCCTTTGCTTCAGGTTTGGCTGAGTCGGTCTTTTGTTTGTCCGACCAGCCCTTCTTGAACCCTCCTGGAGGAGCCTTGCCCTTCCCGCTTGCAGCAGTCGGGCGCACAAACCCTTTATGGGCGGTAAAGAAAGGTCCCCGCTTGTTACGAGGTCCTTTAGCTTTAGCAGCCTGTGGCAAGAAAGTGCTCTTGCCCCCAGTGGCATCCTTAATGATCTCATCTAGGGTGGCCCCAAATAGGCGATTCCCCTGAAAGGGGAGATTCGTCAAGGTCTTTTTGGAACCTAGGTCTGCTGACCAGCATTTTAACCACAGCACACGTCTGAGGATTACCGCTGACATAGATGCATGCCCTGATAGGGGGGTAGCATCCAAGGCTGCGTCACAGACGAACTGTAGTCCTTGTATGATCTGTTCCCTCAATTCAGATGTTCCCTGGGGGATATCTTTCCCCTTCAGGTCCTGGCGCACCAATCTCGCCCATTCCGTTAGTGTCTGGGAAACTAGACCAATGACAATTACTGGTCTAAAGGCTGACCCTATCAGGGAAAAGATAGTGCGGGACTCCGCTTCTACCTTCCGATCCACCGGGTCCTTAAAGGACGAAGTGTCCTCCACTGGAATAACTGTGGCTTTATTCAGTCTGGAAATAGGTGGATCCACCACTGGTGGTACCGTCCATTTCTTAATGAGGGATTCCTCAAACGGATAGCGTCTAGCAATACGCTTGGAAATAGTAAAGGTACGTTTAGAATGCTCCCATTCTTCTTTAATTTTATTACCAAAACACTTGGGTACAGGAAAAACCTTCACCGTTTTGGTGGGTTTGTTAGTACCAAAGGGAATCTCTGTTTCAGTTGCCTCTGCCGGTAAAACCTCAAGTCTTAAGGTTTCCTGAACCGCCACAACTAGTGCGTCCACCAATGCTTCTTCCCGAATTATGGCGTAAGCATGAACGTCCCCCTCACTGTCTGAAGGAACTTTACCTGAGACAACAGCCCTTGCAGAGGGACCTGCAGCTGCAATGACCATCTCAGAATCTGAGTCTGTAGTGTCAGATGATATAGGGGTAGGCGGGGGTCGCTTTCTTGACCCCCGTTCCTGACAGGCCGTCTCCACCCGAGCCACCAAAGACTCCAAAACTGCTGTAAATGCATCTATACTCTGTGCACCGGCGGGTCCCGCAGCCCCCTCGAGGGAAACAGGTGGGGTTACCTGTGTGGCAGGGTCCATGATAATTCCAGTTACTACCCGGAAAACAATCAATCCAAAAAAAAAATAAACTTTTTTTTTTTTTTTTCAGACCCCCAGCGCCACAAAGCCCCTCAATGTTACCTGCTTAGGGACCCCTATCGAGCGAGAGAGAGAGAGAGATAGACCCCTAGGCTCACCACTTGATGCTCAGAGTTTACTGCAACTTGTCTCAGCACTGTCTAGAACAGACAGGAAGTCTCTTGGCTGGCTGCCCGGGAAGAAAGGAGGCGGCTCCGCCCCTCTGTACGGCTTCCGGCGCCTCCCCTAGCTCCACGAGGTGTTTGAGTCACCTCAAACATGGCTGCCCCCATGCTGGAGACACGAGGCTACGCCAAAATGGCGGCCTCATGCGATCTACCAAACAATGGCGGCGGCCTTTTACAGGATAGCGGCGTGACTGCAGAGTATCTCGGCATCAATAAACCTCTCTCTACATGGTGATCCGCGTGGCCGGCGGTACCGGACCCTGGCGGACCGCGTGGCCGTCGGGAGGCATGCTTTTGCTGGAGGAATGACCTGGAAAGCAGTAAACATGTCCTGTGGCTTCTGACAGGTAGGATACCATATCTATCACAGTAAGATTCTAGTACTGCCACTGATTACAATCATTTAAACATACTTGCAATTAGATTGTCAGCTCCCAAACCAAGCCTCCTGGCTTTTTGTACACAAAAATCACACTCAAATAGGAGAATCTGTGCCATGTTATAAGATAGAGAGGAACCCATCCTTACCATACAGAGAGGGGCCCGCGTTCACCACCAGACCCGTCAGGGGAAAGGGGGGAACATACTACTCACCATACCGGAACCAGGCGGGCGCCAACTCCTGACAGTACCCCTCTCCACCGGGGTGGGAGGGCTGTCGACCAATACGGACGCCGTGACTCATGGTCTTTGGCGTTTCAGCGAGACGTTTAACTTGCAGGGTCAGTCCCCGTCCAGTGGAACTATGTCGCGGCCGACCCAGCGCGGAGCTATGGCCTGCACGCGCTCGCAGGCTGAACTGGGGTGACCACTGGATCTCAACATCCCGCCCGTCGCCCAGTTCAGCTTTCTTGCTTGAAGATCTCACAGGAACACTGGAGAAAAAAGCTGTCTAAAAAAAAAAAATCTTTCTAAGAAAAAAATCCTGACAGGACCGAAGATCCCAGCAAGGTATCTAGGTCCTTACTCCTGACTAGACAGAAAAAAACTGATTTGCTGTAGCAGAGAGAGAGAGGATTTACCCTCGGGGACTGCCCCTAGGGTGTGGCCAGAGTATTTTCTTTCCTGTCTAGTCCTACTCCTGTGGAGGGCAGCATAACCCGAGGGTGTTGAATCACCGAGGACTACGTCTGTCAATGAGCGACAGAGAAAGGTGGATTATTTCTTAGACTCAAAAATTTAATGGTATCTGAGCTACATCCCCAATGGAATATAGTGTTTTTAGAAAAGTGCATATCCAAACAAATGGTACCTAGAAGTCTTAGGCTGAATGTCCACACCCAACAAGGGGATTCTGACTTGGACTCCTGGTTTAAGTATTTTATCGATGCAGGTACAACATTTTTTAATTTTCTGATCATTAAAAAAAGGAATAGCCCTTTCCTGGCTCGGGTCTTCATCTCCGTCTCTGATGGATGTGCCTTTCCACCTCAGACATTGGAAGCGCACATATCCCTCATTCCGGAACCAGGGAAGGACCCCTCGTTATGCTCCAACTACAGGCCCATATCCCTGATTGGAGTGGACCTCAAACTTTACGCAAAGATCCTGTCGACCCGTCTGAAGCCGCTTCTGACGGGGCTCATCCATAAGGATCAGGTGGGCTTTGTCCAGGGACGAGAGGCTAGGGACAACACCCTGAAGACCCGTCTTCTCACTGACTATGCTCGCACACATGACATCCCCTTATGTCTACTGATGGTGGATGCCAAAAAGGCCTTCGACCGTGTGGACTGGGACTTCTTACGCCTAACTCTAGAGCAAATCGGTCTTGGCCCACTGATGCTGACTAGGATCATGGCCCTGTATGACTCCCTTTCCGCTACAATTCGGATCAACGGGTCCTTGTCTCCGGCCTTCGGCATCCACAACGGCACGCGTCAGGGGTGTCCCCCATCTCCAATACTGTATGTCCTTGTGATGGAACACCTAGCCATCGCTCTCCGGTCTAATCCTGATGTTTGTGGGATTTCTACTGGCCCCATACACTCCAAACTTGCGCTGTTCGCTGATGATTTGCTGCTTTATGTCACCTCACCCCACCGATCCCTCCCTGCGATACTGTCCGAATTCTCTGACTTTAGCCTAATGAGCAACTTCAAAGTGAACCATTCCAAATCGGAAATTCTGAATATCTCCCTGTCCAAGTCGACCCTTGGTCGCATTTCGACCACGTACCCCTTCAAGACTGGATCGTCTTCCATCCGCTACCTGGGTGTCAATCTCCCCTTGGATCCAACCCGCCTTTTCGCTGAAAATTTTACCCCCTCCTAACTAAAACCCTCTCTGATCTCTCCACCTACTATTCGAAACGGTTGAATTGGTTTGAACGGATTAATGTGCTGAAGATGGACATTCTCCCTTGCTTCCAGTACTTTTTCCAAGCACTACCTGTTTATATACCGACCCCTTTCTTTGATAAATTACGCAAGGCCCTTTCCCGCTTCGTCTGGCTCCATGCTTTCATTTTTTTTATTTTATTTATTATTATTTTTTTAATCATTTATTTTGCCTTTTTAAATTATTTTTACGCTGTTCCTTTAATTTTTTGCATCCTTTTTATTGTTATCACAGGGAATGTAAGAATGATAGCAATAGGTGGTGACAGATATATATATTTTTTTATTATGCAGGGTCTTTTAGACTCTAGATCTCTCTTCTACCCTTAAAGCATCTGACTACATCAAGGTTGATGTGATAAGATGCTTTCCCAATGGCTTTGTTTATATGCAGGGAAATCAAAGTCACGAAATGCTCATAGCTTTCGGTTTCTTAGGCCATAGAGATGATTGGAACCTATCTGGTCCCTGATTAGCTCTATGGTCAGCTGACAGAACCACCAGCTGCATTCTCAGGTTCCCCAGTGGGACAGGAGGGCCCAGGAAAACGATGGAAGGTGGGGGGAGGGGAGGCTCTCCCACTGCTTGTAAAAGCAGTCTTGCGGCTAATTAGCCGCCAAGATTGCTTTTACATGAAAGCTGTCCGCCGGCTAAAAAAAACATTATCAAGATGATGTCTAAACTGGCAGGAATCATTCCTGTATAACCACTCAAAGTCCAGCATCATACCAGTATGTTGCCAGTCCTTGTTGGGCATATATTGTAATGTTCTTTTTTCATGTAGCGTGTGGCCTGAACCAAAAAAGAGCTGCGGCTTCGGGGACATACTGCTGTTTGCCGTCGCCACACCTCTCTCAGTCCATCATCGGAGGCTTGCTGGCATCATGGCCTTGATGCCGTGGAGACAGGTTCCCGCGCCGCTCGCACAGGGGGCCGGCTGACACTAGAATAATTATTAGCACAGGATCCCACATTGTCCACTCAAAGTTTAAACTGAGTGCCCCACCCTCAAACCACGTCCTACATTAAGAGATGTCTTGAACACAGACACAAGCATATCCTTACTGATTCTGAGGCTAAGCCTGACATTGTGTTGCAGACTGTATGAGGTATTGAGGTGGACATATATTGGGATTACTGATGGAGATACTTTCTCAGGGGTGCATACCTACCAGATTTAGCTATGCATTCCTACAATTGATTTCCATTTATAGCCTACCTGCCCTTGTATTTGTCAAATATTTAAATGCACTCCATTAATATATATGGTCTCATACTAATATGCTAGACCATTCCGTTTCAGACTTATTGAGAATTTAGTTTTTTTTTCCCTCAGCCATATCGAACTGAGACAATATAGTACATTATGATGCTTCCACTTAATGACCAATACTGGGAATATCTTGGACTCAGTCTCTGTTTGGGTACACTCGTCATTCTAATGTTCATGTTTGGCCCTTAGACCATCATCATTGACGCTCTGTTGACTACATATGAGACACATTTCAACTAGTGTGGCTTTACATCCTATGCACATATATGCTTAGTCCCATATTAATTCGACTTTTACAAGTCTGCTTGCTGTAGGATTAAGACCTTTCGGTCTACCTCCTGGCCTGTGTCTTGGCCGACCCTGTGTGTCAGGATCTGAATTGTCTCAGGCTCCATGGTGGTGCACGCCCTTTGCAACCCATGGGGGGATGTGCAATAGCTTTTCTATCATTTTTATCCTCGGTTATGGGCTTGTACTTTGCATACAGCATACTAGGTTAGTCTCTACACGACTAAATTACCTTGATGCTATGAAAATATACATTGTTTTGTTTAATTACATGTATTTATTGATGTATATGTATTTACAGAATACAATTAAACCATTTTGCCCCTGAAGAAGTCAAAATCAGCTTTTTAGCATTCAAAATGCGTTGGGCCTCACCCACCCCACCATCCCAGGGGTTGGGTTTTATTTGGTTGTCATTCCTTGTGGATACTGTATTGTATGCGTTTTATTCAACACAACCGCTTGTTTTTACCATGTATTATCTACATCATGTTTACCAATATTGTTTTGTAAAATAAAAAGAGTTTATTTATATATTCCTTCACATGTGTTGATTACATTAGAGCCTCTTAAAGTCCCACAGAGGTTTTCTGTTATTTTCTATTCTTTATAGAACCAAAAAAAGGGAACCTAACAGATTCCTCCATCCACATCGATTGATTGGTGGTATGCCCACCATTAGAATACCGCCCTGCATCCACCCACTTCTAATGATGGTCATGCATGCACTGTTCTTTAAAGAGGTTGTAAACTCGTTTTTTTTTACCCCACCCTGCAAGAGAAAGACATAATGAGCTAGTATGCATCGCATACTAGCTCATTATGCAATACTTACCTTACCCGCCGTGCCGCTCACTCACCTCTATGACGGGCGACATGTCCAGTCGCCCGTCTTTCGGGATCGCGGCATCCGGCCATCTTATTGGCCGGAGCCGCGGTGACGTCACTCCCGCGCATGCGCGCGGGAGCCGACAGTCACGGCACGGGACTCTGAAGGAACGGCACGAGCGACCGTTCCTTCAGAGCGCATGCGCCAGTGACCTCAATGGCTGCATGTAAGGTAAATATCTCCTAAACGGTACATGTTTAGGAGATATTTACAGTACATATAGGTAAGCCTTAATATAGGCTTACCTATAGGTACAAGTTGTAGAGGAGGGTTTACTTCCTCTTTAAGTTCTTTAACTGGGGGGAGATCAGGGGGTTAAATGTGTGCCTTTATGTACTGGTGTCTGTGTAGTGCTTGTGTACTCACTGTGATGCTCTCTTCTCTCACACTGGAACTGAAAAGGGCTCCAGAAGAGATGATTGTATAATTTCCTGTGCCTGTGTTTACATTACACAGGCACAGAATGTTCTGCAATTGGTCAAAACCAATCACCAGGTCCAGGCCATTGATTATTGATGGCCTGGACCTGATGACTGATCCGTTCTGAACAGAATCAGGTCACCACGGGAACAGTGAGTGCTTGTACCTGACCCGCGAGCGTGCATCGTGTTCCTATACGTGATTTTGCGCAGCTGGGCCGCCCTGCCGCAGTATATATGCAGTGGGCGGTCAGGAACTGGTTAACAATTAGAAAATCAAATAAACACTCTTAAAAAAATTTGAACAAAATTCTACTAATGTATAGCAAGCTTATTGTTTCTCTAATTATATATAAAAAAAAAAAAAATAAGCCGTTTTATTCATGTTTACCTACTAATTTCAGTGCCTCATAATAAATAATCAACATAATGGGCAGTTAAAAGGATTTTATTCATTATGGCAACCCAGGGAAGCACTGCCTGCCTTGTAATTGACATCTTCATTTGGCCCAGGTCTGAAATATAACGTTAAAAAAACGATTACAATTAGATTCTTGGCTTTGAGCGAGGTCAGTTCCCATACGAGCTCTGTTCTTACAGTAAATAATTTAAAATATGGGGTTCAGAAAGTTATTAATTTTTATAACAAATTAAATGCAGTTTTACACACTTTTCTCCCATTCTAATATTCATAATTTTCCTAACAACACCCCAGGCTTTTTAAAGAAATGAAGTAGCTGTCTTTCCTTCCAAAATGTAAAAAAAGCCTGTAGTTTAAGTACAACTGTAGTAAAGTCAACTCCCACTTCTCTGCGTTAGAGCCCTGCGTGGGGAAAGCTATATTCAGTTCAGTATAATGTAAAAGACAAGCCTCATTACCTTCTGGACATCTTCTCATTTCTTGGTCATAAATCCTATTACCTTGTATTACAAACTGCCATAAAAATCAGAGATAAAATATAATTTATGCTCAGTGTACAGAAGCTAATGTTTCTACACTTCTGAGAAGCAGAGTACCAGAAAATGAGAAAGTATGTATGCGAGACCTGAAGCTATTTATACCAAGCATGTGTAGCATGATAAACATAGCTGGGAAAACACGCTGGTTTACAAGATGCTATCTAGTTGTTTCAATTAGAAACACGTGTTATACAGCTAATCCCATAGTAACAAAGTATGGAAAGGATTCATTAATAAAATGGCAAATACAACTCCTAAGTATCAGATTTACAAGGCAACAGGGGGCAAACACAATAACATGCGACAGCAGTCAAAACATCAGCTTTGTTAATACCACCGCCAAGGTCTGCTACAAATATTTGAAATTAATCTTTACTGCAGAATCCTATCTTCTTTTGTTTGGCAGATAATGCAAACATTTTCCCTATTTCCTTATGTTTTTAAATGAGAGTTAAATGGAAGAGTCACGGTTCATATTAATTTACCATCAGAACACATGCATTCATGTGCATAGCATTGACATTTGTTTCTGATGGAGTATGATTTTGAAGTGTTTCATTTAAATTAATTTTAAAGTCAAAATGAGTCCAGCATGCAGAAACTTTTTCTAGTGCACTGCAATACGATGCATAGGTGAAAATGGGCCCTATTAAAAATCAATGTATATTTTTCCAAATCCAAGCATTTGGCATGGGTGGATAAAATAAGAAACTTTGATCACAACACATTTAGTGTGAATAGGCCATTACCAGGAACAATTTAGCAATTTATATAGTAACAATTTTTAATTAGGCCAATGTGTCCCCTACTTTAGGGCTCACAGGCTGTGGTGATGAAGGCTTACTGAGAAGAAAAATGCTCATGAATATATTAGTGTTACATTTCATACCTTTACCAATATAAAAAAAATATATTGTTAAAGGTTGCTCTCACTGCATTAACCTCCCTCCCTTTAAAATCTCATGCCAGAAAGAATAAATTATAACATAAAAGCCCAAAATGTTGTTCACCAAAAGACTTGTGATGCACTTTTCGCTTGTTTCAGAGCAGAAGGGTCATCATTTTGCCTGGGAGACATGGAGATTTTCTATTAGCAGTCCCTTCAGGCTCCAGAACTCCAATGGTGTTGTGGCTTTGTGGCGAGGTGTACGATTGGCAGACATACAGACTAAAGCATTTAATCACTGGTCACCACTCCTGGAAGCAGTGCCAGTGAGGGATACTGTATGCAAGTAAAAAAAAAGAAAAAAGTTGTTATCTCTTGTTTTTATTCCACCTTCACAGAATGTTTAAAGTGAATGTAAACCCTATTTCATGAAATTTGACCTAGGCACATCTATCTGCAGTGTTTTCTTATCTCTCTTCAAAGCTCTGAGTCCCGTGGCTTTATCCTGCTCCATTCTTCTGTTATCTGCATTATAACGTCTGACAAATTCTCCATAAACTGAGATAAAACCAGGCTAAAATTTGTTTTGTGGGAGGTTGCTATAAATAGATTAGCAGACAGCTGGTCTTGTCACAGTACAGCTCTACCTTCTTCTGCCTATGCTCAGTGGGGGTGTGTGCCTTTCCTCCAATCAGCTGTCACACAGTGTAAGGCTTCACTACACTCCCAGTGCTGAACAGAAAGAGAAAATCTGTAACACGATGTGCACTTTCTAAAGAATATATAAGGCTGAAGACAGCAGATATGCATGTAGAACTTATATAGCGAACAGGCCTCGCCATGGTCGACCAAAGAAGTTGAGTGCAGATGCTCGGGGTCATATCCAGAGGTTGTCTTTGGGAAATAAATGTATGAGTGCTGCCAGCAGTTGAAGGGGTGGGGGTCAGCCTGTAAGTGCTCAGACCATACGCCGCACACTGCATCAAATTGATCTGCATTGCGGTCATCCCAGAAGGAAGCCTCTTCTAAAGATGATGCACAAGAAAGCCTGCAAACAGTTTGCTGAAGACAAGCAGACTAAGGACATGGATTACTGGAACCATGTCCTGTAGTCTGATGAAACCAAGATAAACTTATTTGGTTCAGGTGGTGTCAAGTGGTGTGGCGCCAACAAGGTGAGGAGTACAAAGACAAGTGTGTCTTGCCTACAGCCAAGCATGGTGGTAGGAGTGTCATGATCTGGGGCTGCATGAGTTCTGTCGGTATTGGGGAGCTACAGCTCATTGAAGGAACCATGAATGTCAACATGTACTAAAACATACTGAAGCAGAGCATGATCCTCTCGCTTCTGAGACTGGGCCGCAGGGAAGTATTCCATATTCCAACATGATAACAACCCCAAACACACCTCCAAGATGACCACTGCCTTGCTAAAGAAGCTGAGGGTAAAGGTGATGGACTGGCCAAGCATGTATTTAGATCTAAACCCTATTGAGCATCTGTGGGGCATCCTCAAACGGAAAGTGGAGGAGGGCAAGATCTCTAACATTCACCAGCTCCGTGATGTTGTCATGGAGGAGTTGAAGAGGACTCCATTGGCAACCTGTGAAGCTCTGGTGAACTCCATGCCCACGAGGGTTAAGGCAGCCACAAAATATTGACACTTTTGGCCCAATCGAGACATTTCCACTTAGGGGTGTACTTACTTTTGTTGCCAGCAGTTTAGACATTAATGGCTGTGTGTTGAGGTATTTTGAGGGTACAGCAAATATACACTGTTATACAAGCTGTACATTCACTACTTTACATTGTAGCAAAGTGTAATTTCTTCAGTGTTGTCACATAAAAAGATATATTAAAATATTTACAAAAATGTGAGGGGTGTACTCACTTTTGTGAGATACTGTATGTGTGTATATATATATATGTTTTAAAAGACCATCTATAATGAAATACAGTCAAGGATCAGGATCACAAAGTCAGTGCTGGCCTCCTTTATGGAAACTGGATCTATATAAATAGAGACGTCCTGATAAAGGTCTTACAGTTTGGGACAGGTGGCAATATTCGGAGTAAAGACACAATGTTGATCCATAATGTAACAGATTAACCAGTCTTGAGCTTACTCTTGACTGCTTTATAAGTTGTGTATTTTCCTCCAAGAAAGGAAACATATCTACAGTGTTCATGTAAATAGCTGCATTTTAACCATCACGTCATTAATAGTTTAAAGAACATATAGACCCAGAAAAAAAACAATTAGAAATGGCATTACTATACCGATCTAATTTTAGATTCTCTTCTGTCTATTTTAATGTCAATTATTAAGGGCTCCTCATTATTCACAGCCTAAGTGTCTGATTGGCTGCCCGCAGCCTTTTATTATTGGTTAAGTCTGAGACAGCTATTTGACTAAGGTAGTAGATCTGAAGATGATCATTTTTTTTTTAAATCAGAGCCCCTGTAGAATAAAACTATGGTCGTTGCCATTTTCTACGTCACATGAGATTTGCACTGCTGTTTGTCAAACCTTTATTTTCGGTAAAATAAATATGATGCTACACATGTGATCAGCCAAGACACCAGCCATTTGATGGCTTGACAATTCAGTTGAGAGCTAAACTGCACAAAATAGTAACTAACAGTAATTATGCATGACATGCCTTTAACATAGGGACTAACAGGGTTACACCAGTGAAAAAACAGTAAATGCAACCACTCAGCGCCAAAATATTGAAATAAGGATCAAGAAATGTGGAACAAAACTTGATGAAAATAGCAGCTACTATAAATGATAAGGAAATATATAACAAATATGTATGATAATAAATTAAACATACATTAGCAGCGCTGCTAATGTATGTTTAATTTATTATCATACATATTTGTTATATATACAGTATGCCTTAAACATAACTGTTTTGGGAAAAGGCCAAATCGATGGGTTTACTTCCACTTTAAGAATTGTTAACCACTTGCCGACTGCCGCCAGACTATATACGGCGGTGGTCAGCCCCTCCCAGGCAAAGTGATGTACCGGTACGTCACTAGCCTGGGATCGAATAGGGGGCGAGCGCGCGCCGCCGGAGGCGCGCTCCTGCCCCCGCTCGTACCCTAAGAAGCCCGCGCGTGTGACCGGCGGACCTGATGTCCGCCGGTCACTCGCGATCGTCGGGTGGAGAGGGAGAAAGGCAGGCACAGATCATACGGTCCTGCTATGTAGGACCATTGATCTGTGCTGTTACATACACAGCCACATCCAATCACAGTAAGAATCACGCCCCTAGGGACACACTTAACCCCTCCCTCCTCAATAAAGTTAACCCCTTCCCTCCCAGAATCATTTTTACAGTAACAGTGCATATAGTAACAAGGCCATACAGTACACAGCACAAAGATGCCAAACGCCCCCCCCCCCCCCCCCACACACACACTTTTATTAAGCATGCGTCAGTGCCTTTTCAAAACAAGAACACTTTTAAAACCACTTATAAATAAAGTAGGCTTAATTAGATCAAAACAGAGTTTGCCCACAGCTGCCCCTTCATGTTCCAGCCATGGGTGTATACTGTACATACCATGTTGGTCAACTTGAAAATTATAGAGGGACTCAAAACTCCTAGAATTTGCATCAATGGCTGCAGTAAAAACCCCCAGCATCAGCATCAGCGGCTGCAATAATAACTTCCACATTTTTGTCAGAGACCACAGTAATAGACCCCTAAATGGTGTCCATGACCCCAATAATACCCTCCATTGGTGTCAGCCGTAGCACTATTTATCCCCCACACATTGGTAGTCATGGCGGTGTTGTTAACCCCTTCTGCCACTGCACAGGTGCTCAGTTGTGGTGCTATTTAACCCACCTATTTGTGGTGAGTACAAATAAAATTAAAATTAAAGCCCCCAGGACAGGGGTTACTTACTTGAGCCCCTGTTTCTCTTTTCTTCTCAAAAAGGCTGGGGCTTTTAAAACTGTGCGTCTCCACCAGACGGAATGACAGCATTTCAAAGGCCAAGAATTTTGAAATGCTGGCATTCATTGCCAGGGATCGCGGTCAGAGGGGGTTGTTAATCAGTTTCAGCTATATATGTATAGCACTGATTACTGTAGTAATGTCACTGGTACCCCAAAAGTGTCAAAATGTCAGTCAAGGGTCCGATCTGTCTGTCGCAGTCCCGCAAAAAAAAAAAATCGCAGATTGCCGCCATTACTCGTTAAAAAAAAAAAAAAACAATAAAAATGACAAAAATCTTTCCCTTAGTTAGTAAACGCAATAACTTTTGCGCAAACCAATCAAAATACGCTTTTTGCATTTTTTTTACCAAACATATGTAGCAGAAAACAAATTGGCCTAAAATGTTAAAAAATTTAGATTTTTACATTTGTTTGGGGGGAATTTCATATAAAAAAATTTGAAAAATATTGTTATTTTTGCAAAATTGTTGCTCTTTCTTTGTTTATAGTGCATGATCAAAAAATTGCACAGGTGATCAAATACCACCAAAAGAAAGCTCTGTTTGTGGGGAAAAAAGGACGTCAATTTCATTTGGGTACAGCGTCGCATGACCGTGCAATTGTCCGTTAAATTCACACAGTGCAGAATCGCAAAATAGGCCCTGGTCAAGAAGGGGGTAAAATCTTCAGGGGCTTAAGTGGTTAAATAAGCTGTTATATTTTACATTTTTGGACTGACTTTTATAAGAAACCAAATAGTAGAGTAAAGTATAGGGCTTTAATGATGCTTACACTTTGCAGGAAGGAATCGAAAAGCGCAATATACAGAACATATAAAAACACAGTAGTTTATTGTACATTTATATAAAAGTAATAGAATGAGAAGCACTTCACCATCAAGTGCATAATATAGCCACATTCACCATCTGTGGTCAATATCATATACTGGAACCAAAACACCCTACAGTATACATCACTCCTACAAGCCTTACTTTTATCTTGCAAAGTGAAAGCACTATTAAAACCCCACATTTTCTATTTGGTTTCTTGTATACATTTGGGATACGCTGCTGTAAATACTCCATAACAACAATGTTTTCATAATATTGTTCATACCACTGAGCTCCCACCCACCTCTATAACCTTGGCACTCCACTAAAACACCCACACTTCCAGCTATGGGACAAATGTGCAGGTCCATTGCCAACCCTGCAAGGCAGAACTCAGTGTCTTAGCAATCCATAACCGGGCCCAAGCATTGTAGTATGTATGTAGACGTTTCTGACAATGTGCAAAATGCAACAGGCTGGTGCTCAGAGTCAGCTCTGTATGGTGTAGAAGAGGGGGAAGACAGAGCAAGAAGAGCTAAAGACTGTGTACATGCCCACCTAGTGACCACTCTGCTCCAACAAGTGACTACAGTGGTAACCACCACTACCTGAGGACCTCACCCATGGGTGCCAGTGTAAAACAGACTTGGGGCCCTCCTATTCTCCTTACAACATTCACACCACTGACCCATCATGCTATGCCAACTGTCAATCAGCTACAATGAGTGCCACAGCGAAATCCTCACCAGTGTTTATTCCAGAATCTCTCAACCTGTCTATTCCACATTCAAAAGGTTCTATGGCTTTGGCACACCTTGCGCCACGTGACGTTTCAGACCATGTTTCTGTATGGGCCAGCAACAGGACTCTCACCTGCTCTTTTTGTCTCCTATCTGCTCTACCAGTGCCAGTCAGCCAGCAATGAGATCATCTGATTCTGATCTGCTGCGGAGGAAACACAGCATGCCAGGCAGCGAGGCAGAACTCCAGAAGCAGGTGGCTGCACAGGTGCTGACTGTGATCACCCACAGGCCAGCCCCACCTCCGCACGTGACCAGTTCGCAGGGTGCCTATGTCTGCTGCCTATTGCCCCTGTTTGGCCAATCACAGGGCACCCACATACCATCTTTGAGCTTGGACAGCTGTGCAGACTGAGAGAGCATCAGTTGGCCTCAGAGCGCAGTGAGAAAGTGTAAATATTTATGGATGCGACGGATTGACATTGTGGATGGTGGACACAGGATGCACCCCTCTAGATGATGCACCCGGTGCCACCGCCCCACCTGCCCCCCCCCACGCTATGCCACTGGGGGAGTTGATGAAGCGGGGAGACCTTCCCCTCTCTCTCTTTGGAAGCAGCCACCTCATCAAAATAACAAGCTTTGCTCACTTACTGTTGCTACAATCCATACCCTAACTTCTGAAACACAAAGATGTCAAATTTCTGACTAAGGCAACGATCCACTTTTCATGGTAAAATAAATGCCAACATGCAGTATTTCTATAACAAAACTTTACCAATGGAAACACAAGGGTGGCTTTAACCTGCCCAATGTTAGTCAGTTTTAAGATATGCAATGGATTGGATCTTAGCGTCCTCAAAATATGCAAGTAAATCTGCAACTACACCTCCCTGGAACCTGCTATTCTCCACAACAAACTGTTCAAATTGCCTACTACTATTAGGAATGATCTGTTTTTGAAAGGCACCTCTCATTTTTATTTACCAGTGTTCCATTTTAAAGATGTAACATAACTTGTAGCTATAAAATGTTAATCCATCTCTATTGAAGATGCCAGCATAACTCTGTAGAATTGTCAATTTGTTTTTACAGATACTCTTTATACCTTATTAAATCTTCTGACATACAGTTCCTCAGGTGAGGGACTAATCAGCTACTGGTCTATCTGGCAGAGGAGATAATCGTTTCCTACAGTTTCTTTTTTAAATCCCTACTGTCTAAACTCCACATTGCTAGAGATGGTTAACTACCTTGTCTACAATGGAAATGTGTACTTATCTGATGGCTATGCAACTTGAAAAATATTCAGTAAAATATGTTTTAAAAACAAGTGCTTAAAGAAAAGAGCTTTTGACGTATCCTTCAGGAACAATCCCATCCCAAAATAATAATTTATTAATCTGAAATGTACATCCATTAGGACCTGACAAAATCTCTGTTGAAGAATATGCCAGTTGTAGGTTTATCTTAGCATTAATTAAATAGGGAACATCAGAAATTGCCTGCCAACGTTCCAACCCAGCAGATCTACTTGCTAAGCAGGGTAGGAGAGACCCGGGAATAGGTGTGAGCTGTGCTGTCTTCCAGCTCTCTTGCAATGTGGGCAAACATTGATAAATACAAATACATTTATCAGTCAGTCAGGAGGTGGCACTATATATATTGCAGGGCAGTTTCTTATCTGTTCAGCATCTGATTAAAGGGCTCTTTTCTGAGCAACATTCACGGTTTACATTCATGAGTTCATTAAAGTGGAAATAAACTGATACTGCATCATATAGTTACATAGTTTATAAGGCTGAATAAGATACAAAAAAGGGGTACCCCCAATGGTTTGGGAATTTGCATGCCACTAAAACACTGAAAAATTAGACAAAGAAGTGTATAAAATACAATTTTATTACATAAAGGAAACCAACAATGACTACATACACATAATTATATATATCAAGCAGACAGCTGGATATGCATAAGGTTAAAATTGCCTTTAAGTCTTGTCTGGTTCTCTCCACCAATGGTGCCTAGGAGTCTTCAGTACAGATACCGGTCTGTCTTTGCATGCAATTTTAACCTTATGCATATCCAGCTGTCTGCTGGATATATATAATTATGTGTATGTAGTCATTGTTGGTTTTCTTTACGTAATAAAATTGTATTTTATACACTTCTTTGTCTAATTTTTCAGTGATTTAGTGGCATGCAAAGTCCCAAACCATTGGGGGTACCCCTTTTTTGTATCTGTCTATCGGGATGATGGCCACTAACACTGGGTACTAAGTGATAGGATTTAACAATTTCTATAAGGCTGAATAAAGACACGAGTCAATCAAGTTCAACATGAGAAAGTGTGGTGTGTGTGGTGTGCATATGTCATTACCATTGTCAATATCCCTGTAAATTGTGCTTGCAAAGAAACACATCCAGAAGTTTTTTTGAATTCATCTCTACTCTCTGCTGACACCACCAACTATTCAACTTGAACAAGAATGGTTCTTCATAAAATCATGTTGGTTGGTTCTAATGCTAGTACTATTTTCATCAGCAAACTCTTAGATATGGTCCCTTAACATCTCTTCCAATAGTTTGCAGGTTGACTGGTCTGTATTTTTCAGGTATATATCCCAGCCCTTCTTTGAATATTGGTAAAACATCTGCTTCACACCAATCAGCTAGTACCATTCCAGTCAGTAAGCGTTCCTTAACAATTAGGAATAATGGTCTAACTTTAACATTTCTAAGTTCTTTGAAGTTGTATTAAACCCAAAACTTAATATATTGCAGCTTACCAATCATTAGATGTGGTAGTTGCTTTAGTGTTCTTTTTTTAGGCACTGTCAGTGTTACATGGTTTGACTCCTCCCTGTAACAGGTACATCTGGAAAAGAGCTTATTCTTTTGAAAAACAACAGACCCACAAGCCAGGTCCACAGATACAAATAAAGAAAAGAAAGCTTAAAAAGACAACTAATTCAGCCACCACATCCAAGAATTGTAAGTAAGGAAAGCTGCAATATAAGGACTCTCATGTGTAAGCCCTCTGGTCCTGGTGATTTGTCCAACTTAAGTTTATCCAGTCTTTTTTGAACACTGCCAGCCACAAGGGTACATTAAATACAATGTTACTAACATTACTCTCTTGTTTATTATACCCCCTCCTTTTCATTTGTTAAAGATGTTGTAAACCGCAGCTGGTAAAAAACAAAAAAACAAAACAAAATACCTGTAAGATAATGGCATAATTTGTAAGTATGCATCACATACTAGCACATTATAAAATACCTTAGAACTAAGTCCTCCCGTGGCACACTGTCACTGCTGAGAGGGCTGACATGTTCCCCCGGTCTTTCTTTTTGGTTTGCATGCTCTGTGATTGGTCAGGGCCACTAAGCTTACCAGTCCGGCACAAAGCTCTGAAGTTCCAGGGTGAATATCTAAACGGCGCATGTTTATATTAATTTTACCTACAGGTGAGCCTTATTATAGGCTTACCTGTAGGTAAAAATCACAAAGCAGGCTTTACTTCCGCTTTAAAACTGAGGGGAAGAATATAATTAATACAGTTGCCTTTTCCTTATCACTATTGACCAATTTCCCCTAATCGTCTTTTATGAGGCCAATATGTTCCAACCTTGTGTTTTTGCTATTAACCACTTCCCGCCCGCCCTATTACAAATTGACAGCGAGAATGTGGTTGTGTTATCCTGACCGGACGTCATATGACGGCGGCAGGATAACACAGCTCTGGGTGCCCCCCGGGGGCGCGCAGAGCGGCGATCGGTGATGCGAGGTGTCAGTCTGACACCCTGCATCTCCGATCTCGGTAAAGAGCCTCTGACGGAGGCTCTTTACCATATGATCAGCCGTGTCCAATCACGGCTGGTCACATAGTAAATAGGAACAGCCGTTGATCGGCTTTCCTTAGTTCGTGCCTGACAGGCACGAGTAAAGGAGCGCCGATCGGCGGCTCCCCTGACAGGGGGGGGGGGGGGGTCGGCACTGGTAATCAGACCATTGATTACCAGTGCAGACCCTCGGGGGGGGGGGATGCCACTAGATCCACCAGGGATGCCCACTATGACCCCAGGGATGCCCACTATGACCCCAGGGGTGCCCACTATGGCCACCAGGGATGGCAATCAGGGCTCAGGGAGCCCCCCATTGCCCTCCCCATCAGTGATGCCCACCAGTGTCCTCCCTATCAGTGCTGCCCACAAGTGCCCATCATTGCCATCCTTTAGTGTCGCCCACCAGTGCCCATTATTACCCACCAGTGCCGCCTATCAGTGCCCATTAGTGCCCATCAGTGCCGCCCATCAGTGGTGCCCATCAGTGCCCACCAGTGCCACATATCAGTGCCCATTAGTGCCCGTCAGTGCCACCTATCAGTGCCACCTATCAGTGTCCATCAATGCCGCCTATCAGTGCCCAGCAGTGCCGCCTATCAGTGCCCACCAATGCTGCATATCTGTGTTACCTATCAGTGCCACATATCAGTGCCTATCAGTGCCGCATATCAGTGCCGCCTATCAGTGCCACCCCATCAGTGCCGACCCATCAGTGCCTCCTCATCAGTGCCTCCTCATCAGTGCCTGTCAGTGCAGTCTCATCAGTGCTCATCAGTGCAGGAAAAAACTTATTTATTTACAAAATTGTATAACAAACAAAAAAACTTTTTTTTTTTTCAAACTTTTCTGTATTTTTTTATTTGTTTAGCAAAAAGTAAAAATCGCACAGGTGATCAAATACCACCAAAAGAAAGCTCTATTTGTGGGGGGAAAATTACATAAATTTGGTGTAGGTACAGTGTTGCATGACCGCGCAATTGTCATTCAAAATGCAACAGCGCTAAAAGGGGAAAATTGGCCTGGGCAGGAAGGGAGGGAAGTGCCCTGTATTAAAGTGGTTAAAATATAAGAAAAACCTTTTGTATTTTTTTTTTTTAATCTCCTTCTCAATGTGTCTCTCATAATCTATTTTGGTTGCCCTGATTGAGCTCTTGTATTTCTTACTGTCCTCTTTTGGAATACCAATTCTGACTCTTTGGCCTTTTAGATTTTAAAGAACAGTTTTTTTTTTTTTTTCATTTATATGCCTTTTTATGTTAGCCTTTAACCACCCGGGTTTGACTTTTGTTCTTTTATTTTTGTTTCTCAGTGATGATTGCCATTGTTTAATGTGTCCATAAAGCACTCATGCTTCTCTTCCATGTTCTTTGTTTCAATAATTTGATCCCATTTAGTGTTAAATAGTATGGAGAACAGCTAAAGTTGGCTCTTTTTGAAATGTAGTGTTCTTATCTTTCCCCATGTCTCTCTTTCCTATAACTAGCAAACAGAATTACTCCATGATCACTGTTTCCTACATTATCCCTTATTTCCACATCTGCAATCAGCTCTTTGTCGTTTGTAATTAGTAGGTCCATGAGAGTATTATTTCTAATTGGGGTTTCCACTATTTGACTCGTGACATTATCTTGCATCATGTAAAGAAAAACGAGCCTGAGGATAAGTGTGCAGTTCCATCTGCTCAATCAATATTTGGATAATTGAAGTTCCCTATGACTATAACTTTGCACTGCCTCCCTGCCATCTCTAACTGTGAAACATAGATGGGTTTCCTCCTCATCATGAAGGTAAGAGGGCCTACAGCATATCCTCACAATTAGTTTATAATTTGTATCGTCCCTTTGAAGCTCTAACTACAAGGACTCAACTAGCCCCCTTAGCAATGTAATTCCTCACATTCACTATCAAATTTCTCTTGACATACAAGCACACCCCTCCCTCTTTCCTACCTACCCTGTCCCTCCTATATGAGGAATACCACTGGACAGCTGCAAGCCAGATATGTGAGCAGTCAAACAAGATTTCTGATATTCCCACAAAACGCAAACATTTTCACCATGCAGCAGAAAAGTTCTGGTTCTTCTATTTTGTTAACCATATTTTGAGCATTTGTTTATATGCATTTTAGTTTTGTTCCAGCCAGCACACATTATCTTATCCTTGCTCGCTCTTAAGTTACAGTAAGTTACATCCAGCCTACGAGCACTGGTCCTGGATATTTTAGTTGCTTTATCCTCTGGTTTGAGGCCCCCTTTCCGTTCAACTTTGCCCAAATCCACACGGGCAAACCCTTGCTCGTTGCATGGTATACATTTCAATAATCCCAAACCCCCGACATCTTAGTCTAAAAGTCACTCCAATCTTCTGAGCTCCCTCTAACAGAGCTGCACCCTCCCCATTTAGGTGCAGTCTGTATCTGCTATAGAGACGTTAACCAACTGCAAAGTTGGCCAAGTTCTCTATGTTTCAAAACAAACTACCACTGCTTTTGGTAAACCAATCTACATCTTTCTACTTTTCTACATTTGCTACAGGTTTTTTGTTTTCGCTAAGCAAGGAGCTGGCTTTTCAAACAGTTATAATCAGTGCTGCTTTCCATTAATTCTACTAATGAAACATTATTTTCTTCTGGTCCAATTTCTCACTGGCGAACACAGAAATCTCTAAATTAAAGTGGTTGTAAACCCTTACAAATACCCAGTGAAATGACTAGCCTCAGATGATACAACAAGATTAAACAAATCCTCCTACAGTGATACTTGTTTATCTGCAGTCTCCTCTTCTCTACAGCTGTTTAAAGTCAAGAATTGATACAGTTTGACAGAGCTTTTAGAAAGCAAGTAGCTTAAATTACACTCTGCAGACCTCAGTGAGGAGAACTGAGAGTTGATTGGAGGGAAGATACACACCCTCCTTCAGGCACACAGGAACAGAGCTGAGGCTGTCAATAACAGGTAGTGTGCTGGAGATGCCTTTCCTATCACTGTTTTTCTCTTGGTGTCAGGAAAACCATGCAGAAAGCAAAGGAACAAGACAGCAGACAGAAATTAACGTTAGTGCTCTTTATTGAGCCAAGTACACACTATAGAGGGATATGCGTTGTTCATATTTCTTTTTAAAGAGAATAAGTTGCTATGTGTTCAGAGGAGACTAAATACTCCCACTTGATGCAGCAGAACTCAGGCTGACTATCTGTGGCCATTAATGCCATTCATAGACACAAATTGTCAGTATCCAGGACCTTATTGTTGATTTTGTTTCTATTTTTTTTGGGGGGGGGGTGAATCATAGGAATATCACTTTCCCGGAAAGAACTGCAAATGCCATTATCAAAGCAATATTGATTCATCCCTAAGTGCTCAAACCTCCACACCTTACTTGATTTGACAGATTCAGACTCTGCTCTCCCCAGAAGGACTCTAACATTCAGGAATTCATTAACACAGGGAATGTAACACACGAGAAGAAGCCACATGACCGTGCTGCTTGCCAAGCGCCTCTCTTCCTCTTGTCTCTGTCGCACCCAATTCTTTCCATGATAGACTGCCTTTTATTTTGGGCATCTGGCACCCGAATGATTATGTGCTTAGCGGGGTAATCAAAGTACAGAGTGGTCTCTTGATGCCAGGCACAGGGACCCTCAGTGATAAGGAAAGCTGTGGAAATATTTCAGCTACTTAAGCACCTCTTGGATACATAAGCTAATGCTTAAGATTATACCAGGTAATAATAATGATTCTGTCCTTATTGGAGGAGTACTTTACAATAGTTTATATACTGAGAATACCATGTCCTGGTATACATGACGATTTGTGGCACTGTTAACCCCACACTCAATCACGGAGCACTGTGTGCATCGTTGATAAACCATTGTCTTGATTGTAGCATATCAAGTGCTACTGGTTCTCCCCTTGCCCTCCTTTCCTTACTACAGCCAAAATTTAGGCTCATTGACATTCAAAATTTCCTAGATATGTAGGCTATTTGGATTTGAGTACAGATGTTGCTATCATTCTGTTGCATAGTACAGATTTGTTACCAGTCTATTGTTTTCTTACAACTGTTTCAGCTTACAGGATATTGAAAAAGTGGGGTTGATTTACTAAAGGCAAATCGGCCATATAATATATATATATATATTTTTGTTTGTACATGATTGGATAATGGAAGTCAGCAGAGCCTCATTTCATTCACTAAGTTTAGGTAAAATCCCCTTGCTTTATAGCCAATTCACTTTTGAGATTTAACAATTATATGTCCGTTAAAGTATACTAAACTCCCAATTCTATTGACTATCATGGCTCTTTCTTCTTGTCCTTAAGCAAAAGGTCTATACTTCTGGTGCTTTATCCTTGCAATTTCTTATTACAAATGGAACCAGACAAGGATGTCCGCTATCTCCTCTCATTTTCTCTTTAGTAATGGAGCCTCTAGTGCACTCGGTCAGATCCTTTCCTTTGATCTTCGGTATACAAACTGGTCCCATTCATAATAAAATTGGGCTTTTCACAGGTGATGTAATTTTGGTTCTCTCTGATCCCCTTCAATCTCTGTCTAATGTCCAACATATCATGTCATCTTTTGGTGCCATATTCTATTACAAGGTTAACGAAGTAAGTCCCAAATTTTAGGCCTGAATATACCTCTATTATTTAAAAGTACTATTCAGTTGTGTTTTCCCTATGGCCACCCATTTAAAATACCTGGGTATATTGCTACCATCCTCATCAGAGAAACTTTTTACATTAACGTTTCTGTCCTCCCTAATATACTCCCTAAAGATCTGGAGTACCTAACTACTTTAGAATTTTCTATTATGGGTAAGCTAGCCACTTTTAAAATGTCCATACGACCCAAACTTTTGTACCTAATTCATACAGTCCCTATATCTATACCTCAACAGAAATTTAACAAACAACACTCCCTCCTTATCCGCTTCGTATAGAAAAGGAAGAAACCCAGATGTGCCCTATCTATTCTAGAGAATCATGTGTCAGTGGGAGGTGTTTCAGTACCTATTCTCTATTACTGTTACATTGCTTCACTTTTAGATCAGACTCATTACTGGTTGAACTTTGACCCTCACAAGTTGTGGGCACAATTGGAAGCTTTAACCCTGCTGACTAATGATACTAAAACCACGTTATTGGCCTTCTTTCCATGCACATCCTCTTCCATCCCCACCATATCCAGCTATTCAATCTACTATTGATACCTCACAAAATTCTCTCTCTAGGTTACAACATGCGGGTGCTAATATCAACCTCCCCCTACCACTCCAATATTTCCAAGATTTCATTCCTCATCCTAATCTCAAAACTTGGGACCAGATAGGCATTCGCTATATTTATAGCTTTGTAAATGATCCACTACTGACATTCATAGTACATTTGGCTTACCCCTTTCAGAGTACTACCGATATGTTCAAATATACCATCTTTGTAAGAAAAGGGTCATCCCTGTATTGTAACTCTCTCTATAGATGTTTCCCTATATCAGATTTTGTACTGACTACAGCCCCAAAAAGAGGACTTTCGATTTTTTTTTTTTACAAAACCCTCAGTTCAACCTCTAGGTTTCTTAAAATGTCCACAATTCTTAAATAGGAGAAAGATTTGGGCACTTCCTAAACAAAGGCTACCTGGCAGTCAGCAATAAAATGGACTTATTGATCCACTTGATGCACAGACCATTGGGAAATATTTCAAAAGGTGCTACACAGATGGTACTTTACTCCGTATAAGCTCTCTAGAATGCACCCTACTGTTTCCCTGGCCTAAATGTGGCTCTACAGGCTTAGAAGCTTACACATTCTCTGGTACTGTTCCGCCCTCAGATCGTACTGGAACAATATCTTTAAACTAATATCAAAATTCACCCAACTTCCTATCTCGCCCTCTGCAGATATGGCACTCCTACACATTAACATTGCTTCCATTCCGGTCTCAGCCAGAACAATAGTGATACATATTCTTCTGGCAGCTAAAATGAATATTACCCAAAACTGGAAATCTCTTCTTATTATACCCAATGTGTCTGATGTAACTAAAAATGTGAACTGTATCTGCTCAATGTAATGTGTTTTTGCTATTAAAATGATTCACTCCAATCCTTTCATTTCTTTTGGAACCTCTGGTTATCTGATAGACTTTATGTAAACGAACACTAATTTATCATTTTTGCTGCATAGCGGTGTTTTACAGTGAAACTAGTGTATTCTGTAAATTATTATTTCACCAGATGTATTGCTAGGATGACCTATAATTCCAGTATAATCATCCACCTATTGTTATTGATGATAAAGTGTATGTCACATTTTGAATCCAGTCACCTTGACTTGTAAAAGAAAGTGAAGCTCAGGAAGTGAGGGATTGTGCATAAAAAAGCTTAATACACATAGGGAAAAAGAAGCAGAAGAGGGCGCCTTCATCTAAATGTAGAGTGAATAAAAAAGGAGAATAAAAATATTACACTCGCTAAATAAAGGCATCAAGAGAACTGCAGAGATTGACAGGTAAGCGGCTGGTATATGCAGAGTGGCGCTAGGAAGCAGCTGGACATCAAACCATCTGCAGCCGGATGGGAGAACATGAAGACCGATGTGTGCTGGGAACCAGAATGCACGCTAGCCTGGCTGTGTGGCGGCTTCTGGATCCTCGCAGCCCGCTTGGCAGGCCTTGGCTTCCACGAGAATTATGTCACTATGCAAGGAGGAGACGTGGTTATGCTATTTCAGGACACTTACCTACCAATCTCTGCAGTTCTCCTGATGGCCACACTCCCAAGGATGACACCCACACTGACCACCTACATATAGTGAGTGCAATATTTTGATTCTCTTATGTCATTTTTTTTTATACAGTCTACATTTAGATGGAGGCATCCTTTTCTGCTGGTTTTTACCTTGACTTATTCACTGTCTCTATGTACAACTGCATGTCCTGCACCAATCTGTTGTTTTTCCTTGTTCATTGTTTTTTGACACGTTATATACTATGTTGGTATTTGGTAAATTATCTTTAAACCACAATAAAAAATAATGAAACTAAAGTATGCTACATGTAAGTTTTAGACATTTTGCAGAGTAGATTAGGGACTGGAAGAAAGAGATCACTTTCACGCAGTCGGCCAGCTTAAATATATATTGCAACATTTGAAAACCAGGAATCTCTGCTTTTATGCAAGAATACTAGAAGTTTGTAAGGTTATTTAGCAATGTGCCGAGGGTTCAATGAGAATTTTTTATTTCTTTTTTAACCAAACTTTTTTTATTGAAGTAAAGTTGACATATACAAGTAGAAAATGCAGACTTTTCCGTACATTAATAGCATAACAAGTTGTATGACAAAGGTAAACAAGTACAGTTCAGCAAATGTCGTTAAAACGTCAAATCATTGAAGAACCCTACAATTTCTTGCATAGCTACCGTTGAGGTAGTTCTTTCCCTTCACATAGATTACTACTGCGTATCCTATCAACTCCCACTGTGCCTATACCCTGTTAGACTATGAATGGGTAGCAAGGGGCTACTCGTCACCCCCAAGGGGAACACACTGTGATCGAGTACCCCTCAGTACTGCTATTAGAGGGGGCAAGTGTGCCACTACCTGCCTCCTTAACCCAACAAGGATAGGCTGGGTATGCCAAACCGTGGCTAAAAGAACCACCGCCGCCCACAGGTTGGCCTACCATAGGGTTTTCCAGGGTCCCACGTGACCCTAATCACTAGATTGGTTGGACAAGGGTGGGAATGAGGGATAACAAGGGGGAACCAGGGGGATGAGGGGGAAGAAGGGGGGGGGGAGGGGAGAGGGGAACAGGGAGGGAAGGGGGAGAGTGATGACTGGGAACCTGCCACTGGAGGAATAGCCTAGAAGATGCTAGAAGACGCTTCATGCTAGAGTCAAAGAGCCTAAAAAGCCTAACCTATCAATATTCAACACGTAACATTAGAAGCCTTTAGCCAAGAGTCCCATTTCTTGTGGAACGTACCCGCCCTTTTTTCCTTATAAGCCAGCATCCTTTCCATTTCACATTGGGAATGTAATCTCCTCTTGACATCGTTAATATCTGGGCTTGAGGAGGATCTCCAGAGTGCTGCTATTGCTATTCTCGTGGCAAATAATATATGTGCCACTATTATTCTACCTTCAAGAGAATTCTTTATTTCTAATGCTGTAAACCAAGGGCCAGAAATAAAGATTTGAATGGCTCTGTCTAGTATATCAAATTGAAAAATAAATCCCTTATTTTTTGGGTTTGTCTGAAAAATACAATAACTATTGCTCTTACACAGAAATATGTTTTTTTTTTTTTTTGCCAAAAAACCTTTGAGGCATACCAAACTTACTAAACAAACAAATCAACCCTACTAATATCCTAAGTTCGTAAATTGATAAAACATCAATGATTTAAAAAAACACACGTAGAAGGCCTGGCTCGCAGTTTCTTCTCTAACTCATCCCAAAAATGTTCTATCGGTTTGAGGTCAGGACTCTGTGCAAGCCAGTCAAGTTCCTCCACCCCAAACTCACTCATTCATGTCTTTATGGACCTTGTTTGTGCACTGGTCCAAATTGTTTGGTGTGGGGTTGTTTTTCAGGGGTTAGGCTTGGCCCTTTAGTTCAAGGGAAGGGAGCTCTTAAGGAGTCAGCATGCCAAGACATTTTGGACAATTTCATGCTCCCAACTTTGTGGAAACAGTTTGGGAATGGCCCCTTCTTGTTCCAACATGACTGTGCACCAGTGCACAAAGCAAGGTCCATAAAAACAGTGAGTTTGGGGTGGAGGAACTTGACTGACTTGCACAGAGTTCTGACCTCAACCCGATAGAACACCTTTGGGATGAATTAGAGCGGAGACTGCGAGCAAGGCCTTCTCGCCCACATCAGTGCATAACCTCACAAATGCTCTTCTGGAAGAATAGTCAAACATTCCCATAGGCACACTCTTAAACCTTGTGGACAGTCTTCCCAGAAGAGTTGAAGCTGTTATATCTGCAAAAGGGTGGGTCAACTCAATATTGAACCCTGCGGACTAAGACTGGGATGCTATTAAAGATCATGTGTGTGTAAGGTAGACTGTCATCGTGCAGTTTGGGATCCTCAGAGAGGATCCTCCATGAGCTTATAAAGACCCTTTCTGCTTGTGGTGTTGACTCTCTCTATACCTAAGAGTGACAAGTTCTGTTTTTCTATCTTATCTATCTTCCTCTTCTTCGTTTACTCTTTTTTCTTTTCCCCGCTGCTTTCTGGATTTCTTATATAAGAAGCTAGTTGGCATCTGATCTACCCCTCTGGGTTTGAAGTTATTAGGAATAATTTTTTTCGAGGAAACTACTGCAATGTTTTTGTATAACTAGTTTGTTTTCCTGTAGTCTACGCATTATATTGTAGCCAATCTTATCTGTAGATTTGAAGGCATCATTCATTACCAAAGTGAATTAATGTATGTACTTCTTAATAGATTGCTATTGGATTCTTGCAAGATTTCTAGTGCTTGTTATTCTTCTTCTTTTTGTATTAAAAAAATATAAAGATTTATTTAAAACTGTCAATTATAAAAAAAAAAAAAAAAAAAAGTTAATGTGCGTTTAAAGACAGGCGTCCCAATACTTTTGGTAATATTGTGTGTGTTTGTATATATATATATATATATATATATATATATATATATACCAAAACTATTTTCTCCAATATTGGAATCTAACTCTAAATATTACATTTGTTGCTTGTTTTATTATATCATCCTTTCAGCTACAAGTGTGGTCTTGGCCTTGTCAGAATATGCTGTAGCACAAATCTATATTGGGGTTGACTAGGCACTTTCTGGCTTAGTCTTGGCCTATAAGTCACACTATTATCTTTGTGGCGTGCAATATGATGTCACATAAATCTCCAAATAAAAAACTGTATCTGAGCTTACTGAGCCAGGAATCCATGCTAAAGACACACTTACAACTATGGAAAAAGCAGACTAAATTTCATCCTACATTTCATTTCATAACTTGAGTGCTCTACACCCAGTTCACTGTTAAGTGCCTGGGATTTTCCTTTTATAGCAATCATTTATTATATTAATGTAGTCGTAGATTCACTGTGTTGCATTTCATATAAATAATGAGTCTAAAATTCTTAGTGTCTACAGTTCTCATCGATCATGGTGTCTGTGTGTGAACTGCTGAATGGTGGTGCCAGTGTACCAGCCTTAGGTATCTATGGCTCATTACTCCCTCAGCTCAAGGTATAAGGTTAACTTTCAAAGAAATAGCTTTCTGCATTGAAGATTTATTATTGTTGGTTGCATCGGTTACTTTTCAGATGCTTTGCAAATTCCTTGTGCTCTTTAAAAACTTCAAGTTTGTAATCAAAATTTAAGGTGCCCTTGTTAATAGACACATTTGCCAAGAAAACAAAAGTGAACCTATAATTAAATATCACTTTACCAAACGTAACATTATTTCTTTGTTCTAGCTTCATTTTGCTTCTTTGGTGTTGATTTACTAAAGGCAAATAGGTTTCTCACTTTGAAAGGGAAGTCACACTTTGCAAGAGAAATTGCCCTAAAGCTTAGTGAATGAGCTGAAATTTCACTTTGCAAATAATATCCAATCATGTACCAGGGGAAAAAAAAAAACCACGGGATTGGATGATGGGAATCACTTTATTTACAAAGCTCTGGGGAAAACTCCCTTTGATCGCCCTTGCACGGTGAACAGCCAACATGCCTTTAATAAATAAACCCCTATGTCTCCAATTAAAAACAAACCAGTGCTTTGACAAAATACAGCCATCCAGGTTGATATTCACACAAAGATTCAAAAATACGGGGAGATGTGTAAAAAATAACTGTAACAAATTCGTTAAAGAAGAATGAAAGTAAGTTAAAGGAGAACTGAAGCCAAAATAAAAAGACAAACATTATTAGAGTGGTTGTAAAGTCAGAAGGTTTTTTTTATCTTAAAGTGAAATTAAACCCCATTCATGAAATTTGACCTGGGTACACATATCTGTAGTCCTGTGTCTTTCTGCTGCTCCGTTCCTGTTATCAGCATGATAACTTATGACAAGTTCTCTACTTATGTGGAGGGGGTGTGTGCCTTTCCTCCAATCAGCTGTCACACAGTGTATGCCAAGACTCCACACCCAGTGCTGGAACAGGAAGAAAAAATTTTAACACTGTGTAGAAAGCTGAAGACAGCAGATATACAAATGAAACATGTTTAGGGAGATTTGTTTCAATCATCTCTGTGTATCATCTGAGGCTGTTCACTTCACTAGGTATATGTGAGGGCTTACATCCACTTTAATGCATTATATGCATTAAGATAAAAAGCATTCTGTGTGCAGCAGCCCCCCTAATACTTATCTGGGCACATCTCTATCCAGCGAAGTAGCAGGAGTATCTCGGCTACCCAAGACTCTCCCTCCTGAATGGGTGAGACAGCAGCGTGGCGCCATTGGCTCCTGCTGTTGTCAATCAAATTCAGTAAGCCAATCAGGAGAAAGAGGGGACGGGTGGGCCATAGCTCTGTGTCTGATTGGACACAGGGATCTGTGGCTCGGGTGCCCCAAAAGCAAGCTGCTTGCTGTGGGGGCACTCAGTCCCCGTTCACACTGGGGCGACCTGTGAGGCGACCTGGTCGCCTCACAGGTCGCCTTCCATAGAGAAGCTGCGGACCCGTTCTAATAGGAGCGACACAAGTCGCTCCGACTTAGAAAAAGGGTCCGGAGCTTCTTTGGGGCGACCCGGAGCGACCGTCATAGACTTCAATGTTATGAAGTTCGTGCCGGCCGCTCCGAGGTCGTGGCACGCTGCTCGCACCGCGACCTCGGAGGTCGCCCCGGGAAGTCGGATCGCCCCAGTGTGAGCGGGGCCTTAATAGGAGGAAGGGGCCAGGAAAGCTGACGAGGGACCCAAGAAAAGGAGGATCTGGGCCACTGTGTGCAAAACCACTGCACAGAGCAGGAAAGTATAACATGTTTGCTTTTTTTTAACCCAAAAAAAAAAAGGAGACTTTACAATTACTTAAAAAGATAAAATAAAACAAACTTTTGCTTCAATATTTAGCTTCAAATTCAGATATTTCTGCTTCAATACTTTCTTTTCTGCCGTTAGAGGTCTTCAGTGTGATGGTCAGCATAATTTAACGTACTTTCTGTAACTTTAGGCCATTCTGGACCTGCCCCACCCTGTGATTGGACAGTGAATTGAAAAGCAGCACATCGATGAGCTCATCTTTCCATCATGCTCTATTCTCCTCCCACAGCTAGCTTCTAGCTATTTGGCTCCTTCTCATACTGTAGCCCTATACAGGTACTGTAAGGGGCAGATTATAGGTCAAATTCAGGTACTTGCACTGTCTGCATTAAAAAAAAAAAAAAATATATATATATATATATATATAAACCATTGTGTACAAAGCTACATTCATTTGTATATTTTATATCTGCCTAAGGATCAGTTTTAGGGTTAAAGGTAGTCAAATCTTTGCAAACGATGTACCCAATTTAAACACTGAGAGAAATTAACAAAGAATGGTGCAAGCACAAGCTTGCACCACTCTTCTAAAAATAAAAAATAGAGCAAATGTTGCTCCTAATTATCAAAATTGGCACAAGCCCCTTTAATAATCAGGAGTGATCAGATCTGTGTTCTGCAACAGGGAATGGGGAGCTGGAACTGCATGCTCTGATCTCTCTGCCTGTCCTCGCCCTCTGCTCAGCTCAGAGTGGGCGGGTGGAGGAGGGTTGTTATCCCTTTATACTCTGTTCATGTAGTTTATTCACTGCATGAGCAGAGGGATGTGAGCCGTCTGTCTCCCGCAGCTCATATTCCAAATGACAGGTCAGACCTGGCAGGAAATCTGCTGTAATTTTCTACATGAAAAACTGCTGTATTCCATCTGTTATTTAGGGGTAGACCTGCTCTAGTTTCTATTTCACTCTGTAACCGAAACTGGTGCAGGTAGCACAGATACAGTATCTCATGAAAATGAGTACACCCCTCACATTTTTGTAAATATTTTATTATATCTTTTCATATGACAACACTGAGAGCCCATTCACACTAGCACGACTTGTGAGGCGACTTGTGTAGCCCCAGGTCGCCCCAGGTCGCTTGACATAACAAAAGCAATGTTAATCAATCAGTGCCGTCTTAATTTGCACTACTGAAGTCGCTCCGACTTCAGAAAAGGGTCCTGTACTACTTTGAGGCGACCTGTGATCCGACTTGTCCCATATACTTCAATGGGAGTCGCCTCCTTATCTTTATTGACACGACTTGTTATCAGACTTTCCAGGAAGAAGAAAGAGATTAGCCAGGCATTCCCCACATTGCAGCCATGCCTATAATGGAATATATATACCATTACATATGTGTATATATATATATATATATATATATATATATATATATATATATATATATATATATATATATATATATATATATATATATATATATATATATATATATATATATATATAATTAATGGTATATATATTCCATTATCTATGCTTGGTCTGTGTGAGTGGCACTGGTGGACACAGATAAGTGGCACTGGTGGACACTGATTCATGGCACTGATACGTGGCACTGGTGGACACTGATACGTGGCACTGGTAGACACTGATTCATGGCACTGATATGTGGAACTGATACGTGGCACTGGTGGACACTGATACGTGGAACTGATACGTGGCACTGGTGGACACTGATACGTGGCACTGATACATGGCACTGGTGGACACTGATACGTGGCACTGATATGTGGCACTGGTACGTGGCACTGGTGGACACTGATACGTGGCACTGGTGGACACTGATCAGTGGCACTGATACGTGACACTGGTGGACACTGATCCGTGGCACTGATACGTGACACTGGTGGACACTGATTCGTGGCACTGGTGGACACTGATTCGTGGCACTGATTCGTAGCACTGGTGGAGACTGATACGTGGCACTGGTGGACACTGATTCGTGGCACTGATATGTGGCACTGGTGGACACTGATACGTGGCACTGATACGTTGCACTGGTGGACACTGATTTGTGGCACTGATACATGACACTGATACGTGGCACTGGTGGACACTGATTCGTGGCACTGGTGGATACTGATTCGTGGCACTGATACATGGCACTGATACGTGGCACTGGTGGACACTGATTTGTGGCACTGATATGTGGCACTGGTGGACACTGATTTGTGGCACTGATATGTGGCACTGGTGGACACTGATTTGTGGCACTGATATGTGGCACTGGTGGACACAGATTCGTGACACTGGTGGGCAGTGGCACTGGTGGACACATACGTGGCACTGGTGGGCAGTGGCACTGGTGGACACTGATACGTGGCACTGGTGGGCAATGAGGAAATGAGTAAAAAAAACAGAAAAGGGGAATTAGGTCACAACACATCATATTCTGATTGGCCAAACACAAAGTCGTCGGTCATATAAGTCGCGCAAAATAATTCACAAGTCGCGCTGAAGTCGTGGTAAAGTCGCAGTAAAATCGCTGTAAAAAGTCGCTCCGACATGGGGCAACTTATGGTCGCGGCAGTGTGAACCAGCTCTGAAGAAATGACACTTTGATACATTGTAAAGTAGTGAGTGTACAGCTTATACAGTATAACAGTGTAAATTTGCTGTCTCCCCAAATTAACTCAACACACAGCCAATAATGTCTTAACTGCTGGCAACAAATGTGAGTACACTCCTATATTAAAATGTCTAAATTGGGCCCAAAGTGTAAATTTTTTGTGTGGCCACCATTATTTTCCAGCACTGCCTTAACCCTCTTGGGCATGGAGTTCACCAGAGCTGGTTACCACTGGAGTCCCCTTCCACTCCTCCATGACGATATCACGGAGCTGGTGGATGTTAGAGATCATGCGCTCCTCCACCTTCCATTTGAGGATGCCCCACAGATGCTCAATAGGTCTGGAGACATGCTTGGCCAGTCCATCACCTTTACCCTCAGCTTCTTTAGCAAGGCAGTGGTCATCTTGGAGGTGTATTTGGGGTCATTATGATGTTGGAATACTGCCCTGTGGCCCAGTCTCCGAAGGGAGGGGATCATGCTCTGCTTCAGTATGTCACAGTACATGTTGGCATTCATGGTTCCCCCAATGAACTGTAGCTCCCCAGTGCCAGCAGCACTCATGCAGCCCCAGACCATGACACTGCCAGAGCTATGCTTGACTGTAGGCAAGACACACTTGTCTTTGTACTCCTCACCTGGTTGCTGCCACACACGCTTGAAACCATCTGAACCAAATAAGTTTATCTTGGACTCATCAGACCACAGGGCAGTGTTCGGCGTATGGTCTGAGCACTGACAGGCTGACCCCCCACCCCTTCAACCTCTGCAGCAATGCTGGCAGCACTCATACGTCTATTTCCCAAAGACAACCTCTGGATATGACGCTGAGCATGTGCACTCAACTTCTTTGATTGACTATGGCGAGGCCTGTTCTGAGTGGAACCTGTCCTGTTAAGCCGCTGTATGGTATTGGCCACCGTGTTGCAGCTCAGTTTCAGGGTCTTGGAAATCTTCTTATAGCCTAGGCCATCTTTACTTTCAAAAGATTTTTATTTGTAATATAAAGGAACAGATACATAACAAGCATTATGAACCATGCACAAAAAGCAAATATTTGACAAATTGAACCATACCGAACAGTCTTCGTACAACTCTCAAATACTTCTGAGTGTAAGTAAGCAAGTGAACCCCGTAGGTTCCACAATAAGAAGGGCGCAGAGTAAATGCTATGCGCCTTGAAATGGAGATCCGGAGAGGCCTGCCCAATCCCAAGGAGACCCCTACTGGGGGCTAAGACTGTCCCCTCAGGAGAGATAGGGCATCCCGACTCCCCCATAACTCAGCTCTGGTAGACCAAGTTGAGGTATTAGTAATCTACCCCTATAAAGGAGTGCAGCAAAGTTACAAATTCGGATCAAAAGGCTATTGATCAATATGCAGCCCAAATAGTCAAGAAGGCTTTCAAAACAGTGAAGGCAGGGACCAAATAGCGTCCCAAAAAACGACTCATCAAGCATGGAATGATCAAGAGAAAATGGTGTGGAGAAGAGAAAGAGAAGAGACAAATGGGGAAAGGAATAGAAAGGAGAGTCAAAGAGGCTATAAAAGGAGAGAACAGAGGAAGGAACAGACCATGATAAAGGAGGGGCAATACTAGCACAGAGGAGTGAGGTCTTAGAATGAGAAAGTGAATGGAAGAAGTTTTCCTGACAGGTCTCTAAGAACATGAAAGATTTAACTAGTGCTGCAGAGCATATAATGGGGTTTTAGTGAACACAGCCCATGGTTCCCACACCGCCTCAAAGAGATGGTGAGTATCCAGGAGTTTGCTAGCTAACAATTCTTGCGACATGATCCAGGAAATGTTTCTTTTAGTGCGCAATATGGAAACTGAGGGTCGCTTCCAAGATGTGGCTACGGTCATTTTGGCTCCCAGAAGGATGAAATGAATGAGACGGTTTCGATATTTGGATGTGCCCGGGGTAGGCATGTTAAGCAGAGCAATCTGTGGGGACTGCACAATAGATATACCCGTGACTTTCCTGATGATATTGAACACTTTATTCCAGATGCCCCTTATTTTGGGGCAATCCCACCACATATGAACAAGAGAGCCTAGGAGGGAGCAACCTCTAAAGCAGAGCGGAGAAGAAGCCGGGTAGAATTTATGAATCCTCTCAGGAACCATATACCATCTAGTGAGGACTTTGACACTTGCCTCAATAAGGGAGACATTTAGCACTCCTTTATAAGTCGCAGACGTGGCAGAGAACCACGACTGCTCCTCCCATTCCTGCGAGAGGTTGCTCTCCCATGCTCTGGCATAACTAGGTTTCTGACTGTTATCGGCAAGTGACCCGTAGATCGCAGAGATGCCACCCCTCTGCTCCATGACATTACCACACCATGCCTCATAGGGTGTTACCTCGGGAGGAGAGACGTTGGATTTCCAGATGGAATAAAGGAAATGGGAGATTTGTTGAAAGCGGAAGAGTTCAGTAGCTGTCATTTTGAGTTTAGATTTACAGCACGAAAGGGAGATCGGGCCCGACCCTGTAAAGAAGTGTCCTATTCTGTACAACCCCTTATCTAGCCACCATTTAAACGAGGTAATATTCCGGCCAGGAGGGAAATTGGGGTTTTGGAACAAGAGAGCCAGAGGTCGTAAGGGGGAGGTGATTTCAGGTTTACCCCGGAGCCTGTCCCAAAGAGAGAACGAGTGTGAGAGAGTAGGTGCTAGAACTGCTGGACGATACTTCGCGTGACACCACATCAGGTAGTCTAGCGTATGGAGAGGGACCGCTTGGCATTCCATATTGATCCAGTCTGGTTTTACCCCACGAGAATATATGACTGATATCTGCACCAACTGTGCTGCTTGGTAATACCACCGCTGGTTAGGAAGTCCTAGCCCTCCCTGTGCTCTAGTTCTGAATAAGATATCCTTAGAAAATCTGTAACCTTTCGAGCCCCAAACAAACTTGAGTATTCAAGACTGGAACTTGCGAAGATGAGTGCTATTGACAGGAATAGGGAGTGATCTAAAGTAATACAGGATACGGGGTAATAGGGTCATTTTGACCGAAAGTACCCTACCTATCCAAGAGATAGGTAAGTGTGACCAGGTGCGGAGGTCTGATTCCAGTTTAGAGTAGAGTGGGGGTTAGTTAGCCTTATATAGGTGGTCTGTTTTCTTTGTTAGAGTGACCCCCAAGTAGGGTATAGACTGTTAGCTCCACACGAATGGGAAATGATCTTTCAGGTTAGCTATCACTGGGGGGGACATGTTTATGTTCAGAGCCATTGATTTGGCCATATTCACTTGTAGTCACCTAGGCCATCTTTATGTAGAGCAACAATTCTTTTTTTCAGATCCTCAGAGAGTTCTTTGACATAAGGTGCCTTGTTGAACTTTCAGTGACCAGTATGAGAGAGTGAGAGTGACAGCACAAAATTTAACACACCTGCTCCCCATTCACACCTGAGACCTTGTAACACTAATAAGTCACATGACACTGGGGAGAGAAAATGGCTAATTGGGCCCAATTTGGACATGCTCACTTAGGGGTGCACTCACTTTTGTTGCCAGCAGTTTAGATATGAATGGTTGTGTGTTGAGTTATTTTGATGGGACAGCAAATTTACACTGCTTTACAAGCTGTACGCTAACTACTTTACATTGTAGCAAAGTGTAATTTCTTCAGTGTTGTCACATGAAAAGATATAATAAAATATTTACAAAAATTTGAGGGGTGTACTCACTTTTGCGAGATACTGTAGATCTGTAACAGATCTGTCTGCTACTTAATGTGATGCATGAAATTCCTGACATTATAATGGGGCAAAAAACTTTAATACCCCAAACTGTTTACAAAAAATATGATAATTAAATTAAAAACAATACATTTTTTTTTTTTTTTTGTTTTCAGATATTGAAGTTGTACTAAAGCATGTCATTCTATACTGTGCCGTAAAGGCACTCACTGGAAGGTGTTTACATAAGGATCCTCTGTGTGGACGGCGTGCGCGCTGTGTAAACATGATCAGAAGTGACATGATCCTCGCACCGGAGAACCCTTGTCCAATAGACATTGCAGTGTGCATGTGTGTCCCTTATTCTAATTAAACTGACGTGTGCTGTCTTGGGAGCTACTGTTAATCACTGAATTGGGAGGAGGTTTAGAGGTTGTTCTTTTGAACGTTTACAGATTGGACACTACCTGTCCATGTTGGCGCAGGCAGCATTATCACATTAGTAGTCCAAATCCCAGGAGCACGCATGAAAGGATGGCTCCATAAGGTACTGTAGGGAAAAGGAGGCAATTTATTTGAGGAAAGTGAGGCCAGCAATTATGGGCAGTAAAGAACAGCAGGAAAGGCAACATTTGACACAGGAAAAGCTTACTGACCAGCAACTGAACTTAATAAAAAAAAAAATAGAGGTTTTAATATCAAAATAGTAAATTAATATCACACTAAATATAACAGTATTATAAGCTTACTTTTGCATGCGCTTTTAGTATGTGCACTTATGTCTTAGCCTCAGGTGCACACCCCTTGACAGTAACATAGTCAGCATTCCCAGCACTATATGCCTTGTGTTGCAGAACACAGGAATGCATAGGAGTCTTAAGGGAAAGATTATGGTTTAGTATGCAGGCATGCCGTGTGTCTGCATGGTAGCTTGTAGTCAACAGAACAGCATAGTCTAAGCTGACGACGCTGCTGCTGCATAGGCTAACAAAATGAAAGTGTTTTTACCTTAGGGGAGGAAGTCCCTTACTGCTAGTATCAATGGGTATCGATGTACCAGAAAATAACTCTCTCAACATAACTTGACCTCTTCTCACCCAGCTCTGGTGTACCTTTAACAGGGTCTTTACTCCAGGTAGTGGTAAGGACCAGCTAATCGTGTGACCACTGTGACTGGGAGCTGGTTCCACTTGGAACCATATTTACAGAGAGTAGCGCACACATTCAAAAGAAATGACTATCAAATATAAAGGCAAAAAGTGGGGATTTGGTCCCACCATATGGCCATATCGTGCTCAAGCCCACGACTACGTCAAAGTACCCCATTGTCACTGGGTCCTACACTATCCATAAAAAGAAGGATGAATCCAACCTCTCACCATTGGAGATGCTTACTCCTTACTGGGAGAGATGTGCAACTGCATTATAAGGGACTCCTCCTATATCTGCTTGCTAGTGGACACTGATAGAGTACAGGTGTGGGAGGGTGGGGTGCTCAAACACAGAAGTCTGGTCAGGACCGAATACATAACAAACAAAGAGCTGGTGGGCACACCCTGAACATGCATTTCTAAAGCTGGTGCAGCAATGAACCAAGCGACATGCATATTTACAGAGAATAGCGCACAAATGACTATCAAATATAAAGGCAAAAAATGGGGATTTGGTCCCACCATATGGCCATATCGTGCTCAAGCCCACCACTACATCAAACATCAAACAAACGTTTGTTATGTATTCGGTCCTGACCAGACTTCTGGGGTTGAGCACCCCACCCTCCCACACCTGTACTCTATCAGTGTCCACTAGCAAGCAGATATAGGAGGAGTCCCTTATAATGCAGTTGCACATCTCTCCCAGTAAGGAATAAGCATCTCCAATGGTGAGAGGTTGGATTCATCCTTCTTTTTATGGATAGTGTAGGACCCACTGACAATGGGGTACTTTGACGTAGTGGTGGGCTTGAGCAAGATATGGCCATATGGTGGGACCCAATCCCCATTTTTTGCCTTTATATTTGATAGTCATTTCTTTTGCATGTGTGCGCTATTCTCTGTAAATATGCATGTCACTTGGTTCATAGCTGCACCAGCTTTAGAAATGCATGTTCAGGGTGTTCCCCCTCCAACTCTTTGTTTGTTATCCACTTGGAACCAGTCATTAGCAGAGACTGAGAGCTGTCTTTTATTGCTGGGAGTGAGCACACAGAAAGCTCCCCTACCCATGGTTTTGCAGATGTACAGTGTGTGGGTGTTAAAGCCCAGCTTCTTTTCTGGTGCCTATACACTATATTGTCAAAAGTATTGGGACAAGTGCCTTTACATGCACAGGAACTTTAATGGTACCCCAGTCTTAGCTCGTAGGGTTCAATATTTAGGTAGTCCACCCTTCGCAGCTATAACACCCCCAAATCATCTAGGAAGGCCGTCCACAAGATTTAGCAGTGGGTCTAAGGGAATGTTTGACCATTCTTCCAGAAGTGCATTTGGGGGTCAGGAACTGATGTTGGACAAGAAGGCCTGTCTCGCAGTCTCTGCTCAAATCCATCCCATAGGTGTTCTGTCGGGTTGAGGTTAGGACTCTGTGCAGGCCAGTCAAGTTCTTCCACCCGAAACTCGGTCATCCATTTCTTAATGAACCTTGCTTTGTGCACTGGTGCCTAGTCATGTTGGAACAGGAAAGGAAGAGAAAGTGGCTGCACACCACAGGGGGGCTTGAATGAAGCAATATGTCTTTTATTGACACATGCCCAAATACAAGGTACAGCAGGAAAAATGTAGACGTGTTTCACACAGAATCAGCATGCTTGTGCACTACAAGCCATCCCCAAACTGTTCCCACAAAGTTGGGAGCATGACATTATCCAAAATGTCTTGCTATGCTGACACCCTAAGAGTTCCCTTTACTGGAGCTAAGGGGCCAAGCCCAATCCTTGGAGAAACAACCACACACCATAATCCCCCCTCCACCAAATGATTTGGACCAGTGCACAAAGCAAGATCCACAAAGACATGGATGAGCGAGTTTTGGGTGGACTGGCCTGCCTCAAGTCCTGACCCCAACCCAATAGAGCACCTTTGGGACGAATTGGAGCGCAGACTACGAGCCAGGCCTTCTGGTCCAACATCAGTGCCTGACCTCACAAATCCGCTTCTGGAAGAATAGTTAAACATTCCCATAGACACACTCCTAAACTTTGTGGACAGCCTTCCCAGAAGAGTTAAAGCTTTTATAGCTGCGCAAAGGGTGGGCCAACTCAATATTGAGCCCTACAGACTGGGATGCCATTAAAGTTCATGTGCGTGTCCCAGCACTTTTGAAAATAAATGTGTATGTGTTACGTGGGCAGCAAAAAGTTAAGGGGAGAAAGCTACCAGGAATTAATTTCTTATACATGCACACGTCTCTATGCAAACATCACATTACAGCAGGTCCTGACAGAATGGCACAATCAATTACAGAAAGACGTCTCACCGACTGTCATTCTCTGTGAGAGATCTACATGTGTATTGCCTACCTACTGGGGTATAAATTTGCTAACCTGCAGAGCCAGTAGTAATAATGTCACGCCATACTTGTCTCATTACCTCTGAATATCAGCCTACAGTATTTCTAGTACAATTACAGCTGAAAGATTTTACCAAGCTGCCGTCTTACGGGAATAAATGGGTCATACTGTAAAATCCCTTGGGCTTTACTAACTTCTCTTTAATCTGCGGACTAGTTGATCGTCTCTTAGCTCTCTACTTTTTACAAAACATTTTACAGTACACGCTATTTTAAATGTTGTCTTTTCTTAACAGCTCTTGGTAGTCAAAAAAAAAAAAAGCAAAATGTGCATTTTAAGTTGCGTATTTGTTTCGAGCGCGTAGTCATCCATATCCAAATATGTGTTTTTGTGTTATAGCAGTTTAATCTCTATACATTCTAGCTGAGTGCTCCCAGAAAAATATTTACATCTCACAAATATTGTCCACAGACTCGGTTTACAAAACTAAGCTTCCATGAAATAAATGAGCTACTATAATGGAATATATTCTGAATGCTCAACTATTTTCCATCTGAAGATGTCTTTCTATGGATGAAATCTGAGCACTGTCAGAAATTACTTTTTGGAAACTTTATACATTTCAGAATTATTATAATTAACATGTATATTTAATATTTAATCTGCTCCCTACCGTTTTAATAGAACCAACCTAGAAGTCAGTCAAAGGCATGAGACTCACTCCATCTTTTATCAGCAATACTGTGACAAAGAACAGGCAAATTTGTATCCTGGTTCTTTCACAAGGGTATGCTATGAAAGTGATTCTAAAGTCAGAAGGTTTTTATCTTAATGCATTATATGCATTAGGATGAAAAAAAAAAAACAAAACATTTTGTGTGCAGTAGCCCCCCTAAGAGCCGGTTCACATTAGCGTGACTTGTCAGGCGACTTGTCAGCCTGACAAGTCGCGCTCCCTCGCGTTCCATTGACCGCTACAGGACCCGTTCTAATAGGAGCGACACAAGTCGCTCCGACTTAGGAAAAGGGACCTGTACTATTTCGGGGCGACCTCGGAGCGACTTGCATAGACTTCCATTATGTGAAGTCCCTGCAAGTCGCTCCGAAGTCATGGTGCAATGTAATGTACAAGTCGCCCCCGAAGTAGTAAGGAGTCGTGTCGCCTCAGTGTGAACTGACTCTTATACTTTTTTTGTTGTTTAATTTGTGTTTATTAATTCAACGGGCATATAAACATATACAAAAAGGTATGCAGGTATCAATAAGTGCCGGGTCACACTAGGGCGACCTGTGAGGCGACCTGGTCGCCTCACAGGTCGCCTCCCATAGGGAAGCTGCGGACCCGTAGACATCCAAAAAGAGAGAGACCGCACTCAGAGATGTTAAATGAAAATCCTTAGGACTCCTTTATTCTCCATAAATCCAACAGACAGCAGACAGACAGTGCAATACACGAACAGACGTGTCGGGTTGACGCGTTTCACGATAAAAATCGCTTAATCATAACCACACCTGTGGTTATGAATAAGCGATTTTTATCGTGAAACGCGTCAACCCGACACGTCTGTTCGTGTATTGCACTGTCTGTCTGCTGTCTGTTGGATTTATGGAGAATAAAGGAGTCCTAAGGATTTTCATTTAACATCTCTGAGTGCGGTCTCTCTCTTTTTGGATGTCTACATGCTTGGATGGCGGATCTGACCTGCACCGAGTGCTGAACTTGCACCTGAGCGGCTTTCTTCCTTGTTTTTGCAAGCTGCGGACCCGTTCTAATAGGAGCGACACAAGTCGCTCCGACCTAGAAAAAGGGTCCGGAGCTTCTTTGGGGCGACCCGGAGGCGACCGCCATAGACTTCAATGTTATGAAGTCCGTGGCGGCCGCTCCGAGGTCGCGGCGCGCTGCTCGCACCGCGACCTCGGAGGTCGCGGTGCGAAGTAGCGCCGCTGCAGTGTAAACCGGCGCTAAAACAGAGTGAGATATACAAAAAGTCAGCAACATTGTTAAACACGAGGACTCAGTGTACAAGGTGCAATAATCAGGTATGTCACAAAAAAGTTAACACAGTCCTAAGCAAGGAGCATAACAAAGTGATGAACTGTAGTACAATGGCAGATAGAAAGATTATAGGGAGAGAGTTGGAGGAAAGAGAAGGATGAGAAGAAGAGATAAAGAGAAGAGAAAGAAGGGAGAGTGGGTGCCGGGGTTGGCATTAACATTCCAGAGGCACAAAATGAACGACAGTAATCATATAGGAGAAGAGACATCTCAACCAGGATGGTGGTTCATCAACTATACATTAAGAGGACTTGAGAATCTGGTTATAAACGGGAGAGTTCTTGAGCCCCCCTAATACTTTCCTGAGTTTCATCTTCCTCCAGCGATGTGTACGAGTGCCTCAGCCGTCCGGAACTCTTCCTCCTTGTTTGCTAAGACACAGCAGTGCCACGATTGGCTCCTGCTGCTGTCAATCAAAGTTAGTTAACCAATCAGGAGACAGAGGGGACAGCGCAGAACTGCAGCTCCATGTCTGAATGGACACCCACAGCTGCTGCTCGCCTTTCCTTTGGGGGTGCCTACCGCCTAGGCCCCTGCAGTCTACAAACTATATTGTATGCATAGTGGGTATGGCTGAATAAAGACACCAGTCCATCCAGCTCAAACTGTGTGGGTGTGGATGTGTACGTATTTATGCCTTTACCATTTCCTATATCCCTGTATATTAAATGTTTTTTTTTTTTTTTTTTTTTAAGCTAATTTACATTGTCTGAGGGGGCTAACATTCTCAAACACAAGCTAAACCAATATCTGCAGTTTTGAACACTTCAAGGGCAATTATAATGCAGGACATATTTCCTGATAGGCTCTATTGCCACAAGAGGGTTTTCCATATATACTGTACATGGCAAGAGATAGCATCTCTTTGAGGTATAAAAGGGAACTTTAGTATTCGGCTCAACATGGTGGTACCAGCTAAGTGTCTGGGAAGCCACAGTTGCTGTATACTTCTGCTCGTTCCAATCATGGGCTGTACACGGGTATATGTTGGTACTTGCATAAACACGCATTCATGTTACACAGAAAAAGGCTTATGATAAAAATGTACTTTTATCATAGGCTTTTGTTAATGTGTAATATGAATGTAAGTAAATATCTATTTTTTCACTGTTTGGTTAATATAATAAAACATTTTTGAGATGATACTAATCTATTATGATATAATCTACATAAAATGTATCCATACTCTCCTGAGGAAGTGAATACATTTCACAAATCATATAGAGAAAACACAGTCTTATTATGATTTATGCTGAATTGAACATATACAGTCAGGTAGGATAAAAAGAGGGACTGTAGGCTGAAGCTGTCGTTTTTTACTATTCTCTGTGCATGTTGCATTATGTGGCCTATAAGATTTCATCTATCAATGTATATCTAACATTTTGTAACATACTTTTTGCAATAGGATTTAATGTTTTCTCATTGAAATTGACTTTCTGGATCTGTATCTGGCACCAGGATAGCCCTATATATATATATATATATATATATATATATATATATATGGAATTAATGTAACTTTTAATAGGTGTTGGATTTTCAGCTTTTACAAATTTAACGAGTCGCCAATCTGAGCTGTGGTTTTAGCGTTTCCCATGCAGGGGTTTTCACCATCAAAAACAGATACAGTCAAAATAATACCAAGATACCCGACTCTCTCTTCAGCAGTGCCGCTGCTTAAGCCCCAAACCTTGGCTTTTGGCTTTTAGTTGGTCCCTCAGACTGTCTCACCCAGCTCTCCTGACTCACTGGGTTCTCCTGGCTCTCAGCCTTTAGTTATGGCATCCTACTGCACAAGCCCATGTCCTGGTCTCTCAATAGGGGCTCTCCTAGTACCTGTATGAAGCCCTACTGTCTCCTAGCCTGAGACCTCCTGGCTTTTGGGTGGAGTGCCCTCATCTCCTAGACATTCCAAACCTGTCTCCTGGATGGAGCACACTTGTCTCCTAATGGGAGCTCTGAACTATGCCCAAGACTATCATCAAGGGCTGTGCATACCTGGAGACAAACCCTGCTGGTCTTCAGTAAGACTTGGACAATGGGTTAGGGATTTCTTCTCTCCCAAAGCACTTTGAAACCCCAAAACTACAGAATCTAATCTAGGAATACCAAAATCCAGAAAAAGCTGTACAAACAGTTTTCTAAGCTCATAATTGATACTCCAGAGTCCCGCATTCGGCATACATGCAGATCCTGTGTCTTTTGTACAACCATTTTCACAGTAGCAAGGTCTTGCACTGTCACACAGAGATAGTGCCAACCTCATCATACCCACTGGAGAGTCTTGTGAGTAATATATTAGGACAATTATCTCCTTCAGACAAAAATATTTGGGATCTCTAGGATTAAAAGCTTGAAAGCACAATACTTATAACACTTAAACAGACAATTTTTTGCAAGTATATTTTTTGGATACAACAGTCACCTTGATTTTGAACATTGATGGACAGAAACAACAAAGTTCAAGCATCATCAGGGTGCTGAATCTTTTAATTATTATTTATTTTTTTCAAGACCCTTTTCTGTATTTTTTGTTTTTGATCCTTGTCATTTAGGCCCCTTTCACACATACCGTTCATTTATTCAGTTCAGTCCCATTTTTTTGTCACCAGTTTTTTTCATTCAACATCAGTTTCACATCCGTTTTTCATCCATTGTCATCCATTTTTTATCAGTTTTCCATCTGTTTTTCATCCATTGTCATCCGTTTTTCATCCGTTAGTTATCCGTTTTTCGTCCGATCGGTGTTGTTAACGGATGGAAAATAGGGCTTTCATCCGTTCAAAAAACGGATGTTGACGGAAGCGGATGAAAATGGATGTAAATGAATGATCATCCATCCTTTATTTCATAGGAATGCATTGACGTCCGTTTTTCATCCGTCAACGGATGGATGAAAAGACGGACAAACGGTCCGTATGTGTGAAAGGGGTCTTAATGCGGTCTAAGGCCTTGATTTCTAATTGCCCTATACAAACTTCTATGGGATAAGCTAGTGGATATTTTCAAATTAGTGTGTGGATTATATAAAGGGGTGCTTTTGCACTCCATTTAGTATCAAAAAGCTAAAAGAAGTTAAAAATGTATGCTATTCAAAGCCAAAAATAAAGAAAAAAAAGCAGCCACACAAAATCTGTGTGTCTTCTTCAAACAGGTACCGCAATTGCCTTTTGTTAGAGGGCTTAACGGGCAAGTAAGAATAAAGTGTAAGTACTGAAAGTACATATATCATTTAATACTTTAAATTGGTAGTAAAGTCTGCTTTGTGATTTTTACCTACAGTACTAACACTATATCAACGCTTATCTATAGGTAAAATAATATCTCCTACACTTGCACCGTTTAGGAGATACTTACCCTGGATACACCTGTGCACGTCGTACAGGCAGAGCCCGAGAAACTGGAAGAAAAACCGGGGGAATATAGAAGTCCTGTCAGCGGTGATAGCACACCTCTGGAGGGCTTCGTTCTAAGGTAAGTATTTCATAATGTGCTAATATGCGAGGCATACTAGCACATTATGCAATTGGCTTACAGGTGTTTTTTTTTTTTTTTTAAACTGTATCAGTTTACTACTGCTTTAATATGAAACAGAATCACTGTCTATGTGCATCTGTCTCTATATACATTTTGGTAAAAGAGAGAGTTAAAGAAGGATGACACTACAGGCAATGAAGGAACTACTTTCCCTTGACCTCCAAACATTTCCACTTTGTTAAAAATCAATAGCTGGTCAGAACTATCAACTACTCAACTAACTGAGCCTGTGCTAGCCTGCATAAAATTATGATTTGGTTTGTGAATATCTAGCAGGCTATAAAACGATTTAATAAACACTTTAGTCAGGACTTCATAATATTAGTTTCTTGTTCTGTTGCATTAGCTTTTTTTATAACATAAAACTTTTTTTAGATTGTTGGTTGCGCTTGAAATAGTTAACGATCCTTCCATGACAGGAATAGGACATGAATGTCATAAAAAATCATCACATATCCACTGTATGGCAAATAAACTTATAACAATGATTGTCAGGGAGCTGACAGTTTTGTACTTACAGGCTGCAGAAGATAGATAAGAGATGAATCCTGAATCACTAATACTGGGATGGAGGTGATTTTGACAGCATGATAGAGTGTCTCCACTGAAGCCATAATCTGGTCAAAACGTCCCCCAAGTCCGCCCAGAACAACAATGACATCCACCTTAATAAAGAATATAAAAGTGTGTGAATACACAAGACAAAGATAAATTTGGAAATAACCAAGAACATATCAGAAACAACCATCACAGCTTGACATTTGTTTATTTGATGACTTATTCAAGAAAGCATAAAGAGGGTACATGTCGTTTCCATGGAATGCACAGTAGGGAGAAAGGAAATAAACAAATGTGACATAGAAAAGTAAAGTTTATACCAGTGCAGGTGTATTATGTTGCATTTACTAACATATATTGCTATACTAATATAACATATAAACAAAATGTACATTGCTAATTGCCGTGAAAAAGTTCAGGGAAAATTAATAATTCCATAGAAATTTGGAGAAATACCCTTTGCTTGAATTTAGGCCACACCAGCTACACCCTAAATATTTTCAGCAAAGTACTTTGGGTATACATGGTATGCCTCATTAATTCACCATGGCTTCTGAGTTGTCTAAATTTCCTGGAGCCCTCCCAGTCTGTGTTGGAGCAGCCCTGGCAATAACTCCTATAATAAAACAAAGCCTTTGAACACTGACGCAGGCTTTATCTGTGCATATACTGTAATAATATGATTGTTACATTATATTTAGACCTAATAATACGTGGCATGCTACTATACAGTGCATCTGGAAAGTATTCACAGCATTTCACCTTTTCCACATTTTGTTATGTTACAGCCATATTCCAAAATTGATTCAATTCATTATTTTCCTCAAAATTCTATAAACAATACCCCATAATGAAAACGTGAAAGAAGTTTGTTTAAAATCTTTGCAAATTTATTAAAAATAAAAAACGAAAAAAAATCCCATGTACTTAAGTATTCACAGCCTTTGCTCAATACTTTGTTGAATCACCTTTGGCACCAATTACAGCCTCAAGACTTTTTCAGTATGATGCTATAAGCTTGGCACACCTATTTTTCAGGCAGTTTCTCCCATTCTTCTTTGCAGGACCTCTCAAGCTCCATCAGGTTGGATGGAGAACGTCGGTGCACAGCCATTTTCAGATCTCTCCAGAGATGCACAATCAAGTTCAAGTCTGGGCTCTGGCTGGGCCACTCAAGGACATTCATAGAGTTGTCCTGTAGCCACTCCTTTGTTATCTCGGCTGTGTGCTTAGGGTCGTTTTCATGTTGGAAGGTAACCCTTTGCCCCAATCTGAGTGCTCTGGAGCAGGTTTTCATCAAGGATGTCTCTGTACATCATTGCTGCATTCATCTTTCCCTAGATCCTGACCAGTCTCCCTGTACCTGGCGCTTAAAAGCATCCCCACAGCATGATGCTGCCACCACCATGCTTCCCTGTAGGTATTGTAATGGCCAGGTGATGAGCAGTGCCTGGTTTCCTACAGACATGACGCTTGCCATTCGGGCCAAAGAGTTAAATTTTTGTATCATCAGACCAGAGAATGTTATTTCTCATGGTCTGAGAGTCCTTTAGGTGCCTTTTGGCAAACTCCAGGTGGGTTGTCATGTGCCTTTTACTGAGGAGTGGCTTCTGTCTGGCCCTCGACTATACAGGCCTGATTGGTGGAGTGCTGCAGAGATGGTTGTTCTTCTGAAAGGTTCTCCTCTCTCCACAGAGAAACGCTGGAGCTCTGTCAGAGTGACCATCTAGTTCTTAGTCACCTCCCTGACTAAGGCCTTTCTCTTCCGATCCCTCAGTTTGCCTGGGGGACCTGCTCTAAGAAGAGTCCTGGTGGTTACACACTTTTTACATTTACGGATGATGGAAGCCACTGTGCTCATTGGGACCTTCAATGCTGCATAATCTTTTCTGTACCCTTCCCTAGATCTGTGCCTCCATACAATCCTGTCGCGGAGGTCTACAGACAATTCCTTGGACTTCATGGCTTGGTTTGCGCTCTGACATGCATTGTTAACTGTGGGACCTTATATAAACAGCTGTGTGCCTTTCCAAATCATAGATAAGTATACATGTTCAGCAGTACACCATGGATCTTGCATAGCAGTCCAAACTTTTTATTGCGAAAGGTTCACATCAAAACAGGGTAAGTGCAATGTTTTGGAGCCACGCAGGACCCCTTCGTCAAGATTGCCATGAAGGAGCGCCGCTGCCTATCCATCGGCAGCAGGTACAATCAGAAATGCGTCCCATTTTTGTGACGTCATTTATTCACGATGCCAGGGTTTCCTGCTCTCCAAGCCTCGGTTACGTCTAGTTTGCCTTCCAAGCCTCGTTCCCACTCCTGCTCCATCCACCACTATTGCCAGCATAACGGTGAAGAGGGGACACTGTATCCGATGGCGGTGTCCACAGGATGATGAACACTCCCACCCTGGAACACCCAGGATGGTGCACACCTACCAGTTGTAATCTTGAACCGATGTGAGTGCTTATTACATCTTAATAAATGTACTAAACTCTATACTTAGAGGAGCCTCTTCTTTCTTTTTATTTCCAGCTTTGTTGGAACCTTTGGCTTATTGGTTCATTTGATGGCAGCCCTACATGTTGGACATTTTTACCATGCATAGACTATTATGGACTTTTTCTATATTGTGCAGCTGCTGCGTCTGATTCATGTTTATTAAACAAAATGAATGCTTTTCTGTGGGTGTAGAATTCTATCTGGTTCACGATTAGTACATCCTACACAACACCAGCGCTAGATTTTTGCATAGCCATCCTAGGCCATGGCCTAGGGCTGCCAGCTGCCTATACCTAATGTTAGTAACTGCCAGTAGAAAATTCATACTAAAAAACATTTCTAGGCTGATGACCTGATATAAATTTAAACTTGCTACGTCTTCATTAATGTATATGCACAGTTTCTAAATTTTTGCTGGTGTAAAATTTAATCTACTCTGGGTCTCACTGCTGGGACAAGGTCATACAATACACAGCACAAAGATGCCAAACTGTGACACCCCCCCCCCCCACCTTTATTAAGCATGCGTTTGTGTCTGTTCAAAACAAGAACACTTTTAAAACCACTTATAAATAAAATAAGCTTAATTAGGTCAAAACAGAGTTCGTCCACAGCTGCCCTTTCTTGTCCCAGCCATGAGTGTATACTGTACAACTTAAAAATTATAGAGGGCCTCAAAACTCCCAGAATTTGCATCAATGGCTGCAATAATAGCCTCCACATTTTGTCAGAGAACACAGTAATAGACTCCTAAATGGTTTCTGTGAACAAAATAATACCCTCCATTTGTGTCAGTGGCGGTGCTAATTATCCCCCACACATTGGTAGTCATGGCAGTGTTGTTAACCCCTCCTCCCACTGCACAGGTGCTCAGTTGTGGTGCTATTTAACCCACCTATTTGTGGTGAATACAAATAAAATTAAAGCCCCCCGAACAGGGGTTACTTACCTGATCCCCGGTTTCTCTTTTCTTCTCAACAATGCTGGGGTTTTACTTGCACTGTCAGGCAAAGCTCACTCTGCCGGACAGTGTATTCTATTGTACTGCTAAGTGCTGGAAAGCATTTCAGCACCCCAATGCTGCTCTGCTGGTGGGTGCAGCTCACTATGCATTGCTCCAGCATGAAATCACATAAACCCTGTGGCTAGGGCAACTTCTCTGCCTGTCCCCATCTTCCTGGCTCTACTAGGTCTACATCACTAGAACCTATGTGCTAGAAGCGTAGAATGAATGTTTGCCTTACTCATCAGTACCATTCTCTCTGCCCCCTGTCTAAGCATGTCTTGTGCGGCTATGATATTTGATTATGTAAGTCTCATGCTAAGGCTAACCAGTCGACTAGGGTAAAAGGGAGATGCATAAGACAGTTTGCCTACGGACACGGGCAGAATAAATCTGGCCCTGTCCAGTATTAAATACTCTATGCTCAATCAACTTCTTTTGTTATAAACACATCAACTACGGGTACAGCACCAAATGTAAAAATCCTGAACACAGAACTGTGATTTAACTCAGCACAGTAGTGTGGACATTTCCTCACTTTTACTCCCAGGGTAGCCACCAGTCTTGGGTTGCACTTCAGTATATTGTTAGCCAGAGAAGTGGCGCACTATAGTGCACTATACTGTAGGTAATATTTCCACATAATAGAAGAGGTTTGTGACATCAGCGGGGGGTTTTTAATTCTTTATTTATATTGTAACATTGCAAAAATAACATCCAGAGTTGCCAGATACACATACAAGGATTACGCTGTAGTGAAGAATGGTTGAATTTTGATTTTTTTTTTTTACCTACAGTGCACTTTCACCCCCTTCCTGCCCAGACCGATTTTCAGCTTTCAGCAATCTCACACTTTGAATGACAATTACTCAGTCATGCAACACTGTACCCATAAAAAATTGGTGTCCTTTTTATCACACAAATAGAGCTTTCTTTTGATGGTATTTAATCACTGCTGAGTTTTTTATTTTTTGTGCTATAAATAAAAAAAAGACTGAAAATATTGTGAAAAAACACATTTTTCTTTGTTTCTGTCATAAAATTTTGCAAATTAGTAATTTTTCTTCACAAATGTTGGCAAGAATTTATACTGCTACTTATCTTTGGTAAAAATAACCCAAATAAGTATATATTATTTGGTCTTTGTGAAAGTTATAGAGTCCACAAGTTATGGCGCTAATCATTGAAAATTTATCACACTTGATCACACCTGATGTACTGAAGGCCTATCTCAATTCTTGAGACACTAAAAAGTCAGGAAATTACAAATACCCCCCAAATGACCCCTTTTTGGAAAGTAGACATTCCAAGGTATTTAATAAGGGGCATGGTGAGGTTTTTGAAGTTGTAATTTTTTCCCACAATTCTTTGCAAAATGAAGATTTTTTCTTTTTACAAATTGACGAATTAACAGGTTATTTCTCTCACACAGCATATGTATACTTGCAACTACACCCCAAATCACATTCTTCTGAGTATGGCGATACCACATGTGTGAGACTTTTTCACAGCCTAACCACATACAGAGGCCTAACATCCAAGTAGCACCGTCTGGCATTCTAGGAGCATAAATTACACATATAATTTAATGACAACCTATCGCACTTTTGAAGGACCTGGAGCAACAGGCCAATGGAAACCCCCATAAAATGACCCCATTTTGAAAAGCAAACACCCCAACGTATAATTTTTGAGGCATAATGAGTCTTTTAAACGTGTCATTTTTTTCCACAAGTTTTTGGAATCTGTGGAAAGAAAATGAAAATGCATTTTTTTTACACAAAGTTGTCAATTTATCAAATATTTCCAACACATAGCATGTACATAGCAAAGATTGCACCCCAAAATACATTCTGCTACTCCTCCTGAGTATGTCAATACCACATGTGTGAGACTTTTTCACAGCCTGGCCACATACAGAGGCCTAACATCCAAGTAGCACCGTCTGGCATTCTAGGAGCACAAATTACACATATAATTTCCTGACAACCTATCGCAACTTTGAAGGCCCTGGAGCACCAGGACAATGGAAACCTCCATAAAATGACCCCATTTCGGAAAGCAAACAGCCCAACGTATAATTTTTGAGGCATAATGAGTCTTTTGAATATGTAATTTTTTTCCACCTGTTTTTGGAAAATGTGGAAAGAAAATGAAAACGCATTTCTTTTACACAAAGCTGTCCATTTATGCAATATTTCTAACACATAGCATGTACATAGCAAGAATTGCACCCCAAAACACATTCTGCTATTCCTCCTGAGTATGGTGATACCACATGTGTAACACTTTTACACATCCTGGCCACATACAGAGGCCCAACATCCAAGTAGCAGTTTACACAAAGTTGTCAATTTATCCACTTTAAGACTGGGCCTATTTTTGACTCTTGGTGTTTACAAGCTAAAATAATTTTTTTTGCTAAAAACTACTTAGAACCCCCAAACATTATATCTTCTTTTTTTTTAGCAGAGACCCTAGAGAATAAAATGGAGATTGTTGCAATATTTTTATCACACCATATTTGCGCAGCAGTCTTCCAAATGCAATTTTTTTGAAAAAAATTCACTTTTTTGAATTAAAAAATAAGAAAACAGTAAATTTAGCCCAATTTTTTTCCATAATGTGAAATATGTTACGTCGAGTAATTAGATACCCGACATGTCATGCTTCAAAATTGCGCACGCTCGCGGAATGGCGCCAAACATTGGTACTTAAAAATCCCCAAAGGCAACATTTTAAGAATTTCTACAGGTTACCAGCTTAGAGTTACAGAAGAGGTCTAGGGCTCAAATTATTGCTCTCGCTCTAACGATCGCGGCGATACCTCACAAGTGTGGTTTGAACACCGTTTACATATGTTGGCGGGACTTGCATATGCGTTCGCTTCTGCACACGAGCTAATGGGGACAGGGCGCTTTCATTTTTAATTTTTTTCCTATTTATTTTATTTATGATTTTTTTTAACACAGTTTTAAAAAAAAAATGTTATGATCATTTTTTTTTCCTATTACAAGAAATGTAAACATCCCTTGTCATAGAAATAGGCATGACAGGTCCTCTTTATTGTGAGATCTGGGGTCAAAAAGACCCCACACCTCACAACTACACTAATAAAAAAAAAATTGTTGAAAAAGAAAAAATACTTTTGACGTCGCTCCGGTCCTCCAAGACCATAGAGTCGAGTGAGGGCCATCTTTCCCTCACTCGACTTCCTGTCTCTGAGGATCCAGGACCGGATAGTTTTCCCCGCTGCCGGCGGGTCCGTCAAGCTGGAAAAACGTCTGGGATGCGGCGGGAGGGGGGGAACCTCTTCCCCTGCACCGTAAGGGTAATTCCGTGGCGAATCTGCCACTGGGACCACCCTTATCTGAAAGCCGTCCGCCCGCCGTTTAAAAAAATACTGGGGTTATGGCAGCTATCTGCTGCCATAACCCCAGTATTTCGCTTTAAATGGCCGACGTATATAGTCGTTCGGCGTTCGGTAAGTGGCTGCATGTATATAGCAAAAATTGCACCCCAAAATACATTCTGCTACTCCTCCTAAGTATGGCAACACCACACGTGTGAGACTTTTACATAGCCTGACCACATACAGAGGCCCAACATTCAAGTAGCACCGTCAGGAATTCTGAGAACATAAAATACACATCTAATTTCCTGACAACCTATCATTTTTGAAGGCCCCTCATATTTCTAACACGTAGCATGTACATACCAAGAATTACACTACAAAATACATTCTATAAAGGAAAGTGTATGGGAAAAGGATGATTGGGATTTGTTTACAATAAACTGCTGGGCATAGAGATGTGTTTGGTCCACGATGAATTGCAGAAAATTGTTGGGCAAAAATAAATGGAGAAAATCAATTAATGCGAAATTCTCGGTATTGGCCTGCACACCTGGCTGTGCGGTGAAAGGGGGAATACTTGCTGATCCCGAGTTGGAGGGCAGCCATCTTGGGTTGGCAAGAGCATCTGGGAGGTGGGTAGTGGCCTTGGCTCTTGGGGATGTGACACTTCAGTGCTGGTAGTAGGGGGATTTGAAATTGGGAGTGATACCGCAGCGCTAATGCTGGGCCTGGGCATTTGCTCCTGGGGTGTATCGCTGGTGGCAGTGCTGGTACTGGGCCTGGGCATAGGATCCTGGGGTATATCCCTTGTGGCTGCCTGGTTTCCAGAGTGCCGTGCCCTTTTAGGAGGGATTCATTCTTCCTCCGAGTCCATCTCCGATCCGCTACTATTAGCGATTTAAAATTCAGAATCGGATTCGGAATTGGATTCGGATACTGATGAGAGCTCCCTGGTGCTCTCATCAGTCATGGAGAGGACCTGAAGCGCCTCCTCGCTGCTGTACATCCTGTTTGACATGCTGGCTGTGATGGGCTGTGTGACGGGTGACGGTTGACTGCGGATGATCACTGATCGGTGGCAGGTGACTGATAGGTGGCAGGTGACGGTCACTGATGGGGTGACAGATGAGATGACTGATGGGTTGACAGATGACGATGACTGATGGGTTGACAGGTGACGATGACTGATGGGGTGACAGGTGACGATGACTGATGGGGTGACAGGTGACGATGACTGATGGGGTGACAGGTGACGGTGACTGATGGGGTGACAGGTGACAATGACTGATGGGGTGACAGGTGACAATGACTGATGGGGTGACAGGTGACAATGACTGATGGGGTGACAGGCGACGAAGACTGATGGGGTGACAGGTGACGATGATTGATGGGGTGACAGATGTCGATCACTGATGGGGTGACAGGTGACAATGATTGATGGGGTGACAGATGATGATCACTGATGGGGTGACAGGTGACGATGATTGATGGGGTGACAGGTGACAATCACTGATGGGGTGACAAGTGAAGATGATTGATGGGGTGACAGATGATGATCACTGATGGGGTGACAAGTGACGATGATTGATGGGGGTGACAGATGACGATCACTGATGGGGTGACAAGTGACAGTGATTGATGGGGTGACAGGTGACGGGCGATGGTCACCGATGGGTGACAGGTGATGGGCGATGGTGCACGGCGGTACTGATGGCAGTCTCTGGTGACAGGTGCACTTTATGGGTGTCAATTTCTGTGCACTGATGAGGTGACTGTTGGGTGACAGGTGCAATTGGGGGGGGGGGGGGGGCTGAGGACTGTATGGGGTATGTTTCTGGCTCTGCTCTCCTCACACTCGAAACAGTGTGTGAGGGGAGAAGGGCTAGTAACAGTGAGTTACTGCTCTGTATTTACATTTGTGAATGGCTGTGAATGGATTCACAGCCGATCACGTAGTAAACAGCCACTGTCATTGGCTGTTTACTACTGCCAGTGATTAGCTGTGTTCCTAGGGAACACAGAGCCACCGACATGATCGCGCATGCGTGGTCTTCTTCTGGGCTTTACTATTGTGATCGGCTGTGTGATTAGATCACAGCCGATCACGTGGGAAACAGCCATGCCCATTGGCTGTTTCCCGCCTGCCGGTGACGCGCTGTGTCTCGGGGACATGCCGCCACTGACAGTGCAGGGTGGCGCGCACACGATCGCGCGCCTGCTCTGCCTGAATGGGCCGCCGTCATATGACGTCGGCCCAGGACAATGGCCGCACCGCTCCGCCGTCATTTGACGGTGGGTGGGCGGCAAGTGGTTAAGCAAAAGACAGTTCTAGTATTCACCATTGTCTATATTTGTGAGCTACTATACTATATACATAGAATCGTTATATTCTGTGCATAAAATTACCTAATCAGTGTGCCTTTTTATTCTCAAGTAAACTTACATTTATTTATTTCTGTGCAATTTATTATAGATTCTGAAAATCCTAGTACAATTTATTAGATTTATGCTAACTAGAAATAAAGCACATATTGAACGCATTCATTGTACTGCTGCTAACAAAGTAATGAAGTCCTCAGAGAAGCACTTCGCTCTTGCAGCATAATATTTAATCTTTCCTAATGTGCAATATCAATGTAGAATCTTATGTAATAAGGACACACACGGAAGTAACTCATGTAATTTTCACTTAATGTTACACAGTAATTTCATTACAGCTATATTTAAAGGGAATTTACCAGTTACTTGATTAACAAAAAAAAGTTCATATTTTCTATACTAGCTCAAAATAAGATGCATATTGCAGATGCATAATTCCAATTAGAATATTCTCAAATATTAAAACACTGAGAAACTAATTTTGACAATAGTTTTCTTATATGACTGATAAAAAAAAGCGTTGAGGCTCTTGATGTATTGTATTTGCTATATTTTAAATAAAAGCTAAATCTAAGGCAAACAAAATCATCTGTATTATCTAGTTCCAGCAACATGCATCTTGCTGCTTTTGTTGCCAGAGCTGTTTTTGCTTTTTTTTTTTACAAATGTTAATTACTTGCCTACTGGGCACTTTTACCCCCTTCCTGCTCAGGCCAATTTTCAGCACTGTCACACTTTAAATGACCATTGCACGGTCATGCAGCACTGTACCAACATTACATTTAAATAATTTTTTTCCCACAAATTGGGCTTTATTTTGATGGTATTTATTAACCATTGTTTTATTTTTTATCTTTTGCTAAACAAACAAAAAAAACATTTAAAAAAAAAAAAAAAGAAAAGTTTTTCTTAGTTTTTGTTATAAAATTTTGCAAACAGGTAAATTGTCTCCTTCACTGATGTGCGCTGATGAAGCTGCACTGACATGCGGCATTGATAGGCAGCACTGATGGGCACTAACAGGTAGCGCTGATTGGCACTGATAGGCTGCACTGATGAGGCGGCACTGATAGGCTGCACTGATGGGCACTAACAGGCAGCACTGATAGGCACTGATGAGGCGGCACTGGTGGGCACTGATGAGGAAGCTCTGATAGGGGGCACTAATAGGAAGCATTGAAGGGCACTGATAGATGGCACTGATGGGAAGCAATGATGGGCATTGATAGGCAGCAATGATAGGCAGTGTTGGGGCTGCATTGATGATCAGGACACTGATGATTAGTGCCCTGATTATCAGTGTAGATGTCCCCTTTCACACTTGCTTGTTACCTGCCCTCTCCTCTCCTCATGCTGTAAGAATGTGAGGAAAGGAATGCTTATAACCGGCAAGTGTGTTTACATTGTGAACAGTTGTGATTGGACACAGCTGATGACAAGGCGCTGTTATTGGCTCTTTACCCCAAATTGTGATCAGTTGTGTTTAAAAAGGGCAAACAGTTCTGGGAGGAAGTCAATAGTCAGTAAAGAGTTAAAAAATAATTTTAGGCTTGAAGATTAGGTAAATCCCAAAACATTATATATTTTCTGAAACCAGAGACCCTGGAGAATAAAATGGTGATAGTACCAATTTAATTTATCGCATGCTATTTGTTTAACTGTTTAACAGGTGCAAAATTTCAGTAAAAATGACACTAAAGGTCATTTTAAGGTACACAAATGCAATATATTACCAAATTGTTTGGTAAAATATATAAAACATGAGGTAGTGCTAAATAAAGTAATAATCAGGATATCACACAAATGAATGACAATGAGCTTCGGTATATTATCAATAGGCAACACTTTAAAAGCCCCTACAAGTCATCAGTTTAGAGTTATCCATGAATCACAGGCTTAGAATTATTGCTCTCACTCCAGTGTGTGCAGTGATATGGAACTGCTATCGCAAGTGACAATTTCATACAGAGGTGCCCCCAATAGGTGTGTGCACGTACGAGGAGGCGTGGCGAGCAAAGCTTAATTTTTAAAATGTTTTTTTTTTTTTTTCACTAAAACTATGTTTATGCCCCAAGGGGACAAAAAGTCACCTATGTGATATAATATTTTTAAGGTTCTCTTTAATGAGATTTTAGATGAGACCTGAAGTCTCACCGGCCCTCCATTGAAACTAATGGCAGCAGACACTGGAAGTGACATTTTACACATCACTTTTGGGTTCATTCTAGCAAGGGGAGATCAGCAAATGGATGTTTTCTGGTATTCCTCCCCTCCAAACCAGCAACACGTACCATGCGAGTCCCAGGCCCACAAATGGGACAGCATGGGAAGCATGGCGAAGAAGGTGGCATGGCAGGAGGGAGGTTTAACACTTTGGGGGTCAAAGAAAAGGATTGGGTGGCTGTGCATCTCTAATACTGGTTTCCCCTTGTTACAGAGGTTGTCACTTCCTTGAGTTAAAAAGCTATAGGCAAAAAGAAAAACATGTTGCTGTGACTGCCTAAAGGATGTGATTACTGTAAGGATCAACAGGTAATACATCTGTTGGGTTAATGCTAGTAATAGACTGCATAATATATGTCATTTTGTTTTCTTTGCCCATTCCAATAAGTGCACTTTCATTGGACAGGCGAATGGCACTTGCAAAGGCTTAGTCTTGAAGACAAGTTAGCTGCAACATAGCAAACTAAAACTACATTAGGATGGGCATAGGAAGTTTACATTGGGTACATCCAGATCTGTAGATGCGAGAATCCCAATTAGCTGTGGGAGGTAGCCCCATTGAAAGCAATGGGACTCTGCTGGCTCCTGCAACTAATTACGGTCATCTGCAGAGATCAAATCCAAGTGATCGGCCCTTAAAGAGGAAGTAAACCCTCCTCTACAACTTGTACCTATAGGTAAGCCTATGATAAGGCTTACCTATAGGTACTGTAAATATATCCTAAACATGTACCGTTTAGGAGATATTTACCTTACATGCAGCCAGTGACGTCACTGGCGCATGCGCTCTGAAGGAACGGCCGCTCGTGCCGTTCCTTCAGAGTCCCGTGCCGTGACTGTGGGCTCTCGCGCGCGTGTGTGGGAGTGACGTCACCGCGGCTCCGGCCAATCAGATGGCCGGATGCCGCGATCCCGGAAGACGGGCAACATGTCCAGTAGAGGTGAGTGAACGGCATGGCGGGGGCTCCTTCTAAGGTAAGTATTGCATAATGAGCTAGTATGCGATGCATACTAGCTCATTATTGCTTTCTCTTGCAGGGTGAAAAAAAAAATGCACAGGTTTACAACCTCTTTAAAGTGGAACTTTAGTAAAGGTCGATCTGCTGACACCCTTAAAGCAGAATTAAACCCTCCTATTTTTTACAGCCAAGGACGCTGCTTCTATTTAAACTGAAACTGCCATGGTTCTGCACGTGTGATCAGTTATGACACCAGCCATTTGATGGTTTGACAGATTGGTTGAGGACACAAGCAAATGTGACAGTTAGCAATCCTGGCATTCCAGGAATGTCAAATTTTTTTAAACCGTTAAATCAGTGTTTTTAGATTCACTTTATGATTTACTGCTGTTTGGGGGCTCTGGGCTTCAGTAAAATAGCAGCCTCCAGCAAGAAGCAAGTGGTTATAGGTAAAGTTCTGCTTTATTGTAAAAAGCTCTTAGAGTTGTTTGAGTAAGTTATTGGAATTAAAAAATACATGTAATAATCCAGCAACTACTTAAAGCGGAGTTTCACCCAAAAGTGGAACTTCCGCTCATTTGCTTCCTCCCCCCCTCCGGTGCCACATTTGGCACCTTTGAAGTGGGAGGGGAGAATGGGTACCTGTTTTTGACAGGTACCCTTCCCCACTTCCGGGAGACGGTGCCATCCCTCAGAAGTTTGGCCCCCTCCTCCTTCCCCCACCGTCGAGCCAATCCAAATGCGCAGCGTGTTTCGCACATGCGCATTAGGAACCCGCTCGTGAAGCGGCAAAGCTTTATTGCAGGGTTCCCTCACTGGCAATGGTGGCGGCAGCACCCAACAGCCAAGATTTCTTTAACACTTTTTTTTTTTTTATTTATCACTTTATTTTGATTTCAGGGAACATCATTACACATCATGATGTCTTACACAAGATAAGGTTACTCAATTACAAAGCCATTATCTCCAACAAATTCTTCTTATCTCAGAGGTCTATTCTACTCCTCTGTCAGCTTCTGCCAACTCATTCTCCTTCATTTAACAGATATTAACGGGGACAAGGTATTGTTTAGATAGCAAGTCTCCTCCTCTACTCCTATTCATTCAATCCTTGCCCCCCTTCACTGTACTCTATCTCAACTGTCCCTTAACCTCTGAGTATTGTTTATGTATTCCCCTTATCTTTCTAGCCATTCATTCCCTTCCTTTTTCCCTTTTCTTTTCCCCCTCTTCAACCCTCCCCCCCTTCCCCCCCCATTCTTACCCCTACACATTCACTCCCAACTCAGTCACAAAAACATATAAGTCAACATAAAAGAAAAAAATAAAAATTTAAGGGGGGGAGCCCTTTTCTCCCTCCCCTTCTCCTCTCCCGCGTGCAAATCATAACGCTTCAGCGTTCTGAGATGGTGGTCTCAACATTTGCCTCCCCTCATCTGAGGCAACAAAAATATTCCAATTTCTCCATATTGTTTTATATTGTTCCTGTTTGTGTTGTGTCGAAAGCACTAGATCTTCCATTTTATTAATATGTTCTAGTTTTCTTACCCATTCAAACACCGAGGGGGCTTGTCTTTTTCTCCAAAATAGAGGTATGCACGCTCTTGCCGCATTCATCATATGAGGCAATACTGTTTTTTCATATTTCGTTACTGACAATTCAGATATCTGTAATAAACAAAAAGCCGCATCTCCCTCTATTTTATAGCCTGTTACTTTATGGACTATGTGTCCTATCTCTAGCCAGTATTTCTTTATCTCCGGGCAAGCCCAAAAGATGTGAAATAGTGTGCCCTCTTCTTCTTCGCATCGCCAGCATCTGTCTGATTCTTGCGTGTACCACCTATGTAGCTTATCAGGTGTATTATACCATCTAGTTAGGATCTTATAATTTATTTCTTGGATTTTAGTGCATTTTGTTGGCCTAAATATTGCCCTGAATATCCTCTGTTTTTGCACCTGTTATGTCTATATCTAGTTCTTGTTTCCATTTTTCCAGCCATTTTATTCTTGGCTGGGTCAATGGTGTGTTTAGCATTTTATATAAGATAGATAATGGCCGTTCTACAACTCCTGTTTTCTCACATAATTTTTCAAAGTGTGTCAGCGGCCTCTCAAATTTTTCCGGGGCAGGTAAAGACTCAAGAAAATGACGAAGTTGTAGAGCCTCCCATAGGTAGAGACCATATAGTCCCCCTTCCTCTGTTAGTTTGGATATTGAGGGCCACATCCACTGATTTGCGTATGATTTAATGCCATCTTGTCCTGTTTCCCTTAGTTTTTTAAAATGTTGCCTATCCAGTCCGGGAACAAACTCAGGATTTCCCAAGATCGGGTACAGCGGGGAGTCTGCTGTAGTAAGATTTTGTCTTATGGACTGTTGGTAACCTATTTTTAATGTATTTCCTAATAAAGGATGTGTCCTCAGGGTTTTAGGGAGTGTCTTATAGCACCAAATCGCCCTTTTCAGTGATACCATTGTCTGCGCTTGCTCTATTTGGACCCATCTTTTCGAATCTGCATGATGCCACCAATCTAGTATTCGATTCAGATGGATAGCGTGGTAGTATCTGCGAAGATCAGGAACTGCTAGCCCACCCATGCTTTTCGGTAATGACAAACTGATACGGGCTATCCGCGTTTGTTTCCCGCCCAAATATATCTGCCAAACAGCCCATTTATTATTTTAAAGCAGCTATTAGGTATTTTAATTGGGAGTGCTCTCATTATATATAAATATTTTGGTAGAATATTCATTTTTATTAAATTTGCTCTCCCGAACCATGACTGTAGGCCTCCTCTCCACTGCTCCGTTTTCTTTGTCTCTTCCATCAGGGGGATTAAGTTTAGCTCGTATATCTGGGTCAAATCTGTGGTTATATAGGTTCCTAGATACTTCACAGCTTTCTCTACCCATGCGAATCCAAAATTACTCTTTAGTCTGGCCTTTTTTGCTTCTGCTGTTCCTACACCCAGTGCTTCGGACTTCCCATAGTTTATTTTAAAATTTGATAATTCTCCATACTGTTTGAATTCCTCCAGGAGTACCGGAATCAAAATTTCTGGTTTTGTCAGTGTAAACAATAAATCGTCCGTGTATGCTGCGGTCTTATATTGTTCTTTCCCTATCATAACACCCCTTATATCTGGATTAAGTCGGATTTTATTCAAAAAGGGTTCTAATGTAAGTGCAAAGAGCAGTGGGGACAAAGGGCACCCCTGTCTTGTACCATTTTTTATACTGAAAGGTTCAGATAATACCCCATTTGCCTTTACCCTTGCTGTTGGATTAGAGTACACCCTGGAAATTCTCTCCTGCATCACTTCTCCTATCCCTATATACTTGAGCACCGACTGCATAAAGGCCCACTCAACCCGGTCAAAAGCCTTTTCTGTGTCGGTGCTCAGTATGACACACGGAGTATCTGTTTTAGTGGCTATATGTATCAGATTTAGGACCCTCGTGGTACTATCTCTGGCTTCTCTCGTTGCCATAAAGCCAACCTGATCAAGATGTATTATTCTTGACAAAGCCTTTGCAAATTCTAGCTGCTATTATTTTGGTATAAATTTTTAAGTCTGTATTTAGAAGTGAAATGGGCCTGTAACTTCCACAATTCGCTGGGTCTTTTCCCTCTTTTAATATTAATGTTAAATAGGCCGTTAGTGTGTCTCTTGATAGCAACCCCTCCGATCCTCTCTGGTTAAACAGTCTTTCCATGTATGGTCCCAAAATGGGGGCCAATACATGGAAGTACTGTGGTGTCAGTCCGTCTGGACCTGGTGCCTTACCGTTTTTCATATTTTTTATGGTCTGTTCTATTTCCTCCTGAGATATATACCTTTCCAAGTCTTCTCTCTCTTCCTCTGTAAGTTTTGGTATTCCAGATTGAGCTAAGTACTCTTCCCTTTCCTTTTGCGTTTTACCTACTTCCGGTAAGTTATAGAGCCTTGAATAGAAATTCCTAAACTCTTCCATTATTTGTTCTGGTATTACTTTTTTGATTCCTTCTGGCGAGAAAATTTGTGGGATATATGATCTTGTTTTTTGACTCTGGATAGATCTTGCCAAAGTCTTCCCGCATTTGTTCCCCGACTCATAGGCAACCTTCCTTGATATTTGTGTCACGGCTTTAGCTCTGTAGTGTAATAAATCTAGTATCTGCTTTCTCACTATACTCAACTCCCCTAATACTATGTTTGCCTTTTTTTTTTTTTTTTATGCTCTGTTTCTAACACTTTAAGTTTATCCAGTAATGTTTGCAGTTGTTTATTCCTCTCCCTTTTTATTCTTGCGCCATGCTTTATTAATATTCCTCTTATTACTGATTTGTGTGCTTCCCATAATGTGCCAATAGTACACCCCGCTTGGTCGTTACATTCGAAGTAGTCCTTAAGTTCCTTCTGCATTTCCATTTTCACTTCTTCTATCTGTAACAAGCTTTCATTTAATTTCCAAATTTTTTTTTTTTTAGAGTCAGCTGTGGAGGCGCTATATATCATAGAAATCATTGCATGGTCTGACCATGAAATGCTATCTATATCCGTGTGTCTAACCGCCTGGAGATAAGCATGGGGCACCAGGAAAAAATCTAATCTCGAGTAGCTCCCGTGAGGGTGTGAGTAAAATGAGAATTCTTTTTCGGTTGGATGCTGGAGGCGCCACACATCCATCAGTTGTTCTCTGTGCAGCATCTTCATCATCCGTATGCCTGTCCTTCCCGTGGGCATAGATTTGCTTCCAGATGAATCCACCATGGGAGCCAGCGGTGTGTTGAAGTCCCCACCCAAAGTCAACTGTCCTTGGGAGAATTCTCCAAGTATGTTTAACGTTTTGGCTACAAACCTATCCTGCTGTTTATTGGGCGCATACAGGGTTGCTAATGTCATCCGGATTTCCCCCAATTTCCCTTTCAAAAAGAGAAATCTGCCGCTATCATCACATAATTTCTCCTCTAACTGCCATGGTGTATTACTATCTATTAATATCGACACCCCTCTTGATTTTGATTGTGTATAAGTTGCATGGTATATGAATGGATAGGCATTAAATACGGTAGTTTATCTGTTTTAAAGTGCGCTTCTTGTATAAACGCTATATTTGCCTTCACACGTTTAAGTTCTGATAATAATATCCGCCTTTTTTCGGGTGTGTTTAGACCTTTTACATTGATTGAAACCACCTTTATATTTTCCATATTTAGACTAATAGCTATATTGCACTAAGAAGATGAAGGGGGGACAGGGACAAGGTTACCCCAAAAAAAAGGAGACAGAAGACCAACACAATTCCCACACTACACACTCACCACTACTCTCACATTCAACAATTTGTGCAGTCACACCTTCCTCTCTCTTTCACTCCTATCCCTTTCCCTATGCCCTATGGGACCCCCCCCCCTACAGGTGGAGAACAAAGCTCGCCCTGGTCAGGTTCCACGGGTCGGATTATTAAATCCTTCCAACACACGGCATTTTACTGCCACCGGTGTGTTCTTAACTTTTTTAAGGGACCGTACCCTAAGTGGCCACCCATTTCCTCACCCCTCCCTCCCAATTCTATTTCCACACTTTGTTCCTTTATCTTCAATACCCATCTCTTTCTTCGTCTTTTTGCTCCTTTAGCTCTTTTATCTCTCCCTGACTCTTCTTGCCTACTTCTCGGGCCCCACTATTTTTCTCCCTTTCCTCCCCCACGAATCTACTAGAGCCTTAATATCAAACTATACCTTCTCCCTGAAAAGGTAATAATAACCAAAGAATAAACAAAAAGAGAAAAAAAAAAAAATAAATACATTTTTCGCCAGTAGAACAGTGTCTTAATTTCAAGGGGGGCATTCTATCCCCTGATTCATCATGTGCGAGGGGGAGAAAAAAAAAAAGGGCCCAATATTTATAATCAGGGAGGGACACAAGGTTATAATGATTCATCTACTTCATCATTTTTTTACATCTTCTACATTTAACATCTATGCCCCAGTTGACGAATTTACATATTCAGAGGGCTGAGATCTCACCGGAACCAGATCTTCTATAGACCTTTAATATCCCCTCTATACCAATTTTCCAACTGCTCCCTGAGAGCTAATCAGGTATTTAAAGAGATCTTAAGCATCCCATCTTTCTTTCACATCTCGAGTACCTTAAAAAGAAACCCCCCCCCCCCAAAAAAAAAAAAAAAAAACAGTGTCCTTTTCCAAGGGGGACATTGCATCCCCTGACTATTGTGTAAAAATTTTTTTTAAAAAGACCCCAGTGTCTTATCCCAAGAGGGACCTCGCATCCCATAATTCATCATGTGAGAGAAAAAAAAAAAAAAGGCCCCAGTGTCTTATTCCAAGAGGGACATCACATCCCATAATTCATCATGTGAGGAAAGAAAAAAAAATGTAAAAGACCCCAGTGTCTTATCCCAAGAGGGACCTCGCATCCCATATTTCATCATGTGAGAAAAAAAATCCCACCCCACAACCATCACCCCAAAAAACAGTGTCTTAATTCCAAGGGGGACAATATGTCCCATAATTTGTCGTGAGAGAAAAAAAAAAAAAAAAAACAAGAAAGGGGGAAAAGGTTTTTTTTTGCCTTTTCTCTTTACAAATTCACATAGTGCATTGTACTAACTTATTCCCCTCATGTAGCCTTCCTAGGTTCTAATCCCTTTCCTCCCTCCTCCCCCCAGTCTGCCAAGGCTGGGCATATTCTCTAGATGTATTTCCTCCTATTTTCCCAAGCCAATTTGTAACCTCTACTGAAGGGGTTCCTAGAAAGTCAAAGAGAGCTGCTCTGTCTTGGAAGCTACGTAAAGTGAAGAAGCGTCCATCTTTGTTAAATGTAACTGTAAATGGGAAACCCCATCTATATGTACACCCTTTACTTCTGGCTAGCTCCAAGACAGGTTTCAGCATGGCTCGTCTCTGTAACGTCCCTTTAGAGATATCTGAAAAAACCTGTATACTCATCCCGTCCAGTTTCCATTCTCTGGCCTCTCGCACCATTTTCAGTATCAGTTCTTTCTGGGTATAATAGTGCAGTTTGCAAATAACATCCCTTGGTTTTTCTTGATCTCTTTTCCTTGGACCCGGTACCCTATGTAATCTATCCAGTTCCACTTTATCTGAGAGGCTTGACCCTAGGATATCTTTAAATAGTCTAGTGACTGACTCTTCCAGCTCTGTGTTTTTTATTGATTCTGATAGTCCTCTAATTCTTAAAATGTTACGGCGGCTTCGATTCTCCATATCTTCAATCTGTAGTGGTACCCTAGCATCTTTTTCCTCTTGCTGTTCTGTCTTCTTCTCTAATGCTGTCAACCGTTCCTTTATTGAAACAATCTCTGCATCCTCCTCCCTCTGCTTAGTGGATAGTGCTTTAATCTCCTTTTTAATGAGCTGAATCTCTTTTTTATGAGCCTCTTCTACCCTGCTCACCAATTGCTCTATATCGGTTTTAGTTGGGAGAGAACTGATCATAGTTCTAAACTCTGCCATTTGCGCCACCCATTGGGCACTTGGAGAAGGTGAGCCCGCCTCTGTCTGGTTTATCAGATTGGATCCCAAACTTCTTTCCTCTAAATCTATGAACATTTTTATGTCTTTGCTTTACAATCAGACTCAGTTTTATGCCTCACTCAAAGTCCCAACCCTTTCTTATTTGTTTTCGAATAATAGGGATGGAGGTACAACGTATAGTCGTAACCTCATTTAAAGTCCCAACCCTCCTCTCTATATATATATATATGTTCCCGGGATGGAGGCATTTTTCCTACTCTGATTGTACCCTGTTTATTGTCTGATGTCATTGACATCCAGGGGGCCGCCCCCTCTTTTACATGTGGGTCGGCATTTATCATTAATATTTATTACTATTATGTTATACGCATTATAATGTTTGTACTCTCTGACAGACCTATGTTATTCATATTGATCATCTAATTTTTGTTCTGGCCCTTTTTGACTTGCAGGGATGGATGGCTTGTGCTCTGCCTCATTCTGGGAGCTGCGATGCGCTCCGTCCACTCCCTGCTCACTTCCTCCTCCTCCCTCTCCCAGACGGAGGGAGAGGTGTGGGCGGGTTGTGGCCGCAGCGCATCTGCGCCACGCCTCTTGCGTACTTGACACAACGCCACTACGGTGGTAGCGTGTCACTGGCACGCTGTTTTCCCATATGCGTTCACTCATGAAGGAGATTTGGCGCCATATGCCTGTCAAGATGTGACGGGATTGGCGCACACTCCCTCTTGCGAACTGCCACGTGACGCTGGGAGCTCTGCTTGTGCTTGTTTGAGGGGGTATTTATATGCCTCCTCAATTGGGGATTTTCACTTGGCTTTCTTCAGGTGTACACTCTCTTCTGACCATTTCAAACACTATTATTCTTCGGTACAAGGTAATTCTTTATACTAAGTTACTGTATATCACCTTATCCTATTGGCTACTTTAGCATGGTTGGTTCTATTACCTATACACTCTAATGGGGTACCTGGGTCAGGCTACCCCTATATCCTAGCACTTCTTTATTTCCTCACCCCCTACTTATTCTTTACTACACCAGTGGCATTCTTTGGCCACACTCTCCATCCCACCATGCTCACTGAATATTTTTAACAATGTCATTTGTTGTACTCAATAAAATCTATGAACATTTTTATGTCTTTGCTTTACAATCAGACTCAGTTTTATGCCTCACTCAAAGTCCCAACCCTTTCTTATTTTCTTTCCTCTAAAGGTGACGTGACTCTGGAATCAGCAATATCACTAGAGTCCCAGTCTGTCTGTATATCTCCCGTCTCCGCCATTTTGTTAGATGTAGAGGACCTCTGGCTGGCAGAGAGAAATTTTCTTATCTCTCCTTCTGGTTTCCCTGGGTTTTTCACCGTATTTTTTTAAATCTTGCGCTTTTTTGTGAGAGTCATACTAAATCCTCAGACTTATATCGTGAAAATCAAAGATATAATACCACCGTCAGCCTCTGAACCCCTTCCAGCCTGTATCCCAAGTGTCTCTGTGTCTGTACTGTGACCAAGTGTTCTTACTCTGTGTTTTCTCAATAATACACGAGAAATTAAAGGGTAACAGGGGGTTCACTCACAGTTTTTGGAATCTTCTCTCCAAAGATCTCTCTTCCCGCAGTCACATATTTGCAGTTCCCCTCTAGGCTGCCTTCTTTATAACCCACTGCCGAGTGGGGAAATGTAGAAAGCCGGTCTGTGCAATAGCAGGTTCTCTTTGTGGTTTATGTTGCCTTCCGTGCAGTTCGGGCTCTCACCTCCACTCCACTCCTGCTGTGCACTCCCTCCAGGCTTATCAACGGCGGGGAATGACAATGCGTCGCAGCCTGCGATCCCCTGTTCTGTCGGTTGATGTCCTCAGCCTTTCTAGAGAAGATTAGCCTCCGGCAAACTAGGCCTTGCTTCCCCCAATTCCATCGCCCCAAGGTACCGGTAAGGTCTGGCGCCTGCGATCTCGACTCAGGTGCCGATCCTCTCACCGCCTCTTGCCTTGGATTGTGGACACACAGTGTCTAGCGGTTGGAGCTCCTCCTCTAGCATCTCCGCTGGGTGCACGTGGGAGCCGTGGAAGTACTTCCGGGGTTTCAGGTACCCTGCGTCATACCGGAGCTGGTTCTGGATGGGTTCTCAGCTAGGGAGAGAGTCTCGCACGAGGCTCACGGAGCGAGTCCACGCATGACCACTTCCGGACACGCCCCCCAACACTTTGAGATTCTTAATCCGTTCCAGGGATTATTGCTTTAAAATAACTGCAAAATACACTTTATTAGATCTTTTTAGTTTTGGATTTCAAAAACTCAAGTTAGGGTCAGCTCTTCTCCTACGCAAAGTACTTCTGACACTAGCATGACCCAGTGGGGAGTCTGAAATAAGTCTCTACCTTTTTGCATCAATGTCTACATTTCACATTTAAAACTTCTAACTTACTGCATAAAACACTATACATATTTTATGATTTAGTGAGTTAGAAGTGTTACAAGAACATAACAGCCAATGATGATTTGCAGCCCAGGAGCTGAGCAACAGACAGGACTTATGGAAAAGCACAAAAAGCCGCACAACCGGTTGAAGATGCAAAAAGTTAAAATCCAAATTTATTTTGCAGGCAAAAAGATAAAATCATCCAAGATGAAACCAAAACAGTCGGAGACATGGGGGGGAAAAGGGGAGCACGGCGGTTGACGCGTTTCACGGAGTCTTCCGCTTAGTCGTAACCATGCTGTACAATACAAGACACTGCTATATATAGAGGAAAAGGCATTTCAAATAACATGTACCTCCCAGAATGTGCTTGATTGAGCCCACACAGCTGCAGATACTAAATCCCAATTAAGGGCACACAAACAGCCCAGCAGGAATTGTATGTTTGTTTTTGCTTCACCTTTTGTCCAAAAACGCATAGCAAAAAAGTTCTATAAATGCATATGCGAAAAAGCTTTCAATAAAAATAAGGAAAAAACAGTAGTGATAATATAAAAAGACAGCTGGTAGAAGCCAAAAAACGAACAAAAACAAAGTAAAGGGAGAAAAGAAAAAAGAAAAACGAAGGGAAAAAAAAACGAAGGGAAAAAAAAAAGGGGGAAAAAAGAAAAAAACAAGAAAAAGAAAAAAGAAAGACAAAGTAAAAGAAAACAGTAACACGGAAGCATATAGATGTGTTCATACCCAGATGGAACTATGGTATAAAAAGAAATGGTGTATAATATAGTCATGAAGAGCATATATGTGTAAATATATAAGTGGTACACATAAAAATAATATATGTGTAACCACAAACACATACATCACGTCCATATAGCCTATGAAACAAATAGATAAATGGGGGGGGGGGGGGAATTGTACACATATGTAATAGGTATGAGCACAACCCCCAAAAACGTATAACCCCATCCATTGAGTGGTATATCTGCAACTGTGTTCACATACATAGGGCAATCCACCCAATCGAAAGAATATAAAAATAACCAATGAGATATGTAAGAACACTAAACATTACCATAAAAATAATAATAAATACATAAATGCATAAACATAGAAGTCCTGTGTGTCTTTATCAGCATAATGGTATTATTATCCCCTATAAAGATATAAAAATAGGGACATTTAAATGGATATATACCCAAGACATTGTTAACGTCTCAGGCATATCCCACATCGATCTAACCAAAAAAAAAAATATATATATATATATATATATATATATATATATATATACTTACGTGTACATGTCGACTTAGATCATACTGAACACAGAGTATAGCATGCACATGTGTGAACCACCGTGCATATAGCACAATCAATATCCATAAAGGAATCAGCCACACATTGCATAAATATATAGCCATGGAGGCAAGCAGAACGGAACAACATGCATATATATCGAAGAACACATGCATTCAAAAAAAAAAAAAAAAAGAAAAAAGATGCAGAGACCGAAATGGGACAATATATATATATATATATATATATATATTTTTTTTTTTTTTTGTTAGATCGATGTGGGATATGCCTGAGACGTTAACAATGTCTTGGGTATATATCCATTTAAATGTCCCTATTTTTATATCTTTATGGGGGATAATAATACCATTATGCTGATAAAAACACGCAGGACTTCTATGTTTATGCATTTATGTATTTATTATTATTTTTATGGTAATGTTTAGTGTTCTTACATATCTCATTGGTTATTTTTTTATTCTTTCGATTGGGTGGATTGCCCTATGTATGTGAACACAGTTGCAGATATACCACTCAATGGATGGGGTTATACGTTTTTGGGGGTTGTGCTCATACCTATTACATATGTGTACAATTCCCCCCCCCCCCCATTTATCTATTTGTTTCATAGGCTATATGGACGTGATGTATGTGTTTGTGGTTACACATTTATTATTTTTATGTGTACCACTTATATATTTACACATATATGCTCTTCATGACTATATTATACACCATTTCTTTTTATACCATAGTTCCATCTGGGTGTGAACACACCTATATGCTTCCGTGTTACTGTTTTCTTTTACTTTGTCTTTCTTTTTTCTTTTTCTTGTTTTTTTCTTTTTTCCCCCTTTTTTTTTTTCCCTTCGATTTTTTTTTCCCTTCGTTTTTCTTTTTTCTTTTCTCCCTTTACTTTGTTTTTGTTCGTTTTTTGGCTTCTACCAGCTGTCTTTTTATATTATCACTACTGTTTTTTCCTTATTTTTATTGAAAGCTTTTTCGCATATGCATTTATAGAACTTTTTTGCTATGCATTTTTGGACAAAAGGTGAAGCAAAAACAAACATACAATTCCTGCTGGGCTGTTTGTGTGCCCTTAATTGTGATTTAGTATCTGCAGCTGTGTGGGCTCAATCAAGCACATTCTGGGAGGTACATGTTATTTGAAATGCCTTTTCCTCTATATATATAGCAGTGTCTTGTATTGTACAGCATGGTTACGACTAAGCGGAAGACTCCGTGAAACGCGTCAACCGCCGTGCTCCCCTTTTCCCCCCCATGTCTCCGACTGTTTTGGTTTCATCTTGGATGATTTTATCTTTTTGCCTGCAAAATAAATTTGGATTTTAACTTTTTGCATCTTCAACCGGTTGTGCGGCTTTTTGTGCTTTTCCATTTGCTGCTAACAGGACTGCGGATCCGTGCCTGCACCTGAGTTGGATGTGTTTGGAACTATCCCCTCACTTGAGCGGTTCTTTTCCCTCTTGACCGTTTGTAACAGACAGGACTTAACATGCACTGGGGACAGTATGGACACTCTGGTCTCAGTAGTGACCCCCCTCCACTCAACTGTGTCTCCACAAGTACTTCAGTTAGCCTCACTGGCAGCATGATCCTGATCCCATGGCAGCAGTTTTCTGAAGTCTGACAGAACCTTGAGAGTGAACAGCCAATAGGAACTGTTCACATCTTCCAGGCAGTGACATGGACACCCGAAGAAGGGTGAAAAGACATGCCTTTAAATAATAAAAAAAAACCTTTTTAAAAAGATACTTTTTTATTCAATACCACAAAAGGAGAGTCTAATGATTTCTTTCAACCACAAAAGTAAAAAGTGTTAGTCCAAAAGCACTGATAAAAGGCATCTTTTGTTAACAACATAATGCCTGATACAATACAGCTGTGGTGTTATGTATGCTGGTAACATACATTCAAAGTAAGACAGCTAGGAGGAGGCCGTAGAAAGAATGATTAAAATGCTTCATGGTTGGCTTTGAACAATGAATTTCTGTGCACTACCAGTTTGATGCTTTTAATGCAAAGGAAAAAAGGGCGTTCTCAGGCTACAGAGGAAAAAAAAAATAATCAAATCTAATTAAAAACAAATGACCTGACAAAAGCAATAATAGAGAAGTACATTTTAATAAGGCAGTAAAATATAACCCCAGTGAATGGAGAAAAGTACAATGAGCAGTTGGAGAATAGAATTCTAAAGTTTTATATATTTTCCTTGCAGTAACGAAGAAAGGGAAAAAACAAAGAATATGCCTAAAATTTGACAGCCTGCATAAAATATCCTGTTGGGATACTCAGTGCTAAAACCTGTTATAATTCAATAAATTAATAATACATCATATCTAAATGAAACTCAGCATGCTATGTATAATAATAAACACCTGTGTTGTCTGACAAGAGAGAAACTATGTCACTTAGCTAGTATTAATGACCAATTTTTAAAGCAGTCCATGAACATAAATGTGTTCATTCCACAGTCTGAAAAGGATTATGAATATTTATTAGAAATAACACGGCCAAAAAAGACCAAGTGGTCCATCAAGTCTGCCCCATTTTTTTTTTACTTTTTTTTTTTTTTTCTGAGTATATGTCTATGTTTGTTCCAAGCATGTTTGAATCCACTTACTGTTGTCTGACTTACTACTTCTGTTGGAAGTTTATTCCAAACATCAACCACTCTTTTGGTAAAATAATACTTTCTAAGATTACTTTTGAACTTTCTTCTTGCTAATTTAGAGTCATGTGCTTGTGTTCTTGATCTTAGCTTCATATTGAAAATACTGCCCAACTAAACTACTTTCCTCCAAACTGTTTCTCAGACCTTTCCATTGTTGTTGTCTATCTCTGAACTCTTATCAATTATTTTTTTGTAAGTGAGGTCTCCAGAACTAGACACTATTCTAAATTAACTCTAACTAAAGTTTCATATAGAGGAATGAGGACCTCCTTCCTTCTGCTGGTGACCCCTTTGGTGATAAGTAAAGATCTATAAAGGAAAATCAGGACCTCTAATTTCCTGCTGGTGATCCTTCTAGTGATACATCCTAGAATTCTGTTTGCTTTTTCCACTGCCTGGCCACATCCTATGCTCATTTTGCAATCATCTGAAATAAATATTTTTCCTCAGTAGTGCTGGCCATACAACACCCATAATATTGCATTCTATCAAGGGGTATTTTTCCCTTGGTACATTATTATGTTTAGAAACATTGAACTGCAGTTTCCACTGCTTTGAGCAATCGTTCAGCAATCCCAAATCATGTTCTATGGTATAGCCACCTCCAGGGATATCAATCCTATTGCACAGCTTACCTTACTCACCAACCCTTTAGTTATATCACTTACAGATTAAAAAGAACAGCATCTGGTACAAAGTGTTTGTTGTACACCACTATTGACTGGTCTATATTCTAAACTAACCCCATTTACATCCACACTATATGAGGGTATTTACATCCAAATCAGGTGAAAGGTGTAGGAATTACAACAGTTTGTAGATGTGCCTCACACTTTTTAAGGGACCAAAAGTAATGGGACAATTGGCTGCTCAGCTGTTCCATGGCCACGTGTGTGTTATTCCCTCATTATCCCATTTACAAGGAGCACATAAAAGGTCCAGAGTTAATTTCAAGTGTGCTATTTGCATTTGGAATCTGTTGCTGTCAAATCTCAATATGAGATCCAAAGAGCTGTCGCTATCAGTGAAGCAAGCCATCATTAGGCTGAAACAAAAAAACAAACCCATCAGAGAGATAGCAAAAACATTAGGTGTGGCCAAATCAATTGTTTGGAACATCCTTAAAAAGAAAGAATGCACCGGTGAGCTCAGCAACACCAAAAGACCCGGAAGACCACGGAAAACAACTGTGGTGGATGACCGAAGAATTCTTTCCCTGGTGAAGAAAACACCCTTCACAGTTGGCCAGATCAAGAACACTCTCCAGGAGGTAGGTATATGTGTGTCAAAGTCAACAATCAAGAGAAGACTTCACCAGAGTGAATACAGAGGGTGAACCACAAGATCTAAATAATTTGTGAGCCTAAAAAAAGGAAGGCCAGATTAGAGTTTGCCAAACAACATCTAAAAAAGCCTTCACAGTTCTGGAACAACATGCTATGGACAGATGAGACCAAGATCATCTTGTACCAGAGTGATGGGAAGAGAAGAGTATGGAGAAGGAAAGGAACTGCTCATGATCCAAAGCATACCACCTCATCCGTGAAGCATGGTGGTGGTAGTGTCATGGTGTGGGCATGTATGGCTGCCAATGGAACTGGTTCTCTTGTATTTATTGATGATATGACTGCTGACAAAAGCAGCAAGATGAATTCTGAAGTGTTTCGGGCAATATTATCTGCTTATATTCAGCCAAATGCTTCAGAACTCATTGGACGGCGCTTCACAGTGCAGATGGACAATGACCCGAAGCATACTGCGAAAGCAACCAAAGAGTTTTTTAAGGGAAAGAAGTGGAATGTTATGCAATGGCCAAGTCAATCACCTGACCTGAATCCGATTGAGCACATATTTCACTTGCTGAAGACAAAACTGAAGGGAAAATGCCCCAAGAACAAGCAGGAACTGAAGACATTTGCAGTAGAGGCCTGGCAGAGCATCACCAGGGATGAAACCCAGCGTCTGGTGATGCCTATGCATTCCAGACTTCAGGCTGTAATTGACTGCAAAGGATTTGCAACCAAGTATTAAAAAGTGAAAGTTTGATTTATGATTGTTAATCTGTCCTATTACTTTTGGTCCCTTAAAAAGTGTGAAAGTCTGCAGTTAAAGAACATCTTGTTCGTTTCATTTCAAATTCATTGTGGTGGTGTAGAGAGCCATAAAGATTAGAATTGTGTCGATGTCCCAATATTTATGGACCTGACTGTATATCTACTGAACCATCCAATGGATGAGTCCTAGATCGTACAACTTTTTTATTAGATTATTATGTGGAACTATATCAAATGCTTTGCTAATCAGGAATGACCAGGAATCAGGAATGACACCACCCCCCCCCCCCCCGGTCCAAAATATTAGTGATATAGTCAACAAAATGTAATCGGATTATTCTGACATGATCTTTCTTTTTAGGTGTGATTCTATTTAGTTGACTACAATAGATGTTAAACTGACTGGCCTGTAATTGCCCACTTGTACCTTGCTTGTGGACAGGTGCAATATTAGACATTGATAAAAAAAGATCAGTTAATGATCCAATAACTGCACTTCAAAGGCCTCTTAGAACTCAGAGATAAATATCATTAGGACCAATGCTTTATTAAGCTTTGAGCCAGTTCTTCTCTACCTCTGTCTCTAGAAAAATCCTGAAAATGAACCGTCACTACTAGAAACAATGATCCCCCAACTTGTTACTGTTAGTGCAATTAATTTCTGTGAAGGCTGGAAAGAAGTAATTGCCTAAATTGTTTTCTACTTCCAGGTCTCTCTCAACATTCAGTAAGTGTTGTAACCAGTTTTCATTTTGGTGATCCCATTGCATTTTTTCACTGATGCACCTAAAAGGTTTTGTCTCATTACCTAAAGAAGTAGGGTCAAAGCTCTTTTGGCCCTACTTCTCAGAGGAATCACAGGAGTGCACTTTTTTCTTCACTTCTGCGACCTGTATTCAGCCAACAGTGGGCTCTAGAGAGATCCTAAATGTAATGTGGAGATGCACCCAGATGTCTGAACCTGCAGCTGGCTCAGCCTTTCACGTTCCACTGGGACACTGAGCTAGCTGCTCCTGCCCCCTGCACAGCCCGGCACTCCAGTGAGCGCTGGAGGGGCAGAGCAAAGAGCCGGTGACTGAAGACTGCAGATAAGTGAGCGTGACTGTGTTTTCTTAATAGTAGAAAGGTAGGGGTGACCAGTGCTATGGAGTAAAGACCTTAGACAATGGTGAAGGTGTAAGCTGCCAACAACCAAACCCACAAGGGGTTAAAGTGTGAAATATGTATGAAAGGAGGTTGTAACGGCGCTACCTTAAAGTGAATAAGTGCTTATTGTATGTGCCAACTTAAAACAAAGTGCCAATAAAAATTGTGTCATAAAAAACCATTTAGTTTAAAATAAAGTGCACTAGTGATTTGTGGTGTGACCAAGTTAGCTGGTTAATAAACTGGGCCCATAAGGTGCAACTCAGTAAAGTGCAAGTGCTGTGCTGCATATACTAAACGAGTAAGAAATAATGGGTTCCCAATGTGCATTTATTTTGTGATGACAGTTGATAATAACAGAAAATAAGTTAAATTCATAAATAAAGTAGTGATTTAAAATGCATAAAACAGTGAACATAAATTCATCCGTGCTGTGCGTGGAGTTTGTATTACCACTTAAGTGAAAAAGTGCCAATATGAATGAGAGAAAGTAATGAATAAAAAATGGGGTTGCAATTCTGTTGTACATCCACTAGATGTCGCCCCTAAATATACGACCTGTGCTTGAGGAAAAAAATGGTCGGTTTCTTCCGGGGTTCTCCAGTGAGCCAAACCAGGCTTTTAGTACCTCAGGTTAGAAGAAAGAAACCCCATGATGTAATGTGTATCTGTAGCGTGGAAGAGAGAGCATAAAAACTCACGTTTGAGGCTGTCTAGGATCAGCGGTGATGGCCGGGAAGCTTCCGCGTTCCACGGCCCAGGCTCCGAAACCGGAAGTGACGTATTGACGTTACGACTCCGCCCTACGCGTTTCGTCATGTGACGTCTGCTGGAGCGGCGTCAACGTAACAAGCTTCCGGCCATTTCCTTTTCTCGACTATCTGGTCCACTATTTTCATAATTCTTCCACCTTTTTTTATCTTTTTTTCTGCAACACTGTATAATTCCTTTAAAAAACCGCTCGATTTACATCCACAAATTATGTATATTCTACCCTTTGCAGTCCATGATCACTATAATATGCACTTAACCTCCGGGCATATGGTATTTTATTACCTATTTTTATTTTTTATTTTTCATTTTTTGACTTTTGTGTACTTTTAATGAAAACTCCGCTAAATGATGTTTTTTATGAATTTTTGCACGGTTTTTATTTTTTATTTTATTTTTTTAATTTTTATTTTTCATTTTTAATGATCTTTAATAAATGTCATGTTTTAACCTTACTACGGCATCAGATATAGGCTGTCAGGAAATGATGTTCCAAAATAGCTGTCCCTCCGCTCCGGCATCTGAAGAGGCATTGCAGGGAGGCCCAACATGTCCTCCGTCCGGCTTCAGTTTGCGCGCACCAATATGGCGGCGGGGGAGGCCGATTGGTTGCCAGGAGACGGACACGCTATTTAAAGGCCGGAAGCTTGTTACGTTGACGCCGCTCCAGCAGACGTCACATGACGAAACGCGTAGGGCGGAGTCGTAACGTCAATACATCACTTCCGGTTTCGGAGCCTGGGCCGTGGAACGCGGAAGCTTCCCGGCCATCACCGCTGATCCTAGACAGCCTCAAACGTGAGTTTTTATGCTCTCTCTTCCACGCTACAGATACACATTACATCATGGGGTTTCTTTCTTCTAACCTGAGGTACTAAAAGCCTGGTTTGGCTCACTGGAGAACCCCGGAAGAAACCGACCATTTTTTTCCTCAAGCACAGGTCGTATATTTAGGGGCGACATCTAGTGGATGTACAACAGAATTGCAACCCCATTTTTTATTCATTACTTTCTCTCATTCATTTTGGCACTTTTTCACTTAAGTGGTAATACAAACTCCACGCACAGCACGGATGAATTTATGTTCACTGTTTTATGCATTTTAAATCACTACTTTATTTATGAATTTAACTTATTTTCTGTTATTATCAACTGTCATCACAAAATAAATGCACATTGGGAACCCATTATTTCTTACTCGTTTAGTATATGCAGCACAGCACTTTACTGAGTTGCACCTTATGGGCCCAGTTTATTAACCAGCTAACTTGGTCACACCACAAATCACTAGTGCACTTTATTTTAAACTAAATGGTTTTTTATGACACAATTTTTATTGGCACTTTATTGTTTTAAGTTGGCACATACAATAAGCACTTATTCACTTTAAGGTAGCGCCGTTACAACCTGTTTTCTTAATACACCACACTTCTCTTTAGATATAGAGATTTTATAGATTTAGCCATTTCCTCCTCTTTAGGCGCTTTGGAAGCACTGATAATGTGCTTGGCCTTCTTTTGTCTGTTTTCATACACAACTGTATAAGCTAGATCCTAAATGTTTCTCCTTGATATCCTATTTACCTCTTTAGTGAACCATATTGGTGTTTTCTTCTGTTCACTCTTACTAATTTGCCTTACTTATTTTTTTTTATAATTCTTTACTTAACTTATAAACGACATCAGATACTAAAGTGTTCTGAAAAACGTTGCCACAATATGAATTCCTTCAGCAGACTGAATAACACTCAGTAGCACATTTACAATAATTTTGCATTCAGATGAGAGAAATAGTATTGAATGTACAGCACCTAATTGTAGAAGTGATTACACATTATAAACAGATTATCCCATTATTTGAAGTCAAGTGGATTAAGACATTATAAGGTTATATTGGTTTTCGAAAGAAATTGGAATAAATTGGAAGAAAAATGTTACACTTCAGTATTGATTTAAGAGTGTGAAAGATAAAGTGTAAAATAGAAAGAAGCAGAGAATGGGGCAAAGGTGATGGCGAGGGAGGGAGAAGTATGCCAAACTAACCTTTAGGTCTTACAGTGTTACAATGGTGGACTAAAATGTATTTTTTATATTTTGTTAAATACACATTTCACAAAAGTAATGATCAGCGATTGTAAAATATTGCCATGGTCACCACCATTGTCAGGGATTGCGAGAGAACTGTGACATGAAAGACAGAGTAGTAATTAGTGTCCGTCAGCCTCTATGTCCAGATGTCACATAGAAAGGCTAGGTTCACTTAAAGCTGTTAATGCAACTAAAACTTTGAGACAAGTTCTCTGTTTCCTAACTATTGATAGAACAGTCGGTATTTCTTACTTTCAATAATTCTTTCCTGTTAGCTCCAAAAAGTTCCGCCAGAAAGTACAGTGGGAGCTGAACTCTCAGCAGCTGCAACGAAACTGGGCCTACTATCAGCACCAATTCTGGTGTTGTGTTCAGCTCCCCCAACCCTTGCTTAGGCATTCATAAAGCACAGCCACAGCACCATCCCAGGAATGGACAGAAATACAAATCCATTACCTGTGTAGTTAGCTGTTTCTCTTTAGTTCAACTTAGTACAATTAAGCAATAAAGGCGTATGGCTCCAAAACATATACTGTATTTCCACCATCATACTTCTTTCTTTTATTTGGGGGGAGTGGAGAATGACTAGAACCTAAATCAAGTGTTTATTATGCTTTATGTACATGGTCGCAAGTGGGTGTACGATACGGCATGCGTGGAGCGTAAATAGTTGTGTAGGTCAACCACAGGTGCAACGGTCAGCCTCCCATTGCAGTGAATGCTATAGCAGGATTTATTTCAGTTCTTGCATAAACTCGCACATGGGCATACAGCCTTGGATGTAGACTGAGACAAGAAGGGGAGGAAATTCTCACACATACAGCAATAAAAACTGAACAAAGTTTGAAACCCTTTCCAACGCTATCAAAAACTAAATTTAAAAGGTTGGGTTGAAGTTCCACTTTAAAGCTAAACTCCAACTTTCGTTTCACTAGAACTGAATGGAATGATCAGTCCCAGCATAGATCATACCTCTGTACCATGTTGCTCTGTTGTCTGCAGATCTCCTGATATTTTAGGTTTAGGGTTGGCTTTGTATCATGTTACATTCTGTATAGTCTGCATGTAGACTGAGGGCCTTCCAGCCACTTCCTGCTTCATCACGCCTGTGGGTGTTGATATGCCTTCTTTTTATTTTTTTGTTTTTTGTAACATTTGATTTTGTAAAACAATCCCCCTTTTAATTTCATAGGTGGCACCCTTCTATATGTAGGATTCAAGGCTGCGTTCCCATTACCAGGGCCGGATTAACATAGGGGCTATTGGAGCTGCAGCTCCTGGCCCCTCCCACAATATAGGCCCATGCCAGTGGCTTATCAATATCTGTGTGTGCTGTCTTGAAGAAGGAGGAGCCCACTCTGCCCTGCACACGGGAAGGAGAGAACTCTCAGCTGCTGCAGCTGAGTCCTGTTTCCGCCGATACCTGGCTCCTATGATCTGTTACACTCACACAGATCCCCAGTGTAGAGCTGCAGGCAGCTGTCTGGGGGAGGAGTGCTGATGTCATCCTAACCAGCAGAAGCCCAGGAGAAAGGACATTTTTAATGCTGCTGAGATGAGGTTAGTAAACATATGAGGGAGAGAGGATTGTGCAAAAACTCACCTGGGGGGTGTGATGATTGTGCTGGGGGAGAGACTGCTGCTTCCCCCCATGTAATGTGTTCTCTTGTGCCCACAATGTAATGTGCTATGCCATACAGTGCCCACCATGTCATATGCTGTGCCAAGCAGTGCCTGCCATGTAATGTGCAGTGCCCACCATGTAATGTGTTCTTTCATGCAGTTCCCACCATGTTATGAGCAGTGCTGTTCCATGTAGTTCCTACTAGTGATCAACAGATATCGTTTTTTTCGTTGCCGATACCGATATTTTGCTGATCGCATATCGGTATCGGCCGATATTTTCACACATGTAAAAATTACCCAAAAAAACACGAAATTCGACACAAATCTCTTAATAAACATGCTAATCTTTATTTATTAACATTTTTAACATTAAGTGCTCGTTCTTCATACCTTAACTGCATAAAAACTGATATGGAAACTTCAATTGCACGGACATTTGCTTTGCATTTCACATCATCTGATTGTGCATTAATGCATAATAAAGTGTTGCAGTAGTGGACTCACACACTGCAATATGTTACTGCAGTGCAGTCAGTGCAAAACAGCTAGAAAAAAAGCTAGGCAACAACAACAGCTACACAAAATACACATACACAGTTGATAGCATGGACTGGAGTCAGTGAAGGAGGACTACCTCTGCAGTAAGGCACTGACTGCAACTAATGCAGTGCAGTCAGTGCAAAACTGCTAGAAAAAGAGCAAGGCAACAGCTACACGTCACAGTGGATTGAACTGGACTGGATTTGGTGGAGGACTACCTCTGCAGTAAGGCACTGACTGCAACTACAGCAGTCAGTGCAAAACTGCTAGAAAAAAAGCTAGGCAACAGCTACACATTGGATTGGACTCTTAGCAGTAGGGCACTCATTGCAACTACAGCAGTCAGTGCAAAACTGCTAGAAAAAAAAGGTAGGCAACAGCTAGACAGTGGATTGGAGTAGAGTGGAGTGGACAATACTCTTTTCAATACTCCCAGTTAAGTAGAACAATATTATAATGCAGAAAGAAGAACATTTCAGCATGTCCATGGTCACCTGTTAAAGGTCTTCTGTTTTGTTCAAACAATGCTGCAACTTCGTAAACATGCTCAGGAGTGGAGGACAGAGGAGCAGAGAGAGAGAGGTATCTTCTAGCATGGGAAGCAAGTCTTTTGCAGCGTGCCTCATTTTCTCTCCACCACTGAAGAGGATGATTTCTTCTGTCAATTACGGCTTCTTTCAAATAGAGATGAAGTTCATCATCAAGGCTCATTGTTGCAGATTCAGAAGAATTTGAATCCTCCGCATGAAGCCCCAATAAAACACAGAAAATGTCCTGGTCAATTTGACGATGATGAAGCAGGTTCTCTTCTGTTCGTTGACGTATTTTTGGACATTTGTCTGTTTTTTCAGCATGCTGCTCTTCATAAAAGTAGTGTTCTGGAATTTTCTTTTCGGCATGAACCTCCTGCACCTCCATATATTTTGTCAGCCATTGTTTCGCCTTAGCCAATACATCATCAGAAGAGAAAGCATGGTTCTTGTATCGAGGATTCAAAAGACTTGCAAGCACAACATGTTTAATCTCCTCATGCTTCTCAAAACATATATCAATCAAAGCTCTTTGGCTTGACAGACCATCATTTGAAAGTTGGAGGGTGTTGTGTGCCATGATGACACAGAGGTCTGACGTATCAGCAAGCCTCGTTCTTTTAGGCATGTTTGCTCCACTGTCTCTAAGTTGCGCAAGCATCATTCGGTCTTTGTTGATTCCCCATTCTTCAAGCATGCCTAGAAACATTTCTCTACTGTACTCAGCTGTGTGGGATCCTTGCATCATTTTTGTTTTCAACACCAATTGCCTTTTTGTCCATCCGCTGTCAATGAAGTGGCATGTAAGAATGAGAAGTGACTCGGACTCTGTTTGTGACCAGCAGTCCATCGTGAATGAGAGTGAGTTGCCAGCATTCTCTGGTTGCAGCATTGCCTTTACTTTGTCAACTACCTTTTGGTGTAGCTTTGCCGCATTTCGGTTTGATAATACTTCTCACTCTTCAGTGTGTAGCTTGGCTCAAGCATGGACATCAACCTCTTAAATCCTGAGTCAGACACCATTGTAAATGGCTGGTTATCAGTGACAATCATCTCTGTAATTACTCTGTCCAGCAGTTGGGATCTTCCATCTGAATCTAGACAGTGACATCTGTTTTTTTTCCACAAACATATCTGTTATTGTGTTTCATTGTATATGGATTCTATTTTTTGTATCTTGGTTATTTCAGTAAATTATTCATTTTTTATTTATGTCCTACAATAATTGCCCTTAAAATCCCATCTTTTCTAGGTGTACTGCATAATTATGGGATGGTGGCAATCTTTACCAAGCATGGTTTGAGATGTCTATTTATCTATCTGTTATTGTTGCCTGGGATAGTGGAGGAGGTATTGAATCAAAATCACATTGATATTCATTTTGTTTTTTCTGTGCCGCATGATACAATTGAATATGATGAACTCTTAGATGGGCCCAAAGATTTGAGGTATTTTTGTTTTTTGCAGTTACTGATCCAATGCTAATGTTGTTTGTACATGTGTTGCACACTGCTGCTTTTCCTGGAGATGGTTGAGACGAGAAATAGTCCCAGACCACACTTTTACTCTTTCTCTCCTCATCCATCTCCATTTCAACTTGAAAGACACAAAAAAGATTAAAGAAATGGCTTGCTGAAGCTGAAGTTGCTGCTGATGCTAACACTGGTACCCTGTTCTGGGTTGGTTGCTGACACCTGGCAGTGTGGCTGGCTTGGTGTCACCCTGTTGTGGGTGGCTTGCTTGCCGGAACACTGTGGTGGCTGGCTGGCGTCACCCTGTTCTGGGTGGCTGGCTGGCATGTGTCATCCTGCTATGGGTGGCTGGCTTGCAGAAACACTGTGGTGGGTGGCTGGCTTGCAGGAACACTGTGGTGGCTGGCTGGCTTGGTGTCACCCTGTTATGGGTGGCTGGCTTGCAGCAACATTGTGGTGGGTGGCTGGCTTGGTGTCACCCTGTTATGGGTGGCTGGTTTTCAGGAACAGTCTCTGTGGTGCCTGGTTGGCTTGCTTGGTGTCACCCTGTTATGGGTGGCTTGCTTGCAGGAACACTGTGGTGGGTGGCTGGCTTGGTGTCACCCTGTGGTGGCTGGCTGGCTTGGTGTCACCCTGTTATGGGTGGTTGGCTTGCAGGAACACTGTGGTGGGTGGCTGGCTTAGTGTCACCCTGTTATGGGTGGCTGGCTTGCAGGAACACTGTGGTGGCTGGCTTTCAGGAACAGTCTCTGTGGTGCCTGGTTGGCTTGCTTTGTGTCTGCCTGTTATAGGTGGCTGGCTTGCAGGAACACTGTGGTGGGTGGCTGGCTTGGTGTCACCCTGTTATGGGTGGTTGGCTTGCAGGAACATTGTGGTGGCTGGCTGGCTTGGTGTCACCCTGTTATGGGTGGCTGGCTTGCAGCAACACTGTGGTGGGTGGCTGGCTTGGTGTCACCCTGTTATGGGTGGCTTGCTTGCAGGGACACTGTGGTGGCTGGCTGGCTTGGTGTCACCCTGCTATGGGTGGCTGGCTTTCAGGAACACTGTGATGGGAGGCTGGACTGGTGTCACCCTGTTATGGGTGGCTGGCTTACAGAAACACTGTGGTGTCACTCACTCACCCTGGCCTGTTGTGGTGGGTAGCTGGCTTGCTGGAACACTGGTCACGGTGGCGGGTGGCTGGCTTGGTGTCATCTGGGTGGCTGCTCGCTTGCTCGCTGGGCTGGCACCCTGTTGTGGTGGGTGGCTGGGGCCAGGGCTTGTGGGTGGGTGGATGGATGGCTGGCAATGTGACCAACTGCAGCTGGCTGTAACAAGAGCTGTGTGAGGTGTGGGAGGCGGTCTTAAGTGCAGTGCGTGTGGTGAAATGGTGTCACGTACGGGCCGCACAGGTGTGGGAGGTGGTGTTAGAAGGCAGAATGTGTGCATAAAACATACGGAATGACGTCACGAAAATATCGGCATTATCTGTAAATCAAAAGGCCGATTCCGATATATCGGGGAAAGTGCATGTCGGCCCCCGATATATCGGTGTTGCCGATAATCGGTCGATCTCTAGTTCCCACCATGTCATGTGCTGTGCTGTGCCGTGCTGGGCCTACCATGTAATGTGCAATGCCCACCATGCCATATGCTGTGCCATGCAGTTCCCACCATGTCATGTGCAGTACCCACCATGTCATGTGCTGTGCCATGCAGTGCCCACCATGTCCCATGCAGTGCCCACCATGTCATGTGCTGTGCAGTGCCCACCATGCCATGTGCTGTGCCCGCCATGTAATGTGTTGTCCCCACCATGTAATGTGTTTTGCCCACGGTGTAATGTGCTATGCAGCAGTGCCCACCATGTCATGTGCAGTTCCCACCATGCCCTGTGCAGTGCCCAAAAAGTTTCATGTGTTATGCCATGCAGTGTCCACCATGTCATGTGCTGTGCAGTGCCCACCATGTCATGTGCTGTGCACTGCCCACCATGTAATGTGCTATGCCATGCATTGCCTCCCATGTAAATTGCTGTTCAGTGCCCACCATGGCATGTGCTGTGTTGTGCCTACCTTGTCATGTGCTGTGCCATGCAGTGCCTACCATGTAATGTGCTGTACCCATCATGTAATGTGATGTGTATTGCCCACCATGTCATGAGCCGTGCAGTACCCACTATAAAATTTGCTGTGACATGCAGTGCTCACCATGTCATCTGCTATGCCCACCATGTAATGTGATGTGCCATGCAGTGCCCACCCTGTCATGTGCAGTGCCCACCATGAAATGTGCTGCACCTACAATGTAATGTGGTACCATGTAATGCCCACCAGGTAATGTGCTGTCCAGTGCCCACTATGTCATATGCAGTACCCACCATATATTGTACTGTGCCCACCATATGATGTGCTGTGCAGTGCCCACTTGTAATGTGCAGTGCCCACCATGTAATGTGCCCAGCTGTGCCTGCCATGTCATGTGCTGTGGCCACCATATAAGGTGATATGCCCACCATGTCATGTGTTGTGCCCACCATGTAATGTACTGTGTTTTACCCCCACCCCCCACCATGTAACATTCTCTGCTGTGCAACCAATGTAATGTACTTTGCTATTACCCCCATGTATTGTACTATACTGTGCCCCCCATAGACTCACCCCCCTCTCTCTATCTCACCCCCAAACCACCCTTTCTCTCTCTCCAACCCCCTTAACCCCCCCTCTCTTACCACTTTCTCCCTCGATCTCTTTTTCACCCCCCTCATTCACCCCCTTCTCTCTCTCCCACCCCCTTCACCCCTTTTCTTTCTCACCTACCTCTCTCCTAATACCCACTCTCTCTCTCACTCTCTCTCTATCCCCCTTATCTCACCCACCCTCTTTCTCTCTCTCTTTCTTTCTCTCACCCCCCTATCTCTCACTTTCACACTCTCTCTCTCACCCCCCTCTCTTTCAACCCCTTCTCTGTCTCTAAACCCATCACTCACTCTCTTTAATTTGTTTTAAGAAAAAATTATTTGCATTTTCATTTTATTTGTTTTCATAAAAAGGCCCACCAAAATCTTCAGCACCAGGCCCATGATGCTCTTAATCCGGCCCTGCCTATTACCATAGAATTTTGAAATATTTTTCCTGCGTCATCTCCGGTCCAGTAGCTGCTGCATTTCCCACCCTAGGCTTATACTCGAGTTAATACGTTTCCCCAGTTTTTTTGTGGTAAAAATAGGTGCCTCGGCTTATACTCGAGTATATACAGTACAATTATTCCTGTAAGAAAAAACTTGTAAAGAAACAAACATAGGTTGCCACATTGGTATGCATGCCTTGTTCCCAAGCCGCTGAAATAAACTATAAGGGAGGATTGGTACACAGACAAATGAGAATGAATGGTAACGCAAATGTGATGCACATTGCCACACATTTTTGAAACACACGGCAAAGCGTGCATTTTTTTGTGGGTTGTCATGCACTCAGAAACGCGCAGATGAGAACACAGACTAAATAGAAAGTTTGATGTGCATTGCCACATATTTTAGAAAGGCACAGCAAATTGTGTGTTTTCTGATCGGGTTGCCATGCATTTAGAAACACGCAGATGCGAACCCAGTCTATGTGGCTCCGTGAGAGCGACGCATGTTTGGCGGGTGATGCTATGGGTTTTTCCTGTGTGGGTTGCATGAGCAACCATGCATGAGTGCCCTCTTAGCATGCAGAAGTGGGAGAAGAGGAGGATCAGGGCTGCTCTCTGCAAAACCATTACACAGAGCAAGAAAGTGTAACACACCATTACACAGAGCAAGGAAGTGTAACAAACCATTACACAGAGCAGGAAAGTGTAACACACCATTACACAGAGCAGGGAAGTATAACACACCATTACACAGAGCAGGGGAGTATAACACACCATTACACAGAGCAGGGATGTATAACACACCATTACACATGCAGCGTCCCACTCATGACACATGGGAACTGCAAATGTATTACTACTTTGTCATTGCATGTCATTTTGCATTTGTCATTTGTCAATCCCTGTTCATAGGCTGGTCAAGTGTGCTTCATACTTCCCACCACAAGATGGGGATAGCACCATTCTGGGATATCTATGCCAGCTCAGGTTTATCTGTGGTCAGTTGTTCAGCTCAGGAAGTGTGTGCAGAGAGAAAGCACCATGTAGAGGTTAGAGAAGGTCAGTCCAGAAAGGGACAAATTGGAACTGCTAAAATCAAAGGGTAAAAGCCACCAAACTGCAGCAAAGACCTTTGAGAATAAAGGTGAAGGATTTCTTAGCCACTGGCAACCTCACCAATGTCACTGGATTCAAAAGGGATCACAAACAAGTAAGCATTATACTGAACCACAGCCTGAGTCCAGAATTACTAAAGCCTATTAACAGTGGATCAGCAAAATTCCTCTATTTACCCAGAGACTGTATTCTAACTGGATGTTTATGCTGCAATCAAAACCAGTCACAGTAAAAGTTGTGAGTTGTATCCTACCACTGTCTACTTCATTTTTCACTATTGCTATTACAACTGGTTGTACCACCATTAACGGTACTGGCGTCACGCCAAATACCATCAAGGGACCCAGCCACCACAAGCACTCTAAACACCCCTGTCATCACGGGCACCTCAGCCACCATCTTGGCTGGCGTTTCCCTATCACAGAGCGTGCCCCGGAGGATTTCGTGCTGTCTTCCTCTTCACTGTGCGACCAGCCCAGGGAGCCTTTCTGCTAACCGTGAGTAAACCAATGAACTGTATAATTGCTGTCTCTCATCGGCCCACCGTGCACCTCACGTGTCGCCCCTGCGGTTCTGGCTCATCGCACACAGAGCAGGGGAGTATAACACACCATTACACAGAGCAGGGAAGTATAACACACCATTACACAGAGCAGAGAAGTATAACACACCATTACACAGAGCAGGGAAGTATAACACACCATTACACAGAGCAGGGGAGTATAACACACCATTACACAGAGCAGGGATGTATAACACACCATTACACAGAGCAGGGAAGTATAACACACCATTACACAGAGCAGGGAAGTATAACACACCATTACACAGAGCAGAGAAGTATAACACACCATTACACAGAGCAGGGAAGTATAACACACCATTACACAGAGCAGGGAAGTATAACACACCATTACACAGAGCAGGGGAGTATAACACACCATTACACAGAGCAGGGATGTATAACACACCATTACACAGAGCAGGGAAGTATAACACACCATTACACAGAGCAGGGAAGTATAACACACCATTACACAGAGCAGAGAAGTATAACACACCATTACACAGAGCAGAGAAGTATAACACACCATTACACAGAGCAGAGAAGTATAACACACCATTACACAGAGCAGGAATGTATAACAAACCATTACACAGAGCAAGAAAGTGTAGCACATCATTACACAGAGCAGGGAAGTATAACACACCATTACACAGAGCAGGGGAGTATAACACACCATTACCCAGATCAGGGAAATATAACACACCATTACACAGAGCAGGGAAGTAAAACACACCATTACACAGAGCAGGGAAGTATATCAAACCATTACACATAGCAGGGAACTATAACAAACCATTACACAGAGCAGGGAAATAAAACACACCATTACACAGAGCAGGGAAGTAAAACACACCATTACACAGAGCAGGGAAGTATAACACACCATTACACAGAGCAGGGAAGTATAACACGCCGTTACACAGAGCAGGGGCTAACAGCATGATGGGACATGTAGTATCAGGTCTGGCAAAGGAAGGAAACAGGAAGTCAGAGAAATTTGAAGTTCAGGAAGGAGGAGGAGTGACATCCTAGACTCAGAAACCTGCTATATACAACTAACATAGGTAAGATACAGATGGAATGACAGTGGGGTTGTGATTCAATACATGCACAATGCATCTGTTGTTTTGGGGAGGAAATGCTGGAGTTCTGCATGAAAAAAACATTTATTTAGCAGCAATAAGGAATAAAATGTTGCAGTATAAAAATATAACAAAGAAAAATGCTGTAAACGCGATATACAGTGGCAGAGTGTGGAAATTCTGCTGGTAGACAAATAGAACCATAGACAACAATGACATAATAGGGGCTGGCAGACCGGGCTTCAGGGGCAAAGCAATTACTGCTTGATTGACATACAATAAAGGAAAACTTTGGCCACAAATTGTAACAATTTCTTTGTCCAGTGAAGTTGGCAACTTCTCTTTAAAACAAGTCATACTCATTAGAACTTGAGGTGTATATGTAATGGTAGATTTACTGCTATCAAAATGTTTTAGAGTGAGTGACAGAGATGAATAAGGCACTTGAGAAGACTCATACCATGCAATTTGCAGGTGATGAATGACATATCACATCAAATAATTACTGTAGTGTCACACAGGGTAGGAATGGCGGTTGAGGCAAGTTGCTACAGTGTTTTCCAATACTTAAATATCAAATAAACAATAGCAGTATGAGGGTTTTTTCACACCATACTGCACATAAAAACTCACTGTAACGCACTGAAAATAATGTTTAATGATGTGCATTTTACATGCAATTTCATGCACATTGCATTGTGTTTTAATGCACATTTAGCATATGTTTTTATTTCATCTGTTGTGAAATGACAGGTCCCTGGAAGGGACAAAATACTAAGAGCAATTAATTTTTTACTTCCAGTTGCATTTTATTTACGTGCATTTGTGTGCATTGCATTGCACACATGTACACAACATTGCGGTGTGAACGAGCCACATAGAATACCATTGTTTTCTGTATGCCCTTGCAGTGACCTGTGCTGATCTGGTGCGGAAAAATCACTGCACATGTAGCACCCTCCTAGGTAGGTGCTAGAAGAGAGCATATTGTTTTTGGATCTTTTCTGCTTATTGGAAAGATTGCAAGGTAAATTTATATTGCTCCACACGTAACCTGGTGGGGCTAAGTAAGAGTTGTCCTTATCTACTGCAAATAGTTCAATTTGGATTATCCCACTATTCCCTCTCCAATCCAAGTTCCACAATAAATATAAAAGCAAAACCCCTAGACTGTTTATTGAGTAACAAGTAACTGGGAGTAAGGATGGATGTGTGAACTGTACCCTAGTGACTGTCTGCAGGCAATCAGTGGGGGCCCAAGAAGTCATCACACAGCAGGCCTTATGGGGACAGTGCTACACACACAATATCAACGGCCCCCTAATAGACATGTATGGGCACAAAACACACAAAAAACTGTAAATGTATTTTCTTCATTCTCAGCAACACGTGAAATGCTATTGGACTTAATCTTAGGGCAGTGCAAAAGATGTTGTGTGCAGTCACGCATGCCAACCAATCAAGTCTTATCTTCTTTGGGCTGTGTAAATAATAAAGGGTAGAAACCTTAAATTTGACCTGCTTTCAGCTGCTAAACCACACACTGTTTAAGTGCCGGGTCACACTTGTGCGATGCGGGAAGGCTGCGAATTTGCAGCCTGTTCCCGCATCGCAAACGCACATCTGGCAGTTCACACTGCCATATGCGATACACAGGGGGTGTCAATGAAATGTTAATGACACCCCCAGTTTGATCGCATATCACAGTGCGATCTGACAGTTCGCACAGGATCGGATCGCACAAGTGTGAACCACTGTGCGATCCGATCCTGATGCGGCTGAAAAAAAGGGTCATGTACGACTTTTGTGCGGGTGCAGTGCGAATTTAGCCATACAAAGTGTATGGCTGAATTCGCACTGCACATCCGATCGCATGTAATGAAGGAGCAGTGCGCTCCGATATTACATACGATTGCCGCACACGCTATAGTGTGAACCCGCAGTCCGGCTTCCTGCACAAAGTACTGATGTTTGAGCATCAAGCATTTCTGGGCGTAATTTCATGCATTTGAGTTTACACGTATCTGCATGTATGCGCATTCGTGAGCGCAATACATTCCTTAACCACTTGATGACCGCTCTATAGCATTTTTACTGCTACAGGGTGACAGTTGTGCACAGGATCATGTGTAAATATGTATATATATATATATTTATATGTGATTCTGCATTTCGCCTGCAGGCGGCATGTGCGCGCTGCTGGTGGGCTGTATCTGCTGTGATTTTTCACAGCAGAAGCCAATCTGAGGGTGTCAGACACTCCATGTCATCCGCCACCTGTCGATCATTGGTAAACAACACAGAATGGGGATCTACCTATGTAAACAAAGCAGATCACCGTTCTGACAGGGGTGTAGTAATGGATTCTGTGTTCCTGCAAAGCAGGGACAAGAATCCATCTCTTCCCCTAGTAAAAGCACCACATACAGTACACATAAACCCTGGCCAGGCACACAGTTAGCCCTTTGCTTGCCCTAGATGTTTAACCCCTTCCTAGCCAGTGTCATTAGTGCAGTGATAGTGCATATTTTTAGCTAATCACTGTCATTACTAGTACAAAAAAAAAAACGCCATAACATTCACATAAACCAATCAATATATGCTTATTGGGATTTTTTTTACCAAAAACGTAGCAGAATACATATTGGTCTACATTTATGAAGAAATTTTATTTTTACATTTTTTACATCATACTGGTATGATAATTATATCATTCAATTGCTCTACATCTGCATTGTCATGTTGTCATATGACTTGTTTCTGTTTGCTAAAATCCAATAACAATTATTGAAATTAAGAAATTACGTTTTTGTTGCAGGGCATGCTCAAAATCAGATTTGTATCCTGGTAAAGACTTCTGGGAAAAATCAGTAAGCCAATCACAGAAGCAGGAAATTAAATCTAGAGGGGCGTTCTGTACACCATCTGTGTACAGAACTACTCCAGGTATAGTTGCATTGCATTTTAGAGAAAATTCGAACGCTGCAGATAGAAAGGGAAATATAATTTTTTCCAAAGGGATGCAAACTTTCCTCATTAGAACCCATATAAGTGCAGCAGCTGATTGATAATTATAAAAGCACTCCCATTCACTTTACGCATTGACACAGACAAACAAACCTATATCTTCAGAATAGCAAAAGGTAGGACTCTGCAATAAGGTTTGGTAAAATCCTTGCAATGTTCATATATCATCCAAAGGGGAATGTTTTTTTGTTAACAAAAGTGGAGTTACGCTTTAAATACGTCACTATAGTTTATAACCATCCGATCATATGACAGTCGGCTGTCAAGTGAGGGGAAGAAACATTGAAAATAGAAAATATTCTTAAAAAAAAAAAAAAAATCACTATCCTGATAATTTTACACATCATTGTTGATATAAAGAAGACACATAAACAAGCCATTTAAACTAGTTAGCTGAATAATTTTGCACGCCCAATTTTTCAGTTTTTTATTTGTTAAAAAAAGTTTGAAATATCCAATAAGTTTTGTTCCACTTCATGATTGTGTCCCACTTGTTGTTGATTCTTCACAAAAAAATACAGTTTTATATCTTTATGTTTGAAGCCTGAAATGTGGCAAAAGGTTGCAAAGTTCAAAGGGGGGTGAATACTTTCGCAAGGCACTGTACATATTCCATATCTGGTAGATCATTGTGGAAGTGAAGAATCACTGTAGTAACCTTGGTGTCTTTTGAGTCCTGTTCCAAGTGGCTGCCCTGCTGCACAGTAACTACAGGAGGTTGCTCCCTCAGCACATTCATCACCTGGAGAACACCTTGCATTTTTTTCATGAATGCAAACCATTGATTGATCAAAACATCACTGCCCAGGCCCACTAATGCAAGGCGTTCTATGAATGGTGCCAGTGCTGAGCTAACCCCTGTGGTAACTATCAGAGGCTTGAAGCTTATGGGCCTTGATGCAAAAGTTGGCATGGGGGCTCTCTGCTGCTTCCACCGTGTGCCAAGATACTCCAACTGGCTGAAGAGTTATTTCAGATTTGTATTTACCTATTGAGAGGATCATTTAAAGAATTGGAGAGGCATGTCAAAACGTGGACAGTTTCTCCAAAATCTTTTAAATACCCTGGAGCAGCTTTGAGAGGCAGAGATATACCTGAACAACATGAAAGAAATCTAAGATTACAGGGATGCAGCACCCTTTTTTCATAAGAAACTAACTAGCAAGTTATAACTAAATAGTAAGGAATACTCAATAGAGCAGTGGACAGTATCAGTAGGGCAGTGGATGGTGTGTGGACAGTGTCAGTAGGGCAGAGGATGGTAAGTGGACAGTGTTATAGGGCAGTGGACCGTGTCAGTAGGGAAGTGGATGATGTATGGACAGTATCAGTAGGGCAGTGGATGGTGTGTGGGCAGTACCAGTAGAGCAGTGGATGGTGTGTGGACAGTGTCAGTAGAGCAGTGGATGGTGTGTGGGCAGTACCAGTAGAGCAGTGGATGGTGTGTGGACAGTGTCAGTAGAGCAGTGGATGGTGTGTGGAGAGTGTCAGTAGAGCAGTGGATGGGGACAATAGGGCAGTGGATGGTGAGTTGACAGTGTCAGTAGGGTAGTGAACAGTGTCAGTAGGGTAGTGGATGGTGCGTCAACAGTGTCAGTAGGGCAGTGAATGGTGAGTGGACACTGTCAGTAGGGCAGTGAATGGTGAGTGGACACTGTCAGTAGGGCAGTGGATGGTGAGTGGACAGTGTCAGAATGGCAGTGGATTGTGACGAATGGGGAGTACACAGAAAACCTGGGCAGCAGAAATAAGAGTAACCTGGATAGGAGAGGTGGCATATACGGGAACCAAACCCCTCTAATTTCCTCTTGCAGCACCTGAATGCTGGAGGGAGGGAGAGAAAGAGGAGATGACTTTCATCAGCTGCAGGAGGAAAATGGAAGGGGTCGGTTCCTGTATACTGCCCCTCCCATCGAGGTGAATAACCTAATTTGACAGAGGGTCCCACAAGCCCCCTGGAGCATTGGCAGGATTGTCAGCATTGGGGTCCTTTCATGTCACACTGGGGCCCCCCTGCTGCCTGCATACTACAAGTCCCAGCATATCCAGGACTCACCCCTTTCCCATGCTGGCTCCCTGTCACTCCCCCACACATGGGATTTCTCCAGTACAGGGGGAGTCCAGGGAAGTCTCTGCCCCCCTGAGTCCTGGTTCACACTTATGCAATGCGGGAAACATAGCGAATCCTGTGTGTTTCCCACAGCGTTATGCAATCGAGTCCATGCAATTTGCTGTGGGAGTCAATGTTAGAATAACGACTCCCCGAAACAGATCGCAAAACACAGTGTGATTGCCAGAATCGTGTCACATGGGTGTGAACACCTATGCGATTCAGGTGTGGAGGGAAAAAAAGGATCCTGCACCATTGTGGTGCAGATGCGATTTGAGCCATACAAAATATGTGGCTCAAATTGCACCGCACAGACATCACATGCGATGTGCACAGGAATGCAGTGCGAATCACATGCAGTGTCTGCATCGCACAAGTTTGAACCCAGACTCGGTGTGTAGAAGGCACCAGCCCTGTCAGTGTCCTAGACTGTAGAATATTCACAGTCTCTCCACATCCCCCTCCCCTCCTCCCCACATGCTCTGCTCTCACCACTTGATGAATTTGCTTTTAGGATCTCCGGCACCCAGGTGGCTCTAGCTAGAGAGCATGTATCCCTGGCCGAGCCCCCACCATGACTGAAGACAGGTGGGGGGCAATACGAGAATAGGGAGGTGAAGGGACACCTGCAGAGACTGACTTGGAGCGAGGGGTGAGGAGATGAGGGGGGTGGGACCAGCTTCCAGAGGGGCAGAGACAGGGAGGATACAGTGCTGGGAGGCAGAAGGAAGATGTCAGGGATGAGACAATTTGTGCATCAGGAGGCAGGAAAGTTCCCTGAACACCGCTCCGCACATTATCATTTCCCTCAGCAGATGGCCTGTCCAACCCGACAACTGTGTGAAGGGGAGGGGGTTGGGTCCATCCTATTACATAATGCCCCCTCATGTGATACCACCACACACACACAGGCACAGTGACATAAAATGTAATATTGTAGGGAGGCCGCAAGGGCCTCCTGAAACATGGGCAGGGTCACAATTGCGACTCCTGCGACCCCTAATGCTAGGCCCATGGTTACTATGCAGCAAAGCAACCGCTTGGCACAGGATCCGGTCAACAGCATGGATCATTTGATTTTTAAATTTGTCTATTGAATACGTTTTATAACAAAAGGTAGAAAATATTGTTGTTTTTTTTTTTTCAAAATGTTTTTTTGTCCCCCTGCTTTCACATTTCAAACTGACCAGGCCAAGGCATGAAGGTACAGCCATCCCAGCATGGTCAGTTTTCTACTTTGTATTCTACTTGGAAGCACAAATGGCCTGTACTCCAGTGATAAGACTTATGCTGTCACATCCTCTGCACAGCCATTCACTGGGAAGATTAGTGTAGTGCTGTTTCTCTGCCTCCTTCCGACATACATCCCCCCCACCCCCAAACCCCTCTGCATTTTTTACCCCGCTCTAAGCCTAATATGCATATGAGAACACAGAATGTGATCACTTATATAAAAAAAAAATAATAAAAAAAAGGTATTTGTAATATTTAAGATGAGGGTTTGAAATAGGGATTGACCAATTATCAGCAACACCAATATATCAGGGGGCCGATATGCACTTTCCCCGAAATATCTGAATCGGCCTTTGGATATACCGATATTGCCGATATTTAGGGAAAGTGCTTGTAACGGGTTGATGCCTGCAGCTAGAGGCATCACCCCGGTACCGGTGTCCATAGCCGACGGTCGGCTGACTTGTAATGACAACCCTCATTACAAGGAGCAGTAGGGGATGCCCCCCCCCTCCCACCACCTTCTGTGGCTTGCCCGGGTCTCCCGTCCCACCGGGAGACCCAGGGATCCTACCTCCACTGCCGCCGCTGCCAAAGAGAAGACCCGGTGTACTGTGTTTCCATGTAAAAAACCTGGAAGTGATGTCATGACATCACTTCCAGGTACTCGGCGCCGAACTAAAAAAACTGACAGCATTCAAAACAGCCAAACTTGGCGTTTTGAATGCTTTTCGGTGCCGAGGAGGGGTTTCGGGTCTTTCAGACACCCAGATCCCTCCACAAGAGTACCTTTAGAAAAAAAAAAATAATAATTTTTTTTTACATGTCTGAAAATATCGGCAGATATCGGCCGATACCGATATCCGATGACCAAAATATCGGTATCAGCATTATAAAAAATGATATCGGTCGATCACTAGTTTGAAACACAAATAACTTTACCTTGCTTGTACAAATTACTATTCCCATCATTCAACCATGTAATGGACATGACCAAAAGCAGACATGTTTAAATTCAAGCCTGTGTGATAGCTATGGCTATCCCCATAAATTACGATAGAGAAAAAAGTGTACAAATAAAAGGCACGGATGAGGAGGCAGTTATGAGGCTGCACTGATGGGCACTAATAGGCAGCACTGAAGGGCACTGATAGGCGGTGCTGATGGGCACTAATTTACAGCACTAATAGGCACTGGTTGGCATCACTAATGGCCACCGATAGGCGGCACAGATGGGCACTGTTGGAGCAGCACTGTTGATCAGTGCCCTTATTATCAGTGCAGATATCCCCTTTCACACTAGCCGTTTACTGACTCTCTTCTCTCCTCACTCTGTGTCAGCATGAGGAAAGGAATGCTGATAACAGGCAAGTATGTCATTGGACACAGTTGATCATGCAGTAAAGAGCCGCTGTGATTGGCTCTTTACCCCAATCTGTGATCAGCTGTGCCCGAAGCGCACAGCAATCACAAAGCACGCCAGGTGCAATCACGAGAGGGAATTATATGATGCCCTCCCAGAAATGGCCAACCGCACTGTAGCTGTAAATTTGCTATAGCGTAGTTTATAAAGTGGTTAAAGAGACCCTGTCACCAGACTATTGATTTAAATAAAAATCTTCCATTAACATCATTTATGAATGTTCTTTACCTGTAAATACCTTCCTTGTGTAGAATCCATAAGCTCTGAGACTTCTGCTGGATGCCATTGTGGATGTAATATTGTAATATCAGCAGCCTTAGCAGACTCAGAGCTCAAGTTACACTTTAGCCTGGGTTCACATTGGTGTGTGGGGATGTGATTCCTACAGGAGTTCCTGTGCACAACACATGCAATGTCTGCGCGGTGCGAATTCAGCCATACATTTTGTATGGCTGAAATCGCATTGCATCTGCACCAAAATGGCGCAGGATCTTTTCTTCCCCCGCACCTGAATCGCATTGCATGGGTGTTCACACCCATGCGATGCGATTCTGGCAGTTGCACTGTGTTTTTCAATCTGTTTCGGAGTGTCATTAAAGCGGAGTTCCACCCTGAAAAAAATTATTTTACCTAAAAATACCCCGGGACAGTCAGGGCTAGTGCATTTAAGCAACAATAGCCTTTGAACTTTTTCACTTACCTTTTAGAAGAAATACTTACCTTGAAAATGTTTTGTCCAGCGCGGTGGGCAGCTGAAGCCAGAGCGTCCTCTTCGGTGACGTCGGAGACCCAAAATGCCCTTCACCGGCCCTGCTCGTCACTTCCAGTGCAGGTGCGTCATCCCTGCACAGCTTCTGGGCATGCCCAGAAGCTGTTCAGCATGGAATGACGCGCCTGCACCGGAGGCGTGAGGAGCAGGGCCGATGCAGGAGCATTGACTCCTGGGATCGATGACACGATGGTCCGCACGGTGCCCATGGTTTTAATGCTGCACAATAAAAACCTGTGGCTTTGTGTAACAAAAAAGGCAGGCACTCACTGGCTAGTTGACAATTTTTGGTCAATTTGTGGCACTTTTTAGGCATTTTGCCAAGGCACCCCTGAAGAACCCAGGAGGCACCCTGGTTGAAAAAGGCTGCATTAGTGTAAACCAGGACTTTTGTTCCCCATTGCTTTTCATTTGGCAACTACATAATAGATAAAGAAGTGATATAAACTAAGGTGATGAGAGGAGCTGGACAAGCAATGACAGTAATTAGAGCGCAATGACATACAAAGGAGGGAGGGGATTGTGCAAGGGAACTCACCCTTCCTGGAGTAGTCCATACTTCTAGCAAGTTTCAAGGTATGTTGCAAGTGAATAAAAAAAAAAAAAAAAAAAAAATATATATATATATTTATAGAACGCAAACACACTGCAAGTAAACAGTTGATACTTTTGTTTTTTTTCTCTGGGTTATTACCTGCAAATTTTTAAGTTAGTGACAAAGTGTTCTCAAAACGCAACTCTTTGCTTCCCCCTTTCTTGCCAGTTCCATCCCTTTTGCCCCTGGGTGGTCCTCAGCTGTGTTTTATGCTAATTTGTTAATACTTTTCTAATGTCTTCAGGATGGTCACGAGACATGCAAAGTCTTTTCTCCCTCCTTTGCCTCTTCTCCAGGGCTGGGCAGTTCTCATTCATGCAGAAAGCAGTGCTGATGTAATATGTCAGTGTCATTCTCTATAATATTACACTATGCGTGCAAGGGTGCAGTGGTGATTTCCCCTTAAGCTCCCTGGTGGTTTGATTATGTCCAGATTTCTGTGCTAAAAGCAGTACATTGTTTTGCATAGAAATCTGTTGTTTTACATTTTAAAACTCACCTTCCCCTGCGATCCCCCGCTGTCCTCCCCCGCATACCTCCTGCTGTGTGCTCAGCAGATGCCTTCCGGTTCCCTTCCCTGCGAGCGTTGTGATGCAGGGGGCTGGAACAGGCAGCGAATTCAAAAATTACATGTTTAAAAAATTGAGAATGACCATGGCGTCCAAAAAGTGTTCTTTTTGCGCAAAAGCGCTTTTAGGACGAACTGGAAAACAGCAACAGCGAAACTGAGTTAGTTGAAGAATTGAGCGATATCGATTCTTGGGAAAATTTGTCATCAGGTACGGAAAGTGACGACAGCAACGATTCTGATGTCTATTTCTGGCACATATCTACGTTTTAAATTCTGAAGAATCATTTGATATACTTCCCAAATTCCACTAGCTATGTTTAAGCTATGCTCTTGCACAAAAAAAAAAACCCTTTTGGATGCCATGGCCGTTCAAAATTTTCCCGGCACAAAGCATTGGAAAAGCACAGGCAGGGCACTGGAAAAGTCACCAGGTGCAATCCTGTGCTGAAATGGCATGATACAGTGTAATCTGTTAGGATCACAGCTTTGTTTAACCACCTCAATACTGGGCACTTAAACCCCCTTCCTTCCCAGACCAATTTTCAGCTTTTAGCGCTGTTGCATTTTGAATGACAATTCCGCGGTCATGCAACACTGTACCTAAACCAAATTTATGTCATTTTTTCCCCACAAATAGAGCTTTCTTTTGGTGGTATTTGATCACCGCCAGGTTTTTTCTTTTTTGGTGCACAATAAAAAAAGACCAAAAAGTTTGAAAAAAAAAAAAGTTTTTTTGTTTAGGTTATAAAATTTTGTGTAAATAGATATGTTTTTTCCTGCACTGATGACGCCGCACTGACAGGCACTGATGAGGAGACACTGATGGGGTGGCACTGATGGGGTGGCACTGATGAGGTGGCACTGATATGCAGCACTGATGGGCACTGATAGGTAGCACTGATATGCAGCACTGATGGGCACTGATATGTGGCACTGATAGATAGCACTGATATGCAACATTGGTGGGCACTGATAGGCAGCGCTGATGGGCACTGATAGGCAGCACTGATGGGCACTGATGGGCGGCACTGATGGGCACTGATAGGCGGAACTGATGGGCACTGATGGGTGGCACTGATGGGAGGCACTGATCGGCACTGATGGGGGGCACTGATGGGCACTGATAGGCAGCATGGGTGGGCAATAATGGGCACTGGTGGGCGGCACTGATAGATGGCAATAACGGGCACTGGTGGGCAGCACTGGTAGATGGCATTGGTGGGCAGCACTGATAGGGGGGCACCACTGGCAGCTCTCTGAGCCCTGTTTCCCATCCCTGGTGGCCATGGTGGGCATCCCTGGTGGTCATGGGTGGGCATCCCTGGTGGCTCTAGTGCATCCCCTCCCCCCAGGGCTGCACTGGTAATCAATCATCTGATTACCAGCACAGACCCCCCTGTGATCAGTGAGAAATTAGAAATACTCACTGATCACCCCGGCTGCAGAATCGATCCTCTCCTTCTCCTCACACTGACAGGATCTGTCAGGAGGAGAAGAGATCGAAGCCGTTACAACGGCTGTATTGACATTACATGACGGCTGTGATTGGTCACAGCCGTCATGTGATCGGGAGGGCCAATCACAGGGCCCTCCTGCCGAGTCTTGTTGCTCTGTGTCCTACGGACACAGGCACATCGAGATCGTGCCGCTGCGCGTGCCCGCGGCGGCGCAATCTCTCTTCCTTCTGAAGGACGTTCCGGAACGTCCATTCAGAAGGACGAGACTCCCACCCGGCCGTATATTTACAATGGCCCGGGTGGGAGGTGGTTAATGACATTTAGAGTATTTACACTCTTGAATTTGCCGCTGGTTCCACCCCCCTGCCCCGCAATGCTCTCAGGGAGGGAACTGGAATGCAAGTGCCGGCAATCGGCCGTGCACAGAGCAGGGAGAGACAGTGAGGGCGCCAGGGAAGGACAGCGGGGGAGCGCAGGGAAGGTGAGTAACGTTCTGGGGTAATCCCGAGTGTGGTTGGGGGTTACCACTTTTGGTACTGAAAATTAACCCTGAGCCACACTCGGGAATACCGCCAGCGAGGTTAAAGGGTGGATCCATGACACCCCTGCACTCACAGGACGTCCTCATTATTCTGGGTTGAATCAGCCTTGTAGACTGAGGACATCTAGTAGTAGATATCAATTATAATAGTGGCACCGTAAAAAAGGGGAGTATTGCAGCAAGAAATGCTTTATTTTTAAATACCACCAGATG